>NC_069499.1:1233490721-1234183221 GCF_027579735.1 Bombina bombina
GAAATATAAATATCAAGGAATTTCGGGGGGCAGAGCGTGCGGGCGTACCTAATGGCCGCACCACACTAGAGCTCCTGAAGCGGTGATTGCAGGGCCCTCTCCCAGACAAGCTGAGTGCTACTTTAGTGCCCAGATAAAACAGGGTGAGTCCCCAAAATCACCGATGGACCCTTAAGCCACATCGTAAGTGCTGTAAATTGCACTCTAGGACCCAGATGTGACCCGCGGTGTAGGCCGCATCTAAGGCGCACCTAAAGTACAGACCTCGCATTGCGAGGCTCAGCAACCCCCAGCAGCAGAGCCCAGCAGGGCAGAGGGGCCAACCGGAATGCAGATCAGAGGCACTTAGCTCCTAGAACCCCAAATCTGCCCACCATGACCGCTTAGTGTATGACGCACCTTCCTGGCAGGTCGCCATCTTGGCTTACTACAGAGCAGTCTGCGTGTTGTTTTGTCCCTTAAGTACAGCACCAAGCACCTCTAACTACACCTCAACTGTATCTTTCACAATGCTAATACAGAGCTATACATACACCTCCTATGTTCAAAAAAAAAAGAGCATTGGTGTTACATTTGCTGCCTTCTTTTGGCGGTTTTCACTCTATAAACAGCTTGGGTATATCCCCAGCAGGGTTGACTTCTTTGGCACACACTATATGTCTTAAGCACTCAGAATCAGTTAAAGGGATGTCTTTTCCTTGCTTCAAGGCCTATTTATAATTGTTCAGCCTTACTGTTACAGAAAGGGAAATGGAAAAAGAAAACAGTTTATTCTCACCCTGCAGTTTTTAAGCACTCTTTAACATACTGCACCTGCAGTGATCTCCGTACCAGAGACAGGGGTCACTCCTCTGATAACTCACTAATTATAAAACCTAGCCTGGGAAATCAAAGCCTACTTTACAGGATTATACCATACAGTCTCCCTTTGCCCTCTTGGCTCTGGTCAGCATATAACACCTGTGACACTTTTGCCTTGCACTCCAGATTGGGCACACAGACCGCAAAATGGCGCTGCGGAGAAACTCTAAACTGAACAAGAACTTGAAGTCCAATAGCACCATTACTTCAGTGAACACCTATTTTAAGAGTGCAGACAAACAGAAGAAAGCAGAAGTTTCTCAAATGGGTAGTGACGAAGAATCCATGTTTGATAATTTAGACACCTCTCAGGCACCTACAACCTCGCCTAACTCACTTGGGCACTCTACTGATGAACCAGTGACTTTAAAGGCAATGGAAGCACTTATCAATCAAGTAAAGTCTTGCATCAAATCTGAATCTAGGTCACCGGGTAGAAATTTTAGAAGATGACAGAGAGGAAGTAACCAAAGAAATGTCTGACATGTCTCACTCCATTATAACACAACAAGCCCAAATTGTGGAACAAGAAAACAAATTGGATGATATAGAAAATAGGACACGACGGAAAAATTTCCGATTCCGTGGGATACCGGAATCAGTGAGCAGAGAAGATATCCCCGATCATCTGCAAAACTTGTTTCAATCACTGGCCATTACCAACCAACGAGTGATTGAGGAGATATCTCTTGAAAGAGCCCACTGTGCATTACGTCCTAAGCCTAAAGATAACCAGCCTTCTAGAGACATCATTGTGTGCTTCCAGAGCTACAGGGACTGATAAAAGATCTTCCAGCTTGCCAGAGCACAGCCATCTTTCTCTTTTATGGGTGCCAAAATCCAAATAAACCAGGATCTCTCACGGACGCTGCAACTCAGAAGAGAATTTGTCTTCTTCACTACTCATCTCCGCTCACTAAAGATACCCTATAGATGGGGCTTACCTGTCTCTCTACAAGTTATTAAAGATGGGAAACTGTATGATTGCCACAATCCTGCCAGCATTCCTGACTTCAGCAAACAACTTGACCTTCCTTTTCCGGACGTGCCGGACCCCTCTTTGTCAAAAGATGCACCGTTACTTGCAAAAGCACAAAGGAAACTGTGGTTTGAAATTGCTGGCAAGCAAGCCAAAAAGAGGCAGAATCCAGACCCTTCCAATCCTCTGGACACCTCCTGATCTTGAGCAAGGTGACTTAAACTTCCCGGACCTAGTGAGTATCAAATGCAGGGCATAAATATCCTTTAGTCTGTACTAATTATTTTGTATATGACTCTTATTCAAAATGGTCCCTGCCCAAATTAGCTGAAGAACTCTGGAACTGGTTGCTCTCCCTGTTTATTAAGATAACTTTGATGTTTGTGAGCACTTGTTGAATATTTCAAAGTAATCTGTTTAGATCTCATCTGTTGGTAGTTTCTGAACAATGTTGTTGAGGTGTATACTGATCTGCATTAACCTGCAATATGTTTCTCCATATGCTTACAACACTCTCGGCTAGATTTAGAGTTCTGCGGCCAAAGGGGTGCGTTAGCTACGCATGCTTTTTTCCCCCACACCTTTTAAATACCGCTGGTATTTAGAGTTCACAGAAGGGCTGCGTTAGGCTCCAAAAAGGGAGCGTAGAGCATAATTTACCGCCACTGCAACTCTCAATACCAGCGGTGCTTACGGACGCGGCCAGCTTCAAAAACGTGCTCGTGCACGATTCCCCCATAGGAAACAATGGGGCCGTTTGAGCTGAAAAAAAACCTAACACCTGCAAAACAGCATCGTTCAGCTCCTAACGCAGCCCCATTGTTTCCTATGGGGAAACACTTCCTATGTCTGCACCTAACACCCTAACATGTACCCCGAGTCTAAACACCCCTAACCTTACACTTATTAACCCCTAATCTGCCGCCCCCGCTATTGCTGACCCCTGCATTATACTATTAACCCCTAATCTGCTGCTCCGTACACCGCCGCAACCTACATTATCCCTATGTACCCCTAATCTGCTGCCCCTAACCCCCGCCGACCCCTATATTATATTTATTACCCCCTAATCTGCCCCCCAATGTCGCCGCTACCTACCTACAATTATTAACCCCTAATCTGCCGACCGGACCTCACCGCTACTCTAATAAATGTATTAACCCCTAAAGCTAAGTCTAATCCTAACCCTAACACCCACTAAGTTAAATATAATTGTTATCTAACGAAATAAAATAAATCTTATTAAATAAAATAATCCTATTTAAAGCTAAATACTTACCTGTAAAATAAACCCTAAAATAGCTACAATATAAATAATAATTATATTGTAGCTATTTTAGGATTAATATTTATTTTACAGGCAACTTTGTAATTATTTTAACCAGGTACAATAGCTATTAAATAGTTAATAACTATTTAATAGCTACCTAGTTAAAATAATTACAAAAGTACCTGTAAAATAAATCCTAACCTAAGTTACAATTAAACCTAACACTACACTATCAATAAATTAATTAAATAAACTACCTATATTTATCTACAATTAAACCTAACACTACACTATCAATAAATAAATTAAATACAAATACCTACAAATAAATACAAATAAATACACTAACTAAAGTACAAAAAATAAAAAAAGAACTAAGTTACAAAAAATAAAAAAATAACTAAGTTACAAAAATAAAAAAATAATTTACAAACATTATAAAAATATTACAACAATTTTAAACTAATTACACCTACTCTAAGCCCCCTAATAAAATAACAAAGCCCCCCAAAATAAAAAAATGCCCTACCCTATTCTAAAATAAAAATTGAAAAGCTATTTTACCTTACCAGCCCTTAAAATGGCCTTTTGCGGGGCATGCCCCAAAGAATTCTGCTCTTTTGCCTGTAAAAAAAACATACAATACCCTCCCCAACATTACAACCCACCACCCACATACCCCTAATCTAACCCAAACCCCCCTTAAATAAACCTAACACTAAGCCCCTGAAGATCTCACTACCTTGACTTCACCACGCCGGGTATCACCGATCCGTCCAGAAGAGGGTCCGAAGTCTTCCTCCTATCCGGGGCTGAAGAGGTCCATCATCCGGCTGAAGTCTTTATCCAAGCGGGGGCTGAAGAGGTCCATCATCCGGCTGAAGTCTTTATCCAAGCGGCGGCTGAAGAGGTCCATCATCCGGCTGAAGTCTTCTATCAAGCGGCATCTTCAATCTTCTTTCTTCCGGATCCATTTTCATCCCGCCGACGCGGAACATCCATCCTAGCCGACGACTTCCTGATGAATGACAGTTCCTTTAAGGGACGTCATCCAAGATGGCGTCCCTCGAATTCCGATTGGCTGATAGGATTCTATCAGCCAATCTGAATTAAGGTAGGAAAATTCTGATTGGCTGATGGAATCAGCCAATCAGATTCAAGTTCAATCTGATTGGCTGATCCAATAAGCCAATCAGATTGAGCTTGCATTCTATTGGCTGATCGGCTCGTTAGAGGGGGGTGTTAGGGTTAGGGTTAGACTTAGCTTTAGGGGTTAATACATTTATTAGAGTAGCGGTGAGGTCCGGTCGGCAGATTAGGGGTTAATAATTGTAGGTAAGGTAGCGGCGACATTGGGGGGGACAGATTAGGGGTTAATAAATATTATGTAGGGGTCGGCGGTGTTAGGGGCAGCAGATTAGGGGTACATAGGGATAATGTAGGTTGCGGCGGTGTGCGGTCGGCAGATTAGGGGTTACAATTTTTTATTAGAGTGGCGGCGATGTGGGGGGGCCTTGGTTTAGGGGTACATAGGAAGTTTATGGGTGTTAGTGTACTTTAGAGCACAGTAGTTAAGAGCTTTATGAACCGGCGTTAGCCCAGAAAGCTCTTAACTCCTGGCTTTTCTCTGCGGCTGGAGTTTTGTCATTAGATTTCTAACGCTCACTTCAGCCAAGACTCTAAATACCGGCGTTATGAAGATCCCATTGAAAATATAGGCTACGCAATTGGCGTAGGGGGATCTGCGGTATGGAAAAGTCGCGGCTGGAAAGTGAGCTTTAGACGCTTTCCTGACTGACTCTAAATACCAGCGGGCGGTAAAAATCAGCGTTAGGACCCCCTAACGCTTGTTTTGACGGCTAACGCAGAACTCTAAATCTAGGCGTCTGTTTGCACCCTGGAGGGCATTCATTGTCTGTCTGAGCTTGTTCTGTTTCGTATAATTCTGATGTTGATATGAATTGTTCTTTTGGTTATATTCAGGTTGCAGTAATCTAAATTGTTTTACTATTATGTAATGCTTTCAGCTGCATATGCCTACACCCTCTACATAAAGCTCCTGTAAAGGCGCACTAACTAATAACCATGTTTTTGTGCCTGTGGGGGGGGGGGGGGGATTTGGCCGTTCTTCCTCCTTCTGCTTTATTTCTTATTTTACTTACCTTATTCTCACTCTCCTGTCGGACTAATCTCCGCCAGACTCTTTCTCTCCCCTCTCCTCTATTCCCTTCCTGACTCTGAAACCCCCTTTTAACTCTTCCTTTTCATATAGTTCAAGTTACTTGTTTGTTTAATTAGCCAAAAGCAGGGCTTTTCTTCAGTACAGGGCACATTTCGATAACAGCAGTAGTGGTTTATACCAGCCTCATCCTACACATATCTACCTCTTAGCACTTATCAGTTCATCCAGGCACCCATGGCGCATCATAACACTATGAGCCACTTTAAGATAGCTTCACAAAATGTTAAAGGTTTATTGTCCCCAGAAAAACGTTCTATAGCGTTCCATGACTTCTATAAAAAAACAAATAGATATCGTAATGATCCAAGAGATATACTTTAAAAAAACTAGTGAGCCTACTCTCTCGCACCTCTATTATGAGCAACATTTTCTAAACTCAGGACCATCAAAACATAATGGAGTATGTATCTCTTTTAGGAAGGGAGCATCCTTCGTCTTCCTACATAAATATCAAGACCAGGAGGGCAGAATATTGATCCTGGTTGGCCTTTATTATGGCAGACCTCTTACTCTTACATATATGCTCCTATTCGCCCCTCTCCCTCCTTTTTCCGTACAGTAATTAATCATCTAGTAGATATCTCCAAAGGCCCAATAATACTAGGGGGGGGGGGGGGGGGGACTTTAACTTTCCAATTAATCCAGCACTTGATACATCCTCTGGTAAATCATACATGAGATATAGTCAAATAAAAGCCAATTGGCAAGCTATCAAGACAATACCCTTATTTGACACCTGGAGGATCACACACCCCTCCACAAAAGACTTTACTTTTTTCTCCCATCCGCAAGATTCTTACTCCCGCATAGATTACCTCCTTTGCGACCAAAACACCCTGTCCACACTAATTGATTCCAGACTACATCACACCACATGGTCAGATCACAATATGGTTACCTCTACCTTTACTTGGTCTTCCAGACCTCAGCACCAACAACACTGGAGACTTAACAATCACAATTCTCAGACCCACTTATAACTATGGATATAGTTGAAAAAACTACAGAATTTTTCAATTTCAATTATCCAGATGTTACATCGACCACTAATAACTGGGAGACTTACAAGTGTTACATTAGAGGAGTGATATACTGGGCCATACACACAAACTATGTAATCAAAGGGCGGCACAATATCTGTCCTTAACGGCCAACTTTTAAAACTGCGAAAAAGATTTGAAACAAATCCCCTTTCCCAACAACTCCTCTTGTAGTCACAACAGGTCAGAGAGGCTCTCAATCAATACCTAGTAAAAAATGCCCACCTACGTGCACTTACAACCAAATCAAAATTTTATGTGGAAAGTAATAAAGCCGGATGTTTATTGGCCAGATCTCTCAAAAAGAAAAGGTACAAAATCTTTATTTCAAAACTTTCAGACCCCTCTGGTTCTAAAAAAAATACGGAAGTAGTCAACCAATTTGCAAATTACTACTCTTTGTATAATCTCCCTTCGCCAAACTCTGACTCCAAAATTACTATGATTAATAATTACCTTTCTCAAGTCCAACTCCACACCATCACATCAAAGAGTAGTGAGTCCCTGGATTCACATTTCACTTTACAAGAAATCCTAACAGCCCTTAAGAACCTCCCTCAAGGTAAAGCCCCTGGTCCTGATGGATTCACTCCTATATTCTATCACCTGTTTAAAACCCACCTGAGCCCTCATCTTCTAACAATATATAACTCTCTAGACCATGATTGCCATTTATCTCAGTCTTTATTGGAGGCTACAATAACTGTTATTCCCAAACCCGGGAATAAATGAGGAACAAGTCTCTAATTATCACCAAATATCCTTGATTAATATCGGTATTAAGTTATATGCCAAACTGTTAGCCACTAGAATTAATAACATACTCCCTATTCTTATCCATACCGATCAGGTGGGTTTTATTCCCGTAGACCATACTTACAAACCATATTTACTGCAAATGCCTCTAGCACCCCCTTAATCTTACTCTCTACGGATGTGGAAAAGGCAGGGTGGACTGGGATTTTCTCTGGGCCACCCTGTCGAAACTCGGCTTCTCCTGAAACCTAATTTCCCACATAAGAACGCTATATAACGGCCCAACTGCTAGAATGTGCACTAACAACACTTTGTCCCAGAAGATCCCTATCAGAAATGGCACGAGACAGGGATGTCCCCTTTCTCCCTTATTGTTTTCCCTGACTGTAGAGGTACTAGTGACTAGGGTTAGAAATAACAATAGAATCGAGGGCGCATCCTTTGGACTGTCCCATCAAAAATGTCTTCTCTATGCGGACAATATCATATTTACGATCTGTTCCCCAACTCGCAGAACTCAAGGGCTACAAGAAAGTTTTGAACTTCTCTGTTAACATGGAGAAATCTAAATTAATGCCTCTTCATATAACAGAAGAGGATATAAGGTTTATCACAACACACACCACTTTTCAGATCACCAATAAAATAGGCTACTTAGGAATAGATAACTCACCTACCCAGTCCGACCTGTTTGACCTTAACTATACCGCCCTACAAAAAGAATCTCAAATATCTCTCGAGACATGGCATAAACAAGGTCATCTCTCTTGGATGGGCCGCATTAAGGCGCTCAAAATGAATCTCCTCCCTAAATTTCTGTATCTGTTTCAGTTCCTCCCTTTGGATATTTCCCCCACATATCTAATACAACAACAAAGAATGTTTGACTCCTTTATTTGGGCTCAGAAACGCACCAGAGTAACCAAAATCACTTTATACCTTGACAGAGAACATGATGGGTTGGGCGCCCCGAATCTCACTGTCTATTTTAGAGCAGCCCACCTAGCACGAATAGTAGCGTGGAAGCACTCCCATCATGAGAAACCATGGGTACAATTAGAATCCTCCTTAGTAGGTGGATATAATCTCACAGATTTATGCTGGACCTGGCCAAACACAGACCCCCAGAAGTTAACGCAAACTACTATGTGGCCGCCACATTAAAGATATGGGATAAAACTTTAACTTTAGATAACTCGATCTCGACTATACTGTCTCCCCTTACACATATTCTTAATAACCGTCTCCTAATACAACCACACGCCCTACAAACCCTGATTGTTGCAAACTCTTCCTCAAATGTCCCAGCACACCTGGCATTTAATAAAGGCCAAATTGGCTCACAACTAGAATTTTCGGTCCCCCATTCCATCTCTGGTTCCCTTACCTACAGTTAAGACATGCTATAATGCTATAATAAATAGTCCCTTCACAGGCTACCTTACCAGACCCCTTTATCCTTTAGAAAAACTAAAGGATAAAGGGAATTTTCGGTCCCCCATTCCATCTCTGGTTCCCTTACCTACAGTTAAGACATGCTATAATGCTATAATAAATAGTCCCTTCACAGGCTACCTTACCAGACCCCTTTATCCTTTAGAAAAACTGTGTACCACCCCCCACTCTGAGCAGGTCCCACATTAATTTAGTAATTTATAAATTGCTACGAGGCTCTTTATCCTGCTAAACAACCCTCATATATATCTAAATGGGAGAGAGAACTTGGAGTCACCCTAACAGAAGCGCAATGGAGCCATATTTTTGTAGAAACCAAAAAATCATCCCTTTCATTAGTGTTTGCAGAGATGAATTACAAGCTGCTATCCAGATGGTATCTTTCCCCGCACCGACTCCATGGCATATTCCCAAATTCCTCCCCTTTGTGCTAGAGGCATTGTGGTGGCACAGGAACCCTATCCCATATTTGGTGGTCTTGCCCTCTTCTCCAAACATACTGGGAAGACATTACTAAATGTATAAATGCTACATTAGGGCTTTATATCATGCTCTCTCGTAATGTGGTTTAGTTGAATGACACTCCTCCCATTTCTTGCATATACAGAAGAAAATTATTTAGGAGTCTGCTCAACTGCGCTAAACGCCTAATACCCCGGCTTTGGAAATTAACACAAACACCCAATTTCCCCATGTGGTTGAGAGGAGTAGACCATATCTTATCTTTAGAAAAAAATACACTACACCTTCATAGGAAAACAAGATTTTATTGCAGATATTCTATACATTTGGGAACAAAGGTCACTATAACCTGAGACCTATGTCTTTGTTGTGCTAAATTTGCAAATGTAATACATTATATTGTTCACTCTAAGCTATGGATTATAATTAGCGGAATGGTATAACCAAGTGTTAAGTGCTATGGTAATAAGTAAATCTTTCCCGTGGATGTGCCACCTACTAGAGCACAACGTAGGACTGCTCTTCCAGAACACGAACTACCGCTGCTCTGAGTTAAGTCGATCTCTGTTTACTTAATTCAATGTCATTATTTCCTGTAATCACTTGCCTACATATCTATGTAATTACTGCTGTTTTGTTAACATTTGCTTGTTTAACTGCATTATCTGTACACCTGTTTAAAAACTCATTAAAAAACAGTTGAATTAAAAAAAATATCAAGCAATTTCACTAAAACCTGTACATAATATTGAGCCATATGATATGTGCAGATTACAACTGAAGTATACACAATCACTATATCCATCAATAGAAACATCACCACAATCTGTATATTCCTACTTAGATATGCCCAAAGTTCCTTGGTGTGATACATAAAATGCATAAAACTCCTACCTGTTAATAATCATCATGAGAATGATGAAACATCATTAATAACACACCCACCTTACACCATGTGTCACATTTCTATTGGTGGTTGTAGTCTTGTGTGTCACTAACCACTCCCACCACTGGCTGCATGGAGTTTGAGTGTGTTACTGATGTGCCTTTTGAATAAGCTTTTAATATAACCACTCAGGCATACAGGGGACATAAAATCTGTGCATACAGTATGATGCTTTATTGATTGTTTTTGCTCTTGCTTCGGATTGCTGATTCTCATGATAATTATTAACAGGTAGGAGTTTTCTCATGTTTGGATGTGCTGATAAATTATTCATATGTGTTTCCAATACAATGTTTTTTTTTATATGTATGAGCTTTAAAGTTATCTATCACACCAAGAACGTTTGGGGATATCTAAGTAGGAATACACAGATTGTGGTGATGTTTATATTAATGGTTACAGTGAGTGTTTATACTTCAGTTGGAATCTGCACATATCATATGGCTCAATATTTTGTACACTTTTTAGTGAAATTACGTTATGTTTATATTTCTTCCTCTATACTAAGAACTCATACTGCCTTATATACAGATTTGTGTGATACTTACCATAAACATTTTCACTGGATGATTAGTAAATGGGCGGTTCTTCTCTAATTGGGGATGAGGATTACACATGATTTAAATTGTTTTTTTTTTTTTTAATATCTTTTGCACTTAGTCTGATGAAGGGGTGAAATCCCCGAAATGTCACTGGTTTGTTTTGTGCAAAGTAAAGCACTTGGAAAATCCAGACAGTGTCAGCTGTTTATTGGACTTATATTTATGAGGTTCCCTATGGTTCTCTAGTATTCAAAGAATGGATCCAGTATGTTTCCCTTTTCCTTAATTGTAGAAGTCTATCTTAACCCCATGATTTGGGTATTTGTTTGATTGCCTTGATAGTAAATTTGTTTGTTTTTTTTTGTGTGGAATTCTTCAAAATGTCTACTTAGACCATATTCGGACAAATTCCACAAAATTCGGACCATATTCGGACAAGAATTCCATAAAAAAACAAAAAACAAATTTACTATCAAGGCATTCGAATAAATACCCAAATCATGGGGTAAAGATAGACTTCTACAATTACGGAAAATGGAGACATACTGGATCCATTCTTTGAATACTAGGGAACCATATGGCTTGAACAGAGACATAGATCTAGCAGCCTTTCTATAATATACACAATACCCATAGAGAGTTAATGTATGCATGTAAAAACACACACTGTATATACCCATTCCCTTTTTTACAACCAATTGTATTTATTATATATACATTATATATATTTTATACTTTTTATATACATGAATTCCCTATTGTATTTTTTTATATTTTTTATATATACAAAATAAACATCAACTGTGTATCATTAAACACCAGACACATATTAAATGTTTTTTTCATTATTATAAGCTAATAGTTTAATTTATTTACTATATAGGGAATCTATTGGACACAAATTAAATGATTTCAAATGATTTCTTGTGATCATGAATTATATATGAACTCATCCTTTACTACACTTATTATAAAATGAATCAGAGGAACCAGTTCATTTTTATAGAAGTTTATTAGAGCCATTTATTATGTGTAGGGAAGGTAAAAATACCCCAAAGAAATACCAAACATTCTTTTGTTCAAGCATGCACTATAGTGCTACATTTTTGACAAAATGATCCTCAAAAAAGAAGATACTGCAGTGAATGGTCAAATCTAAAATTAGATAGTATTTCAAAAAACAATATGGAGTCACTTCCTACTTTCTAATACAAATAGAGGGCCAGGATGGGAGTGGATCCTATCTCTGATGAAGTGTGCATAGGACCCACGAAACGCGTAAGCATACGAGAACTCAGTGACGTCACTTCCATTTCTTGCTACGGATCCACTTCCGGTTTCTCCGAAACCGCTAACGCTGGTGCAATCTTTGGGCTCCATCCACTATACACCAACGATTGAACTAACACATCGAGATAAGTTTGGTAATTTTAGACCATCAATTGTACTTACATATTTAATATTAGGCGCTTCACAGGAATCTTTTGTTATAATAGATTTTTTAACGATCATTTTATATTTATTGTAGTGAGCACTACTAACAAGTCAGCCTATTCACTTTGCAGCTAACAGTTTTTAAACATCCCCCAGTATTAAATAAACACTCATTAGCTATTTTTTACTACCCTTTTTAACATAAGCGTTTTTATAGGTACAATCCAATGAATTCTCTCCCCCTTTTAATGAATTTCCACTTACTTTTATAATATCCCAAAGTATATGTTTTTTACCCTGATTAAATAACATTTGTTACTCTGTCCAATAATCTGATCTGGCATCTGACTGTTACATACTTTCTATGAGTTAGTTTCAGTCAGAAAGCCAGACCTAGAGAAAACAGCTGTAGTAACTTTGTTTTATTTATGTTTATCCAAAATACTTAAATATTTTTGTGCATTTTATTCTGTATTTTTATACACACTAAATAACACATTGTTTTTAGCAATAGGACTCAGCACATTAGCACTGCTTTAAAAAAAAGTGACTGCAGTCAGTGTTAACTGAGCCCAACATTCCTCAACAGGATTATATCCTATTCACCATAAAAAATACATTGTTGTGGTTTTATAAGCCAGTACCATATCAGTTAATCATACTAAGATCACTATTTTCGGGTCCTTTAGC
Organism: Bombina bombina; assembly: GCF_027579735.1. Classification (NCBI taxonomy): domain Eukaryota; kingdom Metazoa; phylum Chordata; class Amphibia; order Anura; family Bombinatoridae; genus Bombina; species Bombina bombina. The sequence goes on from NC_069499.1 coordinate 1,233,503,399, forward strand.
GCTAATTCTATATCTTTATATTAATTTATTTACCCAACTTGTTAGTGGTTTCAAGTACACCCATTTAGAATATAGCAGCTCCAAGGAATACCATACCTCACCCATCTGGGTTTTAGACAGCGTTTATTACTAATCCCTTATCTCATATATATATATATATATATATATATATATATATATATATATATATATATATATATATATATATATATATATATATATATATATATATATATATATAAAAATTTATATATATATATATAAAAACCTGTTTTGTGTTTGCAATTGTTTGATATTCATAAGAGCAGAGTATTTCTGTGTATTTTTTAGTGGAGGGCACTGTGAATATATATATATATATATATATATATATATATATATATATATACTGTATATATAAATAACACTTAGCTGATATGTTATTATAAAGCAACACAAAATAAATGTCTTGTAATAACATGATGTTTACTCTTTAAATCAGTAATGAAACCTGCAGGTGTAAAATGCTTACGGCTAGATTTGGAGTTTTGTCGGTAACGTCCCGAAAATCTAACGCCGGCTTTTTTCTGGCCGCACCATAAAAATAACTCTGGTATTGAGATTCCACATAAAGGCTGTGTTAGGCTCCAAAAAAGGAGCGTAGAGCATTTTTAACGCAGCTTCAACTCTCGAAACCAGAGTTGCTTACGCAAGCGGCCAGCCTCAAAAACGTGCTCGTGCACGATTCCCCCATAGAAAACAATGGGGCTGTTTGAGCTGAAAAAAAACCTAACGCCTGCAAAAAAGCCGCGTTCAGCTCTTAACGCAGCCCCATTGTTTGCTATGCGGAAACACCTTCTAAGTCTGCACCTAACACCCTAACATATACCCCGAGTCTAAACACCCCTAACCTTACACTTATTAACCCCTAATCTGCCGCCCCCGCTATCGCTGACACCTGCATTTTATTTTAACCCCTAATCTGCCGCTCCGTAAACCGCCGCTACTTACATTATCCTTATGTACCCCTAATCTGCTGCCCCTAACACCGCCGACCCCTATATTATATTTATTAACCCCTAATCTGCCCCCCACAACGTCGCCTCCACCTGCTTACACTTATTAACCCCTAATCTGCCGACCTGACCTGAGCGCTACTATAATAAAGTTATTAACCCCTAATCCGCCTCACTAACCCTATAATAAATAGTATTAACCCCTAATCTGCCCTCCCTAACATCGCCGACACCTAACTGCAAACATTAACCCCTAATCTGCCGACTGGAGCTCACCGCTATTCTAATAAATGTATTAACCCCTAAAGCTAAGTCTAACCCTAACACTAACACCCCCCTAAGTTAAATATAATTTAAATCTAACGAAATTAATTAACTCTTATTAAATAAATTATTCCTATTTAAAGCTAAATACTTACCTGTAAAATAAATCCTAATATAGCTACAATATAAATTATAATTATATTATAGCTATTTTAGGATTTATATTTATTTTACAGGTAACTTTGTATTTATTTTAACCAGGTACAATAGCTATTAAATAGTTAAGAACTATTTAATAGCTAAAATAGTTAAAATAATTACAAAATTACCTGTAAAATAAATCCTAACCTAAGTTGCAATTAAACCTAACACTACACTATCAATAAATTAATTAAATAAACTACCTACAATTAACCTAACACTACACTATCAATAAATTAATTAAATACAATTCCTACAAATAAATACAATTAAATAAACTAGCTAAAGTACAAAAAATAAAAAAGAACTAAGTTACAAAAAATAAAAAAAATATTTACAAACATAAGAAAAATATTACAATTTTAAACTAATTACACCTACTCTAAGCCCCCTAATAAAATAACAAAGACCCCCCCCAAAAAAAAATGCCCTACCCTATTCTAAATTACTAAAATTCAAAGCTCTTTTACCTTACCAGCCCTGAACAGGGCCCTTTGCGGGGCATGCCCCAAAGAATTCAGCTCTTTTGCCTGTAAAAAAAAACATACAATACCCCCCCCCAACATTACAACCCACCACCCACATACCCCTAATCTAACCCAAACCCCCCTTAAATAAACCTAACACTAAGCCCCTGAAGATCTTCCTACCTTATCTTCACCATACCAGGTTCACTGATCCGTCCTGAAGAGCTCCTCCGATGTCCTGATCCAAGCCCAAGCGGGGTGCTGAAGAGGTCCATGATCCGGCTGAAGTCTTCATCCAAGCGGGAGCTGAAGAGGTCCATGATCCGGATGAAGTCTTCATCCAAGCGGGAGCTGAAGAGGTCCATGATCCGGATGAAGTCTTCTATCAACGGCATCTTCAATCTTCTTTCTTCGGGAGCCATCATCTTCCATCCGACGCGGGACATCCTCTTCTCCCGATGCCTACTAGCCGAATGACGGTTCCTTTAAGGGACATCATCCAAGATGGCGTCCCTCGAATTCCGATTGGCTGATAGGATTCTATCAGCCAATCGGAATTAAGGTAGGAATATTCTGATTGGCTGATGGAATCAGCCAATCAGAATCAAGTTCAATACGATTGGCTGATCCAATCAGCCAATCAGATTGAGCTCGCATTCTATTGGCTGTTCCGATCAGCCAATAGAATGCAAGCTCAATCTGATTGGCTGATTGGATCAGCCAATCGGATTGAACTTGATTCTGATTGGCTGATTCCATCAGCCAATTAGAATATTCCTACCTTAATTCCGATTGACTGATAGAATCCTATCAGCCAATCGGAATTCGAGGGACGCGGTGGAGGTCTTCAGGATGGAGCCGGTCGTCATCGGATGAAGATAGAAGATGCCGCTTGGATCAAGATGGTTACCGGTCCGGATCGCCTCTTCTTCCCGGATAGGATGAAGACTTTGGAGCCTCTTCTGGACCTCTTCAGCCACCGGATGATGGATCGCCAGCCCCCGCTTGGGTTGGATGAAGATTTTGGAGCCAGGACGGATCGGTGATACCTGGTGAGGTGAAGACAAGGTAGGATGATCTTCAGGGGCTTAATGTTAGGTTTATTTAAGGGGGGTTTGGGTTAGATTAGGGGTATGTGGGTGGTGGGTTGTAATGTTGGGGGGGGTATTGTATGTTTTTTTTTACAGGCAAAAGAGCTGAACTTCTTGGGGCATGCCCCGCAAAGGGCCCTGTTCAGGGCTGGTAAGGTAAAAGAGCTTTGAACTAATAATTAGAATAGGGTAGGGCATTTTTTATTTTGGGGGTCTTTGTTATTTTATTAGGGGGCTTAGAGTAGGTGTAATTAGTTTAAAATTGTTGTAATATTTTTCTTATGTTTGTAAATATTTTTTTATTTTTTTGTAACTTAGTTCTTTTTTATTTTTTGTACTTTAGCTAGTTTATTTAATTGTATTTATTTGTAGGAATTGTATTTAATTAATGTATTGATAGTGTAGTGTTAGGTTAATTGTAGGTAATTGTAGGTAGTTTATTTAATTAATTAATTGATAGTGTAGTGTTAGGTTTAATTGTAACTTAGGTTAGGATTTATTTTACAGGTAATTTTGTAATTATTTTAACTATTTTAGCTATTAAATAGTTCTTAACTATTTAATAGCTATTGTACCTGGTTAAAATAAATACAAAGTTACCTGTAAAATAAATATAAATCCTAAAATAGCTATAATATATTTATAATTTATATTGTAGCTATATTAGGATTTATTTTACAGGTAAGTATTTAGCTTTAAATAGGAATAATTTATTTAATAAGAGTTAATTAATTTCGTTAGATTTAAATTATATTTAATTTAGGGGGGTGTTAGTGTTAGGGTTAGACTTAGCTTTAGGGTTTAATACATTTATTAGAATAGTGGTGAGCTCCAATCGGCAGATTAGGGGTTAATGTTTGAAGTTAGGTGTCGGCGATGTTAGGGAGGGCAGATTAGGGGTTAATACTATTTATTATAGGGTTAGTGAGGCGGATTAGGGGTTAATAACTTTATTATAGTAGCGCTCAGGTCCGGTCGGCAGATTAGGGGTTAATAAGTGTAGGCAGGTGGAGGCGACGTTGTGGGGGGCAGATTAGGGGTTAATAAATATAATATAGGGGTCGGCGGTGTTAGGGGCAGCAGATTAGGGGTACATAAGGATAACGTAGGTGGCGGTCGGCAGATTAGGGGTTAAAAAAATTTAATCGAGTGGCGGCGATGTGGGGGGACCTCGGTTTAGGGGTACATAGGTAGTTTATGGGTGTTAGTGTACTTTAGAGCACAGTAGTTAAGAGCTTTATAAACCGGCGTTAGCCCAGAAAGCTCTTAACTACTGACTTTTTTCCTGCGGCTGGAGTTTTGTCGTTAGATGTCTAACGCTCACTTCAGACACGACTCTAAATACTGGAGTTAGAAAGATCCCATTGAAAAGATAGGATACGCAATTGACGTAAGGGGATCTGCGGTATGGAAAAGTTGCGGCTGAAAAGTGAGCGTTAGACCCTTATTTGAGTGACTCCAAATACCGGAGGTAGCCTAAAACCAGCGTTAAGAGCCTCTAACGCTGGTTTTCACGGCTAACTCCAAACTCCAAATCTAGGCCTTAGAGAATATAATGAGTTGTAAGAAAACTTCAAACTCACCCGTGGAACTCCCCTGTCCCTCCCACTTTTGTTGGTTCCTATCTGCATTGTGGTACTGTAGTGAATCAACTTATTTGATTAAATATAAAATATTAGATAACAATAATTATTATTAAAAATTATTATAGATGTTCTAAAATATTCTAAATAATCCATAGAATATACATATATATATATTTAACAATACATTTTAAAAATTAATATTAATATTTTACATTTAATATTTCCATAACGTGCCTTAAAGGGATACTAAAGCCATTTTTTTTCTTTAATTATTCAGATAAAGCATGCAATTTTAAGCAACTTTCTATTTTACTCATATTATCAAATTATCTTCATTCTCTTGCTATCTTTATTTAAAAAGCAGGAATGTGAAGCGTAGGATCCAGACCATTTTTGGTTTAGGACCTTGGTTATGCTTGCTTATTGGTGGCTAAATGTAGCCACCAAAAAGAAAGTGCTATCCAGGGTGTTGAACTGAAAATGGGCCGGCTCCTAAACTTTACATTCCTGCTTTTTAAATAAAGATAGCAATAGAACAAATAAAAAAATGATAATAGGAGTAAATTAGAAAGATGCTTAAAACTGAATGCTCTATCTGAATCTTGAAAGAAACAATTTGGGTTAAGTATCCCTTTAAGATAACTTATTCTTCATGTGCGCTAACACGACACACCACGTTAAAGATAAAGCATGAAACCCGAAGCATATTACGCATATTTGACATTCCTATGTACTTCACATAGGAATTATTTTTTTAATTAAGTATATATTTTATATATATATATATATATTTGATAATTTTAATGTAAACATATATCTATACCTTTATATATCTATAGGAATAGATATACAGGTATAGGTATATACAGATATCTATAGAAATATGTATTTAAAATAAAAATAAATGTTTCCTGTATGTGAAGAGTCAGACCATTGGAATGCAAAATATTAAATACACAGTAACTACACAGTAAAACACAATTATTTATTATAATATTATGATTATTTACACACACATATATATATATATATATATATATATATATATATATATTATAGCCCTTTGTAGTCAAATACATGGCCATATACCTTCTACCTTTAAACCCTTATAAAGAAGAATATGCACAGATACTGGTATAAAAATCCAGTATAAAACCTTTTAAAAATGTACTTAGAAGCTTCCAATATAGCACTGTTGATGAGGTTAGGCTGGGACACCCAGGTAAAGGGACTGAGAAAGAAGGAAAAGCAGACCCCCCCCCCTCCCCTGCATATGAAAAGACCAATTACACAAGCAGTAGTCTGTAGACATCAGTATACATCTAAAGCTTTGGGGCTTGGTTAGGAGTCTGAAAATCAGCAAAATGTTATAAAAATTAAGCAAAACTATAATTTTTTTTATAAAACAAAAACAGGTGGGCTATATAAATTGATCATCTACAAAACATTTAATCAAAGAAAAATCTAGTGTACAATGTCCCTTTAAGAAATGTGCATTAATTTCAAAATGTAGGCTACAGATTTTTTCTGTTTGGGAATGTGGAATAAGCACAATTTTAATACAGCCCCTTTAAAGGGATATAAAAGGTCAAAATGAAAATGCTCTAATATGGTATAGCATTTTATTATCACACTATTGCATGTATATATTGATTGGAGGGGGGGTTGGGTGAATGAGGGGGGGCACTACACTACAGATTTTTTTTAAAGCAAATAAAACATAAATGTATAAGAAAACTGGATACTGTCAGACAGCTTCCAGTACCTAAGATGGCGGATACTAGTTAGATGGGGGAGGGTTAGAGAGCTGTTTGGGAGGGATCAGGTTGGTGGGAAGGTAAGGGGGTGATTCTATACTGCAGAAAATAACTAAAAAAAAAAAAGACTAAAACTTCACATTGGCAGACTATCTGCCAGTTCCTAATTTGGTGGTGACCAGTGTGTGTGTGTGTGTGTGTGTGTGTGGTGGTGGTGGGGGGGGGAGGTTGAGGGAGGGAATATAACTGTTTTGGAGAGATCAGGTAAGGATTAGGGAGTGGGAGGGATCAGGTGGGAGGGAAATCTCTACACTAAAGCTAAACTTAAAGGGACACTGAACCCAAATTTTTTCTTTTGTAATTCAGATAGATTCAATTTTAAGCAACTTTCTAATTTACACCTATTATTAATTTTTCTTCTTTCTCTTGCTTTCTTTATTTGAAAAGGAAGGCATCTAAGCTATTTTTTTGGTTCATACCATGGAAAGCACCTTTTTATTGGTGAGTGAATTTATCCACCAATCAGCAAGAACAACCCAGTTTGTTCACCATAAATAGGTCAGCATCTAAACTTACATTCTTGCATTTCAAATAAAGATACCAAGAGAATGAAGACAATTTGATAATAGGAGTCAATTAGAAAGTTGCTTAAAATTGCATGCTCTATCTGAATCACAAAAGAAACAATTTGGGTTCAGTGTCCCTTTAACCTTAAAAGCTACCTGATTAACCCCTTAACTTCCAGGATTTTCAGAAGTGTGGTGTGCAGAGGCAACAAGCAGCTTCTAATTACCAAAAAGCAATCGCAAAGCCATGCATTTCTGCTATTTCTGAACAAAGGGGATCCCAGAGAAGCATTTACAACCATTTGGTATGTAAATAATTTAAGTGAGAACCCAAAGTTTGTAAATGTAGCCATCAATCAGCAGGTGCTGAATAAAAAATGGGCCAGCTCCTAAGCTTACATTACTGTTTGTTTGTTTTTTTCAAATAAAGATACCAAGAAAAAGAAGAAAAATTGATAATAGGAGTAAATTAGAAAGATGCTTAAAATTGAATGCTCTATCTAAATTATAAGGAAAAAAAAATTGGGTTTCGTTTCCCTTTAAGGTTTATTGCAAAGTCTTTGCAATATAATTTCTTCCACTCCCTGTTTCAAATTCAGGATATTCCTAGGCAGCACCGTTTATACAACAGATCACTTTTATGCTTAGTTTACTTCCCATTAGGTCAGTATACTTTTGATATGATCAAATTTTACAGCGAAACAGTGGCATGAAATTTTACAAAATGGGCCTAGATGAATACCCTGTGTTGTCTACTAAAATAAAATATATAGAGAGTTTTGATAGGTAAATAAAAAAATAAATTAAAAAACAAGGCTCTTTTCTGTTTAAATGAAGTGATTGGTAGTGAAAGGCATATTTGTGCATGTAACGTCTTAAGGGTTATGCTGCCTGACTGAAATGTAAAGCTGTGCAGTGTGTGAGTTTGCAACAATTGTTGCAATATGTGGGATGGGGACTCTTACCTGTTATAAAAGTGCATGGATGCTGGAACACTTCCTCTTTCTTGTCTGCAACTGCTGGAGAAAGGTTTTTTCTGTTTTTGCTTGCAAGATGGTGCGGCCCAGGCGTCAGTCGGTTCCTCCAAAGCGGATGAGGGAATCTTCGCCAGTGACACGGCGAGTATCTGTGAGGGGGAGAGGTGGCAGTTTGGTTAGTGAGGTAGTAGGCCCTAGTCCTTCTCAGGGGGTGGGCCTCACCCCTTCTAGGGATTCTGGGGAGCCCTCGGGTGTGTCTTCCCCCCCCCTTTTCCCGGGGTCCCAGGGGGAGGATCTGGAGGATTCGGGGTTAGGTTCAGGGGGTGGCGGAGGTGATGGGGGGTTGGAAAGGTCTCCGGTTGGCTCGATCGGCCTCCCGGAGGTGTTTAGGGCCGGGCAGCTTGAGTCGGGCGGGGGGCCTAGTTTGGGGCGGGTAGGCCCGGATCGTGGGAGCGTGGCGCAGGGCCGTGGGCCAGTAAGCGGGCCAGTTTTTGGGCCTTCGGGGACGCTAGTCGCCCGGGATCGTGAGGGCCTAGTCATGCAGGGTGTGCGTGACGGCCTGACTTCGAGCGGGGGGCCTTCGGGCCCCCACTGCGTGTTGCAGGGCGAGCAGGAGGGCCTAACTTTGAGCGATGGGCCTTCGGGCCTACACCGCGTGGTCGCGCCTGGTGGCCCAGTGGGTTCCCCCCTACTCCGGTGGTTTCAGGTGGCGGAGATTATGGCCTGCAGGGTGCCCCCTCTGTCAGTGGTGGCCCCGGTTGGTCTGCGGCCCCTCTTTGGGATGGGTACTTACCTAACTTACCTGTCCCAGAGGCGGCACGGGCGGCGGTCGTGGCCTTAATCCAGGCCCTTTCGGCGGGTGCGGGTCCGGGCGTCGCGGCGGGTATGGAGCAGTCCGGCATCGTCCACGGTGGCCCGGCGGGGGTTCCGGCGGTCGGCGGCGTGGTCCAGGCTGGAGCGGTGGGCAGGGCTTCTTTCCTCGGCGGAGGCCTTCGGTCGGTGGTAGGCGCGAGTGACGTCACTTCCGGTAGTCGTGCTAGTGACGTCACTTCCGGGCGCCACGCGTGTGAGGGCATTTCCGGTTTCGGGTGCGGCGGAGTTCGGTCGACGGATGGAGGCGCGGGAGGTGAGTCGGGAGCCCGGGGATCTGAGAGGGGCAGCACCGGACAGGCTGCGGCGGTGAGGGGGCATGTGGGGTCAGGCACTTGGCAGTTGGAGACACTTGTGGGGGCGCATGGTAGGCATATGGGTGCTGGCATTAGCGGGCCCGAGCCGTGGGCTGGGACTTCCATGGGCCTTGAGGTTTTTGGTACTAGGGGACCTGTTGGTGCGGGGCACTGGGGTGGGGAAGGGCTGGCAGCTATGGCAATGCCGGGTGTGAGTGGAAGTGGCGGGCCGGAGTTTGGCCCTGCTGTGGGCAGTAACCAGGTGGTTGGTGGGCTGCAAGTTGGGCATGAGCCTCTGGGGAGAGGACAACAGGATGTGATGGGGGAAATTTTCAGGCTGGCCTCGATATTGGCCCGAGGGGCGCACGCGGGTTCTTCTGGGGTGGGGGGGCAGCAGCATACAGTTCAGGTCAGCTCTGGTGGGGTGGATCCTGGCCATGTGGGAGTTGTGGGCAGAGGGAGGGCGGGTGCACATGGGTCAGTGGTTGGAAACGCAGGGGCTGGTGGAACAGGGCAATTGGGAGCCGGGGTCCAGGTGGGTGGCCTGCAAAGTAGTTCTGTAGTGGGTGGGGGTGGTGCCCGTTCCTTGATCCCTGGTGCTCCCGATTCTGTTTTGTTTCCGCAGGTTAGCGGGGATGCTGTGGTGGCAGTTTGCCAGGATGCTAGGCGAGAGGTGACTCAGAGGACCGGTCCAGGCCAGGAGGCCCTTCCCCCGGCGGCGGCAGGAGCAGGTGAGATTGCATTGTGTGGGGTGCTGGGGGAGGGTGCGGGTGGGTCATCTAGTGACACTGGCTCTGAGAGTGACGACTCCTTAGGGCCAGTGTCTAAACCTCAAAAACGGGTATTGAAATATCTTCGCAGGTTGGTAGCTGGGCAACAGAGACAGGAGTCGAGGCTAGCTCCGGGTGGGGGAGCGCAGATGGGGGGCTCAGTGAGTGTTGGACAGCAGGTAGGGCCAGGGGCTGTGAGCTTGGCGGTGGCAGACAGGAAAGTGGCGCTGCAGGGAGATGCCTACCCCTGCAACGTGCACTCATTGCATTCTCACCTTAAAGCTAAGACGATCAAAAAGATTAGAGATGGCAAATATGTGCACATTTTCGATTTGTCGCTGGAGGCATTTTCGATTTGTCGCTGGAGGCCCATAAGGCCAAGGAGAGGAGCGAGGACGGCTCAGGTCCAAAAAAGGTCAAGAGACCTGAGACAATGGACGAGTGGCGCACGTGTTTTAGAGTTTTGGCTTCTTGCCTGGTGGAGGCGAAGCCTGAGCTGCGGGTTGACGTATTAAAATACATGGAAACTATCGAGTTCGTCCATAAGACGTATAAGGAAGGGGTGTGGCGGTCTTATGACGCGGATTATAGGCGTAAGATGGTGGGGAACCCTTTGCTGACCTTTGGCACTACGGATGTGCATTTATGGCAGCGTTTGGGTGCGGAGCGCTCTCCCTCCCCCCCTTCAGGCGCAAGGGCCAAGGGGAGTAGGCAGATGGGGGGAGTCAAAAGAAAAGGGCGGGAGTGTTGGAAGTTTAACGACGGGAAGTGTGACCGGGGAGCGAACTGCTCCTTTCGACACTCCTGCATATACTGCGGAGCTGGTCACCCAGGGACCGAATGTGCTAGACGGAAAGAGACGGGGGGCCGCGGAGCCGGCAGAGGGGCTGCTGGGGCGAAGGGCACCAACGCCGTTGAGGGTGGCCGCCCTTGAGCCATGGCTCAGGGCATACCCGGACAGGAGGGCAGGGGAGCTCCTCCTGGCCGGACTGCGGGAGGGTTTCCTCATTCCAGTGCTAGGTCCGGTAGTCGGGGCGCGTCAGAAGCGGAACCTCAAGTCAGCGTATGACTATCCTGACGTAGTGAGGGATAAACTGGGCAAAGAACTGAGTTTAGGTCGCATGGTGGGCCCCTTTCGGGAGCCACCCATGGAGGGTTTGGTGGTTTCCCCACTGGGGGTTGTGCCGAAGAAAGAAGCGGGAAATTCCGGTTGATTCAGCATTTATCATACCCGAAAGGTAATTCGGTCAATGACGCAATCAACCCGGAGGTTAGCTCAGTTTTTTATCAGTCGTTTGACCAAGCAATGGTTTTGGTGCAACAGGCTGGTGTTGGGGCACTCTTGGCAAAGCTTGACATTGAGTCGGCCTTCCGCTTGTTGCCTATTCATCCGGCATCCTTTCGGTTGATGGGGTGCTGGTTCGAGGGTGCTTACTATGTGGATCGTTGTCTCCCAATGGGTTGCTCGGTCTCATGCGCCTTTTTCGAGATGTTCAGCACATTCTTGCACTGGGCGGTGTTTTCAGAAGCGCGGGGTGGGCTTATAGCCCATTACTTGGACGATTTTCTGCTGATAGGCAGAGCTGGGTCGCTCGAGTGCGAGCGGCTCATGTCGGTGATGAGAACACTATTTGCGCATTTTGGGGTCCCATTGGCAGAGGACAAGACCCAGGGGCCGTGCACTTGCCTGACGTTTCTGGGTATCGAGATCGATACTTTAGAAAGGCAGTGCAGGTTGCCAAACGCTAAGGTGGTTCGAATTCTGGCCGCGGTTTCATCGGCCGCGCCGGCTGACCGGCTATCGATAAAGGAGTTGCAGTCCTTACTGGGTTTGCTCAATTTCGCATGCAAAGTTATCCCGATGGGCAGAGTATTCAACAGGAGGTTGGAGGGCCCTCTGAAAGGGGATAGCGGGAGCCGTAAGTCATGTGCGGTGTCTTCAGATATGAAGGAGGACTTGAGAATCTGGGAGTTGTTCCTGAAGGATTTCAATGGGGTCTTGTTATGGAGGCAAGTGAGGACATCTAGCCAGGCTCTGCATCTGTTCACGGATGCGGCGGGTGCAAAGGGTTATGGGGCTTACTTTAACGGCGCCTGGAGTGCCGGGGAGTGGCCTGTGGCCTGGATGGAGAGGGGATGGACCAGGAACCTTACCCTCCTGGAATTGTTCCCTATTGTCGTAGCCATTGAGTTATGGGGGCGACAATTAGCAAACCAGAATGTAACATTCTGGTGCGATAATCTGAGAGTCGTGTTTGCTATCAACAATCTTTCAGCCTCTTCCCCTATTGTGGTGCGTTACCTTCGTTGGGTGGTGCTGCGAAGCTTGCAGCACAACATTGACTTTACGGCACGGCATGTGCCTGGGGTCGATAATGTATTGGCAGACGTGTTGTCGCGAGGCCAATGGGAGGCATTCAGAAAGCTGGCACCAAGGGCAGCAGAGATTGGTACTCCTTGTCCTTCCTTTCTTTGGCAGGTGGCGGAAGGGGGGACGTGTTGACTTCAATGGTTCAGGCGTCGCTGGCACCTGCTACCTGGAAGGCCTACGGCAAGTACTGGGCCGAATGGGAAGTTTTCCTCAAGGGTAAGGGCGTTCCGGTGGAATCCGGATCGCCAGCTTTGTTGCTTGAGTGGATGGTGTGTTTGAAGGAAGGTGGCTGTAGAAAAGGATCCATGCAAGGAAGGCTAGCTGCCTTATCCTTTTTTGCTAAATGGAAGGGGATCCAGGATGGGACGAATGCGTTTCTGGTTAGGCAGGTAATGAAAGGTTGGGGTAGGATAGAGGCTAAGTCGGCAGATCGGCGAGAGCCCATTACAATTCAGCGGCTGGGGGCCTTATTGGCAGCGCTGCCAGAAGTGTGCGCAGATGAGTATGAGGTTGCTTTGTTTAGGGCGGCATTTGCGGTTGCTTTCTTTGGGGCCCTGAGAGTAGGTGAGATAGTTAGTCCAACCAGGTCAGCGGTAGGTTGTGGTATCCAAGCGCAGCATGTCAGGTTTGACTTGCAAGCGCTATTGTTATTTATCCCTAGATCTAAGACGGATCAAGACAGGAAAGGTGTATGGTTATCCATACAGCAGCAGGACTCTGTGGGGTGTTGCCCCGTCCGGCTCGCTTCTGATTTTTCGGCGAAGAGGCCAGAGAGTTCAAGGCAGTTTTTTATTCATGCAGATGGGTCTAACCTGTCCAGATTCCAGTTTCGGAGGGTGTTGGAGGAAGCAGCTAAGAGGGTCGGCTTGGACCCTGGGCTCATCGCTCCCCACTCCTTTCGCATTGGAGCGGCCACCAGCGCAGCTGCGGCTGGGGCGTCGGAGCGTGAAATTAAGAAATTGGGAAGGTGGAGTTCCAAACGGTATAGGACATACATTAGACCCCTTCAGAGTAAAGTGTAGATAGTTGAAAAAGGGGAGGGGTGGGTATTAAAAAATGGACGGGGACTTAGTAATGGAAATTTTTGTTGATTTTAGGTGTAAGAGCCCCTCCGTGTAGAGCGTGGATAGTCGGCCACTCGTACGTTCACTGGGCGGCCATTCACGCTTTGAAGCGCCCGGGCGGCCAGCAGCTGGGATTTTGTCCAGATGCGGTTTCAATTAGATGGCTGGGAAAAAGGGGAATGTTGTGGAGTGATTTGCCAGGTCACCTGGAGGAGGCCTTCCTTCGTTGGGGACGGCCTTCATTGATAGTGCTGCATCTGGGTGGAAATGATGTGGGGAGTTTGCCTGTGCTGGAGTTGGTGAACATCATTCAATCAGATGTACGTTGGTTGAAAGTGCGTTTCCCGGGGGTACGAGTGGCTTGGTCAAATGTGATTGCGCGCTTGCAGTGGCGGCATGTGAGAGTGCATCGTTCAGCCTACCGTATTCGGAAGAAGTTGAACAGAGATGTGGGGAGGTTGATCGTGGAGGAAGGTGGTTTTGTAATCAGGCATGATAACATCTTGGGGGACTGCAAGCGGCTGTACAGGCCGGACGGGGTTCATTTAACAGAAGAGGGGTTAGAGCTATTTTTGGCTAACCTAGCTGGCGCGTTGAGGCGGCATGTCAGTTAGCTATCCCTAGGTGTGGCGGCAAGAGCTCCATTATGGGAGGCAGGTGTGGTATCTCTTGTGGCGGGGTCCCGGCCAAATAATTTTTATGGTTTCCGCGAGGGTGTGGTCGAGCTAATGGGAGGGGCATGATGTTGCAAGTCGCAGCTTGTAACGCCTCTCCCCGCGGGCCTGCTGACCTAGAAACCCCTTGTGGATGATGCCAGCCTCTGAAGGGCAATGCTCGGCAGGAGCATTGCAACAACCAATCCGGGCCGGTGACCTCACTACGCTGGTTGTATATATATATATACTAAATTATGGATAGGCTTAGAATATAGTTTAGCCTCAGATGCCGCCACCCATAGATAAGCCTTAAGCTTCCCAAGTTAATAAGTTTAGAGTTTGCCTGGTTTGGTTTTAATAAACGCGACCTTGCTTCACGGTCTTATACCTCCAAATATGTGTCTGTGTCTTTATTGGGTAAGATGGGAATGAAGTCATGGCGATTTGACCCTTATGGTAGTGAAAGGCATATTTGTGCATGTAACGTCTTAAGGGTTATGCTGCCTGACTGAAATGTAAAGCTGTGCAGTGTGTGAGTTTGCAACAATTGTTGCAATATGTGGGGTGGGGACTCTTACCTGTTATAAAAGTGCATGGATGCTGGAACACTTCCTCTTTCTTGTCTGCAACTGCTGGAGAAAGGTTTTTTCCCCGCCCATCCCTCCCTTGTTGTTAACATGTTTGATATTTTGTTGCAGGAAAGGGGGCGGCACTGAGGGAACAGCTGCCATTAGGGTGGTTTTGTTAGGACTTTGGCAGGGGCATGCCTACTCAGGCTAGCTGATCTTAAGTCCAAAGTGTTAATTTTTTGGCTTCACATCATGGGCGTTTGTTGTGCGTCTTGCGTCTAAATGATGACCCTAAAGGGTATGGAGCAATTTGCTAGCATAAGAGTAGAAATTATCGCCTGGCGTGGCGGGGTCCCGGCCAAATAATTTTTATGGTTTCCGCGAGGGTGTGGTCGAGCTAATGGGAGGGGCATGATGTTGCAAGTCGCAGCTTGTAACGCCTCTCCCCGCGGGCCTGCTGACCTAGAAACCCCTTGTGGATGATGCCAGCCTCTGAAGGGCAATGCTCGGCAGGAGCATTGCAACAACCAATCCGGGCCGGTGACCTCACTACGCTGGTTGTATATATATATACTAAATTATGGATAGGCTTAGAATATAGTTTAGCCTCAGATGCCGCCACCCATAGATAAGCCTTAAGCTTCCCAAGTTAATAAGTTTAGAGTTTGCCTGGTTTGGTTTTAATAAACGCGACCTTGCTTCACGGTCTTATACCTCCAAATATGTGTCTGTGTCTTTATTGGGTAAGATGGGAATGAAGTCATGGCGATTTGACCCTTAAGCAAAAATGCCAAAATGTCTCTGGTCTTTTGAGTACAATATCTCACAAAAGTGAGTACACCCCTCATAATTTTGTAAATATTTTATTATATCTTTTCATGTGACAACACTGAAGAAATTACACTTTGCTACAATGTAAAGTAGTGAGTGTACAGCCTGTATAACAGTGTAAATTTGCTGTCCCTCAAAATGACTCAACACACAGCCATTAATGTCTAAACCATTGGCAACAAAAGTGAGTACACCCCTAAGTGGAAATGTCTAAATTGGGCCCAATTAGCCATTTTCCCTCCCCGGTGTCATGTGACTCATTAGTGTTACAAGGTCTCAGGTGGGAATAAGTAGCTGGTGTGTTAAATTTGGTGTTATCGCACTCACACTCTCTCATACTGGTCACTGGGAGTTCAAAATGGCACCTCATGGCAAAGAACTCTGAGGATCTGAAAAAAAAGAATTGTTGCTCTACATAAAGATGGCCTAGGCTATTAGAAGTTTGTCAAGACCCTGAAACTGAGCTGCAGCACGGTGGGCAAGGCCATACTGCGGTTTCACAGGACAGGTTCCATTCAGAACAGGCCTCGCAATGGTCGACCAAAGAAGTTGAGTGCACGTGCTCAGCGTCATATCCAGAGGTTGTCTTTGGCAAATAGACATATGAGTGCTGCCCGCATTGCTGCAGAGGTTGAAGGGGTGGGGGGTCAGCCTGTCAGTGCTCAGACCATATGCCGCACACTGCATCAAATTGGTCTGCATGGCTGTTGTCCCAGAAGGAAATCTTTTCTAAAGATGATGCACAAGAAAGCCCACAAACAGTTTGCTGAAGACAAGCAGACTAAGGACATGGATTATTGGAATGCCCTGTGGTCCTATGAGACCAGGATAAACTTATTTGATTCAGAAAGTGTCAAGCGTGTGGCGACAACCAGGTGAGGAGTACAAAGACAAGTGTTTATTGCCTACAGTCAAGCATGGTGGTGGGAGTGTCATGGTCTGGGCCTGCATGAGTGCTGCCGGCACTGGGGAGCTACAGTTCATTGAGGGAACCATGAATGCCAACATGTACTGTGACATACTGAAGCAGAGCATGATCTCCTCCATTTGGAGACTGGGCCGCAGGGCAGTATGTCAACATGATAACAACCCCAAACACTGAGGGTAAAGGTGATGGACTGGCCAAGCATGTCTCTAGACCTAGACCCTATTGAGCATCTGTGGGGCATCCTCAATTGGAAGGTGGGGGAGTGCAAGGTCTCTAACATCCAAATTTAGAAAAAAAAAGGTTAGAAAAAACTTGCGCTGAAAAGAACCTTTAGATTAAACTTCACTATAAATGACAGGCAATCCAAAACCTGATTCAAAAAGCTATTAGAAAAAGAGGGAGTGAATATAGTGAAGCGCCAGCAAATAATACTATTTCAGGCTTAGAATCTAAATATATACAAGCAAGTGGTCTCAAACGTATGCCAAAAATATTAAAATAGCAAATAAATATATATATATGTTGATGCTAATAGAATATTTCTGCAATACCCCCAAACTATATGCGTGTTAATGTGTCAACCGACAGGTATATTTAAACAAATGGATAGATGAATTATACCTCAGACAGCCAATGCTCAAAAATATGAGATAATTTATTATAACTTTAAGACATATATAGAACTCCTAATTAAAATCAAATTAATTCATGCATGATTTTCAATATAAAACATATATAAAAAGCAACTAAAAAAAGCCTAAAATCTCCAGTAATGGAAATATATGCAGAAAAAGGGGGGATAATGTGTATACACTCAAACGGAAAAAAAGATGTAAATGAGTCTCATTTAGTGCTTCTTAGTACTGATGTTTTTTCACAATATGCACAGTTCTTTTGTGTCCCAATATGTTTGTTTTAGCAAAGGTAATTACCACCCCATGATAGGTCTTACCACAACTCATTGGTTAGAATGAAAAAATCACTTCACTTCACTTTATCCGGTAAAGTAAACCGGGAATTGCTCCGTTAGTAGGTTGTTTGTTTCCTCGATATGATGTGTCCTAACAGCCGTGCACTCCTCTCTGCACGCCCACTAATGCGGGATGACGTCACCAATTGATTCACCAATCCGTAGTGGTCACGGATGCAGAGAGGAGTGCACGGCTGTTAGGACGCATCATATCGAGGAAACAAACAACCTACTAACGGAGCAATTCCCGGTTTACTTTACCGGATAAATTGAAGTGACATTTTCATTCTAACCAACGAGTTGTGGTAAGACCTATCAAGGGGTGGTAATTACCTAAGCTAACTCAGGACGGTACGTTTGCTAAAACAAACATATTGGGACACAAAAGAACTGTGCATATTGTGAAAAACATCAGTACTAAGAAGCACTAAATGAGACTCATTTACATCTTTTTTTCCGTTTGAGTGTATACACATTATCCCCCCTGTTTTTCTGCATTTATTTCCAGTACTGGAGATTTTAGGCTTTTTTTAGTTGCTTTTTATATATGTTTTATATTGAAAATCGTGCATAAATTAATTTGATTTTAATTAGGAGTTCTATATATGTCTTAAAGTTTATAATAAATTATCACATATTTTTGAGCATTGGCTGTCTGAGGTATAATTCATTTACCCATTTGTTTAAATATACCAGTCGGTTGACACATTAACACGCATATAGTTTGGGGTATTGCAGAAATATTCTATTGGCATCAGCATATATATATATATATATATATATATATATATATATATATATATATATATATATATATATATATATATATATATATTTATTTGCTATTTTAATATTTTTTGGAAAACGTTTGAGACCACTTGCTTGTATATATTTAGATTCTAAGCCTGAAATAGTATTATTTGCTGGTGCTTCACTATATTCACTCCCTCTTTTTCTAAGGTCTCTAACATCCACCAGATCCGTGATATCGTCATGGAGGAGTGGAAGAGGACTCCAGTGGCAACCTGTGAAGCTCTGGTGAACTCCATGCTCAAGAGGGTTAAGGCAGTGCTGGAAAATAATGGTGGCCACACAAAATATTGACACTTTGGGCCCAATTTGGACATTTAAACTTAGGGGTGTACTCACTTTTGTTGGCAGCGGTTTAGACATTAATGGCTGTGTGTTGAGTTATTTTGAGGGGACAGCAAATTTACACTGTAATACAGGCTGTACACTCTCTACTTTACATTGTAGCAAAGTGTAATTCTTCAGTGTTGTCACATGAAAAGATATAATAAAATATTTACAAAAACGTGAGGTACTTTCGCGAGATACTGTAAGTCTTAGGGGCCTATCTATCAAGCTCCGTATAGAGCTTGACGCCCCGTGTTTCTGGTGAGCCTTCAGACTCGCCAGAAACACAAGTTATGGAGCAGCGATCTCAAGACCGCTGCTCCATAACCTGTCCGCCTGCTCTGAGGAGGCAGACAGAGATCGCCACAATTCAACCCGATCGAGTACGATCGGGTTGATTGACACCCCCTGCTAGTGGCTGGTTGGCTGCAAATCTGCAGGGGGCGGCGTGGTGCAATGCTGAATGCGGAGAGCGTATTGCTCTCCGCATTCAGCGATGTCTGTCGGACCTGATCCGCACTGCCGGATCAGGTCCGACAGACCGTTGTTAAATGGGCCTCTTAGTATGAAATGCCCTGTGCTTAAGGGGTTAAAGGAACAGTAAAGTCCTAAATGCCTATGAGTCTACCTAGGTGTATTCAAAGTATACCAGGATAGCAAAGTAAATTTGATAACAGTAGTTTTGAAAGATGTTTAAACTTAAATGATAGTGCAGAGTTGCTTGTCTTCATGGAACAAATTAAGGGCCTTAACCCCTGTCTGACATGGAATCTAGTTTGTGTGAGTTTGTGTATTGCAATTTTGTTGCAGTGTAGTGGGTGGGTTGTTTGTACTCGCTATTTAAGAGGTTACAGGACTGTTCTCATCCTCTTTTGGTTCCAGTTTGTTGCCCTGTGTTTTTCCCTCCACCCTCCCCTTTTTGTTTTGTTGTTGTTTCTTTGCAGGTGTATAGTAGATCGACACTGAAGAGACTGAAATTCAATAACGCCGCTCCGCTCTGTGAATGTCCGACAGCAGAGAGAAGTCACATGACCGGCAGAGAGAGAGCAAAACACGCAGCAAGTAAAAGGCGCGTGTTTCCCTGTGCCTACAACACCAGAGCTAAATTTACACAAACACTCAAGCAGTCTGTTCTAGCTAAGCAAGCAAAAAAAAAAACAACTGCCAAATTTTAAGTTTATACATAAATCCCTGTATATAAAACATAAGCCACACACATACTAATAAAGTGTTTCAACAAAATTAGCCCAAAGATGAAAAAAGATTAACCCCTAGATCCATACGGAGCTTGATAAATATGACCCCTAGTCTCAACATACATGATGTGCCTGTCCACTGCCCAAAAAAATCCTGTATAAACGATTTTAATGTCCCCATCTACTTCATATGACATATTCTTCTGAAGTGCAAGTCTCCAAGACCTAGAAGACAAAAGCACTTACCTGCAGTCTAGCTGTCCGACAGCAAGACAGCTCACAAGGCATGAAAGAACACATACTCCTTACAGAGACCTGTAGAAAAAGAAAGTGTAAAGAAAATAGTAAAGTGTAAAGGAAAAGTAACCAACTCTGGCTTTCTGTACCATGGGCAGCAATGTGTTCGGAAACAAAGCAAGGACTACCTCACAACTTCCTAACTGCTTAAAAGCCACCACTACTATACTGAAGAGATTGATGTAGACTCAGCTAAACCCAAATCCTTGCTTGCAGGGAAAAGTACCTGAAAAAGGAATTAATTTCTTCAGACACCAAACTTCACCTCCTCCATTGAAGAGAATGACTGGGGATTATGGATAGGGAGTGACACTTAACAGATTTTCTGTGGTGCTCTTTGCCTCCTCCTGCTGGCCAGGAGTGATATTCCCACTAGTAATTGAATGACGTTGTGGACTCTCCATATCTAAGGAAAGAAATAGGTAAGCATAAATTTTGTTTTTGTTGTGTTGTTGTTTTTTTGCAGGTGCTGATGAGTGGCGGCACTGAGGATGGCTTTGTAGGGTTTGCGGTAGCTACTGAGGCAGGAATCTGATTATTTGAACTTTCTCTTATAAGACCACGGCCCATAATTTTCTATCCTATCGACATCGGTCTGCTGTATGGCTTACATTGTCGTTGCCTCTTAGAGGTTTAGGAGTGTCATTAAGTTTAGGTAATAATATTATTTGCATTGAAGAACACACATTGCTACTGGTTTTGTCCGACAATAAAGTTTATTTGAAAACAAAAATACATCTTATAAAAAATATTGTTGGTTTTTAGTAATTACATTTTTATTTTGTAAAGTTTCACAATGTCAATATTCTTAGAAAGAAGGTCAAAGTAAACAAAACAAGTAACTTGCCATTATTTCCTTCCTGTGCACACTTTAAACACATATTCGTGCTGTGAGAGCCTGTAGTTCAAAAAGCCTGATTAATTGCTTTACATAGACGCTGCCCCAAGCAAGTAACAAACACCAAGTAACAAAACAAGTAGCATGCAACTTCTTGGCAGGCACCCAAACGAGCTAGAGATGCATTTTAATTTACTGCTTTATAATTGTTAAATCTATGGAATGTGAGTAGGGTCTGTTTAGACCTAAAACCATCTCCTTCTGTGGGATATACCATGCAAAGTGATGGGAATAATCAGCATGTGTTCAGTTGCATTTTATCTTCAATGGCTTCATAATTATTCATTTTTTTATGTATTATGTATTGTTTATATCAGCAATTAACCCCTTAAGGAGGACAGAGGAAATATTCCAAGTGCTAAACATAAACAAAACCTTGAATTTGAGCTATATTTTTCTTCAACAATAATTTACCTCTTTCACATTAAGTGCACCCACACTTTGTATAATTCTTATTTAAGAGGATAATTAGAGCTTTATTTTGATATCAAATATTTATATACAAACTATAATTCAATATGAATGAAATCAAATATGGGGCCTGCCAATTTCTGGCTTCATACATGAAAATTTGACACAATCTAAACAGCACTGAAAGGGTTCATTTTTACCTTCCTATCTAACACTAACTCCCTCAACCCCCCCACCAATTCCCACTTTCACCCCAATTAGCGCTGCGGAATCTGTTGGCTCTCTAATTTCTATCTCTCCAGTCTCGTCCGACTGGGGAGATTGACAGCTCCTTCCCGCATGCTATTGGCTGTGCACGGACATGGGGCAGTGTTGCACACGAGCTTGCGGTAGCAATAACCAGCCCCTTATAATAACTGGTTATTTATTGTGCGCCCGTAAATGGATGAATTTGCCCATTTACATGAGCTCGATAAATTAGCGCTCCACTGGTAATCTAGCCCATAGTGTGAACCCCCAATAACTATATAAGTTTTGTATGTGCAATAAGGACCATATAAAATAGTTGTTAGAATAATTTACTTCTATAAATATGAAATGTATGCATTATATGGATACATCACACACAAAATACAAACATATGTAGAGTATACTAAGTTTGGAATTTCGAAAGGCAGATTTCTAACTTCTAGCTTTTGAGCAAAATCTATCAGGATATATTTTATGTACAGTAAGTACCACATAAAGTGTCAGATTACAAGTGGTGTGCTAAATATATTTTCTGTTCGCATGCTAACACTAATAAAATTTAACTTTTAACTTGTGCAGGTTAGAGCCTCTATTACAATTTAAAAGTAAAAAGTTATCACGCGAGTGAAACCAAAAGTGTGCTAACTTCAGGACTTCATATATTGCAACCGGGTTAGCTTCTTCTCTTCATAGATTTTAATGGAGCGCACTTTAAAAAAAGTTGAAAGTAGTTATAAATATTTACATTCCAATGTTCTTTGCATAGAAGAAAATGTTCTTTTTTAAAAAAAAAAAAAAAATATGTATTTAAATATACAGGTGTATATATATATATATATATATATATATATATATATATATATATAATTTATTTTTTTAGTATACATATCATATTTATATTTATATAAGTATGAATATTAACAGATAAAGATATATACTAATATATATATATTACATTTTTGTAAATATTTTATTATATCTTTTCATTTGACAACACTGAAGAAATTACACTTTGCTACAATATAAAGTAGTGAGTGTACAGCCTGTATAACAGTGTAAATTTGCTGTCCCCTCAAAATAACTCAACACACAGCCATTAATGTCTAAACCGTTGGCAAAAAAAGTGAGTACACCCCTAAGTGGAAATGTTCAAATTGGGCCCAATTTGCCATTTTTCCTCCACGGAGTCATGTGACTCATTAGTGTTACAAGGTCTCAGGTGTGAATGGGGAGCAGGTGTGTTAAATTTGGTGTTATCGCTCTCACACTCTCTCATACTGGTCACTGGACGTTCAACATGGCACCTCATGGCAAAGAACTCTGAGGATCTGAAAAAAAGAATTGTTGCTCTACATAATGGTGACCTAGGCTATAAGAAGATCGCCAAGACCCTGAAACTGAGTTTCAGCACGGTGGGTAAGACCATACAGTGGTTTTACAGGACAGGTTCCACTCAGAACAGGCCCCCGCCATGGTCAACCAAAGAAGATGAGTGCCTGTGCTTAGCTTCATATCGAGAGGTTGTCTTTGGAAAATAGACATATGAGTGCTTCCAGCATTGCTACAGAGGTTGAAGGGGTGGGGGGGTCAGCCTGTCATTGCTCAGACCATATGCCGCACACTGCATCAAATTGGTCTGCATTGGTCTTCTAAAGATGATGCACAAGAAAGCCTGCAAACAGTTTGTTGAAGACAAGCAGACTAAGGATATGGATTACTGGAACCATGTACTGTGGTCCAATGAGACCAAGATAAAATGATTTGGTTCAGATGGTGTCAAGTGTGTGGTGGGAGTGTCATGGTCTGGGCCTGCATAAGTGCTGCCGGCATTGGGGAGCTACAGTTAATTGAGGGAACCATGAATGCTAACATGTACTGTGACATACTGAAGCAGAGTATGATCTCCTCCCTTTGGAGACTGGGCCGCAGGGCAGTATTCCAACAAGATAACAACCCCAAACACACCTCCAAGACGACTACTGCCTTGCTAAAGAAGCTGAGGGTAAAGGTGATGGATTGGCCAAGCATGTCTCCAGACCTAAACCCTATTGAGCATTTGTGGGGCATCCTCAAACGGAAGGTGGGGGAGCGCAAGGTCTCTAACATCAACCAGCTCTGTGATGTCGTCATGGAGGAGTGGAAGAGGACTCCAGTGGCAACCTGTGAAGCTCTGGTGAACTCCATGCCCAAGAGGGTTAAGGCAGTGCTGGAAAATAATGGTAGCCATACAAAATATTGACACTTTGGGCCCAATTTAGACATTTCCACTTAGGGGTGTACTCACTTTTCTTGCCAGCGGTTTAGATATTAATGGCTGTGTGTTGAGTTATTTTGAGGGGGCAGCAAATTTGTACTGTTATACAGGCTGTACACTCACTACTTTACATTGTAGCAAAGTGTCATTTCTTCAGTGTTGTCACATGAAAAGATATAATAAAATATTTACAAAAATGTGAGGGGTGTACTCACTTTTGTGAGATACTGTATATATATATATATATATATATATATATATTAGTATATATCTTTATCTGTAAATATTCATACATATATAACTATAAATATGAAATGTATACTAAAAAAAATAAATCATTTATATATACATTTATATTTAAATACATTTAAAAAAAAAAAAAGAACATTTTCTATAGGAATATACATTTAAAGAACATTTTCTCCTGTGTGAAGAACTTTGTAATGTAAAATATTTACAGTAAAAACATTAGAAAATATTAAAAATGTTTAAAAGTGTTTTTTTTCCAGGTTTTAATGTATTTTAGTGGGAAGAGCTCCAAAAAGTATATATGTACATATTTGTGGATGGATATACATATATATATACATACATAAATACATACATATATATATATATATATATATATATATATATATATATATATATATATATATATATATATTTATTTATATATATATATATATATATACATACATATTTACACATATGTATACACCCAAACACATATACATACAATATAGCTCTTTCCAGTCAAATACCTTGTCATATACCATATACCTTTTAACCCTTATAAACATGTTATTAATATTTCTATTAATTATTATTATCTGATACTGTTTATATGAGTGTAACAATTTAATTTAATTTATTTATGTTGTGTTAGGTGAACTTTTTTTTACTTTGTACACGTAAGAAATCTAGCGAGCCTCAAAGCATGCAGTAAAAGTTATTTATTGTTTGAACTTAAAGACAGAACAACATGGTATTAAAAACTGCACAAAACTAGCAGCATACTGTCAATTTCTGATGCATTTCAGCTCAGGTGCCTTAGTCATAGATGCTAATTCAGTGCTTATAAGGATGTATATATAACACTGCAATTGCCTTAATTGACAGAAGCTGCAAACACTTAGAAAAAACACAAAAATCACAATGGCTGTCTGAACATGTAACACTAAGAGCTTGCTTTGTATCTTAGATTGTGACCTAATCAATGTGATAATCATAGATAAAACATTTAATCTCAACATCAGGGGTTATTTTTAAATTTGCTGACAAAAATAATTATCAAACATTAACAAAAACTAATATACAGTTTGTGCGTTATAATAAGTGTTGAACTATGGGTGGTATAAAACTTACAAATCACTACCAAGGGGGAACCTAATGATTATACAGATCTATATTGGTGATTAATTACGCTTCCAAAAATTGATGATATTCCCTTCTATGTTCAATCCTAGGGGTCTTCTTGTTCTAAGGAGAAATATGTCTATGAAAGAGTTTTGATATTTTATTACCACCCCTCGTACCTCCACATACTCGCTTAATTACTTGCCTTTGGATTGTGGAAACATTTTTGGTACACTCCGTCAAACTAAAAACCTTCTGAGTCACACAAGATTGAAATGTTTTAGTGGGTCTGGTATGACTGCAAGCTGTACATTTGGTAAAGTGACATTTGTAGTGTCCCTTGATACTTAGCCACCTACTAGTGCTGGCTCCCTGTTTTTTATATCATACTTGGTTCTAAAATGTTGCCCAGAGTATGTCCACGTTTGGAAACAAAATTACACCCCCTAGACACATACGGCTAGATTACGAGTTAGGTTTAAAAAGCAGCGTTAAGAGGTCCTAATGCTGCTTTTTAACGCCTGCTGGTATTACGAGTCTTGCAGGTACAGGTGTACCGCTCACTTTTTTGGCCAGACTTGGAAATACTGCAAATCCACTTACGTCAATTGCGTATCCTCTCTTTTCAATAGGAATTGCATAGCGCCGGTATTACGAGTCTGCCAAAAAGTGAGCGGTAGACCCTCTCCTTTCAAGACTGGTACCGCATTTTAAAGTCAGTAGTTAAGAGTTTTACACTACAACACCGTAGCATAAAACTCTTAACTAAAGTGCTAAAAAGTACACTAACACCCATAAACTACCTATTAACCCCTAAACCGAGGCCCTCCCGCATTGCAAACACTAAAATAAATTTTTTAACCCCTATTCTGCCGAACCGGATATCGCCGCCACTATAATAAACATATTAACCCCTAAATCACTGCACCCCCGCCTCGCAAACATTAGTTAAATATTATTAACCTCTAATCTGCAGTCCCTAACATCGCCGACACCTACCTACTTTTATTAACCCCTAATCTGCCGCCCCAACGTCGCCGCCACTATACTAAAGTTATTAACCCCTAAATCTAAGTCTAACCCTAACACCCCCTAACTTAAATATAAGTAAAAGAAATCTAAATAAATATTACTATCATTAACTTAATAATTCCTATTTAAAACTAAATACTTACCTGTAAAATAAACCCTAAGATAGCTACAATATAACTAATAGTTACATTGTATCTAACTTAGGGTTTATTTTTTATTTTACAGGCATCAGCCAATAGGATTTTTTCTACCTTAATTCCGATAGAATTCTATCAGCCAATCGGATTTGAAAGGACGCCATCTTGGATGACGTAATTTAAAGGAACCTTCATTCTGTCTTAGCCGTCGGATGAAGAGGATGCTCCGCATCGGATGTCTTGAAGAAGGACCCGCTCCGCGCCGGATGGATGAAGATAGAAGATGCTGTCTGGATGAAGACTTCTGCCCGTCTGGAGGACCACTTCGCCCCGCTTGGATGAAGACTTCTTCCGGCTTCGTTGAGGACTTTGGCCCGGTTGGATGAAGACTTCTCCCGGTAAGATGATCTTCAAGGGGTTAGTGTTAGGTTTTTTTTAAGGGGGTATTGGGTGGGTTTTAGTGTAGGGATGGTTGTGTGGGTGGTGGGTTTTAATGTTGGGGGGGATTTGTAATATTTTTACAGGTAAAAGAGCTGATTACTTCAAAAAAAGGGGGGGGAGGGTCCCGGGCGCCAACTGACGGAGGCTAGGTGTGGTTAAAAGAAGTTTATTAGACTAGAACAATATACAATATACAATATATAAAAAATACTCTCATGGATCCAAGGTACAGTGGCAGGGGATATAATACAATAAAACAATAAAACAATAAACCACAGTTAAAACACAATGAAAACAAATATTGATTGCTCAGCCAATGCATTAAATGATACAGTTCATATAAAGCAAATCGCTCGATAAAGTAGTCTACTCCAGTGTAGTCAGGTGAGGACAAAAAATGATAATCCAAATGTGACAGACCAATATGTGTCTTGGAGTGAAGGAGTGGTACAAAATAAATCCTAGTGGTCCGGTGAAAAATGTGGGGACTTAAGGATCCAAAAGTGTGGATGGTGAAAAATATATTGTGATGGGGTAAAAAATATATATATGCCCAAAAAATAAGAGTCTCAATTATGCACAATACGCAAAAATGAGTAAAAATTGTGTAAAAGTTTGTGTACAAAATAGGTGAAACAATGAATTTCCACAAATCAAACAGTCAGTGCAAGTTTGTGTGCAAAAATTGCAAAACAAGAATCCGTTTGAGGAAAAATAATCATCCACAAAATACAAAAAATATATCAAAAATATATAAAAAAGTAAAAATAAAAATGACTTCCGGTGGGCGGGCGAACTGACTGGCCGCAAGACAGAGGAGCTCCGCCAAACCTCTTGCTTAAACTATTACGGCAGTCAGTAAACGAACCCGAATATTTAGCCTTAACAGGTGATTACTACACCTTGCCTGGCATCCTAACTTGTAGAGGCCCCCAAGAACGGCTTCCCCACCAGGAGCCCGCAGACCGCGGAAAAGAGCCACGCCCGAGAGTGGCGGAAGACAACGGACAATAGTGGTGTCCTCGCGACCGGTGACAGGGTCTCTGGCTCCACTTTACCTGCCCCAGCAAAAGTTGCAGAGGAGATCCCGACCTGCATCACACCGGTGAGCTAAAAAAAGAGAAAGGGGAACACTCGCACTGCCTTTTTGAGTGGCCGCCATTTTGCCCCACACAGCCTACGCAGCTCCACTCATTTCTCCAGCTGGGCAACCCAGAGGCTACAGCACACTACAAAGTGCACTTTCACACCATTATAGACTTTGTGGGATTGGGGAGGAGGACCACAAACAGGGCCGCTGGGGACATCTTAGCCCTGGAGACGGGCCTGATGGGAGCGCTCCATAACAAGCGCTGCTACAACAGCAGGAACAGTCATACACCTAAGATCCTCCCCATACTCACTAACACTGCCACCATCACCTTGCTGCATGCTCCATCCCCAGTAGCCAACCAAGGCCCTCACATAAGCAATAAAGCCTGACGTTCCCAGCCACGCTGCCCTATACTTTATTTCCCCTAATGCTGTTAGTACCGCAACAGCAGGACACAGGACTGAGACCAGCACCTTGCTCTATACCTCCTGAGATATCTGAAATTTGCAATTTCACAACTGGGACACTTTAAAGTTCACATACAGCAAGCTGTTGTGGATTAACAAGCTCAGAGACTTAGGGTGGAAACCTGCATCCACGTGGCCTAGTCCGCAGACCTCAGACCTCCTTAAGACTGCAGAGCATACCAGCAATTTGAGCCAACAAACAATAAGTAGTAACTTTCCACACTGCATCTGATAGCTGAAAATCGCTAGCTTTTCTAAAACAGGAAGGAAAGGAACCTACATTTAGAGGGTGCTGTGCTGCCTGAAAGACAGGTGCGACGAACTTTTCTTCACACGCCTTACCAATTCTATATGCCTCAGATATACTGTCATATTCTCTACTTCTGAAGTAGCACTTCAACGCTTCAAAATCTATATGACCACGTGCAGAAAGAAGGCAGAGATTATCATCCCTTATGAAAGTTGACAAGTATTTCAAGGTCTCAGCTTCACAGGCTATACCAATCATGGCTGGTAGACAGAAAGCAGCAGACAAAACCAAGAAACATGTCGTGGAATTTCACCAGGACCCCCCCTCCCCTGTCCAAAGAGACATTGGTCCTGAACCACCCCCTGATCTGCTCCAAGACCTCAAAGCCTTTTTTCTGCCTAAAATGGAGACATTGCAGGCAGGAATGGATACCCTTACCACAGAGATCCGACAATATGCCAACAAACTACAACATGCAGAGCAAAGGATCTCTGATGTGGAAGACACCCAACAAACATCTACTTTGGCTATACAACGCCTAGAGCGTCACAATTCCTCACTACAGGACAAGTTGGACGATCTCGAAAATAGATCTCGTCGCAACAACCTGAGAATTGTGGGAGTCCCTGAGTCAATTAAAAACAAAGACTTACTGGAATTTACAGCCTATACCTTACCTAAATTACTGAAAATGGACCAGGAGACTATGCCGCTTGACATCGAGAGGGCTCACAGAATAGGCCCGGACTCCCTACCATCTAAGCCTAACCATTGGCCACGTCAGGTCATCTTTAAACTGCTTAGATACCAAGAGAAATTGGCAGTCCTAAAGGCATACCGCTCCAAACCTGACCTCCTCTACGAAGGCCACAAGCTCCTCATCTTTCAAGACTTTTCTGCTGAGGTGGCGAGAAAGCGGAAAGAATTTGCACCCCTCTGCTCCAAGTTACACTCCATGGGACGGCAAGCCTCACTACTCTATCCGGCCAAACTGAAGCTCACGACACCTGGAGGCCCCAAGCTCTTCTTGACTCCGCAACAACTACAAGAGTTCTTAGATGCTGAAACACGCAACGGCGAGGGTTGAAGAGAAATTCTGCATACATCCACCCTCCAGCCCCCCCAACTTTCAGAATGGATGACCTATCCCAGAGTCTCCTATTACTACCTATCTCAAGGACTAAGTATTTGTACTTGCTTATTTATGTTCACGCCCACATACACCTTCTGTCCCTCTTGGTGACCCTGGCAATGTATATGTCTATACCCCCTAAGGGTATGCTGACCAGTCCCCCACCTCTTTCTCTTTTTCTCTCCCTTCCTTGTGTGTCTTTCCCTTCTTCCCCTGCCCTGACCTTGGCCCCTATATGTCTCTCTTACCCCCTTTTATTCTCTCCATGTCTTGAAAATCAGGCTGTTAATCTTTTACTTATATGCATGTCTTGTTCCTCAGGCTGCGGGAGGAGCACCCGGATTCCATCCAGATTGATACCCACAGATACTTCAGACCGTAAGTCGCTAAAGCCTCAGACGCACCCCTCTGAACACAACCCTCTTATCTCTCAGTCCCCTAACAGATCTACTACACAACCCACCACTATATACAGAATCAAGCAGAGACAATATACACCTATAACTTATACATCTGTTGTACGGCACCCGCCAAGTTCATCTCCCCCTCCCCAACAATATGGCGCGTCCCCTTAAAATTGTATCCTGGAATGTGGGAGGGATTCCCCTTAAAATTGTATCCTGGAATGTGGGAGGGATTACCTCCCCAGGCAAGCGCAGCATCATTCTGAAGCACCTAGGGCGACTTCAAACTGACATTGCTCTCCTACAGGAGACACGACTCACAGGGGAGGAACATGAGAAACTAAAAAGCAGGTGGGTTGACCGAGTCTATTACACCCCTACAGAAGGACGTAAGAGAGGAGTTGCTATACTTGTTAGAAAAGGACTATCAGTACAAATCAACCCCATCACCATAGATCCTAGAGGCAGGTATATTATAGCTAGTCTACAGATAGATAATCGTACATACACCATATGTAACATCTATGGCCCCAACCAACTTAGACCATCGTTCTGGCGCTCCATTCAGACTCACTTGGCTGCTCTTGCTGACTCTCCCATCCTAATGGGGGGAGACTTTAATCTGGCCAAGGAACTGCCACTAGACCGCAGAACTGACACACACACTAAGAGACAGGAAAAAACTCTAGCTACGAAACGGAAAAAAGAAACAGACACCATAGCAACCTTTAAAAACTCACTGGACCTCATTGACGTGTGGCGCTCTCGTAATCCAACCAGGAGAGACTTTACGTGTGCCTCTAAAAAGCACAGCACTCTCTCGCGTATTGACTACTTCCTGTGTTCGGGTCAGCTACATACACAAATCCCACAGACAGACATCTCAGATATTATAATCTCAGACCATGCGCCCATATGGCTACTACTTGGCCACAAACCCAACTCTCCTACTCAAAAGTCCTGGAGATTCCCTACCTACCTATACCACAACATTGAGTTCAGTAAACACCTAAAATCTCAGTGGAAGGAGTACTATACCTTTAACGCTCAACACCTCCACACCCCAGGGATTTTTTGGGGAGCATCTAAGGCAGTCATGAGGGGACAAATCACCAGTTTTACCGCCCATTACAATGCAAAACGAAAAAAGATAGAAACTGTCACCACGGCAGAAGTCACAGCTGCATACAATCAATACCTAGCTCATCCCTCCCCCCAATGCAGAAATAGATTTTACGAGAAAAAGAGACTTAGGGAGGATGCCCTGGCTCAGCAGGACCATTTGTTCCAGACGCATAGAAAGGGCCGGTTCTATAGGTTTGGAGATAAAACTGGAAAGCTACTGGCTAACGTAGTGAAACTGGCCAACCCTAAATCCATAATTCCCTCAATCCAAGCGCAAGGGGTGATACACTCAGACACTAAATCCATAATGTCAGAATTCCTAAACTTCTACTCTGCACTTTACACCGCGCAGCCTTGCACACAGAATGATAAGGAGGAATTCTGGAAGCAGATTGTTCCTCCTTCTCTTAGCTCAGACAACCTAGACCTCCTCAATGCCCCAATCCATGCGTCGGAGGTACTGAAAGCCATTAAAACAGCTAAGCTGGGCAAGACCCCGGGACCCGACAAAATACCCATTGAGTACTATAAGCTATTACAAGTGGAACTTAGCCCACTGCTGGCCCAAACATTTACAGCCTATCTGAAGGGCACAGCAACCCCCCCAATTGACTTTGCAGACGCACTTATGTGTTTAATTTTGAAACCAGGTCGAGACCCGACATCCCCTGCCTCCTACAGACCAATAGCGCTCTTGAACAGCGAATACAAACTTTTTACGGCCATACTTGCAAATAGGTTAGCTGCTATACTAGGGTCAGTCATCCATAAAGATCAGACAGGATTCATGAAGCACCGCTCCTCAGTCACCAACATACATAAGACCTTGTCGGTGATAGAGTACTACTGGCAAAGAAAAGACTGTAACAAAACTGAATCTGTCGCACTCCCAGAGGCTTGCCTTCTCTCTGTCGACGCGGAAAAGGCGTTCGACAGAGTAGAATGGGATCACCTCTTGACTACCCTGGGAAAATTCGGTATAGCTGGGGATTTTCAAAGACTCATACAAACGCTATACCACAGCCCCCGCTCTTCTGTGATAGTGAATGGAGAGGTGTCCCAGCCTTTTTTCCTCGGAAGAGGTACTAGGCAGGGATGCCCTCTATCGCCCCTGCTATTTAACCTGGCTATAGAACCCCTAGCTATATATATCAGAAACAAGCTCCCGGCATTACAAGTGGGGTCTCATTCAATGCACCTATCACTGTATGCTGATGACCTACTCTTATATGTAACCAAGCCCTATGATAACATACCCAAGCTCATCTCCATATTTCAACAATTCGGCACCATTTCGGGTTACAAGGTAAACCTGGACAAATCGGAAATGACATACCTGACTAACAGGCACCCCCCCACACCCATACAAACTGCGCTTAAAATCACGGATGGCTCCTTCAAGTACCTGGGCATCCTCCTGCATGTTAACCCGCATTCAATATACAAACTGAACATCCCCCCAGTGATCAAGCAAGTTCGCTCGTTATTGGCGAGCTGGTCTAAATTACCCATACCCTTGTCGGGGCGAGTGAGTTTAATTAAAATGATGGCAATGCCCAAGTTATTATACCCATTGCAGTTGCTTCCCTTCCTATTGACACAGAAGGACCTGAAGAGCATATCTAGTGCCTTCGGTGACTTTGCGTGGAATTCAAAGAAACACAGAATCAGCAGAACAAAACTAGCGCTACCCACTGACAAAGGTGGTCTAAAGCTCCCAAACTTTGAATGGTACAATTGGGCGGCGCTGACAAAATTAGTCTTTGAATGGTTAGCACGAACATCAGTCTTTAATGATGAGAACCTTGAAAAAACCCTTGTCCACCCACTTCACTTAGCCTTCCTCCCGCATGCTCCTATTCACACTCTTCCTGCCCAAATCAAAAATAGCATTCTCTTCAGAGATCCGCTACGTGCCTGGGCAAAATTATGCAAGTGGTGGAAGCTCTCCACCACAACCACTAAGCATCTCCCACTGAGGGGAAACCCTAACTTCCTCCCAGGCATGACTACGAGAATATTCGCCCAGTGGGAAGAGAAGGGACTAGGTGCAATCTCACATCTAATAAACCCACTTACCAACACAATATTCCCTTTGGCGCATCTACAAGATAAATTTGACCTCCCCAGACACAGTACATTTGCATACCTCCAAGTCACTCACTACGCACGAAAACTCCTCACTGAGGGTCTCGACGTCACGACGAGCTCCCCAATAGACTCCATTTGCTCTCTGACTAAGCAGGGATCACACTCTATTTCTTACATCTATAGCTTAATTATTGAAGGCAAATCTACTGAGATCATGCAACAACTGAGTGCCAAATGGTCCTACTGCACAGGCCTCGACATTAGTGAAGACACTATATCAAACAGCTTTAAGCTGCTCACCACTAGCACATTAGCAATGAGATATAGAGAGATGCATCTTAAATTCATTCATTTCAGCTACATCACCCCCCACCTTAGAGCCAAGTGGGTTCCGGGCGCAGTGGATTCATGTCCTAAATGCTCCTTACCAGGTCCGGATATTACTCATCTGTTTTGGGGTTGCCCTAAAATAACTCAATACTGGAATAAGATACAATACTGGTTGAACAGGATGCATAGCGAGACATTACTTTTAACAATCCACGACGTCTTCTTTTTCAAGGGACACACACGGAGCACTCCACAGGACCGCTTCATAAACACCGCCATCCTAATAGCTAGGAAACTGATCCTACGACACTGGGTTTCTAGTAAACCGCCACATAACACACATTTTACTAGCCTCTTGCATGCACAGCTTTTAATTGAACAGGCAGACGTCAAGGGAGACCTAGAGAGGAGAATTAAGACCTTTTACAGAAAATGGGAACCCTACCTATTGACCTTGCCCGTCAGCATTTACACACAGATAATATCACCTTTTGCCAATAGTACATGTATGATGACAGAGAGACTGAGAAGCCAGGACATATAGGAAGGCTAAATAACCCCTAAAAACACTAACCTCCCTCCCCCCCCTTCTCCTCCCTCCTCTCCTCTTCTTTCTTTCCTCTCCCCTACTCCTTCCTTCCTTTCTTACTCCCTTCACTTTTCCAAATATCCTTACCTTTCCCATGAGACCCTGATGCGTTGGAGCTATTCTGTGTAGGAAACCGCGACAAATCACGCGGGGCGGACCGGGTGCCTCCTCCCCAGCAAAACTCAGTGAACTCGGGGCTTTCGCCCCCTCTCACGGATCACAAAATTGAACCCTGCCGCTCAGGTGGAGGACTCTGTTGTTGTTGCTGTTTTGACTATTTACGTTAACTGGAAATGTTTTGTCCCTCCCCCTCCCCGGAGACCACCTGTGTTAGCACTAACCACCCCGGGAACCCATTTAACTTGCACTGGCCATGGGATGTAAATGTAAATCTCCTCATATATATATATATATATATGTCTAAGCTTTTATTATGTAAATTGGATTGTCGCCCCGTCAGGGTTACCGTTTTTCCCTATGATGCCATCCGATCCAGGTTTTGTTACTTACATAGGAAACTTTGTTGTTGTTATTGTTGTTTTGTTGGTTTCCCTATCCCCCTCCCCTCTTCTCTCCCCTTCCCTCTTCCCCTTCCAATAGGCTTAACCCCTCTCCCCCTCCCTCTCCTCTCCCTTCCCCTCTCCCCTTTGACCCTACCCCTTTCCCACCCCCCCACCCCTCCCTCCCCACCCCTTTCCCCCCTTCTCCTCCCCCCCCTCCCCTTTCTTCCCGGTTTTAAGAAAAATCTAAAATGCCAGGTTGGGTGACAGTCACTTCAAGACTGTATCAGACTAATACATATACCATGAAGTGAAGTGTCTGCTATGATGCCTTTTTTCTGAATAATTGAGTTTCGTTTCTTTATGTATTTTATTACTACTTGTTGTATTGCGCCCCCTGGGGTTTTTTCACTAAATAAAGAAATTTAAAAAAAAAAAAAAAAAATATATGGTAGATCCAAGTGTGTGTTAGTGTTGGAGACTTGGGGTTACAGGCTCCTTTGTGCAGGGTATGTAGATTTGAGACAACGGTCTCTACACGTGTGGGAAAAAAACTTCAAAGTGTATAAGAAGAAATCATCGGATCAAAACCTGTGGAAAAAGCAAATACAAACAATGTGTAGAAAATCCAAAATAATCAGCTAGGAATGAAATTGAACTCACCAGTACAGGTACGAAAAAAGCACAGAGCGCATCCACGACTCAAGGTGAATCAAAAAACAATTTATTCCAAGCAATTCATATGTTGCACTTACAAGAAGTATTAAAAAGTGACGCCTTAAACAAAACACTCCAACCAGTCAGTTCAATGAACTCAGTTACTGTAGTACTTATCAGCCGGATACACTGTTCACACTCGATACCACGAGTTCGTTATTTGCGGGCTGTTTCTCCCGACTTGTCTCGGCTTGTTCGGCTTGTTCTGATTTCCAATGTGGCTACAGGAAGTAGTGATGACCAATGACGGGCTGCTCCTCCGTCTACGCGTTTCGTCCTGCATATCAGGACTTTTTCAAGACCCAGAGATCAGGTCTACGCGTTTCGGCCCTTAAAGGCCTTTATCAAGACCTTGATAAAGGTCTTGATAAAGGCCTATAAGGGCCGAAACGCGTAGACCTGTACTGGTGAGTTCAATTTCATTCCTAGCTGATTATTTTGGATTTTCTACACATTGTTTGTATTTGCTTTTTCCACAGGTTTTGATCCGATGATTTCTTCTTATACACTTTGAAGTTTTTTTCCCCACACGTGTAGAGACCGTTGTCTCAAATCTACATACCCTGCACAAAGGAGCCTGTAACCCCAAGTCTCCAACACTAACACACACTTGGATCTACCATATATTTTTATTTTTACTTTTTTATATATTTTTGATATATTTTTTGTATTTTGTGGATGATTATTTTTCCTCAAACGGATTCTTGTTTTGCAATTTTTGCACACAAACTTGCACTGACTGTTTGATTTGTGGAAATTCATTGTTTCACCTATTTTGTACACAAACTTTTACACAATTTTTACTCATTTTTGCGTATTGTGTATAATTGAGACTCTTATTTTTTGGGCATATATATATTTTTTACCCCATCACAATATATTTTTCACCATCCCCACTTTTGGATCCTTAAGTCCCCACATTTTTCACCGGACCACTAGGATTTATTTTGTACCACTCCTTCACTCCAAGACACATATTGGTCTATCACATTTGGATTATCATTTTTTGTCCTCACCTGACTACACTGGAGTAGACTACTTTATCAAGCGATTTGCTTTATATGAACTGTATCATTTAATGCATTGGCTGAGCAATCAATATTTGTTTTCATTGTGTTTTAACGGTGGTTTATTG
The DNA here is from genome assembly GCF_027579735.1 of Bombina bombina. Taxonomy (NCBI): domain Eukaryota; kingdom Metazoa; phylum Chordata; class Amphibia; order Anura; family Bombinatoridae; genus Bombina; species Bombina bombina. The sequence goes on from NC_069499.1 coordinate 1,233,539,869, forward strand.
TTTTATTATTTTATTGTATTATATCCCCTGCCACTGTACCTTGGATCCATGAGAGTATTTTTTATATATTGTATATTGTATATTGTTCTAGTCTAATAAACTTCTTTTAACCACACCTAGCCTCCGTCAGTTGGCGCCCGGGACCCTCCCCCCCCTTTTTTGAAGTTTTTTAGGTAAGAGCTAGGCTTCACCTCTCCCAGGCTCATAGGTGTCTGTTGGCGCTTTGAGTATACCTATCACGTAAAAGAGCTGATTACTTTGGGGCAATGCCCCGCAAAAGGCCCTTTGAAGGGCTATTTGTAATTTAGTGTAGGATAGGGCTTTTTTTTATTTTGGGGGGCTTTTTTATTTTGTTAGTGGGATTAGATTAGGTGTAATTAGTTTAAAAATCTTGTAATTTGTTTATTATTTTCTGTAATTTAGTGGGTTTTTTTGTACTTTAGATAATTTTATTTAATTGTATTTAATTTAGGGAATTAATTTAATTATAGTGTAGTGTTAGTTGTAATTGTAACTTAGGTTGGGTTTTATTTTACAGGTACTTTTGTATTTATTTTAACTAGGTAGTTATTAAATAGTTAATAACTATTTACTAACTATTCTACCTAGTTAAAATAAATACAAACTTGCCTGTAAATTAAAAAAAACCTAAGCTAGCTACAATGTAACTATTAGTTATATTGTAGCTAGCTTAGGGTTTATTTTATAGGTATTTGGTTTTAAATAGGAATAATTTAGTTAATGATAGGAATTTTATTTAGATTTCTTTTAATTATATTTAGGGGGTGTTAGGGTTAGACTTAGGTTTAGGGGTTAATAACTTTAGTATAGTGGTGGCGATGTTGGTGACGGCAGATTAGGGGTTAATAAATGTAGGTAGGTGGCGGCAATATTAGGGCCGGCAGATTAGGGGTTAATAATATTTAACTAATGTTTGCAAGGCGGGGGTGCAGTGGTTTAGGGGTTAATATGTTTATTATAGTGGTGGCGATGTTGGGGGCGGTAGATTAGGGGTTAATAAGTGTAGGTAGGTGGCTGTGACATAGGGGGTGGAAGAGTAGGGGTTAATAAATATAATGTAGGGTTCGGCGATGTTGGGGGCAGCAGATTAGGGGTTCATAAGAATAATGTAGGTGGCGGCGGTGTCCGGAGCGGCAGATTAGGGGTTAATAATTATAATGTAGGTGGTGGCGATGTCTGGGCGGCAGATTAGGGTTAATTAGTGTAAGATTAGGGGTTTTTAGACTCAGGGTTCATGTTAGGGTGTAAGTTGTAGACATAAAATGTGTTTCCCCTTAGGAATTAATGGGGCTGCATTAGGGAGCTTTACGTTGCTTTTTTGCAGGTGTTAAACTTTTTTCAGCCGGCTCTCCCCGTTGATTCCTATGGGGAAATCGTGCACGAGCACGTTACACCAGCTCACCGCTAACGTAAGCAGCACTGGTATTGGAGTGCGGTAATGAGCAAAATTTTGCTCAATGCTCACTTCTTGTCTGGTTTGTAAAAACCTGTAATACCAGCGCTGTCTGTAAGTGAGCTGTGAGCATAAACTGCTTGTTAGCACCGCACAGCCTCTAACGCAAAACTCGTAATCTAGCCGATAGTCTTTTAAGCTATCCTCCCCTGTTAATAAGGGTACGTGTTTGCCTATAATTTCACAAATGTCATTAAATTGTGGACTGTAGGAGGTAACAAATTTAGGTTTGTCATCATTAAATTTAGAATACTGTTGTGAGTTATGTCCCTGTAGTAGAGTCAACCTATCTAACCGGCTAACTTCTAAAAATGCTCTATTAATGTTTTTTTCAAAATAACCACGTTCAAGTAGTTATGCCTTTAAAGTTTCCCCTTCCCTGTGAAAGTCCAGCTCATTCATACAATTTCACTTTATTCTAATGAACTGGCCCTTTGCAACACCAAAACCCGTGTGTTTGGGATGGGAGGACCTAGCATGCAAAATTGTATTCAAAGTTGTCAGTATATTTATGAAAATCTTAGTAGTGCTATCCAAATAATATATCAGCTTATGGCAGGGTTATAATCACAATACAAATAATAATTTTCCTTAAAAATAGAAACCCTTACTCAACATGCACCTACTAGACCATACAATTAATATAAATATCTGTATTCTTTTATTTAGTTAATATCCATGAACATATTGAAATATATTTGCAATAAAAGGAAATGAAATAATATTATATGTGCTTGAAAACTATTTAAATATGCTATGCAAAATTCATACACGCTTATCTTAAAAAAATCGGCCTTATTTACAAGTCTTCTAACATCCAAACAATACAATTTTAAACTGTGCTCTTAAGCAATAGGATATTCTGCTATTTAACTGCAATTTATCCTAATACAAAATATACAGAACTTGCACAGATGAATTACTTAACAAATCAGATACAGGTTTAAACAATATATATAGGCTGTGAAATATTAACTTAAAATCCAAACTATTTCTTTAACTCTGCTACATACAGTAATAATAAATGCTTACTTTAAATGCTTTCATGCAAATAGGCAGGCTGAGAGCTATCTGAATCAATGGCATACAGTTTAAAAGTATAATCTACTCTTTAAATCTATTAACTGTAAAGGCTATGCATATGACTTATCTTACAATAAAACTTTTGTATACATCACCGAATAAAAAGCAATCCAGTTTCCAATGTTTCGCAACAGATCCAATTTTATCTCAGAAATTTCAAAATTCGGGGATAATGCATATGGAGTCCAATAGTAGGTGTGTGCTTTAATAAAAACCACAGCAGTTATTCCCTTCAGGATCAGCCAACAACCTTTTTTTTAGTCTCTATGCTGGGGTTTAAATCATCTGATCTCACCCCTCCCCGTTTTTGATTTTTATCAGTCATTGGTGAATATTGAAAAAGCCCACGGAGCCTTGTCCCTTTTCATTGGATAACCAGAATATCTCATTCCCAACAGCCAAAATGCTTTCTGGCTGTAGTTCTCTCATGGCAACACCGGGTGGCAGCATTATGAACAGACATATCAATACAATTTCTGAACCTTTTTAAACAACTTAATTATTTTTATAAAATGATTATTTAATCAGATTACACTCTCTGCATTAATCATATATAACTCCAATTACAGATAGTTAATATTAGGTTATTTTTTTCTGATTATTCTGATACCAAATATGTTATATTATTAACATTTTATTATATTAAGGCAATTTAATACTGCTAATTATTAGCTTAAAATGCATTACAATTTTATCGGTATCCTGGCATTTATATGTGAATAATATCTTATTTTTAATTCAGTATTGTACTGTATTCCAACAAGAATATGCCATATTTTATGTTTCTAATAAGCCCAGGATGTATCAACCTTCTTCATGCAGATCTGAGATTATATGTCTGAAAAATATAAACAATACCGAGGCTATTAACATTTTTGACTGACTAAAACAGTTACCTCCCAAGCTTAGCAAATACCCATGTAATAATAATAGAGAATTAGACAATTTCCCAAATTTCTATATTTAATACATTCTGGGGCATGCATTCAAGCAGAGAGAAAAAAAATTTGTTTATTTGCTGTCTGTTTTAGTGCTTCAGAGTCACACCTTTTGTTTCCCAAGGCCTTCACTGCCCACATGGGGTCAATCCACGAGTAGTTGTAAAAGTCTTAATACAGCATATTTCCTGTTTAACTAGTAGTGCAGATGTGTATTTGATGTTTATGGATAACTAACACCTATATGCATAAAAGCTCTTTCCCTATGATTCTGATCAGTTCCAAAAGGGTATTTCAGACATTTCGTCTCCATATATTTTGTGTGGTGTCACCTATCTGACAATCTATCCTCTTAATTTGCCTTTTATGACTCATCCTGTCTCAAACTGTAAGTTGATTATAGCAAATTTGGTATGGGCCTCATGTTCCATTGTCCCCCCTGTGTGTTTAGCATAACTTTAATAATGAGTGTGGGAGATCTCTTAGAAATAATCCTTTGTTTTACAGACCATGTGCACATCCACAGATTTATTAAATAAAGATAAATATACTTCTATATATTATTTAATAATATTTCAAATACCTTGACATAAATCCCCCTTTCTAATTCAAAAATATGTAGGACACATGTATTTGAATTGGATCAAAGTTAGTGGTATTTGGTGAGGATGTTGACCGTACACATCATGGACAGCCTTCTATGTAGATAGTCTGTCGATTTTGAGTCTTCATGTTTATCAGCTAGGCATCTTTGAACTACAGTATGTCTTTAGTTCATTTGGGGATATGACACTTCATTCTCCCTCTATGACTTGTAGTTGGGATCTATTTATCTATGAAACTTTCATTTTTGGGGATCCGTATTTTTTAGGCCACTGGAGATATTTTGTCAGTAATGACAAAAGGACCTTTCCATGAGGGAAGAAATTTCTTCTCCCTAACCTGATCTCTTCCAAAGTTATAAAGATAAACTTTATCATTTATTTCATATTCCTTTTTGGATGTTTTGAGATCATAATAGGTTTTAGTGGCAGTTGCGGCTCTTTCTAAATTCCTTTGAGCAAATGCAAAGGCATGTTGCAGGTGTTTTCTTAAGTTCTCCACATATTGATGTGTATTGGCAGCGTTTATCAAGTTTTGGTCTGATGTACGGTACAGCAGATGCTGAGGTAGAACCATTCTTCTACCAGTCATCAGCTCAAAAGGTGATATTTTGGTAGCACTACTTGGAGTTGTTCTTAATGTCATTAAGACTAGAGGTAGTTTTACATCCCAGTCTTTACCTGTTTCACTCACAAACTTTTTGAGGATTTTAACAATGGACTGGTTGTAACACTCTACACCACCACTTGAGGCAGCTCTATAAGCAATATGGAGCTTTCTTTTAACCCCTAGTATTTTCCACATTTTGGTCATCACTTCGCTAGGGAAGTGGGTCCCCCGATCTGATTCGATTCTTTGGGGCACACCAAATCTGGAAAATACATGGTTGATGAGCAATGCTGCACATGTTTCAGCACTATTGTTAGGTGCACTAATGCACTCTACCCATTTAGTGAACAGGCATGTCACTGTTAACATGTACTTGTTACCTCTTGATGACCTTGTTACCGGACCAATAAAATCAATTTGTATATCTGACCATGGCATTACCATCCCCTTTTCTGCAATGGCGCTCTATGCGTTGGTGCAGTGGGTTGAAACTGTGGGCAGATTAAACACCCTTGACAGTAGGTTTGAACATCTTTCAACATGTGTGGCCAAAAAGCATAATCACGTAATATTTCATTCGTGAGTTTGGCACCACGATGACCAGATGTGGGAGCATCATGGGCATGTTGAAGCATTAGACCTCTGAACTTGGTGGGTACTACCCACTGCTGGATGCCAGTTTTGGAAGTTCTAATTAACAAACCATCCTGTAACTTGAATTGTGATCTAGATTTTACTAAGATTCTAAGATCTTCCTTGCCAATACAATCATCTTTTGAGATGGGATTGTTTTCAGGATCTTCTATGTGTTTATAGAAGATGCCTACAATGGGGTCTTCTTTTTGACTAGTGATCAGGTCCTAACTAGGAGAATCCTGACTCCATTGTACCAAGTTAGGCTCACTCTGTTGTTTTGCCTGGTTTCTGGTAATGGCTTCTTCCTGAATTGCACCCATTAAATGGTCAATATTAAGGAGTTCTCCAGTTATGGCTCCTTGTTTGGCTAATGAATCCGCAAGGTCATTGCCTTCCTTATCAGGACCTAGAACTCTGGAATGACCCTTGGTCTTTTTCCAGTGTATGGTTAAATCATTTGATACCACCAGATTATCAATCTCGCAGAACAATTTGCCATGCTTGACTGGCTTGTTATTACTTTTCTGCATGCCATTTCTTTTCCAAGTTGGCAGGTATTCAACAAAACTGTCACGCACATAATTTGAGTCATTTATGATCACAAATTCATGAATACCATGTTCAATAGCCATTTCAATGGTTTTGAAAACAGCAGTTAGTTCTGCAACTTGACTGGATCTTGGTCCAATGTTGAAACCTATAGATATATTTGGGAATCCATTTGTCCCAGTTATACCAATGCCAGCGACTAATCTGCGCTCATTATCAATGGTGGCATGGTAAGAGCAACCATCAACATATACCCAAGGTAATGTTTGACAATGGTCCTCATTGTACATTTTATATGGGGAAAGCAATTGTTCCTCCAGAAAATCATCTTCTGATAATTCTTCCCCAGGATCTCTAGCAGTACAGTCGTGGAGCTCAGCAAGCACTTGTGCGACTGGATTCTTTTTATTCTGCTTGTAGCGAATTTCTAAGGGCCAGCCTTGTAAGGAAAGAGTCCACGCTGTTATGCGGCTATTAGACAAATTCCCATCTCTTATTCTCTCACTTTGCAAATATAGCAAAGGCTGGTGGGCCGTTTCTACAATAATTTTCTCGCCCTGTATATAGCTGCGGAAATTTTGTAGAGCCCATACAGTAGATAAGAGGGCTTTTTCGCAATCGTTAAACTTTATTTCTACTGGGGATAGATTTTTGCTCGCATAAGCAATGGCTTTGTTTAAATTATCATGTTTTTGGTATAAAACAGCACTCATGCTTATATCTGTGTAACCTGTCTCTAAGAAGAAAGGTTTACCACCTTCAGGGTATGCTAAGCAAGGTGCTTGAGTGAGTTTTCTCTTCAGCTCTCTGATGGCTGTCTCTTGAGACTCACTCCAGTGCCATTTCACATCTCTCTTTAGAAGAAGTATTAGTGGTTTAGCTAATTCCGCATAATTATCAATGAATTTGCCAGAATAATTTGTCATACCCAGGAATGATCTCAATTCCTTTAAGTTAGTTGGGTTTTTAGAATTCACTATAGCTTCCACCAGTGACGTGCGGTGACATCAGAGGCTGGTGAGGCAGTGGCTAGGATACGCCTTCATTCTTTAGATATCCTTTGTTGAAGAAATAGCAATGCACATGGGTGAGCCAATCACATGAAGTATCTATGTGCAGCCACCAATCAGCAGCTACTGAGCATATTTAGATATGATTTTCAACAAAGGATATCAAAAGAATGAAGAAAATTAGATATTAGATGTAAATTGGAAAGTTATTTAAAATTGCATGCCCTTTCTAAATCATGAAAGAAAACATATGGGTTTCATGTCCCTTTAAATGGTGTCTTGGAAAACTGGTCAACTTAGTAAACATCTGATTTTAGTCTAAAGGATTGTAACAGAAACTCTTGCCAGATAACAAAATGCTTGCTCTGATTATGAGATCTAGAAATCCAGGCCCATTAAAATATGTTTAAAACATACTTTTTACTTTAATGCTGCAAATTATGCTTATAGATTCCTTCATTATTCAGTAAATATAAAAATGTCTTGATCCAGTGGCGGCTGGTGAAATTTAAAGATGGTGGGGCACTTGACCCCACCCCTTTAAATAAAGCCACATCCTCAGATGGCACCACCAATTCATTAATTAAATAAATAAAAGGTAGACAGAAACACAGAAAAGCACTTGGGGGGAGGAGAGAGAGATGGGGGGTGTTGTGTGCATTGTTAGTGTGTTGCACCTTAATAAGAATAAATCTTGTGAGCCAAATGTTGCAAGCGTCCACATTCTTCCTCATTCGGAAGCATTCAAAACCTCTGAATTCTAACTTCTAGTATACAGTGCACATACACACACTCATGGGCATGCACTGTATGCACAACATTCTAAAAACTGTCACATGAGCATACATGCGCACAACCGCACACTCAAAGAGGTAAACGTTATTCCTTAAACATACTTTTTTCTTTCATCAGTAGAAGTCTCTCCTGATATTCCCGCCTGAGCTTGTCTGACTGACTGTCGGCGCGACGTCACGTGACCCACTGAGTCTGTCACTCAGAGCAGCCCAGAGCCCAGCAGGCACGCCTCCCCGCCGTGCTGAATGCTGAGCCCTGATTGGCTGATTGAACTAGCTCATAATGGAGGCGGTTTTGAGAACCGCCTCCATAGGAGCTTGTATGGGGACCCGGCGAGTAACCAGCTGGTGGCGCTAGCTCTTAGTGAGCAGTCAATGTTAGTCATATCCATTGTTGCGCAATTAATGGAGGGCAGCGGACCGGCTCACTGCCTCCTAATTGTGCAACAATGGATGACTTGGCAGCGCAAGCGCAGAGCAGTACATTACAACAAAATAAAATGATGATGTGGGTAATCGACGTCGGGGGGTGGGGGGGTACCCTTGGTGGGAGGTGGGTGTGCCCAACAAAAAAATAAGATAAAAAATACTTTTTTTTTTAATAAATATTATTTGAAAACTTTTTTCTCTGATTGGACAGGGGAGGCGCTGCCTCCCCTGCCTCCTATTACTGCACGTCACTGGCTTCCACCTTTTTCTTCTGGGGATTTAATCCTTCAGAGGTAACTTCATGTCCCAAGAAGTTTACACGAGTGCGGCACCATTGAGCTTTTTGCAGGGATAATTTGACACCTGTCCTTTTAAGTTGGCTGAGGACGTGTTTAAGCTCTGCAACGTGTTTTTCAAAGTCTGTGCTTTTGATTAAAACATCATCAACATAAGATAAGGTCCCCCTTTCCAGTGCATCAGGCATAGCCTTATGCATGAATACAGCAAATTCATGTCCAGAATTTATGTATCCAAATGGAAGTCTCTGGAATGCATATTGGACCTTTTGGAAAGAGAACGCCAGCTTATATTGGTCCTCTTCATGTACCTTTATGGTCCAGTATCACTGTGCACAATCAATGGCAGTGAATATTTTGGATCCCTGCATTTGTGCTAGGCACTGGTCAATGTATGGTACAGGCCAGCCAGACATGTATACTCGTTTGTTTAGCTGTCTTAAGTCAGCACACAAACGCCATTGTCCATTGGGCTTAAGGACACCTAGAATAGGATTATTATAACAGCTGTGCACATGTCTGATAATACCTCTTTCTTCCAAATTCCTTATGATCTCTGAAAGAGAATCATATGAGGCTAAGGGAAGTCTGTATTGTTTAACAAAGACAGGTGGTGCATTAAGATCTGTTTGTATCCTTGCAATGTGCAAGTCTGTAGTACCACAGTCATAAGAATCCTTAGCAAAAATATCCTTGTACTCCATCAGGAGTTCTCGCAACTGTTGGCGTTCATCATCGCTGGAACAGCCATTAGCTAAGGATATTTGTTCTTCGACTATTTGCTGAAATCCTGGAAAGATTTCAGGCTGTCCTATTTCATAGGCTTCTTCCAATCTAGAGGTGAGATCCCCTTGATTATAGTTTACATTACTCCCATGACTCTGGGTATTGGCGTAATCTTGCTGTTTGATTGGCTGATCAAACACTAGAGAGGCTTCTTCAATTTTACAGATGCCTTCCTCTGAGCTGAAGGGATAAATAGACTGAATATTAAATAGACCCTCTGGCATAGATGCAAAGGATTGTTCTATTAATTGTTCTTCAGTTAAGTATCCTTCAGGTATTAGCCCAATTACATTATTCTGGAATCCAAAAGTGTAATAACTTGATTCCAGTGCATATCCTATGGTAGTTCCCTTGGATAATGTTATATCCTGTGGGGTCATGTTATCCACAATAATATGTAGTGGAATAGTTCCAATATTCACCATAGGAGTGTAGGTTACTGTGACACCCAGATTTTGTATTCTATGGGAGAGGCAAATCAGTGTTTCAGAAGTTTTTAATTTCTGACCTCTCTTTACCTGTAAGGGTAAAAGAAATTTATCAGCCCCAGCAGAAATTATAACATCGCTAGATACCTGCATATTCACAGCATATGGCAATTGCTGGTTTGATTTTAGGGCTGCATTTTCATCCTGAAATACTTCAGGGTCCCCCTTTAACCTGCTCCAAAGGCAAGAATTAATCAAATCTATTTGTATGGCATATCTATGTAAGATATCATTGCCAATGTATATTTGATTATGGGGAGTATTTAAAACTGAAAACAGGTGCTTCACTGACTTATTACCTATAGAGATAGATAATAAGCACTTAGCTGTGATGTTATAGCTTTCAGACCTGTCATCCAGGCTGTTGACACAGTGGTCTTGGGGAGAAAGATATTTAATCACTTTAGGTTCAGCTATTTGCGCTAATAAACCTTCGCTTATATAGCTAGCTTCCTGTTTTAAGTTTATTTTAGCATACTTGGTTTTACCAAGGTCATGTACTTGTATAGGGATAAATAGATCCTCTTTAACTCTCTCAATCCCTGTGAGGTATTGAGCGTGGTCTCCCCCCTTAGGGATTTTATGATCCCCCTTGTGGAGTGATATGGTTAATACATCACCATCTAGAGAGATATTCGCTATCTTTCCAGGCGATATTTTAAAAGTATTACCATCAGAGCCACTAAAAGGAGTCTGATCATCTATTTGTAGAATAGTGATTTCAGGTACAGAGTTATTCCTGAAATGAACCTCCACAGCATCTGGTTTCTCTTCCACCACGTGACAGCTATGTCGGGTGCGAGATATACCAGATTTTTCATAATTGATAGGCCGTTTAACTTGTGACCAAATTACATTATTTATGCAATCAATTATGGTGCTTAATCGCTTCAGGAGATCACTACCAATAATTAAACGATCAGTTGGCAGATACACTATAATGACAGGGTGTCTTATGACCCTGTTCCCCAATTTAAATTTTAACCAGGCAGTACCGTAAACTTTTAGGGAGTCACCCCCAACACCTATTAGAGAACCGTCAAATTCTTTTATTTTAGGTTTGTGGGGTGTTAGCTCATTTAGCTGTGTGTAGTACCTGTGGGATAAGATAGTTGCCTGTGACCCAGTGTCAATTAATCCCCTGATAGGGTTGGAGACTGAATCTTGCAGCTCAACTAGTACATAATATCTTCCTGCAGTTTCTACCATTTCACACATAAAATTTGCATTCTTTTACATCTGTGGGCTTTGCCACGTTTTACCTGGATCCGCTGTGTTATTCGATGCAGAGGAAACTTCATACCTACCTGTTTCCCCTATGACAAGGTCAGCTGGGTTCTTGTGTACTGCATCTGTGGAAATAATGTTAAGAGAACACTGTAGAGGAAAAGTTTGGTTAATTTTTCCCGGCTGAGGTCGCTCATCGTCACAGCTAATTTGTCCGTTTCCGGTCCGTGGGGAGATAACATGATTAGTATCACTGATATTTATTATTACATTTTGTATATCTCTCCCCTCCCCTTCAGGTGATACTGCAGTATTTATGACTGTGCCTGTGGTCCACTGCTGACCACTGGCTGTACCCCTAAAAAAGTATTGTTCGGTTGCTGAGCCGTAGATTTTTTACTCATATTAGCGATTTGTTCGCTCAACCGATTTAACTGGGTAAACAGCATATCTACCTGATTGTAAAAGTTACCTCTACCCCTGGGCCTATCTCTTGGTGTCCCATTGTACTGATTCCTGGACCATTGGGTTCCCTCAGAATCAGGGCCGCTATTTCTATTCTGGCGTGGTTGCCCCTGGGGTTCAGCTTGTTCAGTATTAGTACTTTGGGGAGCATTATATACCTGGGGTGTCTGGTTACCCTGTGAATATCTTCGCCGTCTATTATATCTACCCTTGCGCGGATACCAATTATTTGGTGAGTATTCTCTTTGTGAGTAATTATTCACCTGATTATGTCCCCCACTTTGGTTATAGTCTCCCTGCGCCTCAACCTGTGTAGGGGGAGGGGCAGAATTAAACCTGTGTGGAGATGGCCTGTTTTGACTGGCCACCTCTGCATAAGTTCTCTTTTTAGACTCCAAATTGAGGGGGCTAGGTGACACCCTAGTTTCTGCCACAATTTTGGGTTTTGACTACTTTTTAACCCCCTGCTCACTGGACTGCTGAATAGAGTATAACTTTGTACTCTCTTTGATCAGCCATTCCAATGAGCAGTCCTCTTCAAAATCTCTAGCTAAGTTGATTTTGATGGGTGTAGGCAGTGCTTCAAAAAATAAATTTACAAATTCTGAGCCATCAAATTTGGGATTATCTTCAGCCATACTGTACGCATTTTTCAATACAGAAAAGAATTCGATTGGACTCTGATTCGCACGACACTTTAAACCATATACCGCTATTTTCGCGGCAGTTTTAGTGCGATATTGCCCGAATTCTTTTCTGCATTGTCGTTTTACCCCATTCCAGGAATGAATATTCATATCCTTTAGTGAAGCAAAGAATTTGTGGTGCTTACTGTCAAATACCCGAGGCAGAAATTCAATTTTCAATTTCTCACTTGTAACATTCATTATAGCTAACGCATTTTCAAAAGCATGTAAATGATCAATTACAGATGTTGTTCCCTTATTGGAGAATATAGGTACTGCGCGTTGTACGAAGGTGATTATTTTATGGGAATCATAGACTTTATCAGACTTATTTTGGGCTTCTCTGTTAGAGTTTCCCTCCCCCGCACCAGCTGCGCTACAGCAGTCCTCTGGATTTATATCATGAGGTGATTGTCTATTTGGGAAATCTATTTCTGACCCGTTAGGGGTCATTTGTCTATATTGTTCTATATATTTTTGTACCTCGTCCCTGACGCGTTCGCTAAAGGAGTTAGCATTATCTGTATTATTCTCACTGTTAATATAACGGCTAAATTTAGAGTTGGGCGGTAGCCGTCAAAACCAGCGTTAGAGGCTCCTGGCGGTGATATGGGGGGACCTCGGTTTAGGGGTACATAGGTAGTTTATGGGTGTTAGTGTACTTTAGAGCACAGTAGTTAAGAGCTTTATAAACCGGCGTTAGCCCAGAAAGCTCTTGACTACTGGGTTTTCTCTGCAGCTGGAGTTTTGTCGTTAGATTTCTAACACTCACTTTCCAGCCGCGACTTTTCCATACCGCAGATCCCCTTACATCAATTGCGTATCCTATCTTTTCAATGGGATCTTTCTAACGCCGGTATTTAGAGTCGTGGCTGAAGTGAGCGTTAGAAATCTAACGACAAAACTCCAGCTGCTGAAAAAACCCAGTAGTCAAGAGCTTTCTGGGCTAACGCCGGTTTATAAAGCTCTTAACTACTGTGCTCTAAAGTACACTAACACCCATAAACTACCTATGTACCCCTAAACCGAGGTCCCCCCACATCGCCGCCACTCTATTAAAATTTTTTAACCCCTAATCTGCCGTCCGCACGCCGCCGCAAGGTACGTTATACTTATGTACCCCTAATCTGCTGCCCCTAACACCGCCGACCCCTATATTATATTTATTAACCCCTAATATGCCCCCCTCAATGTCGCCTCCACCTGAGTACACTTATTAACCCCTAATCTGCCGACCGGTCCGCGCCGCTATTATAATAAAGTTATTAACCCCTAATCCGCCTCACTCCCGCCTCAATAACCCTATAATAAATAGTATTAACCCCTAATCTGCCCTCCCTAACATCGCCGACACCTAACTTCAAGCATTAACCCCTAATCTGCCGACCGGAGCTCACCGCTATTCTAATAAATTTTTTAACCCCTAAAGCAAATTCTAACCCTAACCCTAACACCCCCCTAACTTAAATATAATTTAAATCTAACTAAATAAATTAACTATTATTAAATAAATTATTCCTATTTAAAGCAAAATACTTACCTGTAAAATAAACCCTAATATAGCTACAATATAAATTATAATTATATTGTAGCTATTTTAGGATTTATATTTATTTTACAGGTAACTTTGTAATTATTTTAACCAGGTACAATAGCTATTAAATAGTTAATAACTATTTAATAGTTACCTAGTTAAAATAATTACAAAATTACTTGTAAAATAAATCCTAACCTAAGTTACAATTAAACCTAACACTACACTATCAATAAATTACTTAAATAAAATACCTCCAATTACCTACAATTAAACCTAACACTACACTATCAATAAATTAATTAAATACAATACCTACAAATAAATAAATATTTACAAACATAAGAAAAATATTACAACAATTTTAAACTAATTACAACTACTCTAAGCCCCCTAATAAAATAACAAAGCCCCCCAAAATAAAAAAATGCCCTACCCTATTCTAAATTAAAAAAGTTCAAAGCTCTTTTACCTTACCAGCCCTTAAAAGGACCTTTTGTGGGGCATGCCCCAAAGAATTCAGCTCTTTTGCCTGTAAAAAAAAACACATACAATACCCCCCCCAACATTAAAACCCACCACCCACATACCCCTAATCTAACCCAAACCCCCCTTAAATAAACCTAACACTAAGCCCCTGAAGATCTTCCTACCTTATCTTCACCTCGCCGGGTATCACACCGATCCGTCCTGGCTCCGAAATCTTCAACCAAGCCCAAGCGGGGGCTGGCGATCCATAATCCGGCAGCTGAAGAGGTCCAGAAGAGGCTCCAAAGTCTTCATCCTATCCAAGATGGCGTCCCTCGAATTCTGATCGGAACAGCCAATCGTATGCGAGCTCAATCTGATTGGCTGATTGGATCAGCCAATCGGATTGAACTTGATTCTGATTGGCTGATTCCATCAGCCAATCAGAATTTTCCTACCTTAATTCCGATTGGCTGATAGAATCCTATCAGCCAATCGGAATTCGAGGGACGCCATCTTGGATGACGTCCCTTAAAGGAACCTTCATTCTTCAGTTGGACGTCGGAAGAAGAAGATTGATCCGCGCTGGAGGTCTTCACGATGGAGCCGTTCCTCATCGGATGAAGATAGAAGATGCCGCTTGGATCAAGATGGTTGCCGGTCCAGATGGCCTCTTCTTCCCGGATAGGATGAAGACTTTGGAGCCTCTTCTGGACCTCTTCAGCCGCCGGATTATGGATCGCCAGCCCCCGCTTGGGCTTGGATGAAGGTTTCGGAGCCAGGACGGATCGTTGTGATACCCGGCGAGGTGAACATAAGGTAGGAAGATCTTCAGGGGCTTAGTGTTAGGTTTATTTAAGGGGGGTTTGGGTTAGATTAGGGGTATGTGGGTGGTGGGTTTTAATGTTGGGGGGGGTATTGTATGTGTTTTTTTTACAGGCAAAAGAGCTGAATTCTTTGGGGCATGCCCCACAAAAGGTCCTTTTGAGGGCTGGTAAGGTAAAAGAGCTTTGAACCTTTTTTAATTTAGAATAGGATAGGGCATTTTTTTATTTTGGGGGGCTTTGTTATTTTATTAGGGGGCTTAGAGTAGGTGTAATTAGTTTAAAATTGTTGTAATATTTTTCTTATGTTTGTAAATATTTTTTTATTTTTTGTAACTTAGTTCTTTTTTATTTTTTGTACTTTAGTTAGTTTATTTAAATGTATTTATTTGTAGGTATTGTATAAATTTAATTTATTGATAGTGTAGTGTTAGGTTTAATTGTAGGTAATTGGAGGTATTTTATTTAATTAATTTATTGATAGTGTAGTGTTAGGTTTAATTGTAACTTAGGTTAGGATTTATTTTACAGGTAATTTACTATCTAATAGCTATTGTACCTGGTTAAAATAATTACAAAGTTATCTGTAAAATAAATATAAATCCTAAAATAGATACAATATAATTATAATTTATATTGTAGCTATATTAGGGTTTATTTTACAGGTAAGTATTTAGCTTTAAATAGGAATAATTTATTTAATAATAGTTAATTTATTTAGTTAGATAAAAATTATATTTAACTTAGGGGGGTGTTAGGCTTAGGGTTAGACTTAGCTTTAGGGGTTAATACATTTATTAGAATAGCGGTGAGCTCCGGTCGGCAGATTAAGGGTTAATGTTTGAAGTTAGGTGTCGGCGATGTTAGGGAGGGCAAATTAGGGGTTAATACTATTTATTATAGGGTTATTGAGGCGGGAGTGAGGCGGATTAGGGGTTAATACATTTATTATAGTAGCGGTGCGGTTCGGTCGGCAGATTAGGGGTTAATTATTGTAGGTAGGTGGAGGCGACGTTGTGGGGGGCAGAATAGGGGTTAATAAATATAATATAGGGGTCGGCGGTGTTAGGGGCAGCAGATTAGGGGTACATAGGTATAATGTAGGTAGCGGCGGTGTACGGAGCGGCAGATTAGGGGTTAAGAAAAATATGCAGGTGTCAGCAATAGCGGGGGCGGCAGATTAGGGGTTAATAAGCGTAAGGTTAGGGGTGTTTAGACTCAGGGTACATGTTAGAGTGTTAGGTGCAGACGTAGGAAATGTTTCCCCATTGAAAACAATGGGGCTGCGTTAGGAGCTGAACGCTGCTTTTTTGCAGGTGTTAGGTTTTTTTTCAGCTCAAATGGCCCCATTGTTTTCTATGGGGGAATCGTGCACAAGCACGTTTTTGAAGCTGGCCGCGTCCGTAAGCAACGCTGGTATCTGGAGTTGCAGTGGCGGTAAATATGCCTGTACACTCCCTTTTTGGAGCCTAACGCAGCCATTCTGTGAACTCTAAATACCAGCGTTGTTTAAAAGGTGCGGGAGAAAAAAGCATGCGTAGCTAACGCACCCCTTTGGCCGCAGAACTCTAAATCTAGCCGTAAGGGTTTTCATTATGGCGATATGACCTTTTTAAATCGCTTAATTCTCTCTGGCTTTGCGCAAGCTGTTTATTTAAATCTTGTATCTGAGTAAGTCGATGTTATGTTTATCTAAGGTGGTTAGGTTTTGGGCAAATTCATCCATTTTATTTTTGGCTATTTTTAAATCCTCTTCGTGTCTGCGTGAGGAACTAATACTATTTTCTAGCTCCTGTATTTGCAATCGTTTGTCTGTGACAGAAAACGACATTTCGTCAATCATGCATATTAAGAGGGGCCAAGATTTTAGTATTAGTTCCTCTCGCTTTTTGGGAGTTTTGCATTGATTAATCATTAATAATTCCTGGAAGAATTCATTCTCTTCATTCCACATATTATTATTAACGGTAATATTTTTAGCTCTAGTTTCAAGCATATCCACAAAATCATTTAATTTACCAGCAATATTTAACTTCCCTTTAATGTAACTTAAGATATCTTTCTTAAGGACCTGACCTTTAGTAATAGGTATGGTAATGGGACCAATTTCATCGCTATGTATAGAATTAAATGAGTCACTTCTGGCTACAGACATTATTATATTGGTTTAGTATTCAGTTAAATTAAAACGCTAATACAATTTTTGCCAATAAAAAGAGAGAAGAAAAAATAATTACAAAAATATATTATTAATTTTGAAATATGAAAAATTAATATTTCGAAATATGAAAAATTAATATTTTTGATTAACTTTGAAAATATGAAAAATTAATATTTTTGATTAATTTTGAAATATGAAAAATTAATCTTTCAAAAATTAATCTTCAATAATATTTCAAGATATTAATATCAATCTCGAAATATGAAAATTTCAACCCTTCAAAATATTAATATCGAAATATGAATTTTTTTCTCTCTTTTATAATAATTTCTATTTACTACAAATATATTATATCAAATATGATGGAATATTAATAAATCTCAGAACAGTGCCTCCAATTATTATGTCAGTATATTTATGAAAATCTTAGTAGTGCTATCCAAATAATATATCAGCTTATGGCAAGGTTATAATGTAATACAAATAATAATTTTCCTTAAAAATAGAAACCCTTACTCAACATGCACCTACTAGACCATACAATTAATATAAATATCTGCATTCTTTTATTTAGTTAATATCCATGAACATATTGAAATATATTTGCAATAAAAGGAAATTAAATAATATTATATGTGCTTGAAAACTATTTGAATATGCTATGCAAAATTCATACATGCTTATCTTAAAAAAAAAATCGGCCTTATTTACAAGTCTTTTAATATCCAAACAATACAATTTTAAACTGTGCTCTTAAGCAATAGGATAATATATATATTCTGCAATTTATCCTAATACAAAATTTACAGTATCAGAACTTGCACAGATGAATTACTTAACAAATCAGATACAGGTTTAAACAATATATATAGGCTGTGAAATATTAACTTAAAATCCAAACTATTTCTTTAACTCTGCTACATACAGTAATAATAAATGCTTACTTTAAATGCTTTCATGCAAATAGGCAGGCTAAGAGCTATCTGAAACAATGGCATACAGTTTAAAAGTATAATCTACTCTTTAAATCTATTAACTGTAAAGGCTATGCATATGACTTATCTTACAATAAAACTTTTGTATACATCACTGAATAAAAAGCAATCCAGTTTCCAATGTTTCGCAACAGATCCAATTTCACCTCAGAAATTTCAAAATTCGGGGATAATGCATATGGAGTCCAATAGTAGGTGTCAGCCTGTGGAAGGTAATCTCACCCCTGTAAAGGAGAGAAGGAATTTTAGGACCACAACTGCAGTTTTAGGAGTGTTGTGAGAGTATCAATGATTCTGTATAGGTGAATGGAGGCAGCAAAGATCAGAATCATGAGATACAGTTCACTTTTATTATAAGGATAGGTGTGACAATGGCTGAGACCACAGAGCGAATAGCCCCACTCAGTATTGTCATACTGGTTCCCACGACATAACAAAGATGCAATTGCAAGGTTGAAAACTTTAGGAGTTAGTTTCTGTTGATTAATTGGCAGCACAGATTGCAGTACAAAAACTAAGGCAAAGATATAGGTAATGGGATTTGAGCTGTTTTAAGGAACTGAGACTGACAACTAACGAAGTTAGGTAATTGTTTGAGCATTTGAATACGAAGGCATCCTAACTAAAAGGTTTGAGACATGGCTGGAGTAAATACTGAATTAAGGTAACTTACTGTGGTATTGAAATGAAGGAAGCACTTTTTGAACTTTCTATAGAAGTAATGGGTGAGCGGTCTCTCGGATACAGAGTAGTTCCCCTGCAGGCTCTGAAGATTTGCAGCGTGTGCGATGGCGTGTGACGTCACCGCTTGCCGGTTCCGGTCCTGTGTGTAGTAGAGAGGTGAGCGGCATCTGTCTCATAAGTTGCAAGGAAGTTGAGGGTGAGAAGCTGGATTCAACAATCAAGCAATTTGGTATGAGTAGGAGGGAAATTTAAACTGCTTGATGGGGAGGAGTTATGTAAGTGTGAAAAGACACAGCTATACAAAGGATAAGGCAAAGAACTTAGGCAGTCATGACAGGACCCCCCCCCCCCAATGATCAACTCCGGGGATCGAGTCCAGGCCGATCAGGGCAACGTTCATGGAACCTGATAGCCCTTCCAATGAACTAGATACTGAAGCTGCCCTCGAAAGCGTCGGGAGTCCAACACATCTTGTACCTCATACTCCAGGGTGGCATCCTGCAGATGAGGAAGTAAAGGAACAGAAGGATCATGGTGACGAAGCTGTCTATAAGGCTTGAGGAGAGACACATGAAAGGTAGGATGGGATTTCAGATTTGCTGGTAATGCGAGGGTAACAGCATTCATATTCACAATTTTTACGATGGGGAATGGTCCAATAAAGCTGGAAGACAGTTTCCTGGAAGGAATGGGTAAATGTAGATTACGTGTCGATAACCAAACGTAGTCACCAACAGCATATTTTGGCGAGGGAATCCTTTTCTTGTCAAAATGAAATTTATACCGATCCTTGGCGATGCGAATATTTTCAGCAGTTAATGAAAAGGATTCACTAATAGTGTTGATGAGGTCATTCACAACAGGACAAGTGTTGCCGACCATAGAATCCCATTCAAAAGAGGGATGGAAACCATAATTAACGAAGAACGGTGTGGAGTTAGTAGAGGAATGAATGGAATTGTTGAAGGCGAATTCTGCGTATGGCAGAAGTTGGGTCCAGTTCTCTTGTTTAGCTGAGATGAAACATCTTAAGTATTGTTCAATGCACTGGTTTGTCCTTTCAGTCTGGCCATTAGTTTGGGGATGGAAAGAGGTACTGAGACGTCTAGAAATACCCAGTGAGTGACAAAGTTGTTTCCAGAAATGGCTGGTGAATTGAGTACCCCTATCTGAGGTGATACTATTCGGGAGTCCATGATACTTGAACACATGGTGGATCATTAAGGAAATGGTTTCAGAAGAAGTTGGAAGCTTATGGTAGGGCACAAAATGTGCCATTTTACTAAATAGGTCCACGACTACTAATATGGTGTTATTTCTTTCTGAGATAGGCAGGTCTACTATGTAGTCGATGGCTATGTCCCTCCAAGGACGGTCAGGAGTCGGTAAGGGGATCAATTTTCCGTACGGGGGAGTCCTCCCCTTTTTAGTAGTTTCGCAGATCATACAGGTCTTAACGTAATCCGCGATATCGGAGAGGTAAGTAGGCCACCAAAAGAATCTGGAGACTAATTCTTGAGTTTTCTTTATGCCCATATGTCCAGCAGATGGGGAGTCATGTAAAGTTTTTAAGACTGTTGGTCTGAGACTGTTGGGTACATAGATTTGTTGTTGGTGATAATACAACCCATCCGTGTGTAAAACCAAGACCTGTAATGGTTTATTTGAGTCAGCCTGTTGTGCCGATTTGAACTGATTGTTTTGTTCTATAGTTAAGGCTAAGAACCTGTCAAGAGGAACTAAGGGTGAGAGGTTTGGATGCGACACTTGGTCCACCAAGTGTCTTGAGAGGGCATCAGCCTTCTTGTTCTTGTTTGCAGGACGGTAGGTGATAAGATAATTAAATCTAGCCAAGAATAGGTTCCATCGGACCTGCCGTGCACTAAGAGTCCTATTTGATTGTAGGTATTCTAGATTTTTGTGATCAGTGTAAATCAAGATTGGAAGAATGGTCCCCTCCAGAAGGTGTCTCCATTGTTCCAATGAAGTCTTGATTGCTAACAGTTCTTTATCCCCAATTGGGTAGTTAATTTCAGCTGAATTAAGAATTCGTGAATAGAAGGCAACAGGGTGCAGAGGGTCCTTAGGAGTCAGCCTCTGTGAGAGGATTGCTCCTAAAGCATAATTAGATGCATCCACTTCTAAGATATACTGCAACTCAGAATTAGGGAAATGGAGGATAGGGGCCATAGTGAAAGCCTTTTTTAAGAAGTTGAATATTTGTTGTAAGTCATCGTTCCATCGAAAGTGTGTATCAGATTTGGTCAAGTTAGTTAATGGTCTTGTCAAATCAGCAAAATTTTTAATAAACTTCCTGTAGAAATTGGCGAAACCCATGAACCTTTGTATATCCTTTTTACTTTTTGGGGAAGGCCAATTTTGGATTACCGATATCTTATCATTATCCATCTGGATACCTTGGGGTGATACAATATAACCTAGAAATTTAATTTCTTTGGAGTGAAATAAGCATTTTTCTAGTTTGACATAAAGAGAGTTCTCTCGCAATCGTGTTAATACTAGGGTAACATGTTTGATGTGTTCAGTAAGTGAGGTAGAGAATATGAGTATATCATCCAAATATATTACCATAAATAAATCCAAAAAATCCTTAAAAATGTCATTTATGAAGTACTGAAAAGTAGCCGGGGCATTACAGAGGCCAAATGGCATCACAGTATATTCAAATAGGCCGTAACGTGTACGGAATGCTGTAAGCCACTCATGACCCTCCTTGATTCGTACTAAGTTGTAAGCCCCTCTGAGATCTAATTTAGTGTATATAGTAGCATCTTGTAATCTATCAAGGAGTTGGGGAATTAAAGGCAAAGGATAGCGGTTTTTTATTGTACGCTTGTTTAGTTCTCTGTAATCAATAATGGATCTTAAGGATTGATCTTTATTTTTGACAAAAAATATACCAGCCCCAGCTGGGGAGGTGGAAGGACGTATAAAGTCTTTCTTCAAGTTATCTGCCAAATAAGTTTTAAGGTGTTGTAACTCAGGTTCAGAGAGGGGAAATACATGGCCGTAAGGTATATCAACACCTGGCAGGAGATCAATAGGGCAGTCATAAACCCTATGAGGGGGTAGATTCTCTGATTCTTTTTTATCAAAGACATCAGCGAATGTAATGTATTCCTTGGGGATTTGTAATGGAACATCTAGTAATATTTGTTCCTGATGGAGACACAGATTTTTACAATATGGAGAATTAAAGAGAACTTGTGAAGTTGACCATTGTATAGTGGGATCGTGTTGTTTAAACCAAGTGATACCAAGTATAATGGGATATAGAGGTGAGGGTATAACATCAAAAGTAAGAAACTCTGTGTGTTGGTCATGTGTGGTGAGTCTCAAAGGTATGGTATGATATAAGATGGGTCCTGAAGTTATTTCATTACCATCAATAAAACGAAGTACACTAGGCACCATTTTCTTAACGAGTGGAATTTTATTTACAGTAGTGAATTGGTGATCTATATAATTGTGGCTCGCACCAGAGTCAAGGATTGCTTGTGAGTTGAGTCGTTGCTGATCCCACTGTAATAAGATAGGAAGGGAGCAATGATTAGACTGGGTTTGTTTAGCAGATAAACATATATTTGTGATGTTCATCTTACCCTTCCTACGCTGTAGTTGAGAGCAGTCCTTTACAGTGTGATCAATCCCTCCACAATACATACAGAGATCTAGAGCTTTTCTTCTTAGTTTCTCCTGTTGGGTTAATGGACCTCTGATGAAACCGAGTTCCATAGGAATTTCAGAAGCCTTTGTAGATGTTTTAGGTGGGGGTAAGGTAGTAGTTGTATGTTTAGTGGATGTTTCTAAGTGTGACCTTTCTGAGCGTCTCTCCCTGATGCGTCTATCTAAAGAGATGCTTGCATCTATTAGGAGTTCTAAAGTATCTGGGAGGGGTTGTCTGGCTAGCTCATCCTTGAGAGTATCTGAGAGGCCTAGGCGGAATTGATTGCGCAAAGAGAGGTCATTCCACTGTGTATCTGGGGACCATTTCTTAAACTCTGCGATGTAGTCCTCCACAGGCCTTTTATGTTGTCTCAGAGACCTCATTGCTGTCTCAGCAGACAGCTGTTTGTAGGGATCATCATAAAGCTGTCCCATTGCTTTAAAGAACTGATCAAATGAGTACAGCAATGGGTCATTGGTCTCAAAAAACAAATTCGCCCATATACGTGGTTCGCCACGCAGATAGGAGATTGTGGTGAGAACCTTCAAATGATCATTGAAATATGTTTTAGGTTTTAGTTGGAAGTATAAGGAACATGAGTTTTTGAATTCCCTAAATTCTGAACGAATACCACTAAATGTTTGTGGAGGATTAGGTTGGGGTTCACTAGAACCAATACGTGTAGTGAGTGTATCAATTTTATCATTTATGTATTGCTTTAGAGCAGAGTTTTCTAACTGTAGTGTATTTAACCCTGTTGTGAGGTTATCTACAGTTTGTGTTAATTTCTCTACATGAGCTAATAGGGCTGCTGGGTCCATAATAAGGCTTGATTGTTACTGTCAGCCTGTGGAAGGTAATCTCACCCCTGTAAAGGAGAGAAGGAATTTTAGGACCACAACTGCAGTTTTAGGAGTGTTGTGAGAGTATCAATGATTCTGTATAGGTGAATGGAGGCAGCAAAGATCAGAATCATGAGATACAGTTCACTTTTATTATAAGGATAGGTGTGACAATGGCTGAGACCACAGAGCGAATAGCCCCACTCAGTATTGTCATACTGGTTCCCACGACATAACAAAGATGCAATTGCAAGGTTGAAAACTTTAGGAGTTAGTTTCTGTTGATTAATTGGCAGCACAGATTGCAGTACAAAAACTAAGGCAAAGATATAGGTAATGGGATTTGAGCTGTTTTAAGGAACTGAGACTGACAACTAACGAAGTTAGGTAATTGTTTGAGCATTTGAATACGAAGGCATCCTAACTAAAAGGTTTGAGACATGGCTGGAGTAAATACTGAATTAAGGTAACTTACTGCGGTATTGAAATGAAGGAAGCACTTTTTGAACTTTCTATAGAAGTAATGGGTGAGCGGTCTCTCGGATACAGAGTAGTTCCCCTGCAGGCTCTGAAGATTTGCAGCGTGTGCGATGGCGTGTGACGTCACCGCTTGCCGGTTCCGGTCCTGTGTGTAGTAGAGAGGTGAGCGGCGTCTGTCTCATAAGTTGCAAGGAAGTTGAGGGTGAGAAGCTGGATTCAACAATCAAGCAATTTGGTATGAGTAGGAGGGAAATTTAAACTGCTTGATGGGGAGGAGTTATGTAAGTGTGAAAAGACACAGCTATACAAAGGATAAGGCAAAGAACTTAGGCAGTCATGACAGTAGGTGTATGCTTTAATAAAAACCACGGCAGTTATTCCCTTCAGGATCAGCCAACAACCTTTTTTTTAGTCTCTATGCTGGGGTTTAAATCATCTGATCTCACACCTCCCCGTTTTTGATTTTTATCAGTCATTGGTGAATATTGGAAACGCCCACGGAGCCTTGTCCCTTTTCATTGGATAACCGGAATATCTCATTCCCAACAGCCAAAAGGCTTTCTGGCTGTAGTTCTCTCATGGCAACACCGGGTGGCAGCATTATGAACAGACATATCAATACCATTTCTGAACCTTTTTAAGCAACTTAATTATTTTTTTATAAAATGATTATTTAATCAGATTACACTCTCTGCATTAATCATATATAACCCCAATTACAGTTGGTTAATATTAGGTTATTTTTTTCTGATTATTCTGATACCAATTATTCAGTAATGAAATCAGGGTCATCCACTTGGAATGTGGGAAATTTGTTAAGGCGTAAACCTCTTGGAATTAGATCCAAAGGGAGATATTTTTCTAAGGCTCTTTTATCCCACAATGCTCTATATTCTCGGATAAGAGTTTGTTCCATGGGCAAAAAAGCATCACTAATATCCAAAACCTGTTGTTGTTTGACAAAAGTGTCCTCCAATGTGAGTCTCCCAGTGTCCAAGTCAGTTTTTTTTTTTAACCCTTACACTTTACGCTAGGTCTTCAGTCGCACAAACCTGATGCACACAAATTTAATGTGTGCTTGAGTAAACGCGTTTATTTTCAACTTGTAATACATGCGAAAGTTAGCACACAACTTGTAATGTAGTCCAAAGTTTTTCTTAAATTGAGGAGCTTAGAAATGTCAAACTAAATGATAAACTCACAATGTCTATCCAGGATTTATCTTCATTTTAACCTCCTTACATTCAAAATTCATCACAATTATTTCAAGGACCAATATTGACTCCACATAATGCACAACTAGACTCATAAAAATTGAACGGATGGCATTACTAAAGTGAGATACTCAACGGATGGAAATATACTCCCACCGGACCATCTTACTAACAGAAAGAGATACCTTCAGCTGAACACCACAAACAAGGTACACTTAAACTAAAAAAAAGAAAACAGACTCAACCCATGCACAAATTGGGTTTTGGATTTTATCATCTATTTAGCAATGCTCAGATTTAATTTCTAAACACATGAAAAACTAATCGATGAAGTCTATTTTACTAAAACACATTGGTTTTAAAACCCCTGCATGCTTTCTTATCTGTTATCAACAATGCAGCCTGAAGTCCAAAATCTCACACCTCACTCTGGCCTGAATCCTATAGAGTTGTAACCAGCCCCCACTGCTAACATCCCTACAAAAACTAGAAGCTATTTAAACCCCTTCACTGCAGAGGGAATAACCACCTATACGCCCTCACATCTGCACTCCCTAAG
Organism: Bombina bombina; assembly: GCF_027579735.1. NCBI lineage: Eukaryota > Metazoa > Chordata > Amphibia > Anura > Bombinatoridae > Bombina > Bombina bombina. Next base: position 1,233,565,391 of record NC_069499.1, read on the forward strand.
ACCCCAAAAAGCAGTCACGGCACTCAGTCCCTCACTAGTGGCTACCCTAAAAGCATTTTTCAAAGGGACCGACAGGGGCTGTCGTGGAGGAAATAAAAAATTATAGTTCTATATCCTGACACTATCACAGCTGCCCCACCACCCTGTCCACCCACAAGCCCAATTGAAGTGATCCAACCTAAAAGCCACAAAAAACGCACTATAAAATCAAGAAAATATCTTTGTGTGATCCCCATTAGAACACACGCTGTCTCCAAAGTACAGAGCAAAAACTCAGAATCCCAAGACTGTCCTATCAGAGCAATCCTATGCAATGCAAGATCAATAAAGAACAAAACAGCTATTATTGCCGACCTTATTGAAAAATGCGAATTAGCATGCATCACAGAATCATGGTTCAAGGAAAATGCAGGGCCTATTCTAGAGGGAGTTATTCCAGACAATTACAAGGTGTTCCACCGCCCGAGACAAGATCGCAAGGGAGGCGAAGTTATGATCTGTGGGAAATCATCCTTAAATCCCAGACCAATATCAGTCCACAAAACACAATCTTTTGAATACGTAGCTGCTAGCCTGTCAATAGAGAGAGGTTTCCATATACTGCTAATATACAGACCCCCAGGAGATGGAAAGAGATTTCTTCAGGAACTCCCAGACCTTTTGGCTAGCTTAATTCTTGAACACCCCAGATGTCCTATATTAGGAGACTTCAACACTTGGATTGACAACACCCTATCCCTGCTTGGGCAGGATCTCCTCAGCTTGATGAGTACACTCGGCTTTACACAAATCGTCACCACTCCCACCCACAGAAAAGGTCATTACACTTGATCTAGTATTCCAGTGTGGGCTAGAAGTGTAACCAGTAACTGTAAACCCAGTTACCTGGTCAGACCACCACTCCATTCACTTCTCCATTGTATCACAATCAACCAAACACCAGCCTCAAAACCTGGTCAAACACCACTCATTAAAAGGGGTGACACCACTGGATGTAGCGTAGCATCAAATATGGATCTAAGTGAACTAATGGGCACTTACGAAGACTCCAGCTCCTTAGTCCAACTCTACAACAAAACCATGAGAGACACCTTAGAAAGCATTGCACCAACTCGCATATGCACTGTCAAAACCCACAACAATGCACCGTGGTTTGATAGCTCCATCAGAGAAATGAAAAGAACAGGACATAAGCTCGAGAGAAAGTGGTGCAGAACAATGGTCCAGAGGATAAAGCCGCTCTTACCAAACATCTAAATAAATATCAATCCAAGATTACTCAGATAAAATCTTCATTTTTATCACGCAAAATTGCACTCTCCCACAATAGACCCAGGCAACTGTTTTGCACAGTAGAAAGGCTCTGCAAACCAGCATGCATGCTTAGCCCCCACCAACTTTTCTCAGGATAAATGTGAAGCATTTGCAAACTTCTTCAGAGACAATATTTCCTCAATCTGAACCGCTATCACAGCAGGCCAAACAGTTACACACCAGAACCACTACAATGGAATGCCAGATTGCCCCAGTTTATGGTCCACTTTTACAACTCAGCTTATATCTGGATGCATTGAAACACTTGCCCCAGCCCTCACAAAAATAGTACAGTGTTCACTAAAAACAGGAGACTTCCCAGATCCTCTAAAAGAAGCTGTGGTAAAACCACTCCTAAAGAAACCTTTATTAGACCCAGACTGCATGTGTAATTACAGACCAGTATCCAACCTCCCATTTCTGGGGAACATAATTGAAAAAGTAGTGGAAATTCAACTAAAAGCCCATCTATCACGACTGAAGATATTCAATCCTTTCCAATCAGGCTTCAGATGCCACCACAGCGATAGTCCGAGTGATAAATGATCTCCTCATGGCAAGAGACAAAGGTGATCACTCCATTCTAATCCTCCTGGATCTCTCAGCTGCATTTGATACCATTGACCATAGGATTCTAATAGAGCGCTTGCAGCACATCTGTGGTCTAGGAGGCACAGTCCTTAACTGTTTTAAATCTTTCCTCGCTGGTAGATCACAGAGAGTAATATCAGGATCAAGCTCATCAGCACCAACAGAACTGGCCTGCAGAGTTCCACAAGGATCCATCCTGTCTCCCATGTATTCGGAATTTACTTACTACCACTGAGGGACATCATTAACCGACATGGCCTAAGGTATCATTGTTACGCTGATGACACACAACTCTACTTCTCCTTTTCTCCAGATACTACAGACCCAGCATGCCGCATAAACAGTTATTTAACAGACCTCATAGAATGGATGAATGCTAGCTTTCTCAAAGTGAAACCGCTTTAAAACAAGTGCCCTAGAAGCATGTATAAATGTAGCATATCCAGACACTGTATGCATGCAGGCACATACCTCTCGATCCTTCCTGGGCCTTGGAGAGTCCTCCCGAAGTGGCATGTATAGTATGCTCTTCCTCTGCAGTTCTATACTGCACGGTCCTCCTTCCTGATCCGGGTAGTACCTGTAGGGCCGCCTCTGAAAGCGGTGTGGCTAGTTTTCCTGATTCCTGCTGCCAACCAATATATGGTGATCACCCTGCAGTCACGCATACACCATATACCTGTGTTCACTCTGTGGCCAATGCAATATAAATGAAAAACAAGTAGAGGAGCACAGACAGGTGTTTTGCGATATACAAAATGTTATTGATTTACAATATTGGCGTCATAGTAACAGGCAGACGCGTTTCGGCTGATTGCCTTACTCTATGCCTGAGTAAAAAGTGTGTGATGTGCTGGTTAAAAAGAACAGCTGTATCTCCCATTGGACACCGGGTTCACAGCCCTTTCCTTATCCTGTCCAATGGGAGCCGTTAATGAACTTAATGCTCACTAGATTGAATTCAATTTGTAGGTTTCTGTTGTATTAGGACACAGATAGATAGTTTGTAAATACATGTAACAGTAGTACAACAGAAACCTACAAATTGAATTCAATCTAGTGAGCATTAATTTCATTAACGGCTCCCATTGGACAGGATAAGGAAATGGGTGTGAACCCGGTGTCCAATGGGAGGTACAGCTGTTCTTTTTAACCAGCACATCACATACTTTTTACTCAGGCATAGAGTAAGACAATCAGCCAAAACACGTCTGCCTGTTACTACCACAGCTCCCAATCCCTCTGTATTTTACCTGGGGTTATTATCCCTCCACTTTGTGTGTTATTACTTTTCACTCGTTTGAGCGCTATGACGCCAATATTGTAAATCAATAAATTGTGTATATCGCAAAACACCGGTCTGTGCTCCTCTACTTGTTTTCAATGATATAATAATAAATGACAACCCACAGAAATGGTCTGTCCTACACGCAGCATATTACTAATTTACATATTTCAATGTTCACGAATGTGCACAATCTTTAATAAAGACTTTTGCAAGGTCTCAGTAACTTGCTGTGCAATCATCATATAGTGCAGTGCTGTTTCATAGTGCATGCGTGGGTACATGTGAGCTTGCGTCAGAGAGAACCCAGGATGGCCACTGTGATTGGCTAATGCATATTAGCCTCACAGTGGGTTTGGAAACTCTCCTATTTTAGAATAATGATTGCGAGGAAACTGAATTAAAGTGAGAACGCAAGGTATTTCATGATATTTAAAAAAATAATAATATATTAACCTATGCAATTAAAGCATACTAATATATGTTTTTGAAACTCTAGACTTTACCATCACTTTAAGATACTGTTACCTGGAATGATTTTTTTTTATAAAGCAATCCTTAGTTTTCAAAGTGTATTATAATGGCTATTCACTTTAAGTTGCAATTACCTTAGTACTTATAACCTTCTTTTCTAGTAGCTTACTGTTTATGTATCCACATCAAATTCTTTGGAAAACAATAACAAATCTATACACTTTGCAGACGTCTAATGAAAGTGATATATACTGATCAATTAATCAAAGTGCAAATTAGTTCTAAAACCAAATATGAGAGTCATTTTCTTATCCTTTAATCACCAGAGATGTACCTCACTTGCTGATTGAACAATGATTTATATAAGAACAATACACCCTTCATACACACACATGCACACACAAACCTGTGGGAGTGTGCACACATATACACACACCCCTATACACACATACACACACACCCCATACGCACATATACACACATATACATACACACATACACACACCCCTATACACACATATACACCCCCCCCCATACACACATATACACACACACCCCTATACACACACCCCTATACACACATATACAAACACCCCTATACACACATACACACACATACACACACACCCCTATACACACACATATACACACACACCCCTATACGCACATACACACACACCCCATACACACATATACACACACACCCCTATACACACATATACACACACCCCCATACACACATATATACACACCCCCATACACACATATATACACACCCCTATACACACATACACACACACCCCATACGCACATATACACTAGGGTTGCCACCCGTCCCTTAAAATACAGAACACTTATAAGTTACACATGCTGCAGGGTGTGCAGGTAGGAATATGAATAGTGCATATAAATAGTGCTGTCCAGAAACACAATACGTGTTCCTCCCTGCACACCCTGCAGCATGTATAACTCATAAGTGTCCAGGAAAACATGGCTGAGGTGGAAACCCTAATATACACACATACACACACCCCTATACACACATATACACACACCCCCATACACACACCCCTATACGCACATACACACACATACAGGGCCGGATTTACATCTCAGGTGCCTGTAGGCACAAAAACCTGAAGCGCCCCCCCCCCCCCGGGCCCCCCTCACAAAAGAAGTGAAAAAACTGAGGATTTATTTTTATTATTATTTAGGACAACTAAAAATAAATATTAGATGTAAAATATTAAAGCTTAAGGTAGGAGTCTGAAAATCAGCACAAAATGTTATTTAAAATATGCAAAAATTTGCATTGTTACAAAAACACTCCCAGATGGCCTATATAAATGGATCATCTAAAAAACATTTATGCAAAGAAAAATCTATTGTACAATGTCCCTTTAAAGGGACACCATCCGGCTGATTTTACTGACCACCCTGATAAAATTGTATCCAGTATTAAGCTAAATTTAGCTAATATTAAATGTTTAATTTGTATTGCACATATTATTAAATGCATTTATGTTAATATATGCAAATAATTTGTGCTTTGGATAGCTGAAAATGATGTAATATTAGAATATTTTACACTGCCCGCACCCAGCTACTAGTTTGTGTGTGTATGTATGTATGTATGTATGTATATATATATATATATATATATATATATATATATATATATATATATATATATATATATATATATATATATATATATATATATATATATATATATATATACCACACACAATGGTTTTGCTTTTTTTGATCACAGAATAATAAAGTATCATGTCCCTTTAATTCAAAACGTCTCAAAGTGAAGATAAGACCTCAGTACCATTTTGTAGGAAAACAAAAAAGCCTTATCAAAATGTATAACCCAATCAAAGTGGGCAAAAATGTTTTTAAAAAAAAATTATTGACCATTCATTCATTCAACATTCATTTGAAAAATAAATATTAAAAGGAAAAAACATAAAAATAAACAAGACCAGCTAGACCAATGATTTCAAGTGCAGTCTCCAGGGTCCAAAAAGATAGAATTAAGAATATCTCAAGTCTTACCCAGTTAACTCAAATAAAAGTTACTGAACCACTAATTAAACATGTTATTGACAGTTGTCAAGATTGATGCACATAAAAAGCCCTTATACAGCATTTGTTGCTAAAATAATATACAGGATTAGATAAACGATTCCATATTAAGGAACTATTATTCAAATCATGCATTATTTATTAGATGATTTGTCTGCATGTTCTATTGCTTTATAGGGCTTAATCAGTATGTTGTTTGCTGATATGTTTTCTAAATCGGATTAAGTGGATTATAGATGTCATGTTTATAATTTTTAGGAATGTATTAACACAAATATAGATATTTTCTAAGTTACTTACGGTCACTCAGACTCAGTAATCTTCATGTCATTGTCAGTCAGTCACTAGTCTTTCCCGCTACTCTGACTCTGAGGGTGGCAAGCATCTTGTGATGTGGGTGCGCCACCCCTCTCAACCCTGCAAACCAAACGTGACGCTGCGTGCGTCAAGATCAGGAACAGATCACTGTCTGACTGGAGTCAGGGTACTCCTCTCCTCCCTTGGCCTCAGACCCTACCCGAGTCCCCGCCGCAAAACAGGCGGTTACGGCGCTGTCGCGCTGAGCCAAGCGCCAGAGCCAGCCTTTGTATTTTAATTTAAAAAAAGTTACTGACTGCAGCCAGCATATGCTTTTATTTTTAATTAAAATACTGACACAGTAAATCTCTCATACAGGTCGGCGTGGCGCCCCTCGCTGCAGTGCGCCTGTAGGCACATGCCTACTGTGCCTAATGAGAAATCCGGCCCTGCACACATACACCCCTATACACACACCCCCATACACACACACATATACACACACACCCCTATACGCACATACACACACCCCTATACACACATATACACACACCCCCATACACACACACATATACACACACCCCTATACGCACATACACACACATACATACACATACACACACACCCCTATACACACACACCCATACACAAACACCCCTATACGCACATAGACACACATACATACACACATGCACACACCCCTATACACACATATACACACACCCCCATACACACACACACACACACACATATATACACCCCCCACACACACACACACATTCATATACACCCCCCTCATACACACACACTGGATAACCATATATTTCAAATTGAAATATGTAGATGTGTTTCACAAATTAAAGGGACATTGTACACTAGATATTTCTTTGCATAAATGTTTTGAAGATGACCCATTTATATAGCCCACCTGTTTTTTTTTCATATGAAGGGAAGAGGGAGGGGGAAGTGTCTGCTCTTCCTGTTTTCCAGCCCCTTTCAGTGGGTGTCCCAGCATAACCTCATCAACAGTGCTAAACTGTGAGCATCTAAGTAAGTTTTTAAAAGGTTTTATACTGGATTTTTACATCCGTATCTGTGCATATTTTTATATATAGTAGTGGCTATTACATGCTAAATATAGCCACCAATCAGCAAGAGCTACCCAGGGGTGCTAAACCAAAAATGGACCAGCTCCTAAGCTTACATTTCTGTTTTTTAAATAAAGATACAAAGCGAACAAAGAAAAAAGCATTTGTTTAAAATTTGCATGCTCTATCTGAATCATTAAATTAAAAAATTGGGTTTCATATCCCTTTAACGTTTAATTGCAATGTCATTGCAATATAATTTCTTCCACTCCCTTTCATAGTCAGGATATTCCTGGGCAGCACCGTTTATACAACAGATCACTTTTATGCATGGTTAACTTCCCATTAGGTCAGCATACTGTATATTCAAAATCATCTTAACCTTAAATTAGCAGAGCCATAGAAAAAAGCTCAGATTAGAAAGCATGTCATATTCAGAGACAATTGGTCTTATTATGAATAGGGGAGCTGTGAGCAATTTGTAAGTTCAACACCCCAGGGAGACTAGCAAGGGGAGCTAGGATAGGGTGGCTTTTTTTTAATAATTTACAGTTTCTACACAAAGGTCGGGAAATTCTAAAGAGAGGTGTTGAAGTCTGATTAGTAATAAGGATCGCAGAGGCTTAACCTCGAACATTTAGCACTCTCCTCTAGTCTAAATTACTGATCCTTATCTTGCTGAGAAGCTGTTAGCAATAGGCCTGGAAACATTACACCTGTCAATCTCTGTCTCTATCTTCACACAATAAGGCCCATTTATCAAACCCTTCAATATGCAAAACTGAAGGAAGAACAGAATAAGATTAACAAAGAATAAAAGAATCTCGCTGCTTTTAAAAACCTTGTACATTTGGGCATTATATGCTTATGGGGCACTTTGTTAACCCCTTTCTTTACTTAAAGGTCATATTTTGCTTAATTTTGTTAAGTTTGGATGTTTAGATACAGAATGTGCAGTAGAAATTAAAGGCACACACATCAGCATAAAAAGCACTGCACTTGTGACTCTGATCATTGTTCTAGTTTCTTTGGGTAACTATTGGAGCTTTAAGGAATAAAACTACCTATAACAAAATTACATAGAGAGTTGGCAGATAAGTGCTTAAAATCTCTTTAAAAAACAGCAATGTCACTGCTGCTTCTCATGCTTTTCACTGCCCATAAGATGTGATAATTAATTATGGCACTAACTGGTTTAGATGTTGTGCAATCCAAAGCTTTGTTTACAGGAGTGTGCATTATATGGGCAGTGTAAAGAACAAACATTCTCAGCCAATCCAGAGGCACTATATCTGAGTTTACAGGAGTGTGCATTATATGGGCAGTGTAAAGAACAAACCTTATCAGCCAATCCAGAGGCACTATATCTGAATTTACAGGAGTGTGCATTATATGGGCAGTGTAAAGAACAAACCTTATCAGCCAATCTAGAGGCACTATAGCTGAGTTTACAAAAAGTGTGCATTATATGGGCAGTGTAAAGAGCAAGCATGTTCTCAGCCGATCCAGAGTCCCTATATCTGAGTTTACAGGAGTGTGCATTATATGGGCAGTGTAAAGATAAAACGTTCTCAGCCAATCCAGAGGCACTATAGCTGAGTTTACAGGAGTGTGCATTATATGGGCAGTGTAAAGAACACACATTCTCAACCAGTCCAGTGTCCCTATATCTGAGTTTACAGGAGTGTGCATTATATGGGCATTATAAAGAACAAACATTCTCAGCCAATCCAGAGGCACTATAGCTGAGTTTACATCAGTGTGCATTATATGGGCAGTGTAAAGAGCAAGCATGTTCTCAGCCAATCCAGAGGCACTATATCTGAGTTTACAGGAGTGTGCATTATATGGGCAGTATAAAGAAAAAATGTTCTCAGCCAATCCAGAGGCACTATAGCTGAGTTTACATCAGTGTGCATTATATGGGCAGTGTAAAGAACAAACGTTCTCAGCCAATCCAGAGGCACTATATCTGAGTTTACAGGAGTGTGCATTATATGGGCAGTGTAAAGAACAAACGTTCTCAGCCAATCCAGAGGCACTATATCTGAGTTTACACTAGAGTGCATTATATGGGCAGTGTAAAGAACAAACATGTTCTCAGCCAATCCAGAGGCCCTATATCTGAGTTTACAGGAGTGTGCATTATATGGACAGTGTAAAGAACAAACGTTCTCAGCCAATCCAGAGGCCCTATATCTGAGTTTCCAGGAGTGTGCATTATATGGGCAGTGTAAAGAACAAACGTTCTCAGCCAATCCAGAGGCACTATATCTGAGTTTACAGGAGTGTGCATTATATGGGCAGTGTAAAGAGCAAGCATGTTCTCAGCCAATCCAGAGGCCCTATTTCTGAGCTTACAGGAGTGTGCATTATATGTGCAGTGTAAAGAACAAATGTTCTCAGCCAATTCAGAGGCACTATATCTGAGTTTACAGGCGTGTGCATTATATGGGCAATGTAAAGAACCACAAGTACTGGGGCCTTCACCATTTGCAAACACTACCTAGGTGATGTTAGTGAAGTAAGTGCTTTTACTTTAAAGCACTAACCTATCCACTGTCTAAATGCCCATTTTGATGTGGGGCCAATTTAAAGTACAGAAACAGAAAAAGGTGATATTGGCTAAAATGTCCCTTAAATGTCATTCTATAAATAGTTCTTTATTATCTTATATTGAGGTCGATTCCATTCCTTATAATCCCATTTTCAGTGGTCGTTCATCTCCGGATCTGTGTTTTTCAAGTTATTAGTAATTTTTAGTTCATGATTTAGATAGCGCTTAGCATTTTAAATAACTTTCAAATTAACTTCTATTATTAAATGTGTTCATTCTTTTGGTATCCTTTGTTGAAGGAACATCAATGCACTACTGAGAGCCAGCAGAATACAACAGGTTAGCCAATGACAAGAGACGCATATGTACAACCACCAATAGTCAGCTGGCTCCCTGTAGAAGTACATTGGAAAGTTGTTTAAAAATGCATATTCTATCTAAATCATGATAGTTTAAAGCGAAAGTCTACTACAGAATTTGTATTATTTAAAAAGATAGATAATCCCTTTATTACCCATTCCCCAGTTTTGCACAACCAACTCAGTTATATTAATTCACTTTTTACCTCTGTGATTATCTTGTATCTAAGCCTCTGCAGACTGCCCCTTATTTCAGTTCTTTTGACAGACTCCTAGGTAACTCCACAGGAGTTAGCAGATTGTTATCTATATGGCACACATGAACTAGTGCTGTCTAGTTGTAAAAAACTGTAAAAATACACTGAAATAAGAGGCGGCCTTCAAGGGCTTAGAAATTAGCATATGAACCTACCTAGGTTAAGCTTTCAACTAAGAATAACAAGAGAACAAAGTAAATTTGATGATACAAGTAAATTGGAATGTTGTTTAAAATTGCATACCCTATCTGAATTATGAAAGTTTAATTTTGATTAGACTGTCCCTTTAATTTGTCTTAAAAGCTGACAGCAATTATAAAAGGTTCCCTTACTGTAAAGTGTTTTATTAGATGGTCACACTAAACAATGTTTTATACCATAAAAATAAATGTCTAGTAAAAATATAAACACTATTATCAAAACATTATCATTACATAGAAGTTTCGTCCTGCAGAAGATTTAGTGAGTGTATCAGCTTAATCACATTTGTATGTGGTTTTCCAATGCTCTCTGTCTCTTTAAATCTGTTGTATATACTTACTTTACACATATTATTACATTTAATGTTCAAAGATTCCCTCTGGAATATGTATATTTTTCAAGAGTACATTTTTCCCTAACATTACAATGTATGGGTAATAAATAATTCACAAGGAATAAGTGCAAGAAGACATTAATGTTCAGTAAGATTGGGATATAGCAATGCCCTACGCAGAACAGTTAACAAGATTTTTGGCATGTTGAGAAATGAAAACAGCAGGAACTAATGTGAGGAGTTGTTATTGTGTAGGAAACTATACATCCCATTTATCACAAATGCATACTGCTCTGTTAACACTTAGGTAGTCTTTTATAGTTCAGTGATGAATGCAGAATGTTCATAACTCTATCCCATTATAGATGAAGGTAAACTACATTTGCTTAGTGTCCTGTTGTCCAACGTGGTTTTTGCCACATTGTAGCCCTAATACTTTGTATGTGGCCTTCCATGTCCTCACTCTTTCCTGAATAATGGATTTTGGTATCACATTTCAGGAGAGGTCCTGTTAATCCTAGGAAGAATTTGACTGAATTCCTTGCAGTACTGCTACCCTTGCTGACTGCAGCTACTGCACCTTTATAGGGCTGATTCCTACAGCTTACTGTTAAAAAGTTGGAAAGAGTTTGCACCTCTCAGCTGGTTCACTTCTTTACATACAGGCTTCAGAACTTGTTCAAGTATTAGCAGTGCCACATATCTTCCTTTTGCATTGCCGGACCTGGAATAAAAGCAGCCCTGTAAAATTTAAAGACCAGTCCTATTGTTTGTTGAGTCAGTATAATGCGCACACCCCAATTTTCTCAAAGGGGATTACTGGGATACCCCTTCCCCAATATTTTTTTCAAAGTTATATTTTATTAGTTTGTATTAAAAAAGTGCCAGTTTGTTGTTATATAGGTGCCGTACAATTCAACTGCATCTATTAATCACCCCTTTAAATTCTAGCTTTCCAGCCCCAGCTGCTGCAGACCACCGGTAAAATCTCTTGGAATCCTGGTAGACCAATCCGGCCTTGCTTTTAATTCTGTCAGTGTCAGGGTGGCAGGAATCAGACTGAGACGAGAAGTGCAAAAATAATCACACCTTTATTAATAGCAAAAAATAATAAAAAGTCCACAAGTCAAATAACAAGCCAGGAGTCAAAACCAGAGCTGGTAGTCAGACGAGCCGAGTCAGGAGTCAAAGCGAATAGTCAGACGAGCCAGAATCAGCAACAAGGAAAACAGTCAGGAACAAGCCAGGGATCAGGAACCAGGAAGGACGTCAGGCAGCCAGGTAATAAAAAGGAACTCTCACAAACAGGTCTGAGACAACGCAAAGGCAAAGCATACTGAACAGAGGCCCTTTAAATAATAAGTAATGACATCACAATTCTGAGACTGCATCCTGTCTCACATGAATGATGAATGATGCATACCAGTCTGGCCATAAAACGAAGTGCAGGAAATGAGCAGCATCCCCCACAATGCACCATAGTCAGGAAGAGAGGTGAGTAAAATGGCTGCCAGCAGCACATGGCAAACAAAACAGGGAAAAAACCCTGACAGTACCCTCCCCTCAATGACCCCTACCCAACAGGAGGACAAAAGGCTTATTGGGGAAACGGGCATGGAAGGCACGGAGGAGGGCGGGAGCATGAACATCAGAGGAGGAACCCAAAACCGCTCCTCCGGACTGTAGCCCCTCCAGTGAACCAAATACTGTACACGACCCCTGGACATACGAGAGTCAATAATGCTGCTGACCTCATACTCCTCATGGTTGTCAACAAAGATAGGATGGGGACAAGGCAACACAGTGGTAAACCAATTACAAACCAATGGTTTCAAGAGGGAGACATGAAAAACATTGGAGATGCACATAGCAGGAGGAAGGTCAAGAGCGTAGGCCACAAGATTAACCCGTCGGAGTATTCGAAATGGACCAACATAACGGGGAGCCAATTTATTGGAAGGCACATGAAGGTTTAAGTTGCGGGAGGACAGCCAAACTCTCTCACCAACCTGGTAGGAAGACACGGGCAGACGCCTACGATCAGCCTGGAACTTTTGGCACTGCATAGAACGATGAAGGCAATCCTGAATCTGCACCCACGTGGAACGGAGTTGCCGGAGATGCTCCTCCAAAGCCGGAATACTCTGAGACATGAATGAATCGGGCAACAAGGAGGGTTGAAACCCATAATTCGCCATGAACGGGGATAACTTGGAGGAAGCATTAATAGCACTATTACGAACAAACTCTGCCCAAGGTAACAGTTCAGACCAATTATTGTAGTGATCTGGGACATAGCAATGGAGGAACTGTTCCAGAGCTTGATTAGACCGTTCCACAGCCCCATTGGATTGAGGGTGATATGCCAAGGAGAAGGAAAGCTGGCTCCCCATTTGAGCACAAAAGGAACGCCAAAATCTGGAGACAAACTGGCTACCCCGGTCCGACACTATCTCCTTGGGTAACCCATGTAAACGGAAGGCCTCCCGGGCAAAAATTGAAGCAAGCTCCTGAGCAGTAGGCATTTTCATCAAGGGAATGCAATGTGACGTTTAAGGATAACAGTATTGCCATTGGAAACAGGGAGCTCGACAATGAAGTCCATGGAAAGATGTGTCCAAGGATGCTCATCATTAGCAATAGGTTGAAGAAGACCCACAGGAAGACGTCGAGGAGTCTTATTCTGTGCACAAACTGAGCAGGAGGCAACATATGCAGCAACATCAGAAAGAAGACCAGGCCACCAGAATTGTCGAGTGACAGACCAAATCATTTGGTTCTTGCCTAGGTGACCTGCGGCTTTAGGATAGTGGTAAGTGTGCAAAAGTTTAGTTCGAAGATTCTCAGGATCAAAACACTTACCACTAGGTTTCTCAGGAGGTGCATTGTTTTGTGCAGCCAGGATCTCCTCCCCCAAGGGAGAAGTCAAATTAGTACGTATGGTAGCCAAAATATGGTCAGGAGGTATAACAGGAGTAGGTACAGACTCCTCCTTGGACAGAGGCGAAAATTGTCGAGAGAGGGCATCAGCCCTAACATTCTTACTACCAGGCAGGTGGGAGACCACATAATTAAACCAAGACAAAAATAGCGCCCATCTGGCCTGTTGGGGCGACAAAAGTTTTCGGATAGATAAGTTAAATTCTTGTGGTCAGTAAGAATGAGCACTGGCACGCTAGTACCCTCGAGAAGATGCCTCCATTCCTTGAGTGCCAAAATTATGGCCAGTAATTCCCTAGAGACAATTTCTTAGAGAAGAAACCACACGGATGCAAGGAACCAAAAGGCGTAGGACGTTGAGACAAGAGGGCACCTACTCCAGTCTCAGATGCATCGAATTCAAGAACGAAAGGCAGGACAGGGTTAGGATGAGCCAGAACTGGAGTGGCAGCAAAGGCAGTCTTAAGACTATTAAAGGCCTTAATGGCAGTAGGTGACCAATGGAGTGGATCATTCTCTTTACGGGTCATGTCTGTGATAGGTATGACCAAGGAAGAAAAGGTTTTAATAAACTTTCTATAGTAATTGGCGAACACCAAAAAATATAGACCGAAGACCAACTGGGCGAGGCCATCATTAATAAATTCCTGAAAAACAGCAGAAGCATTACATAGGCCAAAGAGCATTACAAGATACTCATAATGCCCACTCCTGGTGTTAAATGCTGTTTTCCATTTGTGACCCTCCCTAATCCTAACTAGATTGTATGCTCCTCTCAAATCAAGTTTAGTATAGACCGTAGCTCCCTTGAGAAGATCAAAGAGTTCAGTAATGAGCAGAATAGGGTAAGCATTCTTAATGGTAAGATGATTAAGACCCCTATAATCGATGCATGGTCTTATCTCGCCACCCTTTTTCTTCACAAAGAAGAAGCCAGCCCCTGCAGGAGAGCAGGATTTGCAGATGATCCCCCACGACAGAGCATCGGCAACATACTCCTCCATAGCACAATTCTCTGCAACAGACAGAGGGTACACCCGGCCCCGAGGAGGAATGGCTCTGGGTTGCAGGTCTATGGCACAATCGTAAGACCGGTGAGGAGGCAACATACCAGCACCCACCTTGTCAAAAACATCTAGGAACTCTCGATACTCCTCTGGCAATTGAGATAGCGAAGAAGTGCACAAGACTTTAACTGGTTTCCGTTCCGAAGACAAGTGGAAAAACATTGCGGGGACCACGACAACATTTTGGACCTGCGCCAGTCGAGACTGGGATTGTGCTTTTGGAGCCAGGGATAACCCAGAACAACCAGAAAGTGCGGAGAGTTTATCACCTGGAACTGGAGGGTTTCAAAATGGAGAGCCCCAACAGCCATGGACAACGGAGCAGTTTCGTGAGTACCGAGTGCGGGCTGAAGGGGCCTGCCATCAATGGCCTCAATAGCAAGCGGAACGGACTGAGGCAAAACATTAATGGAGTGCTTTGATACAAAAGCACTGTCAATGAAATAGCCCACAGCACCGGAGTCAACAAGAGCCTAAGTGACTATGGGGGAGTCCACCCAGGAAAGGACCCCCGTGACCAAAGGTTTCTCCTTAAGCGGTTCTGGGGATGAGGATAAACCACCCAAGGTCTGCCCCTGACAGAACCTTACGTGTGAGCGTTTCCCGTCCGTGTAGGACAAGACTTCAAAAGGTGGCCCTGTAACCCACAATAGAGGCAGTTCCCCTCCCTCCTCCTAAAGGCCCTCTCTGCCGTGGAGAGATGCGTGAATCCCAACTGCATGGGCTCAGCAATACCTGGTGACTCAGGACCAGGAGGCATGGGAGGAAAGGGAGGCATGGGTGGGAATCAACACGTAGGAGACAACGGAACAGGAGGCTTCCGCAAGCGCTCCTTGAAAGAGGGCCTCTCTCTGAGTCTGATGTCAATTAAGATAAAAAAAAGACACCAATGCCTCGAGATCCTTTGGTAAATCTCTGGCAGCAACTTTAATCGCATCAGAGAGCCCATGAAAGAAGGCAGCAACAAGAGCTTCATTGTTCCAACCTACCTCTGCGGCAAGTGTACAGAACTCAATAGCATACTGAGCAACAGATCTTGTACCTTGCTGAATGGACATGAGTCGTTTAGCAGCAGAGGAGGAGCGAGCTGGAACATCAAATACCCTTCGAAAGGAGGCCACAAATTCAGGGTAATTTGAAATCACAGTTTTATTTGTCTCCCACAAGGGATTAGCCCAGACAAGAGCTGTGTCAGAGAGTAACGAGATGAGAAATCCCACCTTAGCTCTGTCAGAGGGAAACGCCTGAGGTAACATCTCAAAGTAAATGCCCACCTGGTTCAAAAACCCTCTGCACTGAATAGGATCGCCTCCATATCGCTGAGGTAGAGGTGCAGAACTGGACATGCTCCTGGTAGGCATAGGTGCAGCAGCGGAAACAGGAGCAGCCATAATTTGCGGGACACTTTTGTCCAAATGTGCAGTGCGAGTCAGCAGGGTTTGCAGGGCTACTGCAAATTGATCCAAGTGGTGATCCTGTACATCCATCCTGGAAATGATGGCAGGCAGAGGCGTAACTAGAAACCACAGGGCCCAGGTGCAAGAATCTAAGAAGGGCCCCCCAAAAAAAGAAGTGAATTTGATACATATCTTTTTTTTTTTTTTTACATTTAACACAGAAAAAAAATGTGAATTAGATTATATGTCTGCAAAAGGAGGTACCCTGTGCCCACAGTCCGTGAGATGGTCTGACCCCCTATTACTGTGTATAGTGACACTGTTTAACCCACCAGTACTGTATATAGTGAGTCAGTGACACAGTCTGTAATCTGCCGGTGAGATGGCTGGCCTGACCCTACCCACCCCAGTACTTTATAAAGTGACCACAGTAGTATGTGACATGGTCCAGCCCCCCGTACTGTATATAGTGGTACTGTATAGTAACACTGTTTACTCCTGCACCCCCATGCTGTAGTAACAAGGTCTGTAATTTGCTGGTTCCACACACACATACATGCATAAATACACACACAGTCACATACATACACACACACACACTAATGGGTAAAACAGAAACACTAACCCCTGTAGTCAGAGACACTAGTGAAACATCATGTCACACTCACATGATATCAGTGCAGGCAGTGGCAGGTCAACGTTTTTTATTGTTAAAAAAAAATTGCGACCTCTGCACCCCCTGTAGTTTCGCCCCTGATGGCAGGTAAAGGTGGATTATTAGCACCATCAGGATTCATGGCCTTTGCGTAATGTCAGGGTGCCAGGAATCAGACTGAGACGAGAAGTGCAAAAATAATCACACCTTTATTAATAGCAAAAAATAATAAAAAGTCCACAAGTCAAATAACTAGCCAGGAGTCAAAACCAGAGCTGGTAGTCAGACGAGCCGAGTCAGGAGCCAAAGGGAATAGTCAGACAAGCCGGAATCAGCAACATGGAAAACAGCAGTGTCAGGAACAAGCCAGGGATCAGGAACCAGGAAGGAAGTCAGGCAGCCAGGTAATACACAGGAACTCTCACAAACAGGTCTGAGACAAGGCAAAGGCAAAGCATACTGAACAGAGGCCCTTTTAATAATAAGTGATGACATCACAATTCTGAGACTGCATCCTGTCTCACACGGATGATGCATACCAGACTGGCCATAAAAGGAAGTGTAGGAAATGAGCAGCATCCCCCAGAATGCACCATAGTCAGGAAGAGAGGTGAGTAAAATGGCTGCCAGCAGCACATGGCAAACAAAACAGGGAAAAAACCCTTACAGTCATAAAGTATAAATATTTTTTTTGTTTGTATGTCCTTTCCAACCTTTCAAGTGAAAACAAAATGATGCCGTATGCCCCCAATATTCTGAAAAGATCAACAACTGAATTACATCAATGTGCAGACGATATATGGAAGAAGAGGTACATATAGGACACTGACAGCTGACATTGGATACTATGCACATAAGGTATAAGATAACATATAATATCATATTTACTCCATTTAAGCGTGCTTCTAAGGTCTAAAATTTCTCAAATCCTGTGATAAATAAAGGATTACCAAAATAATCCCTAAGTGCATCCATGGCAAACAAGGTAGAGAGGAGCAGCCCTGATTCAAGATCTAGAGCAGACCAACCCTATTTGGGATTTTCTTTTCCCTCTGACCATACAGATGGTCCCCATATGGACTCAGATAAGACTTTGCACTTATGCTTTATAACTTATGTTCTATTAGTTTATGTTTTATATTTGATGTTATATTGATCTTATCATTTTTTATAACCGTTTTTAACATTTATGTACTTTTGCGCCCCCTAGAATTGAACACGATAGTGGTATCAACGGCAGTTTTGTCTACATGGCAAACAAGGCATCCTTCCTCTTCTGAACACAAACTTCACCCCCAAAACACTAATATCCAGTTTAAAAATATATCTCTGTGTATTTTGTTTTACATTGATCTGTATTCCAGCAATATCCTTCCAGCACCTTCTGGCTTCAGTTATAATGGTATCTTCTATATTGAAGATCTGAACCTGGTCTGATTTCACTCATTGTTACAGAATTTTTAAATAAATCCTTATTCCTTAAAGGGATACTAAACCAATTTTTTCTTTTTTTCAGGATCCAGAGTATGCAATTTTAAAGGGACACTGAACCCAATTCTTTTCTTTCGTGATTCAGAGAGCGCATGCAATTTTAAGCAACTTTCTAATTTACTTCTACTATCAAATTTTCTTCATTTTCTTGATATCTTTATTTGAAAAGCAAGAATGGAAGTTTAGATGCCGGCCCATTTTTGGTTCAGAACCTGGGTTGTCCTTGCTGATTGGACAGCACCAATAAACAAGTGCTATCCAATGTTCTGAACCAACAATTGGCTGGCTCCTTAGCTTAGATGCCTTATTTTTCAAATAAAGATAGTAAGAGAATGAAGAAAAATTAAATAATAGTAGTAAATTAGAAAGTTGTTTAAAATTGCATGCTCTATATGAATCAAAAAAGAAAAAATTTGGGTTCAGTGTCCCTTTAAGCAACTTTCTAAATTATTGCTATTATCAATTTTTCTTCATTCTCTTGTTATCTTTATTTGAAAAGGCAGGAATGTAAGGTTATGAGCTGGCCCATTTTTGGTTCAGACCTGGGTAGAGCTTGCTGATTGGTTTCCTACATTTAGCCACCAATCAGCAAGTGCTACCCATGTTCTGAACCAAAAATGAGCAGGCTTTTTAGCTTACATTCCTGCTTTTTCAAATACAGATAGCATGAGAACGAAGAAAAATTGATAATAAGAGTAAACAAAAAAATGTTGCCTAAAATTGCATGCTCTATCTGAACAAATGTGGGTTTAGTATCACTTTAAGTAATTAACTAATCAAAATTGAGGTTGTAAGGTTCAGTCCTAGACCTGAGTACTCTCACTATTTTGATTAGTTAATTCACTGGGAGGTTCAGTTAATCAAGTGGGAGGGGGCTGTGCAGTAGGGGGTTAATGCAGTGGTGACATTGTAATTAGGCTTTGCTGCACTGGGGTGGTCTTGAAGTTAGTGAATTAATATATTGCAACCTTTTTCTAGTAAAGCTTGTAAAGGGGTTTTGCATGTGAAATTACAAACAGTGGTAGCTGCTATTTATTGATGCTTGTTTGGGTATGCACCATTTTTTCTCTGTCGAATTTAACATCTCACAAAGTTCAATTGACACCAGCAGCGCTGACACTTTTGACGGTTCTGCCACATTCATTTGTGCATTTGCTGTAATATTCCTCTGCAACCTGGAGAAAAATATATATTAATTTGGAGAATTTGTAGAATAGGCCATGTTAAAGTTACAAAAATCCTTGTTTAGCATCATTGTACCATTACAAATTCTTCATTTTATACCATTGTAACAAATACTGTACATTATTTTTAATTAAGTATTCAGATTTTGTGATTAACTTCTGTTAAAAAGAAACACTTTTACTGTTTTCCTTCAAGGGAAAAATCCACCCAGGTATCTATTAGAGAACTTAATTAAATTGAGCATTATAGTGAAGGTTGTTACAGGGCTACTTCTATAAGGCATGAATGCTTGATGCTCTCATACACTTAGGTGAGATCAGGCTGTTATTGCACAAAGGATTTAAAGAGTCTCTTAACATTTTATTGAACATTACATGAGAGAGAATATTCCTTTCTGTTTGCAGAAAAGTGTATGAGCCTATTAATTAGTAGTAATATTCTCTAAAATGTGGATTTAACAGAAAATGGGCTTTTGGTGAGACGATAATGAGGAAAAACATCAGCGGCAATCAGACCAATTATAAAAGCATTCTGTGGGGGCATTCTCACAGCACAAAATCAACAGGACGGAAGCAAAGGAGAGCTCATAAAGTAATGTGTACAAGGTTAATATCTCTAGTACAAAGCCATTTACAGCGGTACAATGCATGTCTATTTCATAATAATATAAACCCGTAGATTGTGAGCTCTTTGGATCAGGACCAAGCCATTTAAGCCCTTTTTTATTTATTTGTTTTCTGTAGTCTGTTTTATGCATCTGTGTTTCTTTTGCACCATTCAATAGTGCCATATATACCCAAACCCATCTACACAGTGCTAATAAATTTGGTGACAATTTACAAATAAATTATATATATATATATATATATATATATATATATATATATATATATATATATATATATATATATACATACATATATACACACACACAGAGAAGTGCATATATATATCAAAATAGATATGCAGGTTAGGTATAAACACATATATATATATATATATATATATATATATATATAGAAATATGTTTTTAAGAAAAAAGGACATTTTCTTGGAAGTGAAGAACATTGGAATGTTAAATAGTTACAGAAAATATACAGTAAAACATATATAAACACATAAATACATATGTATACATATATAGACATTGGGCATTGGATCCCTTTGCATTTAAAGGGACACTGAACCCAAATGTTTTCTTAAGCAGCTTTCTAATTTACTCCTATTATCATTTTTTCTTCGTTCTCTTGCTATCTTTATTTGAAAAAGAAGGCATTTAAGTTTTTTTTTTTGGTTCAGATGTCTGGACAGTACTTTTTATTGGTGGATGAATTTATCCACCAATCAGCAAGGACAACCCAGGTTGTTCACCAAAAATGGGCCGGCATCTAAACTTGCATTTCAAATAAAGATACCAATGAAGAAAATTTGATAATAGGAGTAAATTAGAAAGTTGCTTAAAATTTCATGCTCTTTCTAAATCACGAAAGAAAAAATTTGGGTTCAGTGTCCCTTTAAGTAGCTGAAAACATGTAAAATCATTTTATGCAAGAGAGAGAGAGATAAGAGAGAGAGAGATAAAAAGAGATAGAGAGAGATATCATTGCACACAAGCAAAAACCTTTTACTTTCAACTTGTAATACGTGAGGTATCCAATGCGCACAAAAAGCCGAATTTGAGTGCAGTTTGCATGAGAGTGCGAGCTATAATTAGCCCTTAGTGGGTTTATGGGTTGTGGTGATTTAATAAATGTGACCAAAATAGTCTCTCTCTCCAATTGCTGTCTTGTCTTTTTTTTACTAGTTTTGAGGGGTGATTGTGTGGGTTGCACCACACTGAGAACTCCCTTACTAGGGCATTTAATCCCTTATGTGCCTTCCCTGTAAAAAGACCTGGGAACTGTCAGGATTTTACCATGAGATTGAGGCTTTTATCTGATATCTTAAGGTGCACAACTAACTTCTCAGGATTATACACACATTTACCTGATTTATTCATTTTATGGCTAATTAATTATGCTGTGATCAGCTTCCTGTAGAATATTCTGAATACTGTACTTCTGATATGGCAGCATTTACTGACTAGTAAACTAAAATACCCAAACTCATGTCAAAAAATCACCCTCAGTTTACCCTCCATGTTTGTATAATAACCAGGAAAAGGAAAATGTCTTATGTTCAATGATCTCAGTGTAAGCTTAATAAGAAAGTTCCCAGGTATGCTGATCTGTGGTTTGATGGGGGCAAGTGGCTTACAGGGGGGCTGCAGGGCACAGGGTATGATGTTGGCATCTGACTGAGAAACTGCAGGGCCTTGGGGAATGTTTGATCATTCAAGTCTTTATTTATGGCTGCTGGACATTATTTTAGTACTAAGATGACATTAGTTTGACATGTAATTTGTAGATGCAACAGGAAATATGTGTGATACATGATCATCAGAAAAATCCTATATTTAAAGTGATGGTTAAATTTCAGACTATAAGAATGTTGCAATGAAAAATATATTAGTTTGCAAGTAAAACCGCATAATTATTTTATAATAAAAGATTTATAACCCTAATTGGAATTGTTTGTTCCTCCGCCCAACTTAATTTCCTCTTTTGGCTGGGCTATGATGTATAGAGCAGTCACATTCACTCTCAACAAAGGCTTTGTTAAGGGTTTAAAGGGGCTGGACTTCAAGATTGTCAAATTACACACATGTTGATTGGATGTTTACAGAAATTGTTATATAAAAAAAAAAAGAGTTCATCCAAGTGGGCCGGTATAACATTGCAATAAAAGCATTACTATATGAACAAATTTAACCCTTTCACAGATGGATTAAAAACAAAAAAGGTACACATATACTTTTTGAACATTGGAATGTGAAATATTTACATTAAATACACAGTATATGACTTTATTAAAAATCAATATTGCATAAAAATGTTTTACATGTATAGGTATAGATATATACATACATTTGTACACACAAATATAGACATATATATATATATATATATATATACATAAATACAGGTGGCCCTCGGTTTACAACGGTTCAATTTGCACCGTTTCAGAATAACAACCTTTTTTCCAGTCATGTGACTGATATTGAAAAGCATTGAGAAGCAGTGCATTGATTAAAATAGACAGTAGGTGGAACTGTCCGCTTGTGTTGCAGCAAAGATATGCAAGCCAAGCAAGCTGAAATTAATCAGTTTAACCAGACCTGAGCTATCGAGCAGCTTGCAAAGGAACAAGATCTTCCTTTCTATAAATCAGTCCAGATTGGAATGCATAAAAAGAACCGTTTGCAGAAAAATGCAAGTAAAGTCTGTGTTGTGTGATTATTTTATTAGGTTTATAATGCTGTTTAGAAAATGTTTTTGTTCATTTAACTTAGTTTAATTATATATTCTGTGTTGTGTGATTATTTTATTAGGTTTATAATTCTGTTTAGCATTTAAAGTCTTCATTTCAAAGCCTTAAAAATAATGTATTAGGTGTTACTTATGCCAATTTTGAGAGGGGCCTGGAACCTAACTCCCTCACTTCCCATTGACTTACATTATAAATTGGGTTTCAATTTATAACGGTTTCAATTTACAACCATTCCTTCTGGAACCTAACCCTGACTTCACAGTACTGACGAGGCCCACAATAGGCCGAAATGTACGTCTGGGGTCTTGCCGTTTCTCTCGTTCAGAGAGGGATTGCCTGGTATTTCAGGGCTGGACTGTACTCTGAAGTCAGGATCAGACTGATATGGTACAGGAAAGTTCTTCTCTGTGAAAGGCACATATTGAGCAAAAAGAGGCTGCTTCTAGGGTGGTAACTAGCCATAGAACAAGCTATTATGCTATTGTTCGTTCCCAGGTTGAGCGCTTCTCTCTTTTTATTTATGCAAATTATGACACTTAGGGAAGTCTCCCTAAGTGTGATGCGGGAATCCAGACGTGGACCCTTTGCTCAGTGTGCCTAGAGGGATATGGCTGCACCTCACTGACGAGGCCCACAATAGGCCGAAACGTACATCTGGGGTTTTGCCGTTTCTTTCGTTCAGAGAGGGATTGCCTGGTATTTCGGGGCTGGACTGTACTGTGAAGTCAGGATCAGACTGATATGCTACAAGAAAGTTCTTCTCTGTGAAAGGTATATATTGAGCAAAAAGAGGCTGCTTCTATGGTGGTAACTAGCCATAGAACAAGCTATTATGCTATTGTTCGTTCCCAGTATGAGCGCTTCTCTCTTTTTATTTATGAAAATTTCTGGAGTCGCTAGTGACTTACGGCACTTTAGAAACTGCCGGCGCCTGAGAAAAGTAAATAAAATAACAAATCTCCCGTAAACGTCTAACACGCCTCATAAAAAATAAGCCCGACACGTAATATTAAATGTAATAACTCCTAGACCGACAACCCCCCACAAAGCAATATGCCTATTTAAACTATTAACCCCTAAATCCGCCAACCCCATTGCAAACTACCTCTTAAAACTATTAACCCTTAATCTGCCATTAACCCACAACGCAATAAACCTATTCAAGTATTAACCCCTAAACCGCCATAGCCAACATAGTCTATTAAATGTATTAACCCCTAATCTGCCGCCGCCAACGTCGCTGCAACTATAATAAAGTTATTAACCCCTAAACCTAACCCTAACACCCCCCTAACTTAAATATTATTTAAATAAATCTAAATAAAATTACTATTATAAACTAAATTATTCCTATTTAAAACTAAATACTTACCTATAAAATAAACCCTAAGATAGCTACAATATAATTAATAATTACATTGTAGCTATTTTAGGATTTATTTTTATTTTACAGGCAACTTTGTATTTATTTTAACTAGGTACAATAGTTATTAAATAGTTATTAACTATTTAATAGCTACCTAGTTAAAATAAAGACAAATTTACCTGTAAAATAAATCCTAACCTAAGTTACAATTACACCTAACACTACACTATCATTAAATAAATTAATTAACTACAATTACCTAAAATTAAATACAATTAAATAAAATAAACTATAGTACAAAAACAAACAAACACTAAATTGCAGAAAATAATTTTTTTTTACAAGAAGTTTAAACTAATTACACCTAATCTAAGCCCCCTAATAAAATAAAAAAGCCCCCGAAAATAATAAAATTCCCTACCCTATACTAAATTACAAATAGCCCTTAAAATGGCTTTTTGCGGGGCATTACCCCGAAGTAATCAGCTCTTTTACCTGTAAAAAAGGAAATACAACCCCCCAACATTAAAACCCACCACCCACATACCCAACCCTACTCTAAAACCCACCCAATCCCCCCTTAAAAAATCTAACTCTACCCCCTTGAAGATCTCCCTTCTTTGAGCCGTCTTCACCCAGCCGGGCACAAGTGGACCTCCAGAGGGGCAGAAGTCTTCATCCGATCCGGCCAGAAGAGAACATCCAGACCGCAGAAGTCTTCATCCAGGTGGCATCTTCTATCTTCTTCCATCCAGAGCGGAGCGGGTCCATCTTGAAGACATCCAACGCGGAGCATCCTCTTTCATCCAACGGCGACTGAAGAATGAAGGTTTCTTTAAATGATGTCATCCAAGATGGCGTCCCTTCATTTCTGATTGGCTGATAGAATTCTATCAGCCAATTGGAATTAAGGTAGGAAAAATCCTATTGGCTGATGCAATCAGCCAATAGGATTGAGCTTGCATTCTATTGGCTGATTGGGGTATTGGCTGATTGGGGTAGTGTTAGGTTTTTTTAATGGGGGATTGGGTGGGTTTAAGAGTAGGGTTGGGTGTGTGGGTGGTGGGTTTTAATGTGGGGGGTATGTATTTCTTTTTTTATAGGTAAAAGAGCTGATTACTTTGGGGCAATGCCCCGCAAAAAGCCTTTTAAAGGTCTATTTGTAATTTAGTATAGGGTAGGGAATTTTATTATTTTGGGGGGCTTTTTTATTTTATTAGGGGGCTTAGATTAGGTGTAATTAGTTTAAACTTCTTGTAATTTTTATTTTTTTTCTGTAATTTAGTGGGGGGGGGTTTGTACTTTAGTTTATTTTATTTAATTGTATTTAATTTTAGGTAATTGTAGTTAATTAATTTAATTTATTTAATGATAGTGTAGTGTTAGGTGTAATTGTAACTTAGGTTAGGATTTATTTTACAGGTAAATTTGTCTTTATTTTAACTAGGTAGCTATTAAATAGTTAATAACAATTTAATAACTATTGTACCTAGTTAAAATAAATACAAAGTTGCCTGTAAAATAAAAATAAATCCTAAAATAGCTACAATGTAATTATTAATTATATTGTAGCTATCTTAGGGTTTATTTTATCGGTAAGTATTTAGTTTTAAATAGGAATAATTTAGTTAATAAAAGTAATTTTATTTAGATTTATTTAAATAATATTTAAGTTAGGGGGGTGTTAGGGTTAGGGTTAGGTTTAGGGGTTAATAACTTTATTATAGTGGCGGCGACTTTGGCGGCGGCAGATTAGTGGTTAATATATTTAATAGGCTATGTGGGCTATGGCAGTTTAGGGGTTAATACTTTAATAGGTTTATTGCGTTGTGGGTTATTGGCGGATTAAGGGTTAATAGTTTTAAGAGGTAGTTTGCGATGTTGGGGTTGGCGAATTTAGGGGTTAATAATTTAGTTATTACTTGCGGTGTGGGTTTGATGGCAGATATAGGGGTTAATAGACTTTGGATATTGGATACCGATTTACGACGTGGTCCCATGTTAGCCTATGGGAGTAAAAATTGCGAGCGACGGGTGAAATATACGCGCGTAACTTGTATGCTACGCCAAATATGTAATACTAAACTCGCGTAAAAACTGGCGGCGGAGGATTTTGTGGGCGACGCTGCATATGTAATGGAGGCCATGGAGCGCAACAAATTGCACAGATGATCTAAGTGTAAATGTAAAATGTTTCAATTTATTTAGAAAACGAATAAACGATGTACACTCACAAAGGTGACCTCAAACATATGAGGTATGTGTGAGCAAGTGTTAAAAGAGCC
Organism: Bombina bombina; assembly: GCF_027579735.1. Classification (NCBI taxonomy): domain Eukaryota; kingdom Metazoa; phylum Chordata; class Amphibia; order Anura; family Bombinatoridae; genus Bombina; species Bombina bombina. The sequence goes on from NC_069499.1 coordinate 1,233,591,997, forward strand.
GTGGATCGGCAGCACCCCTCTGTATTGTTGGTGGTCGGGGCATGACTGGATGACGGTGGTTGAGTCCCTGAGGTCAAGGTGCATAGCTGGAAGTCCTGGGGTAGAGTTAGTGTAATTTGTTATTGTGATCTGATATTTAAAGGGACATGGAAGACAATAACATGATGGGGATGTATAGTTCCAGCATTCTATTGCAGTGCATGGTGCATTTCAAAACTTTTTTTTTACATTTCACCAGTGCCAAGGAACTTATCAGTAGCTACATTCCATGCATAATACACTGTGCATACATACTAATACTAATTAGCAGAGATCACATCATGCCATTTGCACAGGTATGGTGCTGCATAAAAAAAAAAAAAAAAAAAAGGTTAAAGCAGCGTTTTTTACATTGCTTTATAGCAGCTGCTGCAGGGTTGTATCTACAGTCCTAACACAGTACCAAAATAAAGCAAAATAATTGCAACATTACAGGTGAAAAAATTAGAATATCGTGCAAAAGTTAATGTATTTCACTAATGCAACTTAAAAGGTGAAACTAATATATCAGACAGACTCATTACATGCAAAGCAAGATAGTTCAAGCCGTGATTTGTCATAATTGTGATGATTATGGCTTACAGCTCATGAAACCCCCAAATCCACAATCTCAGAAAATTAGAATATTGTGAAAAGGTGCAATATTCTAGGCTCAAAGTGTCCCACTCTAATCAGCTAATTAAGCCATAACACCCGCAAAGGGTTCCTGAGGCTTTAAATGGTCTCTCAGTCTGGGTCAGTAGACATCACAATCATGGGAAAGACTGCTGACCTGAGAGTTGTGCAGAAAGCCATCATTGACACCCTCCATAAGGAGGGAAAGCCTCAAAAGGTAATTGCAAAAGAAGTTGGATGTTCCCAAAGTGCTGTATCAAAGCACATTAATAGAAAGTTATGTGGAAGGGAAAAGTGTGAAAGAAAAAGGTGAACAAGCATCAGGGATGACCGCATCCTGGAGAGTATTGTCAGGAAAAGGCCATTCAAAAGTGTTGGGGACTTTCACAAGGAGTGGACTGAGGCTGGAGTCAGTGCATCAAGAGCCACCACACACAGACAGATCCTCGACATGGGCTTCAAATGTCGTATTCCTCTTGTCAAGCCACTCCTGAACAACAAACAACATCAGAAGCGTCTTACCTGGGCTAAAGAAAAACAGACCTGGTCTGTTGCTCAGTGGTCCAAAGTCCTCTTTTCTGATGAGAGCAAATTTTGCATCTCATTTGGAAACCAAGGACCCAGAGTATGGAGGAAGAATGGAGAGGCACACATTGCAAGATGCTTGAAGTCCAGTGTGAAGTTTCCACAGTCTGTGTTGATTTGGGGAGCTATGTCATCTGCTGGTGTTGGTCCACTGTGCTTCATTAAGTCCTGGGTCAACGCAGCCATCTACCAGGATATTTTGGAGCACTTCATGCTTCCTTCTGCAGACGAGCTCTATGGGGATGCTGACTTAATTTTCCAGCAGGTCTTGGCACCTGCCCACACTGCCAAAAGCACCAAAACCTGATTCAATGACCGTGGGATTACTGTGCTTGATTGGCCAGCAAACTCACCTGACCTGAACCCCATAGAGAATCTATGGGGCATTGCCAAGAGAAAGATGAGAGACATGAGACCGAACAATGCAGAAGAGCTGAAGGCTGCTATTGGAGCATTCTGGTCTTCCATAACACCTCAGCAGTACCACAGGCTGATAGCTTCCATGCCACGCCGCATTGAGGCAGTAATTGCTGCAAAAGGGGCCCAAACCAAGTACTGAGTACATAGAGTATGCAAGCTTATACTTTCATAGGTTCGATATTGTTCTATGTAGAATCCTTGTTTTATTGATTGCATGTAATATTCTAATTTTCTGAGATTGTGGATTTGGGGGTTTCATGAGCTGTAAGCCATAATCATCACAATTATGACAAATCACGTCTTGAACTATCTTGCTTTGCATGTAATGAGTCTCATATATTAGTTTCACCTTTTAAGTTGCATTAGTGAAATAAATGAACTTTTGCACAATAATCTAATTTTTCAAGTTTCACCTGTATATTCTGTGTTCTTGCCTTAAGGACAAAAGTCATGGACTAGTGAGTTGAACAATAAGGTATCTATTTTTTAGAATTTTTTCCATATGGGGCCCCTATTTTGATGATGCCCCAGTCAGATTCTGTGGTTGACTTGCAATCTGACTTGTAGCAAACTTGATATGTTCAATGTCATGTTCATATCATATTTTGCTTGACAACTGCAATAACACCTGCTGGTAACCTGCTGGAGGTGCTTGGGTTACAGCCTTGCCTTTGAGCCACTTACAAATTGAGATGAAGGGGCATATTTAACAATGTGCGAGCGGACATGATACGAAGTAGCTTATCATGTCCGCTGCTCATCGCTGCCCATCGATAAATGCCGACAGCATACGCTGTCTGCATTTATCATTGCACCAGCAGTTCTTGCGAATTGCTGGTGCAATGCAGCCCCCTGCAGATTTGTGGCCAAACGGCCGCTAGCAGGGGTGTCAATCAACCCGATCATATTCGATCAGGTTGATTTCTGTCCGCCGCCTCAGAGCAGGAGCTTGATAAATATGCCCCAAAATCTTTAAAAAGATAAATTAAATATTTGTTTGTAGTGGATATTCATAGTTGTTCCAAATGTAATAAAAAATAATAATTATTTATTCTATTTAATAATTATATTATATAGAGACTGCAATGTTTCCTCAATCTCCATTATATGAAAGGGTTAATGTGATGTTAAATCATTGACAATAACATATCGTTTGCTATGTATAAAACACTTCCAGTAATGAGGGACTGAGAAATTAAGGATGGTTCTTCATTATTTGGATTGTGGTTATGTTAAAATTCCATTATGCCTTTCCTATCAACTCCATTAGTGACACCCACTGGTAGTAACAAAACTGTGACTCAGGCAGAATACAGTTTCAGAGGACACACATTTTACTCATTAGCAGGATTAGTGCAGTTCAGAGACGCTGTGTAAAAACATGAAATTATATTTAAAGTAGTATATATATATTATTTGAATTAGGGAACTAACAGGCAAATTAAATAATTGTGTGTATTTAATATCACTGACAGTATAATATGATATAACATATCATATGATTTATTATTATTTACAAAGATATTCTTTTGCAGGGAAGCACATGTAAGATTATTAGACTTCAGTTTTGATAACACAAAATATACTTTAAAGCTTTACATTGTGCCAGTTCAGATGCTTGATAGAACATATAGGAGTTCTATCTGTATGTCTTTTGCATCATATAGCCCACAAATTCATCTAGGTTTACTCACCTTCTCTGAAATTCATCATATTTTATCTCAAGCTATTCCAACCATACCTTATTAACTTATCATTATCTTTAAAGAAAAAAGCAATCTTGCAAGCACTGTTAGTAAGCATCCACTTTACCTGTGTTCCAATCAGCAGTTAAATTAAAATCTGGTTCACACACATTTAGGGCCTAGTTTACTTGCATGGAGAGCCCCTAGCCAAAAGTTTTTCAATCTCGCAAGCACTGCTAGCATATAGACTAAATTCACTTTACTCTTATTCCAGTCAGCAGTTAAATTAAAATCTGGTTCACACACATTCAGGGACGGGTTTAACTGTGTGGAGCCCCTAGCCAAAAATGTAATATTTTTTTTTTTTTTTTTTTTAAAGATTTTATTGAGGTTGTGCGAAAACAATACAACTTATGTAAGACATGTCAATAAAACAAACATAAATGGTACATTTCAATATGACAGTTGATATATAGACAGAAGACAAACGTCTCAATAGGAGTAAATTTATGGAACCTCTTTTTCTAATTTGCATGAACTAAGGTTAACATATTGAGTGGTCATTTTAGAACTTGCGGGATTAGAATAGTTCAACGAACAGTACAATAAATGGTAGCGAAAAATGAATTAGGTAGGGTTAAAGGAAAGTATGTAGGTATTTGCATCTAATGGAGTATGTGGTATCGATAGTAATTGTAATTGAGAATGTGGGTATGTTGTGTTTAAAGGAAACAAAGCAAAATTATGTGAGAAAGTAGATTAACAAGATATATTTCAAGCAAAGTCGGCAGATGCCGTTTCTGGTTAACCCATGCAGAATGGTATATAAGTGCGGTAGGATAGGTGGTCCTTTAGGTGCAGTAAATTAACAGGATATATTTCAAGCCATATCGCCAAGTGCCGTTACTGGTTAAATAGTGTGTTTTAATATGTAAGTATAATGAATTACTTAGTGTAGTAAAACTGGCAAAATTAGTATGGCAAAATAGGTATCTAGGATAAACAGGATACGACATAAGCAAGATGAGTCGTGTAGTCAGATCTCCCAAGTCAGGAGGTATATTTTTATAGGGTGGGGGGGGGAGGTGGGCGATTAAGTATGGGAGAGATGATATAAGAAACCCTACATTTATTTTTTTTTATTTTTTTTTAAGTAATAGGTAAGGACAAGTAAAAATAAGGATGAATGACTCCAATCATAACGAAAACCTAGGGACACTAACTATGGGCTGGGACAAACTGTGTTTCAAGGATAAGTAACCTAGTAAGATAAGGGAGACAATTCGTAATACAGAAATAGCACGCCCTTATCGGGGCAAGCTATGCTTAGTTAGATGAATGGGAGACATTAGTATTTGTCGGGATTTCCAGTATGGAAAGGGTAGGTGAGTCATATGTAGCAGCTCAAGTTATGTAATGATTATCAAGTATGAACGGTAAAATGTATTTAGCACCTCCATATAGCCCCACACCTGCAATAAACAGGCTCCCGCTGCTTCGGCCGCTAGCAGAGGAGTGACTAGATTGAAGGCTGCACATAGCGCTAGGAGTGTATCTGTTGCAGTAGAGAACTCCCTAACATTAAAGGATACATGTAGAGGCAAAGGACCAGCCTTAGCCAAAGGAGCATGTGAGTGAAGTAAACTTATCGCCATGTGGCAGTGCTATTTTACCTACAAAGAGTGTGACCAAAATGAAAGGAACCTGAGAGTGCAAATTAATAAACATATGGTGTGTGAACAATAAGACCTAACTTATCCTAACAAATATTTCTTTACACTGAGGGGAACATCCTCTACATATATAACAAGTTAAAACTAGAGTTTAAGGCGATTAAACAAAGTAGCTGGGGCCTCTACAAATTAAAGGCACAGTAGGCAGTTGAATAACACAGTGGAGCAAGTGAAATTCTAGGTCACTATTATTTGAAGCAGAGATTTCATCCCTAGCTAGGTACAACTGTAGGAGCAAAAACATAGGGAACCACATACAGTTTGATAGAGAGAGGAAAGCATTGTATAAGCGTCAAATAAACGCACACATAGTGACAGCCCCCAATTGCAGAGGTGAATACAACTATCATAAGCAACAATACTATTGGCAAGAAATATAGTTATAGGTAACTTCTTAAAGTTATTTGAATGTCAACGAGTGTCCCTTATAGAGAGTAAAATATAATTGTGGTAGTAGAAGATCAGCTTATACCAGTAGTTTCAATATGGAATAGGGCTGCCAGTCCGCAATTTGAGGGGGAGTTCTATCAACCGTGCTTAGTCTTTTTCATAGTGGTCTTACCAAGGCCACAGGGAGCGTGCAATGTATTGAAACAATCCGGGGCGCCACCGGGGTCCCAGCCTCTCAGAAGGAAGAAAGATGCGCAGAGTGCTATATGAAGCCGCAGCGGAGCTGGTAAGGCAATCGCTGAGGCGCAAGTGAGAACATGTGAATTCATTGTTATCACATCGGGATGTGTGCTATGCGGCTCTTGTATCCTGCAGCTATTTACATGTGTCCGTATCGCAAACACCTGTGGTTGCAAGTCAGTATGTCTGAGCGCTGTATTCATGCTCGCGCTATCTGGAGGTATAGCTTCTGAAGGCGTTGGTTGTCTAGCCTTGCTGGGCTCATCCTCGGAGTCTCTCCAAGTCAGGTGAGCCGCTGCGGATCCGCACTCCACTCCCAAACTCTTGTGTCTAGAAGGTGAGGGACGCCGGGGCCCCAGAGCGTCGCCCCTTCCGGTAGTGAGCATGTAATTGGATGTGTGGACAGCATGGCCCACGAGCGTGACATCTACTCGCTGGGGAGCCAGGATGGTTAGGCTTTTAAACAAACCAAACCACCCGTCGATAAGAGTATAAATGTCATCCATTATCTGCTCCGCTGTCTTCATATTTAGAGGTAGTGGAGGGCGCCGAGCTTGAGGATAATGCTGAAATGATGGGCCCAAGATGGCCGACCCCAGAGCCGCTCGGTAATGAAAAAATGTCCCAAAAGTGTGAAATTGAGGCAGTTTAGTAAAGCACTCAAAAGGATTAATTATGCAAGTTACTTGTGCCAGTCAGTCTTGATGAAGGACCAAGTATTTAAGCTGGAACAGTTTTTAACAGTGTCATTTAGAAATGTTATAGCCGGAGCTCCTGAAATGTGCAACTGTGCTGTTTGCCAGTTGGCTCCGCCCCCCCAAAAATGTAATATTAATATAAAAATGTGAAAGTAATATAGAAAGATAGATAGACATAGATATAAATTCATATCTATACTATAATTGCGTTTGTAACGCGTCCGTCACCGTTGTCAGTTGCGCGCACAGCCAGAAGAATGTCGGCTAAACAAACACCTAATGCATGCGCAATATGTACCTCTCAACCGCCATTTCCCCACCGCAATAACTAAATAAAATGTAGTAACCCCTAATCCGCCAACCCCCACATCGTAAAGTGTAAAATAAAGTTATTAACCCCTAATCCGCCATTCAACCACATCGCAATTTAACCTAATTGACACCTAGATTACAAGTTGTGCGTTCGTGTTTTTTTATGCTGAAAAAAATCTTGTCTTGTCTGTATAGCTGTACCGCAAGCCTTTTAGCTTGTAACGCAATGTCAGTCCCGCACACGTAAAAATTACGTTTTTTCACAGGACTTCAATAGTACAGCCGTTACATGTTTTGTGTTCTGGCTAAAAAGCTTGCGTTACACCCTATAATGACAAGATCCTCAACGCCATCTGAGAGCAGTAGTTATGAGTTTTATGCAACAAAACTGTTACATTAAAACTCATAACTAAACTAATACAAAGTGCACTAACACCCATAAACTACCTATTAACCTCTAAACCGAGGCCCTCCAGCATCGCAAATTCTATATTAAAGTTATTAACCCCTATTCCGGCGCTTCTCGACATCGCCGCCACTATACTAAAGGTATTAACCCCTAAACCGCAGCCCTCCCGCATCGCAAACACTATTTAAATATTATTAACCCCTAATCTGCCGTCCACCCACATCGCCCCACTATAATAAAGTTATTAATCCCTTATTCCGCCGCCACTATAATAAACCTATTAACCCCTAAATCGAAAGCCCCCCACAACAAAATATATTAAATAAACCTATTAAGCCCTAAACCGAGAGCCCCCACAACAAAATATACTAAATAAAGCTATTAAACACTAAACCGAAAGCCCCCACATCGCAATAAACTAATTTAAACTAGTAACCCCTAAACCTAACGCCCCACTAACTTTATATTAAAATTACAATTTCCCTATCTTAAATTAAATTAAAACTTACCTGTCAAATAAAAAAAAACTAATTTAAACTAACAATTAAACCAACATAACTATTAAACTAAAATCAAACTAACTACCAATTAAATAAAACTAAAATAAACATTAAACAATCTAAACACTACTCTAAAAATTACAAGCTATCTAATCACAAAAAATAAAAAATACTAAATTACAAAAAATAACAAACACTAAATTATGAAAAATAACAAACGAAATTATCAAAAATAAAAAAGAATTACACCTAATCTAATAGCCCTATAAAAATAAAAAAGCCCCCACCCCAAATAAAAAAACAAAAACCTAGCCTACAATAAACTACCAATAGCCCTTAATAGACTTTGCCCTAAGTTAAACAGTTCTTTTACCTGTAAAAAAAAATACAAAGACCTCCCCAACAGTAAAACCCACCACCCAACCAATCCCCCAAAATAAAAAAAACCTAACTCTAACAAAAACCTAATCTACCCATTGCCCTGAAAATGGCATTTGTATGGGCATTGTCCTTAAAAGGGCATTTAGCTCTTTTGCATTGCCCTGAAAATGGCATTTAGCGCTTTCACGAATAGCCCAAACCCTAAACTAGTAAAAAAAACACACCCAAAAAGCCTTAAAAAAATCCTAACACTAACCCCCGAAGACCTCCAGAAATGCCTGGATATTTAAATTATGAACAAGACATCCTTTGGGACTAAGGGCTGGATATTCAAAAGCTGGAGAGAAATCATGCAACATCTTTGGGAATTTTTTTAGACCTTATATTGTATTGTAGGTGTCTCTCCTTCACATCAAGAACCCTGCATAGTGAGTTAAATATCCTTCACATTTGTGTTTCTAACATTTTTTTAGGGACCTCTCCATACTGATGAGATGTCTTAGATCATCTCGCATGAGCAGAGAGCTTTTCAATATCAGGCCCTTAATAAGCAATGGAAGATAAGTTTATACTGCCAAGACCCTGGACCAAAGTTATTATTTTGAGTGCAGTTTTCTTGCTTTCTATATTGGACCTGGTATATTTATTTTGAGGTGCTTCTAGGTGTCTACTAACCATACTATCCAAATCGGGCTGCACGTGTTTTTAAACATAAGCCAGAATTCTGGTGTAGCTATCTCAGCCATGTGAAACATGCACTGGACATTATCAGCAAGGAGATTACACTATTTTCACACATAACTGAAACTAAATGAAATAAGAAAATCTAAACAAATACCATTTATAAGAAAAAAACTGACGGTTTATAAGCACCACTGACACCCAAATGGTTATAAACCGTAACAGAAGGAGATCAAGAACCCAATGCCATGACATGTGTGGCATAACAAGCTGAACGAGTGATCTGACCCAGGTGCAGTAAAAGCAGCAACATCAATGGCAGTAGCAATATCATATACAAAGATGAGCAAGATGTGTGACCTACTGAGAGAGGCAGACAAAACACATATGCTAGCACTAGCAACATTTTATTGTAACCCAGGTCAGGACCTTTACAGCCTATAGTAAATGTCTGGGCATGCTTGAGAATGAGAACAGGTGAGTTAAATGTACTCATATATGAAGTAGAAACCGATAAGATGGAGCAAGAGTGGGTGGGGCCAGTATGATCCACTAGAAAACCCATGGGTCCAGTCACTAGATGACAATTTTTATGGTCAATATTAATGAATAAGTGCTGAAAAGGTATGCCATTCCTATTGCCAGCTGACTATAGGAACCTAGCTCACAATACTAAGAATGTGTTTCTTAGTCATCTACATTCTTGCTGTTTCTTAAGGTAAGAACAAAATTGTAAAAATAATTTGGTAATATAAAGTTAATTACAGTCAAGGATAATCAAAACACACATGCGACCAAATATGTCACCTAACATCGTCGGGATGTAAATGGCCAAGAACCGTGTTGCTTGCGATATTACCAGATGGTTTTTATTTAATGAGAATGTTTGCCTTTTCCTGCTTTGATATGCTGGTCCATCTGGGGAAGAACGCAAGCTGTTTAACCATAGAAACAGTCTAGTTGGGAGACTGGGAGACTCTAATCTGCACATCTTAAAGGGACAGTATTTTTAGTACTCAATGGCAGCAGTGTTTTGAAGCATTAGTTGCAACTTTGTTATACAATGTTACAAAACACTGCTGCCATATAGTACTAAAGACATGTGCACACTCCTGAGCTCTTATGAGCCTACCTAGCTGTATTCCATTAAAGGTACCAAAATAACGAAGCAACTTTCATAACAGATGTAAATTGGAAAGTTATTTAAAATCGCATGCTCTATCTGAATCATGAAAGTTTAATTTTGACTTTACTGTTTCATTAAGACTCTCTAGTGCTCTATACTTGCAATAAGTTTATCGTTGTGCTATACAAATGTACTGCTTAGAAGATATCTCATGTGACATTCTATCCTTTTTTTTATATTAATCTAAAATATGCATTCAAAATATTGAAATAATTTATTTAAATATTTAAAAGCTACATTTGAAATTCAAATGTCTTATCCAGTATACTAAAATGTAACATGTTGAATATTTAAAAAAAAAAAAAAAGATATTCTAATTTAATTTAGAATTAATGCTTTCAACCAACATTTATCCATTTTAGTGAATATCCCCAATTGCAAAATGGCTGTGGAACATAAGATATGTATGTCTTTTTTTTAAAAATTTTATATTTATGTCTTTTTTTGCTTTCCTGAGGTATATGTTTGAGTGACTGGCTGCCCCACTGGTAAAAAAAAGATTAGATCCTGATAATACCCATAATCCAATGGTTAATTTCTCTGACGAGCTGTCAAAAAAGCTGTAAAGGATTTTAAGTTGCATGAGTTGTAATGATAACATAACTGGTAATAGGTTCATGAAACACATAAATTAACAATTAACTTACATGAAACTATTTTTTTTGTGTGTTAATAATAGATGTTAAAAAATGGATGTGAATAAAAGAAATATGCATTCTGTATGGGTATGCTAAGTGTAATGTCTATCATTAACTCAAATAAATGTCTGCCAGAGCTAGAAAAGGCCACATTTTCTTAAAAGCATGTTAAAATATTAATAGATATATGAAACTCTGTTCTTAAGAGTTCTACCAGCCTAACCAAGTATTGCATCACAATGGAAAAATGTACGGATATCCCTATTATTATTTTATTTTTTAGCAGACATAAATCTTAGCCCAGGCATCTGTCTCTAGATTTTCCAAATATCTCCCACAACCCTGTTTTTTTTCATTATTTATATTTTAGGTATAAACTGTGTTATCAATGTAGAATGGAACTGTATTAATGTATTCTAGTCTTTACATTTATTAATCTACTATATATAAATGTGGGATAAATTACTAAAAACAAACATACGGCTAGATTACGAGTTTTGCGGTATGAGTGAAAAAGCAGCGTTATGGCTCTTTTTCACTACTTGTATTACGAGTCTTGCAGGTATATCTGTACTGCACACTTTTTTGTCCATAATGCCACGTAACTACCGCAGCTTTCCAAAAGTCCTTTTTCAATGGGACTTCCACAGCGCTGGTATTACGTGTCTGCCTGGGAAGCCAAAAAGTGAGCAGTACACCCTATACCGTCAAGATCCATACCATAAACTGAAAGTCAGTAGTTATGGGTTTTATGCTACAACGCCGTAACATAAAAGTCATACCTAAAGTGCTAAAAAGTACACTAACACCCATAAACTACCTATTAACCCCTAAACCGAGGCCCTCCCGCATCGTAAACACTAAAATTAAATTATTAACCCCTAATCTGCTGCTCAGGACATCGCCGCCACTAGAATAAACATATTAACCCCTAATCTGCTGCCCCCGGCACGGCCGATACCTACATTATACTTATTAACCCCTAATCTGCCATCCCCGACCTCGCCGCCACCTACATTACACTTATTAACCCCTAATCTGCTGCCCCTAACATCGCCGCCACCTACCTACACTTATTAACCCCTAATCTGCCGCACCCAATGTCGCCGCCACCTACATTACACTTATTAACCCCTAATCTGCCGCCCCTAACATCGCCTCCACCTACTTACATTTATTAACCCTTAATCTTCCGCCCTCAATATCGCCGCCACTATACTAAAGTTATTAACCCCTAACCCTAAGTCTAACCCTAACACCCACTAACTTTAATGTAATTTAAATAAATCTAAATAAAACCTACTATTAATAACTAAATAATTCCTATTTAAAACTAAATACTTACCTATAAAATAAACCCTAAGCTAGCTACAATATAACTAATTTACATTGTATCTATTTTAGGTTTTATTTTTATTTCACAGCTAAGTTTGTATTTATTTTAACTAGGTAGACTAGTTAGTAAATAGTTATTAACTATTTACTAACTACCTAGCTAAAATAAATACAAATGTACCTGTAAAATAAAACCTAACCTGAGTTACACTAACACCTAACCTTACACTACAATTAAATCAATTACATTTATTAAATACAATTAACTAAATTACAAAAAAAAAAAAAGAAATTATCAAATATTTAAACTAATTACACATAATCTAATAGCCCTATCAAAATAAAAAATAAATAAAAAATCCTAGCCTAAACTAAACTTAAAACTTAAAAGGGCCTTTTGCAGGGCATTGCCCCAAATAAATCAGCTCTTTAATCTGTAAAAAAAATACAAACAACCCCCCAACAGTAAAACCCACCACCCACACAACCAAACCCCCCAAATACAATCCTAACTAAAAAAAATAAACTCCACATTGCCCTGAAAAGGGCATTTGTATGGGCATTTAGCTCTTTTTCCGCCCAAACCCTAAGCTAAAAATAAAACCCACCCAATAAACCCTTAAAAAAAAAACCTAACACTAACCCCCGAAGATCCACTTACAGTTTTTGAGACCCGACATCCATCCTCAACGAAGTGGCAGAAGTCCTCAGCGAAGCCGGCAGAAGTCTTCATCCAAGCGGGCCGAAGTCTTCATCCAAGCTGGCAGAAGTCTTCATCCAGACGGCATCTTCTATCTTCATCCATCCGGCACGGAGCGGCTCCATCTTTAAGACATCCGGCACAGAGCATCCTCTTCTGACGGCTCTTCTCCTTTAAGTGACGTCATCCAAGATGACGTCCATTGAATTCCGATTGGCTGATAGAAATCTATCAGCCAATCGGAATAAAAGGTGAAAAAATCCTATTGGCTGATTCAATCAGCCAGTAGGATTGAGCTTCAATCCTATTGGCTGATGCAATCAGCAAATAGGATTGAGCTCGCATTCTATCAGCCAATCGGAATTCAAGGGACACCATCTTGTATGACGTCACTTTAAGGAACACGGAGCATCCTCTTCTGACGACGGCTCTTCTTCATTCGAGAAGAGCCGTCGCCAGAAGAGGATGCTCTGCGCCGGATGTCTTGAAGATGGAGCCACTCCGTGCCGGATGGATGAAGATAGAAGATGCAGTCTGGATGAAGACTTCGGTTGGCTTGGATGAAGACTTCGGTTGGCTTGGATGAAGACTTCTGCCGTTTTCGCTGAGGACAACTGCCACTTCGTTGAGGAAAGATGTCGGGTCTTCAAAAACTGTGGATCTTTGCGGGGTTAGTGTAAGGTTTTTTTAAGGGTTTATTGGGTGGGTTTTATTTTTATCTTAGGGTTTGGGCAGAAAAAGAGCTAAATGCCCTTTTAAGTGCAATGCCCATACAAATGCCCTTTTCAGGGCAATGGGGAGCTTAGGTTTTCTTAGTTAGGATTTTATTTGGGGGGTTTGGTTGTGTGGGTGGTGGGTTTTATTGTTGGGGGTTGTTTGTATTTTTTTTTACAGGTAAAAGAGGATTTCTTTGGGGCAATGCCCCACAAAGGCCCTTTTAAGGGCCATTGGCAGTTTAGTTTAGGTTAGGGTTCTTTTTTATTTTGATAGGACTATTAGATTAGGTATAATTAGTTTAAATATTTGATCATTTCTTTTTTATTTTGTGTAATTTAGTGGGGGGTTTTGTAATTTAGTTAATTTTATTTAATTAATGTAATTGATTTAATTGTAGTGTAAGGTTAGGTGTTAGTGTAACTCAGGTTAGGTTTTATTTTACAGGTAAATTTGTATTTATTTATTTTAGCTAGGGAGTTAGTTCTAACTAGTTAAAATAAATACAAACTTAGCTGTGAAATAAAAATAAAACCTAAGATAGATACAATGTAACTATTAGTTACATTGTAGCTAGCTTAGGGTTTATTTTATAGGTAAGTATTTAGTTTTAAATACAAATTATTTAGTTATTAATAGAAGGTTTTATTTAGATTTATTTTAATTACATTAAAGTTAGTGGGTGTTAGGGTTAGGGTTAGACTTAGGGTTAGGGGTTAATAACTTTAGTATAGTGGTGGCGACGTTGTGGGCGGAAGATTAGGGGTTAATAAATGTAGGTAGGTGGTGGCGATGTTAGGGGCGGCAGATTAGGGGTTAATAAGTGTAATGTAGGTGGCAGCGACATTGGGGGCGGCAGATTAGGGGTTAATAAGTGTAGGTAGGTGGCGGCGATGTTAGGGGCAGCAGATTAGGGGTTAATAAGTGTAATGTAGGTGGCGGCGACATTGGGGGCGGCAAATTAGGGGTTAATAAGTATAATGTAGGGGGCGGCAACATTGAGGACGGCAGATTAGGGGTTCATAAGTATAATGTAGGTGTCGGCGATGTCGGGGCGGCAGATTAGGGGTGTTTAGACTCAGGGTTTATGTTAGGGTGTTAGGTGTAAACATAACTTTTGTTTCCCCATAGGAAACAATGGGGCTGCGTTACAGAGCTTTATGCTCCATTATTGCAGGTGTTAGGCTTTTTTTCGGCCGACTCTCCCCATTGATGTCTATGGGGAAATCGTGCACAAGCACGTAAAACCAGCTCAAAGCAGCACTGGTATTGGAGTGCGGTATGGAGCACAATTTTGCTCTACGCTCACTTATTGCCTGCTAATGCCGGGTTTTTGCAAACCTGTAATAGCAGCGCTATAGGGAGGTGAGCGGCGACAATAACTTGCAAGTTAGCACCGAGCAGCTTTTACCGCAAAATTTGTAATCTAGCCGATAGTTAATAAAACATAACTTTTATTTTCTTAAATTTTCTTTCTTACTTTTTAAATGCATGTGATAGCGTACAGCAGACATTTAGTTTTATGAATTAATCAGCAGCAATTTACATTTAAAAATGAAATAAAAAAGTCCATGAACATCCTCAAGAATATTTCCAAAAGGTGCTAAGAAAAATAAATACATTTAACGTGCCAGCCATAATGAAGGTCTTGTAGATGAACAATATCCATTTCTACTTATAATGCCCTCTGCTCTAAGGGTAACTATCTACGAGTCATGAAACACTTTCAGATTGTAGCATAAAATGTTTGAATATGCATACTAAATAATGTTTGCAATATAATTTCATTATTTTTTAGTATATTTATTTCTACCCTTTTCCTGTCTGAGAATTGTGGCTTTTACCTTCTGAGAATTGGAAGTGCACACTTACTGTGCTACATATCTGTCCATAACTGCTCTTACAAAAGTGACCAGATAAAGAACTGTAAAACAATCCAGATTTTGCTAACAAAATGACCATGTCTAGCCTTGTCTAACCCTGTAACAGGTGCAGAATGGCAAATGGAGTTTGACTGTTAAAAACAAGCTATTGCAGCAAACAAGGTGTTAATGTATTCAAAACAAACTCACATTCACCTAGTAGATTAATTCATATTTTATGTGTGTGTATATATATACCCAGAAGTTGTCTGTGGAAGTATGCACAGATGTGTTATATAATTATTGATTTTATATCCTATGCTCACAGTGGCGTTTTGATATAATCTTTTTATGTAACTTATTTTAAGTCTGGATTTCTATAGATAGACAGTCTATCCCTTCTGCATCATTAACTATAAAGTATATTTGAGAATAAATGTAGGTCATTCCTCAAACACACTAAAAAGACACTGTTTCCTGATCCTGTGTTGTTTCACATTTAGTAACTGGGGTTTCTTCAGACAAAAAGGGTCCTGAAATCAGTACTACATTCCCATTATGACTGTTTAAACAACCCAAACACCATGTGCACTAAACACAATCAGCTGTATTCAGATGGAAATCCATTTTTAAACTTGATAAATGAAGTTGCACTGTTGGCTTGTGGAGGCGTTCAGGCTTCCTCTACAGCAGATCATCTTGTGCTGCAGACTGGATATCATTCAGTCAGATGAAATGTTTTGATACGGCTTTATGTCCTGCTGTCCATTAATATTTAATTCTTATAATTTGTTCCTTGTGGCAAAGGCTGAGTTACAAGAAACAGTCTTTGCTTTCCACTGAGATAACTCAAAGCTGCCCGAAACATCTGTGTTCTCACAGGTTCGGAAATTCTCAATTGTTGCCAAAAACTGCAATACACTGTTAAGCAGAAGCAGATATTTTACTTCAACACAGGGACAAGAGTTTCCAAAACCCTGCACCTTCCAAACATCTTACATTTGTGTTTATAAAGACAACAAACATAATATAACTTTTGCTATGGTGTACAGTACTTTTTTCTGTTCTAGTTAAAAGACAATGCTTCAAAACATAGTACAGAGCTTTGCTCTTTGGAAAACAGATGATACTGTACTGAATTTACCATTTTTTTCTGTGTGAATTATCCCTTGCACATAAAATTAGATTCACCTTAAATTCTAATAGTTTTTACTTATCCTTTTTACACTGCTCTGTCATATACATAATAGAAAAGATGAGTAATATGTCCCTTTAAGTTGGTGTTAAAGGGACAGTCTACTCCAGAATTGTAATGGTTTAAAAAGATAGATAATCCCTTTATTACCCATTCCCCAGTTTTGCATAACCAACACAGTTATATAAATATATGCTTTACCTCTGTAATTACCTTGTATCTAAGCATCTGCAGACTGCCCCCTTATTTCAGTTCTTTGGTCAGACTTGCAGTTTAGCCAATCAGTGCTCTCTAATAAGTAACTCCATGGGCGTGAGCACAATGTTATCTATATGGCACACATTAACTAACGTCCTCTAGCTGTGAAAAACGGTCAAATGCATCCAGATAAGAGGCGGCCTTCAAGGGCTTAGAAATAAGTATATGAGCCTACCTAGGTTTAGCTTTCAACTAAGAATACCAAGAGAACTAAGCAAATTTGATGAAAAAAGTTGAAATGGAAAGTTGTTTAAAATTACATGCCCTATCTGAATCAGGAAAGTTTAATTTTGACTAGACTGTCTCTTTAACAGACTCTTGCTAACACAAGTATATGTTCCTTTGATGCAAGTTTTGAATATCTCATTAAAATGTGAACATTTCTTGTTTCAGGCTAATATTACTTATAATTCCCTATTTGCATGTAATATTCAGTTTAAAGGGATATAAATCAGTAAACATTAAACTTTTATGGTCCAGATAGAGAGTGCAGTTTGAAGATACATTAATTTGCTTAATTTTTCTTGGTGTCCTTTATTGAAAAGGATACTCAGGTAGCCACTACTAAGTGCTAGTTGCTGATTGGTGACTAAACACTTATACCTTTTTTCATTGGCTTACCAGATGTGTTCAGCTATAGGACCCAGACTTGCATTGCTGCTCTGTTGACCCTTTGCAGTGATTAAACACATAGATAATTGCAAGTAATAGTGCAATAATTAAAAATCTATTTTAAACTATTTTCTTTTTGCGCTTTTATGTCCCTTAAAAAAAAAAATCTTTAAAATAGTAATTCTTACAGGCATATAAAATCCAATGTAAGTCGATAAGGATCTTAAAATGGTATGTCTACAGATTATAAAGATAAGATTTGATTTAGTAGAACAGTAAATATTTTGTTGTTGTTGATTTTTTCTGGCAAATTTTTTAAAGAGGTCTTGCAAATCTCTGTTCATTTCAGAGGGACCAATGCAATATATGGAGTATAAAGTATAGCATCTACTTGTCTGTTTGCTTTTCAATGGAAGAAATGCTCATGAAGTAAAAAAATAAAAATAAAAATAAATGTACATTGGGCAATAGAATCCTGCAATTCTTTAAAGGCATTACAAAATGACCGCCCCTTTAAGAGAAGCACACTACTTGAATTAACATTTGAATAATGATTTTAGGAGGCTTAAAATGATAGGAAAGTCAAAATTAAATTTCCATGATAAATACAGAGCATGTTATATGTACATATCCTACACTATTGTGAACTAGCTGGTGATTATGGGCTACATATATTTGTCTCTTGTCGTTGTCTCAGCATATATGTTCTGCTATTCCCCAGCAGTGTATTGCTGCTCTTGAGCTGGCCTTGACTTTGTGTTTAATTCCTTTGCAGTGGTTAAACACACAGCAATAATATAAAAATAACATGTTCTAACATATAACAACACACTTTTATATCCCTTTAAAGGGATATTCAAGTAAATTTCTTATTTATGCACTGATTCACTCCGTTGCAAGAGATTTGCATGCAAAATAAATGTTTTTTCTTTCGTGATTCAGATAAAGCATGACATTTTAAGCAACTTTCTAATTTACTCCTATTATCAAATTTTCTTCATTCTCTTGGTATCTTTATTTAAAATGCAAGAATATAAGTTTAAGATGCGGCCTATTTTTGGTGAACAACCTGGGTTGTCGTTGCTGATTGGTGGATAAATTAATCTACCAATAAAATGTGCTGTCCAGAGTCCTCAACCAATAAAAAGTTTAGATGCCTTTTTTTTAAATAAAGATAGCAAGAGAACGAACAGAAATTGATAATAGGGGTAAATTAGAAAGTTGCTTAAAATTGCATGCTCTATCTGAATCACGAAAGAAAACATTTGGGTTCAGTGTCCCATTAATAGAAATAATTGCAATATGTATTATTCATCTATTTAAATGGATTTTACCTATTAATTTCATTTTTTACACTACATTTGTGCTTCCTGTCACAGCCCTGCATAGAGCAGGAGTCCTTTGCAGGAAGTTTTATTTTAGCCTAATGTCACAAAACTTTTAAGCTAGTGAATAGACTAGATAACAGGGAGTCAGGTTTGCTTATGCCCTTATCACACTGGGGGCAGGGGCTAAACTGAGAATTTCTAAGTGCTAATTTTGCAAGAAAACAAGTAAGTTATTTGCTGTTTTCTTTACACAATCAATTTTTTATATTCACTTTGATTTAACATGTTTGTTTTTACCAAATGAGCATTCATGAGTTTCATATCCCTTTAACAGAATGTACAGTTTTCAGAGTTAAATTACAATAAGAAATACAAAATAAACAATGAAAGTTCATTGCAAAGCTATTGCATAATTCAATATTTTATTTATGGGAATTTTTTTTTTGAGTTTAGTGTCCCTTTAAATGTATTCGAATGGGTGTCTGTATTAGCTGTTGGCACATGCACTACCACTGCAGAGAGATGGTTCTGAATGGACACATGCATTTTTAAAAGACACAGCAAAAAGTATTTTGGATGGTAAATATTCTTGTGTACCGATAAAATGTATGCATTTGAAAAAAATTATTAAGTTAAAGAGAGACTTTTAATTCCTGATGAAATTTGTTTGGGAAAATGTATGTATTCTTTTGCTTTATATTTTTTGTTTTTCCTGTTTAAGAACATTATGTTTAAATTAAAATAATATAAAATAAATGATATAATTATTACTTTCTTTGAATAAATTTGAGCTTCAAGTGAATAATGGTTTGTACACAGATAATCAATCACATGATTTCCCTTTAAGCATACGCGAATCCTTCTTAGCATTAAGATTTCCTGGAAAGAATCTAATTAAATGCTGGTTTCAGCAGAGGTCACTTCATGTATGTATACGTGAGGTAGCAAGGAGGCATTGGAAATCAGACGGTCAGTCTACAAAAGCAAATCCATATCCTCTGATATAGCATCAGATATGTAAGATTGTGAATCTTAGGCCGCAGCAGGAACTCCTGCACAACTTCCCATACATACAGTAGTACAGAACTTTCTGTACATCATTAATTCCTTTGCTACTTGATAATGAAATCAAACGATTTAATTCAAAGAAAGCTGCACATAAATCATCACAAGTGATTATGTTATATGTTTGATTTGTAACTTTATTTATTTGCCTAAATTTACAATACAAATTTGTCAATCCAACTTTGGTTGCAGACACCAAACCTCACAGCAATCACTAAAGAAATCTGGAGATCTGTACTAGCCCACTTGAATTAAAGTTAAACTTTTGTGGTTTAGATCAGAGGTTTTCAAACCTGTCCTTAGGGCTTCCAAACAGGCCAGATTCTCAGGATTACCTTAGGTGAGAGTAGGTTAATAACCGTGTTTACTAATCAGCAGATTATTTTATCTGTTCAGATATCATGAAAATCCGGCCCGTTTGTGTGCCCAGAGGACTGTAGTTGAAAAACACTGGTTTAGATAGAGCATAGAATTTTAAGCAACATGCCAACTTACTTCTGTTGACAAATGTGCTTTGTTTTTTTGGTATCCTTCATTAAAGAGTATTCCTAGGTAGGACTACCAGATTAATCACATATGCAATTTAAAAACGCAATTAATTGCCTCGATTTAAAAACCGCGAGAGTATGCAATTTAAAAAAAATAATAATCTCTGTTCGTCATGAAAACGGGAGCGCAGAGGGAGGATGAGAGGTGGACCAGTGTGCGGCCATGGGCAGACCTGAGAATGCCCGTAAAACTGCCATTATTGCAGAGATTGCAGAGTGTGCGGGAGCCACAGGCCTCTTCTTCATCTGGGAGTGGTGTGGCGGTGGTCAAGCGGTGGTGAACTCTAACTATATCTGTTCTTAGTGTTCTGTACTACAACTATAGTAGTAGCTATAAAAATGTAATATAACAGGCTGCAGGATGTCAGGATTGACCTTGTCAATGACACATCCCTCATGTTTTCCTGGACAGTCACTCAGCTAAATGACTAACACATGAAGCAGTGTGCATTGTATAAGTACTACCTTTACTGCACTTAGAAACATAAATCATGCTGCTGGACAGTTAGCACTTTTCAGGTTTCTCCATGCACACACTGCTTCATATGTTACTCATACCACAGCTAGATTGACTGCCCAAGAAAAAATGGACAATGTGGTAAGAACTGGTCAGCTAATTTCATTTCAATTAGATTTGTATGTGTTGAGTTCACTTGTTTGCATTATGTACTCTAACCTCTAACTATAACTGTTCTTAGTGTTCTCTTATATACTACTACTAAAGAAAAGCTATGTGATGCAATATGACAGGCTGCAGGATGTCAGGATTGACCTTGTCAATGCCACATCCCTCATGTTTGCCTGGACAGTCACTCATCTAAATAAATAACACATGTAGCAGTGTGTGCATTGTACTACCTGCTGTAAAGTCAGCACTTTTCAAGTTTCTCCATGCTTACACTACTTCATATGTTACTCATACCACAGTTAGAATGACTGCCCAAGAAAACATGACAATGTTGTGTCAGAAGACCTTAGAACTGGCTAGTGGCTACTATGTAACCACAGTACAGGCAGCTAATTTTATTTTAACTATTTTGTGGTTTGTATTCTTATGCTCCAAGAGGGTATTGGACATTGAGAAACATGTACAGGGAGTGCAGAATTATTAGGCAAATGAGTATTTTGACCACATCATCCTCTTTATGCATGTTGTCTTACTCCAAGCTGTATAGGCTCGAAAGCCTACTACCAATTAATCATATTAGGTGATGTGCATCTCTGTAATGAGAAGGGGTGTGGTCTAATGACATCAACACCCTATATCAGGTGTGCATAATTATTAGGCAACTTCCTTTCCTTTGGCAAAATGGGTCAAAAGAAGGACTTGACAGGCTCAGAAAAGTCAAAAATAGTGAGATATCTTGCAGAGGGATGCAGCACTCTTAAAATTGCAAAGCTTCTGAAGCGTGATCATCGAACAATCAAGTGTTTCATTCAAAATAGTCAATAGGGTCGCAAGAAGCGTGTGGAAAAACCAAGGTGCAAAATAACTGCCCATGAACTGAGAAAAGTCAAGCGTGCAGCTGCCAAGATGCCACTTGCCACCAGTTTGGCCATATTTCAGAGCTGCAACATCACTGGAGTGCCCAAAAGCACAAGGTGTGCAATACTCAAAGACATGGCCAAGGTAAGAAAGGCTGAAAGACGACCACCACTGAACAAGACACACAAGCTGAAACGTCAAGACTGGGCCAAGAAATATCTCAAGGCTGATTTTTCTAAGGTTTTATGGACTGATGAAATGAGAGTGAGTCTTGATGGCCCAGATGGATGGGCCCGTGGCTGGATTGGTAAAGGGCAGAGAGCTCCAGTCCGACTCAGACGCCAGCAAGGTGGAGGTGGAGTACTGGTTTGGGCTGGTATCATCAAAGATGAGCTTGTGGGGCCTTTTCGGGTTGAGGATGGAGTCAAGCTCAACTCCCAGTCCTACTGCCAGTTTCTGGAAGACACCTTCTTCAAGCAGTGGTACAGGAAGAAGTCTGCATCCTTCAAGAAAAACATGATTTTCATGCAGGACAATGCTCCATCACACGCGTCCAAGTACTCCACAGCGTGGCTGGCAAGAAAGGGGATAAAAGAAGAAAATCTAATGACATGGCCTCCTTGTTCACCTGATCTGAACCCCATTGAGAACCTGTGGTCCATCATCAAATGTGAGATTTACAAGGAGGGAAAACAGTACACCTCTCTGAACAGTGTCTGGGAGGCTGTGGTTGCTGCTGCACGCAATGTTGATGGTGAACAGATCAAAACACTGACAGAATCCATGGATGGCAGGCTTTTGAGTTTCCTTGCAAAGAAAGGTGGCTATATTGGTCACTGATTTGTTTTTGTATGTCAGAAATGTATATTTGTGAATGTTGAGATGTTATATTGGTTTCACTGGTAAAAATAAATAATTGAAATGGGTATATATATTTGTTTTTTGTTAAGTTGCCTAATAATTATGCACAGTAATAGTCACCTGCACACACATATATCCCCCTAAAATAGCTATAACTAAAAACAAACTAAAAACTACTTCCAAAACTATTCAGCTTTGATATTAATGAGTTTTTTGGGTTCATTGAGAACATGGTTGTTGTTCAATAATAAAATTAATCCTCAAAAATACAACTTGCCTAATAATTCTGCACTCCCTGTATATTAAGATTCTGTAGTGTTAAATAAATTATCAATTGAAAAATTAAGGTATTATAGTCATTTATAAGAAAATCACTATTAAAATCGCAATCGAGATTTTTGGGGACCAAAATCGTGATTTTCATTTTTGCCCATATCGCCCAGTCCTAGTCCTAGGTAGGCTCAGGAGTGTGCAAGGCTCAAGCAATAAAGTATAACTTTAAAGTTGTAATAAAAAAAATAAGAATTATACAAGAATTATACTCTATACTCACCACACTGCTGCTTACTAACGTACTGCCTATTAACATCTGCTAAGGAATGCTAAGTTAACCTACTCTCTCTCTCTTCTGTTTTCAGGTATGTGAATTGTGTCCCTGCATTCATCTGCTGCCAAAATCTCTTTTTTTCTGTGTTACTCAAAGTCTCTCTTTTGGTATGTGAATTGTGTCCCTGCTTTTATCTGCTGCCAAAATCTGTTTTCTGTGTTAATTGTACTCAAAGTCTCTCTTTTGGTATGTGCTTGTAGTCTGTGAAATGTTATGCATTTACTCTGCTGATATCTTGTCTTTATCTATGTGATGTTCAAACCTTGTCAGCTGAATGCTCTGGCCTATAAATTTAACACTGCTATGGGGAAGCATTGCAAGGGGCTAGCATTGCAGGTTTAGATAGCAGTATTGTAACATCATATGTTCACATCTCTTAAGTGAACATTTATAATTGAGCCATTAACAATTGGGCAAATAATTATACAAGGATTAGACAAGGGATAAGGCAAGTTCTTTTGTAACACTGTGTTTTATCCACTATTTGCTTAGTTTGCAATAATGCTCAATATCTTCACATTCCTTTTTGCTACCCTTTGTCTCTATAACAAACTACTTTACTCTATTACTCCTTCCCCCTCACCACCTGAACTGTTCATTAGCCCATCTCTCTTAACATCACCTTACTTTTTGTATTCATGAATTTCACACATTCCTAAATACTCTCTCTCCACCTTGCACTTCATCCAAAAATACAGTCTCATTATTGTAAATCTGCATCTCATCTCATGTCACTCTCCCTCCTGCTCATACTAGCTGCTGGTGACATCTCCCCTAATCCTGGTCCCCACAACTTCCTAGCCTTGCACATCCATGTGTGCCTTTCAATAGACTTAAAAAACAAAACCTTATTCTCATTCCTTTTGTATCTAAAGCCACTAACCCTTCACTTGTGCACTCCGTAAGTCTCGCTCTGTTTGCAACAAGCTCACTTCAATCTATAACCTCTTCATCTCCCACTCTCTCAACCTTCTGGCTCTTACAGAAACCTGGCTCTCTGCTTCAGACACAGCATCCACTGCTGCACTGTCACATGGGGGCCTCCACTTCAACCACACTCCTAGTTCCGGCACTAGACAAGGAGGTAATGTTGATATTTTACTTTCCTCTCATTGCACCTTTCAACAAATACAGCCAATCTCTTCCCTCACATTTTCTTAATTTGAAGCACACATGATTCATTCATATACCGCCCCCTGGCTCCTCAACTCAATTTTTAGATCACTTTGCTGCCTGGCTTCCTTATTTCCTCTCTTTAGATACCCCTGCCCTCATTCTTGGCAACTTCAACATCCCTCTTGACAGTCCCACTGCATCCTCTGCAAAACAACTTTTGCCACTCATGTTCTCCTTTGGCCTGTCACAATGGACTGACTCTCCCACTCACAAAGATGGTCACTCCCTCAATCTGATTTTCAGCTATCGATGCACTATCTCAAGTTTCACAAACTCCCCTTTTCCTCTGTCTGATCATCATCTCCTCACTTGCAACATCACATCCCTCCCTACAACTCCCCCTCCCTCTACCCCTCACATCAAACTTTACAGAAGCACTAAGTCATTAGATCAGCAACAGCTCGCTAGCTCTCTCAAATCTCTCCTCTCTTCCATCCCCTCCTTTTCCTGCCCTGACCAATCTATCTGCCACTATAACTCCACCCCTACATCGGTCATTGACAATCTGGCCCCACCTATCATATCTCAGAAACCATGCTCTCATCCTCAGCCCTGGCTTACTCCTCTGACAAGTTTATACACAGATGTTCCCATTCTGCTGAGTGACACTGGAGAAAATCTCGGAGTTCAGCTGACTTTCTTCACTACAAGTTCTTCTTGAACTCCTACTATTCTGCCCTTAATCTTTATAAGCAACAATACTTCCCTACTCTCATCTCTACTCTTTCCGATAACCCAAAACGTCTGTTTTCCACGTTCAATACTCTTCTTCGCCCACCCCCACCTCCTAATACAACTTTACTCTCAGCTCAAGATTTTGCCAGCCACTTCAATAACAACATTGACTACATCAGATATGAAATCAGCTCTCAACATACTACCAATCTCCCATCCCTTCAAAAGCTCACAATCATCCAAAACCCAAATAGCCATACATTTAGCTCTTTTGCCCCTGTTACTGAGGAAGAGGTTTCTGCCCTTATACTGTCCTCCCACCTCACTACCTGTCCCCTCGACCCCATCCCCTCACAGCTACTCCCCTCCTTATCTTCTATTTTTACACCTATACTCACACACATCTTCAACCTCTCCCTCAGCACTGGTATATTTCCCTCATCTCTAAAACATGCACTGGTTAGACCTATCCTCAAAAAACCGTCTCTCGATCCAACCTCCCCATCCAACTACCATCCTATTTCCCTACTCCCTCTTGCCTCAAAGCTCCTTGAAAATCTAGTAAATGCACATCTATCCCATTTCGTTACACTAAACTCTCTTCTTGACCCACTGCAATCTGGATTTCGTCCCCATCACTCCACAGAGACAGCAGTTGTCAAGGTTACCAACGACCTACTTATAGCAAAATCCAAAGGCCACTTCTCTCTGCTTATCCTCCTTGATCTTTCTACAGCCTTTGATACTGTTGACTACCCTCTTTTGCTCCAAACCCTCCAATTCTACGGCATTTGTGACACAGCTCTCTCATGGTTCTCTACCTATCGATCTGACCATACCTTTAGTGTAGCCTTCTGCGGAGCATCCTCTGCCCCGTTACCAATTTCTGTTGGGGTACCTCAAGACTCTATCCTCTGTCCCCTTCTCTTTTCAATCTACACGTCATCATTAGGTTCCTTAATAAGTCCCACAGGTCTCAATACCATTTGTATAACGATGACACCTAAATCTATTTCTTTGCACCAGACCTACCTCTTTCCTTACTAACCCATGTAACTAAC
Source organism: Bombina bombina (assembly GCF_027579735.1). NCBI lineage: Eukaryota > Metazoa > Chordata > Amphibia > Anura > Bombinatoridae > Bombina > Bombina bombina. The sequence goes on from NC_069499.1 coordinate 1,233,617,992, forward strand.
TATCTTTCTCATATCTCATCTTGGATGTCCTGTCACTATCTTAAGCTAAATCTCTCCAAAACTGAACTCCTTATTTTTCCCCCTTCCTCCAAAATCTCCACCCCCCAATTTTCTATAACTGTTGATAATTCCATCATTACCCCTACCCCGCATGCCCGATGTCTTGGGTCACACTTGACTCAGACCTTTCTTTCACTCCTCACATTCAGTCCTTGGCTAAAGCCTGCCGCTTCCACCTTAAAAACATCTTTAAAATTATACATTTCCTTACACAAGACACAACTAAGATTTTTTTTTTTTTTTTTTTTTAATTATTTTTATTGAGGCAACGTAAAATACAATTATGTACAGTGATGAAATCAGATCAACAATACAGGGAAATATAAATGAGAAAAAAAAAAACCCGGCTACAATGACAAAATGACCCGGCAAACAATGATCATACTTCACTCAAGATATATCGAAGATGTGTCAAAAATAAAACAGTAATCAAAGCCTCTTTTTCTCTTTTTTTCCTTTCCCTGTCTATGCTTTGTCAATAATGTTCTACATCTATTATCTTCAGAATAGGCAACAGCAAAAAATTCAAATCAAAAAAACCTAGTCTAGGTATAGAGAGAGGCGCGGGGAGAGGAAAAGAGAGAGGGGGAGAAAAGAAAAAAAAAAAAAAAAAAAAAAAAAAAAGAAAAATTCTCTTCTCTCTTTTTTTTTAAAAGAGTTATTCTCCTTCTCTTTCTCTCTCCTCCCAACTCCCACAAACCCCCTCCAATTAGATGGGAGCTTAAAGATTATTCACAATCCAATTATTACCATAGTCCTAATATGACTATTTCTGAGTGTCTAAAAGGGTATATTAGTTGATTTATTTCTTCTGGAGTAAATATTTTAATGAAGGCTGCCCATTTTTTAAAAAATGAGATTACTTCCTTTTCCGAAGTTAGAGATACATCCATTTGTTCAATAACGCATTGTTTTTTCATAAAATTTTTAATTTCTTGAATGCTAGGTATTGAGAAGTCTCTCCATTTTCCAAAAATTAAATTCCTCGTTGCCAGGATTGCCCCATTCCTAATTTTTTTTTGCTCCGGAGAGAGTTCTGTTAAGAATACCACCCCTGCCAGAGAGAGAGAGAAAGTAGGAAGCTTCAGTGTATTAATTAGCCAAAACTCTACCTTTTTCCATAACTGCCTAATCCTAGGGCATGACCAAATCATATGGACTATGTCCACAGCCGGAGAAGAACATTTAGGACAAACATTGAAGTCATAATTGTGCCACTTAAACCCTTTGAGAGGAGTATAGTATGTTCTATAAAGTAGTTTAATATGTGACTCCCTCCAGTTTGTGGATAGTGTAGTCTGAGCTACAATATCTATAGAATTCTCCACCTGTTCTATCTCAATGTCTAGACCTGGTACTAATTGATTCCATTTTTGAGTTATCTGTTGAAGATTGGATTCCCCATCTTTACTTATCAACAAGTTATACCAGCGCGATATCGACGATAGTTCATTTTTAGCCAGAATAGGCCAGTTATCTAACTCTCCCCATGACCATGACCAGCCGAACTTCTGTATTAACGAGAATAGATAATGCCTAGCTTGAAGATAAGCAAAAAAATCTTTATTGCTTAAATCAAATTCCTGTTTCAACCTTTCAAAGGTTTTGATCGATGCAGTACCCTGGTCGATAAATTGAGTCATGAGAAAGAGACCCTTTCTCTGCCAAATTTGGAACACTTGTGCTTGGATGCCCTCCTGAAATTCTGGATTGCCACATAGTCCTTGAAACTTTGGAATAGTTAAATCAATGTCTAGTTTGCGTCCTAATTTTTTCCAGGCTTGTATAACCTTATAAATTGATTGAATACCCCTCACTTTTTTTGGGATTAACTGTGTCGGGCAGTGAATTAAGGCTGAGGGATTGTAGGGGAATATAATGCTCCTCTCCAGGCTATTATTAGTAAAATAATCCTTATTTAGGATCCAGTCTATTACAATGCGTGAGAGGAAAACCAGGTTATACTTGTTAAGATCCGGAAGAGCCAATCCGCCATACCTCCTAGGAAGGTGGAGTTTATTTAGAGAAATTCGAGGTCTCTTGCATTTCCAGATAAAATATCGCAGCGCCCTATTTAAACTTTTCCAATCTCTGACTTTTAGCATCACTGGAATATTTTGGAGAGGGTATAGAATTTTAGGTAATAGAATCATTTTAAACAGAGCAATGCGCCCTGATAAGGATATTGGAAGGTTTTGCCAGCTTAACATGTATTCTTTGATTTTGGCTAGGATGGGAGAAATATTGAGATTATACCATTCATGTGGATTTGGCGAAACAAGGATCCCTAAGTATTTAAGATGGCTCAGCACCTCTCTAAATGGTGTCTTGTTAATTGAGAGCTCATTCTTCCTTACCCATAGTATCTCTGACTTAGAAACATTTAGCTTATAGCCTGAAAAGGAGCCAAATGCATTAGTTATCGAGATCAATCTCGGGATGTTGACTGCTGTATTGGACATATAAATTAAAACATCATCAGCGTATAAAGCAACTTTTGGTTCGACTGAACCAATCCTTATCCCTTGTATCCTCTGTCTAATTCTAATAGCCAATGGCTCAATCGCTAAATCGAATAAAAGTGGTGACAGGGGGCACCCCTGCCTTGTGCCCCTTTGTAAGTTAATTGAGTCAGATTCCAGTTTATTAACCACCAGTTTGGTTGTGGACTTAGAACATAGGTTATTAATGAAAAGAGGGAAATTATCCTTGAAACCGAACCGCTGTAAAGAATCAATAATATGATGATGGAAAACCGAGTCGAACGCTTTTTCTGCGTCTAATGCAATTATTGCTACGTCAGATTGGTTTTGGGTTGTGGTTTCTGGGGAGTTGTAAAAATAATCTAGAACTAAGCATAGTTCTCTGATCTTTGCTGCTATATTGCGCCCCGATATAAAGCCTGCCTGATCTTTATTAATAAGATCCCCTATCACTTTTTGGAGTCTTTTAGCCAAGATTGATGTCAGCAACTTGTAATCCGAGTTGAGTAGTGCTATAGGTCTATATGACTCTTTATTCAGAGGATCCTTCCCCGGTTTCAAGATTAACGTTGTTGTCGATACTGTAAAAGACATGGGTATAGGTTTATTATCAACATAAAAGTGATTAAATACTCTTCTTAAATGGGGTATTATAGTTGGGCCAAGGAGCTTATAAAACTCGTTAGGGAGAAAGTCTGGGCCAGGTGATTTATCTAGACGGGCTTCTTTAATTGCCAAAATAATTTCTTGATCAGATATAGGGGCGTTAATTTTACCTACTGCCTCTTCATTTAAAACTGGATGGTTCAATCCTTCCCAGAATAGCTCTGAAATTTCTTCATCTGATTCCCTATGTGAGTAGAGATTTCTATAATAAGTGAAAAAAACTTCAATAATTTCTCTAGAATTCTGAAATATGGATCCTTGTTCTAAGAGTGAGTCGATAATAGAGCTTCCCTGTATATTCTTAACTAAGTTCGCCATTAATTTGCCTGCCTTATTTCCATGCCTATAAAATTTAGCTCTCGTTTTATAATCCTCTTGAATTACAGTGTGTAGTAAAAAATTGTCTCTCTCTCTCTTAGCAGAGGCGTATCTCCTCCAATTTGTTGATGTTGGTTGGGATATATATTTACTATAACTATTGGTAAGTGCTCTCGAGACTTCATTCTCTCTAAGAGCCGCCTTCCGCTTATAATCTGCCAGATAAGCAATAATTTCCCCCCTCATTACAGCCTTACCAGCTTCCCATAATATGTTTGGATCATTAACAGTATGAGCGTTTAAAGTGAAGAATTCATTCATTTTGGAATTCAGCCATGACTTGAATTTTATGTTTTTTGTTAAAAATTTGGGGAAAAAAAATCGTCTTGTAGTAGATTTTTTTCCATTTGATGGTATTTTTAGTATAATGGGAGCATGATCAGAGACAGTGATATGCATTATTTTTGATGTTGTCCCAATTCTTAATAAGTTCTCGCTTACTAAAAATAGATCAATTCTAGAGAAGGATCTTACACTCTTAGCCTTACACGTATACTCCCTTTGATCCGGGTTGCGAACTCTCCAAATGTCTTTAAGGGCTAAGTTTTTGAATAGAGTTTTAAACATTTTGCCTTCAAGCTTATCTCTTTTGGCCATGCTTTTAGTGGATTTTTGCCTGTGTCTATCTATCTGGACCCTAGGGGTCATATTAAAATCCCCTGCTATGATTATATAACCTTCGCCTATTTGTAATATTTTAGTTTGGAGATTTTCCCAGAAACTTCTATCAAAGTTATTCGGGGCGTATAAATTGCACAGGGTGAAGATTGAGCCAGCCATTCTTATTTTTAGAATCAAAATTCGACTTTCGGGATCTTTATATTCTGCCAAAATTTCATACTTATTTTTTTTACCTAGCAGAATGGCTACACCCCTCTTTCTGCCTATGCTTGGTGTAAAAAATACCTTGTCTACCCACGAGAATTTCAACTTTTCGGATTCTTCTGCACTTAAATGTGTCTCTTGTATAAATGCAATATCAGAGTTAAGTTTCCTTAATTGAGAGATTATCAATTTTCGTTTCATTGGGGTTGAGACCCCACCAACATTCCAAGAAGATAAAGTCAACCCTTTCATATTAGCCATAATTTAACCCTTCTTTTCCTGCTGTTCCCTTCCAGAGAGTTGGAGAGAGAAGAGAGAGAGAGAGAAAAAAAAAATAATAAATAAATAAATAAAAGGGGAAAAAAAAGGGGGGGGGGGGAAGGCCTCCCCTCTCTCCTACCGCTCCCCCCGCGCCAGTCATCCATATAACAATGCTTATTTGCTATTGACGCCCGAAGAGTACTAGTAAGAATAGTAGAAGCCACCAAGTGCAAGTCATAGTTATATTTTAACAATATCATCAATCAGTTCAAATTTAAGTTAAACTAATAACTCAAGTTACTTAGCAGTTTTTCCTGCAAAAAACTTTTCTGCCTCTGAGGTAGTGTCAAAGAGATATATCTGACCCTGAAATTCTACTTTCAACCTGGCTGGGTAAATAACCGTTGCAGTGAGACCCTCCCTAATCATTCGGCCACAGATTGGGGAGAGCTCCCTTCTTTTCAGGGAGGTTTCATAGGCAAAATCTTGAAACACTAAAATTTTGTTCCCATCTAAAAGGATGGGAGCATTCCTGCGAGAGAATTGCATGACCTTGATTTTATCCTGAAAATTCAAGTATTTCACGATTATAGGTCTAGACCTCAATCTGTCGCCGCTTGACGGGGGAAGTCTCCCCAATCTGTGAGCTCGCTCGACCACTAGGGGCAAAATTTCTTGGGGAATCTTTAAGAGTTGAGGTAAAACTTCAGCTGCAAACTGGACTAGATCTGTGCTCTGAAAAGTTTCTGGGACCCCAATTATTCTAATGTTATTTCTTCGAGATCTATTTTCTAGGTCCTCGATCTTATTCTGAAGAGCCTTAAGAGTAGAAGAATGTGCCTGTAGTTTGGTATCATTTATGACCGATTGATCCTCAAGGTCAGACACCCTTTGCTCTACTTCTTGGATTCTTATTGAAAATTGCTTGACCTCCATAGATAGTGTGTGTAGATCTTGTTTTATTTCCATTCTAAGTGATTCAAATTTGGGGTTCAGAGCTTCTAGAATATCTTTTACAATTATTTGTGAGTTAATTGCCTCTTTCGATTTTGTAACGGGATCTAATTCTGAGTGTAATTCAGCTATGGTTTCAGCTGAGTTTTTATTCCTCTTGTCTCTGGGCCTGGAAGCCATGGTTGGTGAGAAATTTTTTGTGTGTGTGAGTGGATTTAAAAATTTATCCATAGATGAGTGCTTGAAAAGGGAGAGTAGTTTGTGTAGCAGTCAGTGAAGAGGGAGAGGGAAAAAAAAGAAGAAAGAGAAAAAGAAAAGGAAGGGGGGGGGGAAAGAGAGAGAAAGAGGAGAAGGTGGGAGTAGAAGAAGAAGGGCAGGGGTTAGGGCGTGAGAGTGAGTGTTTGTGGGATAGTGAGGTGGGGAATTATCTGTGAAGGGAAAAAAAAAAAAAAAAAAAAAAAAAAAAAGTGGGAAAGGAGGGAGGGGAGAACCCCTCAAGTGACCAGTGTCAAAAAAGAAAAAAAAACCAGTGATAAAGCCAGGGTTCACAAGCCCAGAGACCGGGGAAAAAAAAACAAAAAAAAAAAAAAAAAAACCAAATACTTTTTTACTTATAGTTACTCTTGTACTTACAAGAGGCAACAAGAGTAGCACCTCTTGGGAGTGTGGGGACTAAGTGCTCTTAATTAAGGTGTAATGAATTTTACAGGTGAATACCTTTGCATCTTATTTAGAAAACTTATTTAAATTGTTGCCTTACAATTTCCACTTCTGTATCATGCCCCCATAAAAATGGCACTATGTAATAACTTTTCAAGTATATAACTGTCTTAAGATTATTCAACATGCAATGAACAACAGAACAAAAAAAACAACAAAAAGAAAAAAAAAAAAGAAAAAAAAAAAAAAAAAAAAAAAAAAAGCTGTTGGTATAAGCTGTGTGCTGTCCTTTTAGTTGCAAGTTACCAATGCAGTATGCCTAATAGGGCATGCACACTTTACCCAGATCGGGTTAGTATGAAGCAGACTGTAGCATATTATTTATAGCAAGCTTACAACCGTGTTAATCAGCCTTATATTTAAAAAAAAAAAATGCTTTCTCTAAAGGCGTTAGTATATTGTTAACCATTACCAATGAGAATTAGTGCTTTCAACTCAAAATAGCTTTAGATTGATTACAAGCAATTCCTTTAGCTCTAGTTAATATGTCCAGGTATTCCCCAAAGCTTCAGGTGCTGTAAGAACAAAGTTTTAAGCCCCCAACATCTGCAGGTCCCTTCTTAGCAATAAGTACGTCCTGTCCGGTGTGCAGAAATAATAAAGCACAGCAATTAGGAGTAAGCTCTGTTAGTGTAGAACAGTTTTAGCAGGTTTGTTTAGGGTAAAGTCAAAATATAAGTTTAGTAGGCATTAGGGTCATGCTAAGGAAGCTATTGCAATAGTGATAGTAAGCAGTACTTATCTTTTAGTTCCTCGAGTTCCGTGCGGTGTGGTTGTGGTTTCTCAGGGTAATGCGATATCAGTGTCAATTACCCGCCTGTTTCACCGCTATTCAGGGCCAGGTCAGTAGCGGTACCTTATGTCTCCCCAGTATGGTGGCCGGCTCCTTGGAAAAGAGTGAGGGCTGTACAGGTAAGATAAGTAGAGCAGCTCTTCACAGCAGCTTAACACAGATCCGGGATTACAGCCTTCCTTCAAGCTGCAGCCTTTGCTCCAGGGCGGTAAGCAGCCAGATCTCCGTCAGCCGGCCGTGCGTTACCTTGTCTCCGCCCTCTCTGCGCACACGCTCGCCAGCCCCTGACAGGTATGTGTACCGCACAGGGCCCAATTGGGAAGAAGGTGTTCTGTATCTCAGGGCGGTGAGGAAGCCGGTAGCTTGGCCAAAAAATTCCGGTGATGTCTCCTATGTTATTTTTAGGCTATCTACCCCCCTCACGCAGCACCGGTGGGAGGGGGGGACTGCCTCTTAATATCCTCTTCTGTGTGTGACCTCTTTGCGAGATGGGCTTCGCGAGGTTCACCACACCGTGTAGTGATCTGTGGTGCTAGGTTTCAACAGCACTGTGTGAGTTCCTCCAGTGATGTTTCTGCTGGTTGCGATACTATCCCCACGGCTGCTGGGGCACCTGGCGCGTGTTTCTACCGCCAAAGGTAACCTGCATGAAGGAGATGAGCAGAGCTTGTGCAGCACAGCCTCATGCACTAGCTCCTCCTCCGGAACTCCAAAGTCAGCCAAATTTCCGCAAGACACAACTAAGATTTTAATCCACTCTCTCATGCTTTCCCGTCTCCACTATTGCAACTCCGTCCTTTCTGGTCTCCCTAGCTGCCGCCTAGCTCCTTTACAATCTATAATGAATGTCTCTGCCAGGCTCATCTTCCTTACACGTCGCTCTTCATCTGCTGCACCTCTCTGCCAATCCCTTCACTGGCTTCCTCTTGCCTCCAGGATTAAAAACAAAGTCCTCACTCTTACATACAAAGCCCTCAACTGCACTGCTCCCCCCCCCTACATTTCAGACCTTGTCTCCAGATACTCTCCCTTCCATCCCCTTCGCTCTTGTTACTTTCTCACATTTACAGGACTTCTCCAGACTGGCTTCCATCTTGTGGAACTCCTTACCTTGCTCCACAAGACTCTCCCCTAGTTTTAACAGCTTCAAGTGCTCCCTAAAGATTGTACTATTCAGGGATGCTTACAACCTACACTAACCTTTCCTAACTCCATTGCTTTCCCCTTGAACACCATAGAATGTAAGCCTCTGAGCCCAGCTGTTTGTAGATCGCCTTCATAAGAGCAGACTACAACAGTGCAACTCTCGGCAGGGCCCTCTACCCATTTGATCTCTGTAAATGTTATCTTGTATACCGCTGATTCTTATAGCGCTGCGGAATCTGTTGGCGCTCTACAAATACCTGATAATAATAATATTAAATCTTGCTGTACCAAGCACAATCCTAGCTCATTGTTCATTTGATTTTTTTTTTATAATGAATACATTTGTATTCCAATTAAAAAAAAAATTACCAGCCGTTATCATAAAATAATTGCAACATAGTCCCTTATTTAAAATGTTGGGACACACCTCACATAAAAATGCTTTGTTAAAATTGCCCTCTATAAAATTAAAAAGAAAAAAAAAAAATAGAAGTTTATGGCTCGTTTTGCATAATAATTTAAGTAATAATTTCATTTCTTAAGGAGGTGGATAGAGTGTAAATGTGCACTGTTTTAAAGGGATGTTGTTTTGTAATGATAAATTGTCCTATTTGTTAAGGCATTTTATTTTATGACATAGTGCTTATTTTTTAAAATGATTTTAACCCCAGTAATTGACAGCTATGCGTTTATGCGACTCCTGATTTGATCAGTAAAGTGGTGTTTCGCTTAGGTGTGGTAATATAGTGCAGCTGCTAAGCGTTTAACTGTTTGTTTAAACCATTTTAGGGTTTAACACCCAGTTATAAAGTAGCACCCATTTAGGGCTAGATTACGCTAACTATTGTGTGTGAGCGAAAGGGGGAGTACAATTGAATTTAACGCATGTCAGGATAGTGTGACTTCAAAAGTTCTAGTTAACTGGTATCCTCAACAAATAGATTGCACAAAACACATCCAATGTATATTTAAAAATACAGTTTTTACTCTTAATAACACTGTCTACTATAAATTATTTTAAAAAAATGAAATAAACAGTTATAAGTATATATCCCTTTGAATAAAGTGATGCATCCAAGCCTACGTTGTGAGATCAGGGAAGGGTGGAGCAGTGATTACAAACACATGTTTGTCCAGCAGTATTGCAAGTAGGATGACTTATTATTCCTGAAATATAAGGTTTATAGCCTTTTTAACCTGCCTGACAATTTGGAACTGTTTCTCTTTCCTTTGAGGTCAAAACAATGTTTTCAACAGTTTGAGCTTAAAAAAATAACGATTTATTCCCAAGGTCCTTGAAGTGAAACCAAAGACGACTAAAAATCTATTTGGCTGAAATGGAAAGATATGTGACTCTTTTCTATTGAAAATTCAAAATACAATATGATGGGAAAATCTGAAAAACAAACAAATCACAGCAATGGAAAGTTGTTTGTAAGCCAGTAGCAGCGATAGTACAACACATAGATAATAATAGTGATAATACAAGAACAATAATAATAATAAAATATTAAAATGTGTTTTAAAGAAATCACACATTTATATTGCAACTAACCAACTTACTTGTAAGTTTTAAATTGACAAAAATGTATTATCAATTTGAGCTGAAGTTGAGGATTTAATGATTTAGTGCCCATTGTGACAGTGCCAACAAGATCCTAAGCTGGACACTACTTGGAGCTAGTTATCAAACGTGGCTCTCTACAAATAGTAGCACTGGTTAGGTCACAATAGGCTGTGTCAGGTAAGTTCTATAAGAGCAGTGATGGTATTCTATAAGAGTAGTTGCTACAGCTCCTTTCTTGCTCTATAAAATAAGTTTATAAGTAAAAATACTACTGCTTTCAAGACCACACCAAGATCAACCAATTAGATTTAACTTTCAGGCTGAATAGTGGGGAAACCTGTCCATATATAGCCTGTTCTTAAAAATAAATAGAAGGGTTTCATAGGAGATGAGCTTCTGAACAATTCCTTAAAGGGAGCTTTTTAATTTATAGGACCCAGGTCTAGCTATCTATTATCTATCTATCTAGGTATCTATCTATCTAGGTATCTATCTATCTAGGTATCTATCTATCTATGTATATATCTTATATGTAGCTATCTATCTATCTAGGTATCCATTTATTTATCTATCTATCTATCTATCTATCTATCATCTATCCATCTATAAACCCCCTCTATAAAACAGTCAACAATTGATTTAGAATAAATTAGCATGAGGATTGTTGTTTTTATTTGTGGTTGGTGCTTGCTGTTAGTGTGTTATAATGACTGGGTCAAAAACTCCTAAGTCACAAGCTGTCACTAAATAGTAGTAACCTCTAGTGTGATATTGTCAATAACATGGAGTTGCTACACAAAATAATAATATCTCCACTCTTGTGTGATGCTATGAATTATACAACTTCTTGTATAGTTTTATAGGATTCCTGATAGTAATGCTGAAGGCAAGTTAAGGGTAGAATTATTTTATTAATACAATGGCAGTCCTTTAAGCAACAATAAAGAATGAAGATCACTATTGGCAAACAATAGCCAAGCAGGTAAACTCTGGTACAGCACAATTAGTGCACAATATAAATACAATGAGGCTGTACCAGATGAGGAGAAGCTGCAAGTACTAGAGTATGCATTAAAAACACTCTAGAAATACAACGTGAGTTTGATTCTATAAAGCAAACACGATATTTGTATAAACAATAATATACAATAACACGTGGTGAGCACACAGATTCAGGAGAAAGACATTTTAGCAGTATGGTTAATTATGCAGCGACTGTAATGTGATCTGTGCATTGACTCCTCTGGGTTATGCACTCACAAAAGGGATTAACCTTCTTTCTATAGTGATGTTTTCCCATGTATGTACATAATTATATATACAAATATATAGAGATACACACTTGCTGAGCTAAGCATAGCCCTTTTTCTGGTTTAGATATTGTAAAGCAGCTTATACTACATCCCGGCTGATGCCAGGTTACTTATGGAGAGAGCCCATGGCATAATGAACATTCTACATGAAATTCTAAGAAAATATTCACTGTACAAAATCAGTTACTGTAGAATCTAAGGCCACATGATTCCATACTAAGTTATTTAACATGAGTTAATATAGAGAGTAATGGGACATTACACTTCTTGACTCAAATACAATAGCCTGGTTACTACTTAACAAAGTACTGTATTTCCTCATGTGCCTGTTGCCTTCCTATCTTTCCATGTTCCTATTTTAACCTCTTACAGGTGCTGGCTGGTAAAGCTCTGCATCTTCATTCTAGATTAAACCATTTTGGAGCTTAGGTATTCTCGTGCCCTGTGACAGAAGAATTACGCATTCAAAGATCAATGACATCGTTGGCTTTTTTTTTTTACAGCTGTGTGGTGAGTTAGGGGTTTGTGACCATGACATCAGAACAGACGTACTGTTCTATATTATTCCTGAATAATTTTGTTATATAATTATTGTGAGCTTTAAATTTTGTTAAAAAAAACTGCAAAATATTCCATTCTGTATCATGTGAGCAAACCCAAAGTGCATGTTATAATTGTCAAAAAGCTGCAAATGTCCCTAATCTGCAAATGTCTCAGTACTTACCATGTAATAGTAGTTGTGCCCCACAGTTTAATGTCCCTTTAATAACCATTTCAACTTCCACAGAAACAATCTATTCTTCACTAGGTATCAATTATGTACTTTTTGCCTTTTTATAATCTGTAGCAGGACTGCACCAAGTTTGATATCTTGTATATTGTAAAATATTGGTCTTGTACAAACAGAAATAATAAAAAATAAATGTATTACAATAAATGCAATGTAAAATAAAAACAAATGTTCTCTTTCTGGGGAAAAAGTAGCATTTTAACTTGTCAGATTTTGATGGCAGTAATAGCATTTATCTCTGCCTCTAGGCATTGCCCAACTGTACAAAATTTGTAAATTCTAAGCCTTCTGTTTAATTTAAAGAAGATTTTTTTTTTTTTTTTAAGCTACTAATTTTAATTTAAGACCAAATCAAAGCTGGCTTTGATCTTGCCAGAAGTACAAAAAATCTAAGGAGACATAAAAGCATTACAATGACCAAAAGCCAAATTATTTATATGTTAAATGATACATGATAATTATAACAATGGTTACACCTGTTTTACATTTCAATTCTGGGAATATCTCGACTTTCTCTGTGATCCGGCAAACAAAATCCCCATTTAAGAGGATGTATAATAAAGAAAATAGATTTTTTTTTTTTTTTTACCAAAGAGGTGAACTTGACCTTAAGAAAAAACCTGTGACATTAACAAGGACTGCATTTTAAAATGGGTTAATTTATCAAATTCTTCCTTTGTTTAATGAAAAAAAACCCCTCAAAATGTAAGAATGGTGTTTAAAAACCATTCCTGTTTTTTCGTTTTTTTCTGCTTTGTTTCGATGGCTTTGTACAAATTGTGACCCATGTTTAAAGGTGACATTGAGAAGTAGTGAGTCTGGTTACAAAAAACAAAAGCAACTTGCTTATTATAATGTTTGTTAATCTTAAAGGGACATGTAAGTCAAAATGTAATTTTTATAATATTCTTTCTACATGTTTACCTCTTTTTTCTTGGTATCAATTGTGGCAAACATTTCTTCTGTGAAGTGCACAAAGGGCTAGATTTATCAAGCCCCTACGGCAGCAAGTTCTCACAAGAACTTGCTTGCCGTGATTTATCAAGCAGCGGTCACTAGACCGCTGCTTCCCTAAACTCTTCGCCACCTCTAAACTGGCGAAATTCAATCTCCTCGGTCGAGTCCGACCAAGGAGATTGACAGCTCCTGCCTGCGCGTTATTGGCTGTGTGCGGGCAGGGGGCGGGATTGCACGCGAGCACAAAATTGCGCTCGTGAGCAATGCCAAATACCTGCGGGTAATTTCTCCCCGCCACAGGCGAGCTGAGGCATACAGGGGCTCGTATACGCGCCCCTGTACGCCTCAGCTATAATAAATCTAGCCCAAAGCATCTGCATGCTCTTGAGCCTACCTGAGTATGTTCCCATGGAGAGGAGCTAAGTTTTAATAAAGGATACATGAGAATGAAGTCAATTTGATAATGGAAGTAAATTAAAAAAGGTATTTTTTTTAAAGGACCATTAAATGCAATATAATTGCACAATCAACAAGTACATAATAAAAAGACAATACAATATCACTTAGAGCCAGATTTATTTAAGACCGGGCGGACAAGGGCGTAAATCTTTTCCCCTGTTCAACCTGTATCGCGTCTGACAGGTAGCAATACGCTGCCTGCATTTTTTTTGCACATCTGTGTAAGTGTGCAACCTCGCTCAGCTGTCAATCTCCCCGGTCGGAAACGTTTGGGGGGATTAACATACACCTCATTACAGGTGGCATCGTGGGTCTGATGACTGCTGTTTCTTAATATCAAAACTTCATAAATAAAAGCCCATATTTGGACATTTAAATGCGCAATTGTTTTTTTTCTGACAAATTTCAAAATGTACTTTAATTTGCTTCCCTCTATATCATGTGACAAGCATCAGCCAATCACTCATATGTATACATTGCAGATGCTCAGCAGTAGCTGGTGCCTCAGAAAGTGTACATATAAATAGATTATGCACAATTTGATACTGGAAGTTATTTGGAAAGTCTCTTAAAACTGCATGCTTTATTCTGAATCATAAACCTTTAGTTTTGACTTCAGTGATCCTTTTATATGTGAGCTCTATCCATTGCTCTAAAACAAACAAAAAAAAGTTTCATATTGAATTCCATGTTCACATAAACAAAATGCACAACTTCTTAGATAACAACTCCACAAAGTAAAATGATGGGTAAGTCCAAGAAAATAGTTTTACAATACAACTTTCGCCCAGTTTATGTAATTTATATTGTAGTACTATTCAGTTTCCTAAGGATATTCTGACTTCATGAATGCCCCATTTGTTTTTTTTCCCAATTAGACTGTCAGACAGTTGCCTGCATAATTCTGGAGCTGGAAATATTTGTTTTACATTTGTTAGATTGGATAATCATAAAAAATTAAAATAGGAAAATACATCTACTTTGCTTAACCAGTTCATTATCAGCAAAATGCTCTTTATAGGAATTATGTTGATACAATGGGACCTAACTAAATCATATAATCTAAAAACATTTTTTAACCCATTTAAAAGTTGTTTTTTGTAGATGGAGCTTGATTAAATGTCATTTTGTAAAAAAAAAAAAAACCCAAGAAAGATATAAATTTAGACAACAGCCAATAAGGTTTAGGAGTAATGTAACATTGTCTTCTCTCGAACAAGCTCCAAATGATCCATTTTACCTGCTAGGTTCTATTAAATCGTTTACAAATACCTTTATTTTGCCATTAGAAATAGCAGTTTTTCCTGTTGGAACCCCACTTCTACTAAATTTTTTAGTCTGTCTACAGAAAAGTTAGAAAAAAAATCAACATCCCAGTGGGGGGAGTCAGTGAGCTCAGCCCTTTGTAAAGAATGTGACTGAATCAGTGTTATAAATAATAAACTTTTCACAGCTGTATGCCTGAGGACACAATCCCTTTAAGGAGGTATTAAAGAGGCAACATGCAGTCAGCTGATGTCTGTGTTTGTATCTTTTTATATTCAGATTGACTCAGTTTGCTGCTACACTTATGGCAGATGACCTAAGATTATGAATGCGTAAAACAGAAGGCAACTATTAATTAGTACTGATAGCTATGGTTTAATTTCTGCACCAGCAGTGAGACAGATTTCAGAGCTCTACACAATATAAGAAAATATAGCTTTTTATTAATTATCATTAGTATTTATGAGTAGAAATAAAAGTATGTATGTATATATATGTATGTATGTATGTATGTATGTATGTATGTATGTATGTATGTATGTATATATATATAAATCCAAAAGCAAAAAAGGCACTCACCAGGTGAGTGGTTGGGCATTAAGTTGTCTATAACTATTTTTGACATTTGACAAAGGTGTTATGTGAACACCGAAACGTTATGTTGTTTTAAACTTGGCTTATTAAAAGTTATATTTTATTATGAACAGTGAGTGCTTTTTTGCTTTTGGATTTATGGACTTTAATTTAAGTGCACCCTGGCTGCTGTATTACCGTTTGATGTGCTGATCTGTTCTTGGGACTTTATGTATATATATATATATATATATATATATATATATATATATATATATATATATATATATATATATATATATATATATATATATATATATATATATATATATATATATATATATATATATATACATATATATATATATATATATATATATATATGTGTGTGTATATATATGTATGTATATGTATGTATATATGTATATATGTATGTATATATTGTGACAGGAACACTTTTAACCACGGTCTTCTAGGGCACAAATGCAGCACAGGACAATCCACTGTAGTTTAAAAGGCTTTATTTTTCACAGCAATAACAAACAGGCAGTTCATTTCCAAAAGAGGGAAATCCTTCCTCTGCAGCAAAGTTAAGTGCTTTTAAATGTGTCCCAGCACTTCACAGCATTCCACAAGTGCTTTGTAAAAATAATGTCCTTTTACAGTTCACAGGAACAAAAGTCTTTAACACAGTGTAACAAACACACACACCAGCTTCTGTAGCTGTATATCTCTCTCTCAAGGCCTAAGTGAGGCTGCTATTTAAACCCTCATAACTTCTAATTAGCCACACCTGTGATTAGCTGCTGGACAGCTTCACAGCTGTCTGGGATAATCAAATACACACTCTTTCTCCCTGGGGTTTTAACTGAAAGGAGAAATAGCATGTACAATGCTTGGTCTTAAATATCTTCCATTTATAACCAGGCCTTGCTTTCTGTCACATATCCTCCCCCCCAGCTCACACCCAGCGGGTTGAGCGACCATGGACATCAATGAATGTACCCGAGACAAACCATCAGCATTGCCCTGCAAAAGACCGGCCCTGTGCTCAACAGTAAAATTGAAGGGTTGCAAGGTAAGAAACCACCTAGTAAATCTTGAATTTGTTTCCTTATTCTGACTCATCCATGTGAGAGGAGCATGATCTGTTATTAATTTAAATTTTCTTCCCAGCAGATAGTACCTAAGGGTCTCTAAAGCCCACTTAATGGCAAGGCATTCTTTCTCTACTATAGAATAGTTCTTTTTCTGTGAAATAAGTTTTCTGCTTAGGAAAAGGACAGGATGCTCTTCTCCCTGACACTCCTGCGAGAGAACTGCTCCTAAACCAACATCAGAGGCATCTGTCTGTACAATAAAATCTTTAGCGAAATTGGGGGTTACCAAAACTGGATGGGCACAAAGGGCATCTTTCAACTGCTTAAAAGCTTGTTCTGCTTCTGGGGACCATTTTATCATAATTGAGACCTTGCTTTTGTGAGATCCGTCAAAGGTGCCGCAATTGTAGCGAAATTCGGGATAAACCTTCTATAATAACTAGTTATCCCAATAAATGCTCTTACTTGTTTTTTAGTTAGAGGCTGTGGCCAGTTCTGTATGGCCTCTATTTTTGTTGTCTGAGGTTTAACTAATCCTCTACCAATAGTATAACCCAAGTACTTAGCTTCCTGTAAACCAACAGTACATTTTGCAGGATTGGCAGTTAACCCAGCGGACCGTATTGCATCAAGTACTGCTTGAACTTTTGGAAGATGGGATTCCCAATCTGTACTATAAATTATAACATCATCCAAATATGCTGCCGCATAACGAACATGGGGTTTCAGAATTCTATCCATCATCCTCTGGAATGTTGCCGGGGCCCCATGTAAACCAAATGGCAACACTGTATACTGAAATAAGCCCTCTGGGGTTGAAAAAGCTGTCTTTTCCTTTGCTTGACTAGTGAGAGGCACCTGCCAATACCCTTTCGTTAAATCAATTGTAGTGAGATAACGTGCTTTTCCTAGCCTTTCTATTAACTCATCTACTTTAGGCATTGGGTAGGTGTCAAATTTGGAAACACAATTAAGCTTACGAAAGTCATTACAGAACCTTAATGAACCATCCGGCTTTGGAACAAGCACAATTGGACTGTTCCACTCACTTTGTGATTCCTCAATTACCCCAAGCTTTAACATTTTTTCTACCTCCAGTTTAATAGCCTTTCTACGAGCATCAGGGACCCTATAGGGTTTAAGGCAGACCTTCTTCCCTGGTTCTGTTATTATGTCATGCTTAATAACATTAGTTTTTCCCGGTACCACAGAAAATACCTCTTTGTTTCTTCTAATAAAATCCTTGACCTCTCGCTTCTGATGTACAGATAGGGTTTCTGATATATTTACCTCTGGTTCAGTGACAGGGAGTTCTGTAGGTTTTAAGGCAACTAAAACTTCCCTATCTTTCCAAGGTTTTAACAGATTTATATGATATATTTGCTCAGGTTTCCTTCTCCCTGGCTGACTTACTTTGTAATTAACATCACCCACTTTCTCAAATATCTCATATGGGCCCTGCCAAGTAGCCAAGAATTTATTTTCAACTGTAGGGACCAGAACTAACACCCTATCCCTAGGTTGAAACACCCTGGCTCTAGCATTATGGTTGTAGCTGTACTTTTGTGCTTCCTGTGCTTTTCCCATATGTTCCCTTACAATGGGCATGACAGCTTCCATACGATCCTGCATTTGGGAAATATGTTCAATAATACTTCGATAAGGTGTTGTCTCTTGCTCCCAAGTCTCTTTAACTATATCTAGTAATCCCCTGGGATGCCGCCCATATAATAGTTCAAATGGGGAAAAACCTGTAGAAGCCTGGGGAACCTCCCTGATAGAAAACATTAAATAGGGTAACAGAAGGTCCCAATTTCTCACATCTGTGTCAATTACCTTTCTTAGCATACTTTTGAGAGTTTTGTTAAACCTTTCTACTAAACCATCAGTCTGAGGGTGATATACTGGAGGTCCTTAGTTGTTTTATGCCAAACAACTTACACAATTCTTTTGTAACCCTGGACATAAATGGAGTTCCTTGGTCTGTCAAAATTTCCTTAGGTATCCCGACCCTGCTAAACATTAGCATGAGTTCTTTTGCTATGGACTTTGCAGAGCTGTTACAAAGGGGAACTGCCTCAGGATAGCGTGTAGCATAATCAAGGATTACCAGTATATACTGATGTGCTCTAGCAGATTTAACCAACGGACCCACCAAGTCAATAGCAATTCTTTCAAAAGGCACATCAATTATAGGCAAGGGCACTAAAGGGTTACGAAAATCTTTAGCAGGAGCTGTAAGTTGACACTTAGGGCATGAAGCACAATAATCCTTGATGGCTACAAATATCCCTGGCCAATAAAACCTTCTAAGAACTCTCTTTGGTTTTCTAAACTCCCAAATGCCCCCCTAGAATGTGGTTATGTGCAAGATTTAAAACAGTGTTCCTAAAAGTCTGGGGCACCAAAAGTTGTTTAACAATGTCTGTTCCTTTCTTCTCTACACGATATACCAAATCATTAACTGCTTCAAAATAAGGATAGGGTAATACATTTCCTGGCTGTGTCACAACATCATTTATAACCCTGATATTATTTCTTGCCTCTACCAATGTTGGATCCTCCCATTGGGCTTTTTTAAAATTACCAGGGCCACCAACCAGATCTATCAAATCATCAATATTTTCCGAGCTAGTACTTGGTACTTCATTACTCTGAGAAGGTTGATCACCTACTAATACAGGCATAGGGCAATAAATCTTATTTTTCTCCTTTTCAATGGAACCCCCTTCAAAATCAGTTTCAGAGAAAGGAAATACATAAATATCAGAAGTTTGACATATTTCTGGAGATTCCCATAACTCCAGAAATTTTGGAAAATCTCTCCCTATCACCACCTCATGGGCTAAATTTGGTACTACACCAACACAATATTTTAATTTACCACACTGAGTCTCAATCTCCACCTCAGCTGTAGGATATTCCCGTTTATCTCCATGAACACAGATAATTCCCATTTTTTCCCCATAATCTAATATTGCATCTGGTACTAAAGATTTAGCCACTAGTGTGACCATACTTCCTGAATCAAGCAAAGCCCTAGACACTTTACCATTAACCATCACAGTACACCAATGGGAATCATTATTAACATTCATCTTTATCACAGTCTCTAGCAATATGCCCAACCTCATTACATTTAAAACATCTTACAGGTTGGTAATATTTAAATGTTTCCTTAATTCCTGGGGAAATGTCTCTGGTGTTTTGCCTATACACCTGCTGCTCTCTTATCCCCTTTATCCCCTGAACAGTCTTACCAGTTCTTGTAGAGCTCTGGGACTTGGGATTACGGGGCTGATCCATTGAAGATTGTTGCAAAACTTCTCCTGAAGCTATAAATCTTTCGACCAATACAATCAACTGATCCGCTGTTTGAGGATCACCTTGATTAACCCACCGCCGCAGGGAAGCAGGTAATCCACGCTGAAACCGGTCCATCACAAGTAGTTCCACTATTTTGGTAGCCGAATTAACCTCTGGTTGCAGCCACTTCCTGGCAAGGTGTATAAGGTCGAACATCTGGGATCTTGCAGCATTATGAGATGAAAACATCCAGGAATGGAATCTTTGTGCACGGACTGCCGAAGTCACCCCCAGGCGTGCAAGGATTTCTGCTTTCAATTTCTCATAGTCACCGGCTTGTGCTGGCTCTAAATCAAAGTAGGCCTTCTGAGGTTCACCACTAAGAAATGGCGCAAGTATACTCGCCCACTCAACTGTCGGCCATTTTTCTCTTTCTGCTGTGCGTTCAAATGCCAAAAGATACGCCTCAACATCATCAGCTGCTGTCATTTTTTGAAGATAATGACTAGCCCTTATTACTCTGGAACCTTGGCTGCCACCAACATATTCAGAGTTCAGTCTTTCTGATATGGCTTGAACCTCTCGTTGCAGAGTCTGTGTAGCACTTTGCTGCTCCTCCCGGGTCTTCCTGAATGTCTCAGCTTGCACAGCAGCCATCTGTTGTATCAACAATTCAGTGTTCTTCTGTGATTTAGCCAGCAGCATAGCACTCTCTGACTGGGCCAAGACCAACTGTTGCAGTGCTGCACTATTTTCAGCAGCTTTTCTGTTAGTCTCCTGCTGTATAGTATTAGAATGGATCAAAGCTTTAATGACTTCCTCCATGTTGCTTGCAGATTATTATGCCCACAGACATACAATGTGGTTGCCCGGATTCTCCACCAAGTGTGACAGGAACACTTTTAACCAAGGTCTTCTAGGGCACAAATGCACCACAGGACAATCCACTGTAGTTTAAAAGGCTTTATTTTTCACAGCAATAACAAACAGGCAGTTCATTTCCAAAAGAGGGAAATCCTTCCTCTGCAGCAAAGTTAAGTGCTTTTAAATGTGTCCCAGCACTTCACAGCATTCCACAAGTGCTTTGTAAAAATAATGTCCTTTTACAGTTCACAGGAATAAAAGTCTTTTACACAGTGTAACAAACACACACACCAGCCTCTGTAGCTGTGTAACACTCTCTCAAGGCCTAAGTGAGGCTGCTATTTAAACCCTCATAACTTCTAATTAGCCACACCTGTGATTAGCTGCTGGACAGCTTCACAGCTGTCTGGGATAATCAAATACACACTCTTTCTCCCTGGGGTTTTAACTGAAAGGAGAAATAGCATGTACAATGCTTGGTCTTAAATATCTTCCATTTATAACCAGGCCTTGCTTTCTGTCACAATATGTATGTATATATGTATGTATATATATGTATGTATATATATGTATGTATATATGTATGCATATATATATGTATATATGTATGTATGTATATATATGTATGTATATATATGTATGTATATGTATGTATGTATATATATGTATGTATATATGTATGCATGTATATATATGTATATATATATATATATATGTATGTATGTATGTATGTATGTATGTATGTATGTATGTATGTATGTATATATGTATATATGTATGTATATATGTATGTATGTATATATGTATATATGTATGTATATATGTATGTATATATATGTATGTATATATGCATGTATATATGTATGTATATGTATGTATATATATGTGTATATATATATATGTATGTATATATATGTATGTATATATATATGTACGTGTATATATGTATGTGTATATATGTATATATATATATATATGTATATATATGTATATATGTATATATATATATATGTATGTATATATATATATATATGTATGTATATATGTATGTATATATATATGTATATATGTATGTATATATATGTATATATGTATGTATATATGTATGTATATATGCATGTATATATATATATTAAAGGGATACTAAACCCATTTTTTTTACTTTTACTTTCTAATTTACTTCTATTATCAATTTTTCTTTGTTCTCTTGCTATCCTTATTTAAAAAGCAGGAATATAAAGCTTCGGAGCAGGCCCATGTTATGTTCAGCACCCTGGATAGTGCTTGCTTATTGGTGACTGACATTTAGCCACCAATAAGCAAGCATAACCCAAGTTCTGAACCAAAAATGGGCCAGCTCCTAATTTTTATATTCCGGCTTTTTAAATAAAGATAGCAAGAGAACAAAGAAAATTTGATAATAGGAGTAAACCAGAAATTTGCTTAAAATTGCATGCTCTCTCTGAATCATGATCAGGGATAGTAAACCCCAATATTTTCTTTTATGATTCAGAACATACAATTTTAAACAACTTTACAATTTACTTCAATTATCAAATTTGCTTCATTCTCTTGTTATCCATTGCTGAAGGGACAGCATTGCACTACTGACAGGAAGCTGAACACATCTAGCCAGCTAATCACAAGAAACAAATGTGTGCAGGCACCAATTAGCAGCAGCTCCCACTAGTGTATGATACGTGCATATTCATTTTTTAACAAGGGATACTAAGAGAACAAAGCACATTTGAAAATAGAAGTGAATTTAAAAGTGTCTTAAAATGACATGCTCTATGTGAATCATACAAGTTTAATTTTGACTTTCCGATCCCTTTGAAGGGAAGGTCAATTTTGATGAATTAGTGCCCGGTTTTTAATAATTCTATTAAAAACAAAGGCACTTTAATTAATCAAAATTGACATTTCAAGTATTTATTCAAATTTTTTTAATCCTGAAAGCTGCTCCATCGATTCCTCCAGAAATGATAAATCCGGCTTCCTCCAATCACAGCATTCCCCCGAGGGGATCATGGCCTGAGGGAACACCGTGATTGGATGAAGTCGAATTCGTCATTTTAGACCAGCAAAGAGGGCTTGCGACAGACGGAGGAAGCGCTGCAGTGGCTCTCAGGATTAAAAGGTAAGTTTTTGAAATGTCAATTTTGATGTATTAAAGTGCCCTTGTTTTTAATAGGATTATTAAAAACCGGACGCTAATTCATCAAAATTGATCTTCACTTTAAAGAAAAAAATTGTGTTTGGTATCCCTTTAAAGGATGTATGGAGAAAGAGACAGAAAGAACATGTAGAAGAAGATAGCTATTCAACAGGACACAATACTAAACATTTGTTTTGTAATTAATGCACATTCGTTAACAAAACACAGATTTAATGAGATAAATATCCAAAGCAATGCAAGAAATTTAAAGAAAACAAAGGTATGACGCCGAATTTGGCAGTATTCATTTTTTCTTTTAAATAGTTAAAAATACTTACAAAGCGTAAAGGAGAAGGTCCTTTAGTGCCGGCCCTGGGAGCCACCGTGCTAAGCTTCTTGTGAAGAAGATGAGCGGTTAACACGGCTCTCCAGTGAGCTTAAGTAAGTATTTTAGTTGCTCCAGGTGAAGTTTTCCACCTCTAGCAGTGGGTGGAACATGTACACTCTTTTAATGAAAACAAATGTAAATGTTCCACAAATGGTCAATATTTGTTTCATTTGAAATGAAACGAAGACCAAACAGCACGGGCGCCAAATATATAAAATAAAAAGGGGCAGATTATGAATGGAGGGCTATCTAACTCTCCAGCTATATATATAGAAATACTGTGCAAGAGAAATAAAATGACATGGTGAACGCCTTTTCCTGGGCTTCAGGATTGCATTAAAAGAATGCTAATATGTTTTATATGTTTAAGGAATTTGATATATAATACCTTTAAATGTAGAGCAGTTTTAAATAAGAAAAGACCTCTTTGCTATACGCCCCCATGACGTAATGAATGGAGGCGGGGTTTAGGGTACTAAAAAGAGCACCTGTACCTGAATAATTTAGCCCTGAGGAAGCCCCGATATGTTTGGAGCAACAAGGGGTGAAACGTACGTTGGCAAGCTCCCAAAGAAGTCACACTGACTGACCCTAATAAGCAGTCCCCAAGTAAAGTTGCACCATTTCAGCGAGCACCGCAACTAAGGAGTATCAGTTTACCTGCATGAGTCGGTTCCTGATTAGAAACAAGATACAGCTGACAACCTCAAAGCTGGTAGAAGCAAGGGAGGAGTGAGCAGCGATTTACAAGCACCCTGGAGGTATCCCTGAGAAATAGGGAGGCAAGACACCACAGATCGGAAACAAAAAGCAAAAAGCTAACCAGAGTAAAAGTGGAAGTCTGAAAGCTATCCCGGATGCAGTGCACGGCCTGGTTCTGTGCATATCTGTTTCTAATTGTTTGCCTTGGATGGTATACAGCCCAGGAGAGGTGAGGAGACGCTGAGTTAAGCGTGGCTGTTGGAATACAAATTCGCATAAGGTCTGACAACAACAATCCGTCACTTTGGAGCACTAAAGCCCATATCGGTAAGGAGAGCAATACCGACTGACGGACATTTCCGTGGAAATGGTAAAGTGAACTTTAAAATTTCTTTGTCGTCATTCTGATGAACTGGTACATCCAAATAATGGTGCAATATTATTAGATGGAATTATGACTATGCTAGCACAGTTTCACTATGCATAATTTCGCCTTTATATCTACTAAGGGGACTGTTATAATGTTGCAACATATGTTTGTTACACTTTTTGCTACATTGCTATAATCTGTTGGATAACATTTTCTCTGCAGTATGTAATACTGTTTGTTGTGTATATTTGTGGTTGTATATATCTATTTACCACATTACCAATAGATTTACAGTTTCAGACTGGCCAGTCAAATGTGATTTTCTGCATCCTTTTTTATGTATGTCTATGTTGTGTAGGTATACTGCCCATTGATAGGGCTGGATTCCGCCAGTTTTTAGATTTTGATTCTGAAATAAATTCATATTAGACTATTTTCAAAAAGAGTGCTGCAATCCCTTTTCTTTATACTTAATTTGTCGAAATTTTGTATACTCTATCTATCTTTAAAACTTTTTAAATATATATATATATATATATATATATATATATATATATATATATATATATATATATATATATATATATATACAGGTAGCCCTCAGTTTATTCCGGGGTTAGATTCCAGAAGGAATGGTTGGAAATCGAAACCATTGTAAATTGAAACCCAGTTTATAATGTAAGTCAATGGAAAGTGAGGGAGATAGGTTCCAGGCCCCTCTCAAAATTGTCATAAGTAACACCTAATACATTATGTTTAAAGCTTTGAAATGAAGACTTTAAATGCTAAACAGCATTAGAAACTTAATAAAATAATCACACAACACAGAATATATAATTAAACTAAGTTAAATTAACAAAAACATTTACTAAACAGCATTATTAACCTAATAAAATAATCACACAACACAGACTTCACTTGCATTTTTCTGCAAACAGTTATTTCTATGCATTCCAATCTGGACTGATTTATAGACAGGAAGATCTTGTTCCTTTGAAATCTGCTCGATAGCTCAGGTCTGGTTAAACTGATTAATTTCAGCTTACTTGGCTTTGCTGCAACACAAGCGGACAGCTCCACCTACTGGCTATTTTAATAAACACTGCTTCTCAATGCTTTTCAATAGCAGTCACATGACTGGAAAAAAAGGTTGTTATTCTGAAACGGTGTAAATTGAACCGTTGTAAACCGAGGGCCACCTGTGTATATATATATATATATATATATATATATATATATATATATATATATATATAGTAGTTGACCTTTATTTACTTTATAGTCATATATTTGTCATTATAATGCATAGCAGTTACAACTCACACATGTGACACAAATCTCTGAGCATTATTTGAGTTGGGATTTTGGAAAGTTTTTCCTCAAGTTGTTTTCTAATGAAAGAGTCCAAACAGAGCAGGGGAAATACCCTCTTGCTACTGCATTTACTTTTAAAGGTTCAAGTGCTCTGCAGTTTGTGCTTCTGCATTTAATAGTATTATAAAACAGAACTCAGATTCAAACAGGAGTCAAGTCGAGCGGGAACGCATGGGAACAAAGTTGCAGGTGGAACTAAGTTCCCACTGGAAAGAGAACAGAAACAATTCAGTAACCATCGTTGCTGCTGGTGGGAGGAGCTGGAGCATAGTCTGATTAGAGGGATAGTGAGATCCTCTAGTAATGGCCAGTAACAGTTCCTACAATACATTAAATGCAAGCTTGTCCTGCTGTGTGATCACCCTGCACTGTGTGGAACACATAATGCTTACATTTCTGTGTTGCTTACTCTGGTGTTATTTAGCTCCCCTCAGCAGAAATAGGACTATTGCACCTTAAGTGGGTGAGACTCTGTGACAGATGAGGATTCTCAAGCCCAAAGGTAACCATTCAACCCTTCATTGGATTTAATTTGCTTTCATTAACCAAAGTGAATAGATTATATACTGTACATATAAATGCATATACCTGTAAGTGGATGTGTGTGTGTGAGTGTAGATTTCAAGATTTTGAAAAGACCAGAGAGTGCAAGTTTAGTTTGTTACATTTGCATCTTCACTAGCACCCTGGCAGCTGCTGGACTGAGTGAGAGTGTTCTTCTTTGCTAAGAATATATATATATATATATATATATATATATATATATATATATATATATATATATATATATATATATATATATATATATATATATATATATATATATATATATATATATAACAATGTTAATTGTGAGGGGGTTGTAAGTCTTGTTGAGTTCCCACACTTTTTTTTTGATGGACTTGACCCCTGGATTTAAATATACTTGTCATGATCTGCAAACAGGATTGCTAATGCCAAATGGGAAAGGAGGTTGAGCACCTTGCTGCTAAATTGAACTCAGAGCAGTTTGTATTTTTAATTTTTTAATTTTAATAATAATTTAACAAAGATTAGATTGAAAAGTCCTAATTTTGCAAAAAGATTTAGTTCATTTTGTACATAGTTTATGGTGTAACTAGAACTCACTGGAAAAGTTTGTGTCAGGACCCCTCATTTGAACAGCACCTGTTCCAAAGCATAGCTTTCAGTATATGGCAGGATTATAATACAATATATTTAATAATTATTCTTTAAAACAAACCCCCAATATAATGCATATACAAAACAATTTATTAATTAATGTAAATTCCTAAATTCTTTATATTAGTTAAAATGTATAGACACATTGAATTATATTTATAGAAAACCAGATATGAATCAAACTATACAAGTTTATGCTGTTACAATATTCTATACAAAGATCATAAAAATTACCTTATTCACAATAATCTCCCAAATCAGAGTTGCATTTAAATATAACAATGAGATTCCAGAATCTTCTGTTATTAACCAAGTTCAATGCTCAATATCGATTACCCACTTAATATGCTTAATTAATAACTACCAGGGATATAACCACAATAACCAGTTTATGTACAATTCTGAACGAGTTCACTATAATAACTGACTTATACATTTTGGAGTATAAAACACTGTCTAGTAAATAAATTATTTAGCAATAATGACTAGTTAAAACTATACAGGACTATGAAACACAAGCTTAAAATAATAATTGTGTTCTTTTAGATCTATTAACTGCAATTTGACTGTAGCAATAATAAATGTATTTGCTTTAAAATATCAAATTATATACTTAACAATTTCTTATACTTTACCAGGCCACCAATTCAGTTAATATCCAAATATGTCTATCGTCATATGTCTTAGAGGAATTATACACATTTGTAAGAGAATTAATCTTGATAGTCTCTTATCCACAAAGAGTGTCCCAACGTATTTTTCTTACAGAAATCTGTGTTCGCACACTGGTCTCTCTTATAAGCAAAATGGCAGCAAGCAGGATTGCAACAGTTACCAACCAAAATATTTCCACCAAGATCTCCTCTCTTTGTGCAAGGAGTTTTTGTCTGAGCCAAGACTCCTCATCATCTCTTAATCATTTGATAGATTTGGGTATGCACTTTCTCTGATTGGCTACTGGGAAATTAAATTTTCAACAGCCAAATGCCTTTTGGCTGTAATACCGGATTTAGGCCATCAGGGGCAGCAGAGAGAGACAACAGTTTCATTCAAATATTGCTACAGTTAAATTATCCAATCATATAAAATGTCTATCAAATACACTATTTCTTTATATTTATAAACCTGTCTGGTCATATTTTAATATACATGGATTATATTTTGTCATTTTTCCTGATTATTTTAATATGAAACATCAGAATTATTTCTAACATCATATTATTATCTTAAAATCCATTTAAAATTGCATTTGATTATTTCCTTATATTCATATAACAACATAGCATATTAAACATACAGTACACCTCTTTCTAAATTGCGTAAAACATATTGCACGATTTATGTGACGGCTAGTGATGTCGAACATAGCTTGTTTGCGTTCGCCACGGCGAGCAAACATATGCGATGTTCGGTCCGCCCCCTATTCGTCATCATTGAGTAAACTTTGACCCTGTACCTCACAGTCAGCAGACACATTCCAGCCAATCAGCAGCAGACCCTCCCTCCCAGACCCTCCCACCTCCTGGATAGCATCCATTTTAGATTCATTCGGAAGCTGCATTGTTAGTGAGAGGAGGGACAGTGTAGCTGCTGCTGATTTAATAGGGAAATCGATAGCTACACTAGTGTATTCAGTGTCCACTACAGTCCTGAAGGACTCATCTGATCTCTGCTGTAAGGACAGCACCCCAAAAAGCCCTTTTTAGGGCTAGAATATCAGTCTGCTTTTTTTTTTTTCCTGTGTAATCTAATTGCAGTTGCCTGCCTGCCAGCGTGTGTGTCAGGCTCACAGCGTATACTGTGCCCACTTGCCCAGTGCCACCACTCATATCTGTTGTAACAGTAGTGTATATTTAAAAAACAACAACACTTTTTTGACTGTGAAATAATAGCAGTCAGTTTCCTTCACACGTGTGCGTTTCAGTGCCTGCCTGCCAGGGCACAGTGTCACACCAGTGCAACTCATATCTGGTGTAACAGTAGTGTACATTTAAAAAATAAAAACACTTTTTTGACTGTGAAATAATAGCAGTCAGTTTCCTTCACACGTGTGCGTTTCAGTGCCTGCCTGCCAGGGCACAGTGTCACACCAGTGCAACTCATATCTGGTGTAACAGTAGTGTACATTTAAAAAAAACAACACTTTTTTGACTGTGAAATAATAGCAGTCAGTTTCCTTCACACGTGTGCGTTTCAGTGCCTGCCTGCCAGGGCACAGTGTCACACCAGTGCAACTCATATCTGGTGTAACAGTAGTGTACATTTAAAAAAAACAACACTTTTTTGACTGTAAAATAATAGCAGTCAGTTTCCTTCACACGTGTGCGTTTCAGTGCCTGCTTGCCATGGCACAGTGTCACACCAGTGCAACTCATATCTGGTGTAACAGTAGTGTAAATTAAAAAAAAAAAACACTTTTTTGACTGTGAAATAATAGCAGTCAGTTTCCTTCACACGTGTGCGTTTCAGTGCCTGCCTGCCTGCCAGGGCACAGTGTCACACCAGTGCAA
Source organism: Bombina bombina (assembly GCF_027579735.1). NCBI lineage: Eukaryota > Metazoa > Chordata > Amphibia > Anura > Bombinatoridae > Bombina > Bombina bombina. Next base: position 1,233,647,157 of record NC_069499.1, read on the forward strand.
CTCATATCTGGTGTAACAGTAGTGTACATTTAAAAAAAACAACACTTTTTTGACTGTGAAATAATAGCAGTCAGTTTCCTTCACACGTGTGCGTTTCAGTGCCTGCCTGCCAGGGCACAGTGTCACACCAGTGCAAATCAAATCTGGTGTAACAGTAGTGTACATTTAAAAAAAACAACACTTTTTTGACTGTGAAATAATAGTAGTCAGTTTCCTTCACACGTGTGCGTTTCAGTGCCTGCCTGCCAGGGCACAGTGTCACACCAGTGCAACTCATATCTGGTGTAACAGTAGTGTACATTTAAAAAAAACAACACTTTTTTGACTGTGAAATAATAGCAGTCAGTTTCCTTCACTCGTGTGCGTTTCAGTGCCTGCCTGCCAGGGCACAGTGTCACACCAGTGCAACTCATATCTGGTGTAACAGTAGTGTACATTTAAAAAAAAAAAAACACTTTTTTGACTGTGAAATAATAGCAGTCAGATTCCTTCACACGTGTGCGTTTCAGTGCCTGCCTGCCTGCCTGCCAGGGCACAGTGTCATACCAGTGCAACTCATATCTGGTGTAACAGTAGTGTACATTTAAAAAAAACAACACTTTTTTGACTGTGAAATAATAGCAGTCAGTTTCCTTCACACATGTGTGTTTCAGTGCCTGCCTGCCAGGGCACAGTGTCACACCAGTGCCACTCATATCTGGTGTAACAGTAGTGTACATTTAAAAAAAACAACACTTTTTTGACTGTGAAATAATAGCAGTCAGTTTCCTTCACACGTGTGCGTTTCAGTGCCTGCCGGCCAGGGCACAGTGTCACACCAGTGCAACTCATATCTGGTGTAACAGTAGTGTACATTTAAAAAAAACAACACTTTTTTGACTGTGAAATAATAGCAGTCAGTTTCCTTCACACGTGTGCGTTTCAGTGACTGCCTGCCAGGGCACAGTGTCACACCAGTGCAAATCAAATCTGGTGTAACAGTAGTGTACATTTAAAAAAAACAACACTTTTTTGACTGTGAAATAATAGCAGTCAGTTTCCTTCACACGTGTGCGTTTCAGTGCCTGCCTGCCAGGGCACAGTGTCACACCAGTGCAACTCATATCTGGTGTAACAGTAGTGTACAATTAAAAAAAACAACACTATTTTGACTGTGAAATAATAGCAGTCAGTTTCCTTCACTCGTGTGCGTTTCAGTGCCTGCCTGCCAGGGCACAGTGTCACACCAGTGCAACTCATATCTGGTGTAACAGTAGTGTACATTTAAAAAAAAAACAACACTTTTTTGACTGTGAAATAATAGCAGTCAGTTTCCTTCACACATGTGCGTTTCAGTGCCTGCCTGCCTGCCTGCCTGCCAGGGCACAGTGTCACACCAGTGCAACTCATATCTGGTGTAACAGTAGTGTACATTTAAAAAAAAAAACACTTTTTTGACTGTGAAATAATAGCAGTCAGTTTCCTTCACACGTGTGTGTTTCAGTGCCTGCCTGCCAGGGCACAGTGTCACACCAGTGCAACTCATATCTGGTGTAACAGTAGTGTACATTTAAAAAAAACAACACTTTTTTGACTGTGAAATAATAGCAGTCAGTTTCCTTCACACGTGTGCGTTTCAGTGCCTGCCGGCCAGGGCACAGTGTCACACCAGTGCAACTCATATCTGGTGTAACAGTAGTGTACATTTAAAAAAAACAACACTTTTTTGACTGTGAAATAATAGCAGTCAGTTTCCTTCACACGTGTGCGTTTCAGTGCCTGCCAGGGCACAGTGTCACACCAGTGCAACTCATATCTGGTGTAACAGTAGTGTACATTTAAAAAAAAAAACACTTTTTTGACTGTGAAATAATAGCAGTCAGTTTCCTTCACACGTGTTGTTAACAGACCAGGGACCAGGTATATAGCAAACCTGATCTGTCTCTGACAGTTATCATAACAGCTTAGCAAATCATGACAAGCAATATTTGCAGACAATAGCAATACACAGCAATATTGGTACAATATATGGGGGATATATATTAACAGGACAATTTAACCCTTAGACACTAATTTAACCCAATATTAGTGATTCAGAACGCATTGTAATATACTATGATTTAATTTACCACCTGTTCAATGTCCTGGGCTAATTTCAGGAATTGTTAAGAGATATAAATATCTATTAATACAGGGATACTTCACATTGATCACTACCAATATAAAACAGTTGTCCTGGTCATTTAGTTGATACATTAATCCTGATAGAGATATATTTGTTCTGAATAATTACCACCCTGGGTTTATACCGCAACAATTGCAAGTTGTAAAAACTATTACTGTTACGAAATAATCAAATAGGAACGTCAGAGGAAATATTCATGCATGTTGTATGATATTTAGACTATCCAAAAATACCAAATGTCAAACCAAGTACATGGTATATCACAAATATGCCATAATCAAATAAATTAACATAAGTGTTGTATCATACTAACTACCCATGCATGGTCTCTCATGTTAAACCACCCTGTAATCAACAATAGTGCCTGAACTAATTATTGTACTTGACCCTTGTGATACATAAACAAGGATCAACCATCTGATTGAGGAATCATAGATGTACTCTCAGTTTTCATTATTACAACTTCATGATAAATTGCAAATTGCAAGGATTAATCGCTGCTAAGTCGGTGATCCAAACCCCTATTACCACTCTCTCCTCTTTTGAGTTAACACTATTCCTGTGTTTTTAATGTGTATTGTTCTACATTTTTTTAAAGTTTCAATAAGTTATATTTTAAATTTTCCTGTACACCTGCCAATTGTAACTCAGTCGTATTCTACATTCAGGGAATTTGAGTGCTATAAATGTGTACATTTTCTGAAGACTTTGATCTTCTTTTGTTCTCTCACAGCACCAACGTTTGCATCACGTAACATTAGGAGGAACACATGTACGTTAATTTCCTCCAAGTTATTATTTAAATAACTATTACTACTAATGATAGTGGAAGGCCCCCTAGTGGGCCAGTAACAACATTAAGGGATTACCAACTTTAAGTCTGGAGAAATGCTAAGCTATGTTTTGTTACAATGTTGCATTTGGAGAGGCGGTGTCTGTTCTTACCTTTATAGGGTCCTGCAGCAGTGAATTCAGCCTCTTTCGGTTTCCAGACTTCAAGGAGAAGGTTTTGAAGTTTTGCTGCAAAGAGTGGAGCATGGAGAGATCCAGAAGGAAATCTGTGCCTCCCAAGCGTTACAGGGAGGTGGTGGAGCTGTCTGCCAGGAAGAAGGGACCTGCAAAGCAAAGACAGGAACCTGAGTCTGATGATTTGGTACCCCCCACACCCCAAAAGTCCCCACCAGCCAGGCGTTTCAATAAAGGGAAGGGGAAGAAAGGGAGTGGGTTGGGGGATGGAGGCCCTAGTTTGCAGGCCCAGGGTGAGGGGGCCCTAGAGGGATCGCCCAATCTGGATGTTCAGGCCCAGAGGTCAGGGGAGTTAGCCAGGGAGAATCTAGGTGGGCCCAGTGGGGGCCACGAGGTATCACAGGGTATGCAGGGCCCACTGGGACCAGGCATCATTGACCAGTTTGCAGCCTTGCCGCCGGAAGCCATGGCGGCGGTCCTGGCCTTAGCGCAGTCCTTATCAGGGAGGGCCGTGGTGGCCCATGCGCAGGGCTCGGGGGCCGTTGTGGTGGCCGGTGATGAGGTAGGGGGAGTGCGGCCTATTGCAGAGTGCGCAGCGGTAACGGCTCCCTCTGATGGCGGCTCACGCTAGAACTCCTCCTCCAAGATTTCGTCTGAGGAGGAGGAGGAGAGTAGCAGCCGCCATCTTGGGAGCAGGAAGGAGACACCCTCATGCGACCGGAGCTCCACAGGTAACTTGGGGAGATTACCGGTCGCGGGAGGGGCAGCAGCGGGGCCCGTGGTGTGTGAGAGGGGGCACTTACTTCGCGCAGCAGAGGTGGCTGGTCCGAGCGGGCCGCGGCAGTTGCGTGGCGCAGATGAGGGGATGTCTGACAGGCCAAGGGCTGGTGCGCATGTGCAAGCAGGGGTGAATCCCGGTCAGGTGCGGAGGGATCCTGAGGTGATAATGAGATCGGATGTGAGGCCTAGCACTAGCGCCCAGGCGCAGGCACAATTGAATGTACGTGTTGGGCAGAGGCCCCAGGAGTTTGCGGCGGCAAGTGAGAGGGGCACATATAGAGGACATATGGGGAATTTTGCAAATGAGGCACAAATGGTGGCAAGTATGGATGAAGGTGTGTTGAGGGGCCGAGCGGGGCCTATAGAGAGAGATGATAGGCCAATGTATAGGTCAGGTCTACCACACGGTTCTCAAGCTGGGTATGGTCAGCATGGCGGGTGGGCCCATGCGGGGATAACGCATGGTTATCAGCAGTCAAGCCAGGTTGTGACTGGTGAATGTTTGAGACAGGGTGATATGGAGCGTGACAGGCAGTATGATATGGCGCACATGCAAAGAGGAGTGAATGAGGACACAATTAGAAGGGCAGTAGAAGCTGCACTGTGTGAGGTTCATGATGCTAGGCCCCTGCCTGGGTTTAGTGATCACGCCCAGGAGGTGGCACGGCAGGAACAGGCTATTAGAAGTGCTGTGGCTAGAGCTTTGGGCATGCAAGGGAGAGAAGGGGGGGAGAGGATGGGTACTTCTGTTGATGCACCTCCTGTAGACCGGAGTACTCCCCAAGTTGTTTTGTCCCAGCAGGTGCCGGAACAGTCGACAGCACGAATGGATTCGGGATCAAATAGCGCCCTGGTGGTGGCAGGGCCCAGCAACAGTCAACTGGGTGCAACACAGCAGGGGTCAGCAGGAGCAGAGACGACAGGAGATGGTGAGTGCAATGCACCTGACAGTATGCACACTGACACAGGGTCTTCCACAAGTGGGTCTGGTTCTGACAGTGGGGAGGATCTAGGCCTAGTGGGAAAGGGGCAGCGCAGAATGTTCAGATGGATAAAGAAGATGGCGTCTGCGCAGGCTAACGACAGGGCAGGGGTTAAAAGCCAGGCAATGGAGGTTCAAGGGTCACAGGGACCAGGGGGCTCTATGGCCCCGGTGGGCCCGGTGCCCCATAAGGTAGCGGCGCAGGGGGATACTTACCCCTGTTTAGTACACTCACTTTACGGACATCTAAAGCAGAAGGTCATAAAGAAGATTCAGGAGGGTAAATACATTAATGTGTTTGACCTCTCCCTTGATGCTTATAGGGCGAAAGAGAGGGTGGCTGATGGGTCTGGCCCTAAGGTGCGTAGGGCGGAGACATACGAGGAATGGCTTAAATGCTTCCGAGTCTTGGCCGTGTGCTACGTAGACAGGTGGCCCTTGCAGGGGCACAACTGTTTAAGTACCAGGAGATGGTGGAGGATATACACACGAGGTTTAAGGAAGGCGCATGGCGGGAGTACGACATGGCCTTCAGGAGAAAGATGGTGGGTAACCCTTTGCTGCATTTTGGCACTCAGGACATGCACCTGTGGTCAAAACTGGGGCTGGAGGGAGGTTCACCCTCCCCGGTGGCGGCGCGCCAGACGCAGCAATGCCAGGGGGCCCGGATCGGTAGACGGGGTAGGGAATGTTGGAAATTCCAAGATAAGCAGTGTGACAGGGGGAGTAACTGCTCCTTTCATCACATATGCAAATTCTGCGCGGGACCACACCCAGGAGCTGAGTGTGGAAAAAGGAGAGAGCAGGGTCAGATCAAACCGGCTCCTAAGCCTGGAGTTACAGTCAAGGGCCCCAACCCCGCTTAGCTTGTCGGCCATGCTGATATGGCTGGCTAACTACCCTGACCGGGAGGTGGCAGAATTGCTCAGGTCAGGGTTGGAAGGGGGGTTTCACATTCCAATCACTGGGATGGTTAGGGGTTCGGCGGTGCACAGGAACCTCAAAACAGCCTACGAATTCCCGCATGTAGTGAGGGAAAAATTGGCTAAGGAATTCGTATTGGGCAGGGTCTCTGGCCCATTCGCGGATTGCCCATTGGGAGATCTGGTGATCTCGCCATTGGGGGTCGTACCAAAAAAGGAGGAAGGGAAGTTCAGGTTGATACACCACCTGTCCTTTCCGAGGGGGAGTTCGGTCAATGACGCAATCGACCCCGAGATAAGTTCGGTACATTATCAATCATTTGATAAGGCGCTGGACGTTGTTCGGGCATGCGGTTCAGTAGCGCTCTTAGCGAAGCTGGACATCGAGTCAGCATTTTGACTGCTGCCCTTGCATCCCTCGGCCTTCAGACTGATGGGCATGAAGTTTGAGGGTGCATATTATGTGGATCGTTGCTTGCCGATGGGGTGCTCCCTGTCTTGCTCGCTGTTCGAATGCTTCATCTCTTTCCTCCATTGGGTGGTATACAAGGCTTCAGGGGGGGGAGCATTGGCCCACTACCTTGATGATTTCTTATTGGTAGGGAGAGCAGGTTCAACAGAGTGTGAACAGCTCATGGGCGTTATGCAGGATATGATGAAGCGTTTTGGCGTCCCGCTGGCGGACGATAAAACACAGGGCCCGTGCACGTGTCTCACTTTCTTGGAAATTGAAATCGACACGGTGCTGGAGATATGCAGGTTACCAATGGAGAAGGTGACGCGTATGCGGTCGGCGGTACGGGCAGCATGCAGTAGGGACAAGGTCACCGTCAGGAATGTCCAGTCCTTGCTGGGTTTGCTGAATTTCGCGGGGAGAGTTATACCTATGGGACGGATTTTTAACCGTCGGTTGGAGGGCCTGTTGAAGGGCCCTACTGGCCACAACAAATGGGTACTCGTCACATCTGAGGTGAAGGAAGATCTGGCGGTCTGGGATCATTTCCTTCAGAGTTTTAACGGGGTGTGCTTATGGAGACAGCCGTCGGTACCGAACCGTTTGCTGAACCTGTTCACGGACGCAGAGGGCGGCTTTGGTTATGGGGCATACTTGGATGGGGAATGGAGCGCAGCTCCGTGGCCACGGGAGTGGGTGGCGTCAGGTTACATAAAAAACCTGACTTTGTTAGAGCTATTCCCCATCGTTGTGGCTATTGAAATATGGGGAGAGAAGTTAGCCAATAGGTCGGTGGTGTTCTGGACAGACAACATGAGTGTGGTGTACGCCATTAACAGGTTGTCCGCGTCATCACCAGCAGTCGTGTGCTATCTGAGGCACTTGGTGTTGCGCTGCTTACAGCGTAACATTCACTTCACCGCCAAACACGTACCGGGAGTGCATAACGTTATTGCTGATGCACTCTCTCGATTTAAATGGGGGCAGTTTAGGGAAGCAGCTCCCATAGCGGCGGTTGAGGGTCTAACGTGCCCAATTTTTCTTTGGCAGTTATTGAAGATTGGGCAAGCATCTTACCGTTAGTTAAGGCATCTTTGGCGCCCAGGACGTGGTCGGCATACAGGAGCCACTGGAGCAGCTGGGAAGCTTTCTGTCTACAAAAGGGCGTGCAGGTACAAAGGGCCACTAGGGTGCAGATTTTAGACTGGTTGGCGCAGCTGAGGCGTGACGGGGTCAGTAGGGCCGGTGCGGCAGGGAGACTGTCGGCTGTCGCATTTTTTAACAAAGCTCTGGGTCACGCTGATCACTCTGGAGCCTTTCTGCTTAGGAAGGTGTTGAAAAGGTGGGGAAGGGTGGCTCCCCGGCCGAAGGACCGAAGGGAGCCCATAACACAGGACAGGCTGAGGCTGTTAGCCTTGAGTGGGGCTTTTGTGTGTAAATCTGAATATGAGAGCCTGTTGTTTAGGGCAGCTTTTGCTGTGGCATTTGCGGGAGCGCTCCGAGTGGGGGAGCTCGTGGCTTCTTCTAAGGTGAAAGGCTCAGGGGGTGTACGGTTGGAGCACATCCGGGTGACTGACGGGGGCCTTCTATTGTTCGTGCCAAGGTCAAAAACTGACCAAGAAGGCAGAGGAGCGTGGTTGCCACTTACAAAGCAGGATTGTGTTGACAGTTGTCCGGTCAGTTGCGTTGAACAATACCTGTTGGCGCGACCGGCGGGAGGTGAGCTGTTTTTCGTACATGAGGACGGGTCAGCATTGTCCGCGTTCCAATTCCGTAGGGTGCTCACTAAGGCGACTGAGAAAGCGGGGTTGGATCCCAAAAGGATTTCTCCGCATTCATTCAGAATAGGCGCAGCAACCAGCGTGGCGCAGAAGTGCCTCCCAGCAGCGGAGATTAAACGTCTCGGTAGATGGAAGTCTACACAATATAGGACATACATTAGACCGACAAAGGGGCAAAATTAGTAGCAGTTCTGGGCTGGGAGTCACTGGTGGCTGGGGTTCTTTATTTGGTCAAATTTGGCGGGTTAGTTTATGATGGTGTACTCTGTTTTAACAGGTGTTGTAAATGAGAAAGCCCCGACAGTTCGCGTGTGGATTGTAGGGCATTCATACGTCCACTGGGCTCACATCAGGGCACTGCGGTCGCCGGAGGGACAGCAGCTTGGATTCCCAACGTCCAAGGCAAGCTTCCGGTGGTTAGGGCGCAGGGGATTGTTGTGGGCTGATTTGCCGGCGCTCTTGAAGGACGCGCACAGAAGGTGGGGGCGGCCTAACATTTTAGTGCTGCACCTCGGGGGGAATGATTTGGGGGCACTGCCCGAATTGGACCTGATTAAAAGAATGTCAGCAGATGTGCATTGGGTGCACACTTGGTTGAAGGAGGTGACTGTGGGGTGGTCGAATGTGGTTGCTAGACTGCATTGGAGACACATTGTCACTCAGAAGGCTGCGTATAACGTGCGCAAAAAGGTGAACAGGAAGATGGGAAGGACGGTCACGGGCTTGGGGGGTTTCGTGATCAGGCACGAAACTATAACGGCCGACAAAAAGGACCTATTTAGGCCTGATGGTGTCCACCTGACGGACGTTGGGCTGGATATCTTTCTAAAGGACATCAGGGGAGCCCTATTGAGGGTTATTGCATAAAGTTCAGAAATATGGTTATGTGATTGCTGTTATTATTGTTATTATTGTTACTGTTATTGTAGTTGTTTAAGTAATAGGTGCCTGTTGGTTTGTTTGGCGGCAAGAGTTCGCCTGGCTCTTGTGGCGGGTGGTCAATGCCCTGGGGAGCGGGCACAAGGAGAGAAGAGTGACGGTCCAAAAAGAAGGGAGGGGTTATGCCCGCCAGGCGCCTGTCTGGGGGTCCCCTCCCTCGCGAATGTGGGCCGAAGATCTCTCACCATCACAACTCTCTCTGAGTGCCATTGGGCGTGTCAGCCGGGTGTCACGCTGCAGGTATCGGAAGGGGCCTTGACCATCTGCTAGTAGGGGCTAGGATAGGGAGAGATGCCGCCAACGTTGATTCATTACGAACTTGTTGCCAAGTTTTGATTAGGTTGATTAAGTGCATAAGCGTAATTAGAGTAACACTTAGGCACTAGTTAAAGCGCTTATTTAATAAATGTGGACCGTGACCGGTTCTTTTTCCCAACAATGGTGTGTGTTGTCTTATTTATTTAGATAAGCATTACAGTTTGGAGGACGGAATAGGGGGTTTAGACCTTATGATAGTGGAAGGCCCCCTAGTGGGCCAGTAACAACATTAAGGGATTACCAACTTGAAGTCTGGAGAAATGCTAAGCTATGTTTATTTACAATGTTGCATTTGGAGAGGCGGTGTCTGTTCTTACCTTTATAGGGTCCTGCAGCAGTGAATTCAGCCTCTTTCGGTTTCCAGACTTCAAGGAGAATGTTTTCCCGCCCACCCGTCCCATGGAAGAAGCGAATGGCGGCAAAGAAGCGGCTGAGTAGGGTAAGCCGACTTGGCAGGGGTAGGTTTAATTGAGCTAACCTGCAGTAAGACCAAGTCTTTAATATAGCCATCCACCCCTGGCAGTTGGGTTGTACGATTCTGTTGGCAGGGGTCGCCTTACTGGGTTGGTTGGATATGCCTCAGCAGGCGGGTGGTCAATGCCCTGGGGAGCGGGCACAAGGAGAGAAGAGTGACGGTCCAAAAAGAAGGGAGGGGTTATGCCCGCTAGGCGCCTGTCTGGGGGTCCCCTCCCTCGCGAATGTGGGCCGAAGATCTCTCACCATCACAACTCTCTCTGAGTGCCATTGGGCGTGTCAGCCGGGTGTCACGCTGCAGGTATCGGAAGGGGCCTTGACCATCTGCTAGTAGGGGCTAGGATAGGGAGAGATGCCGCCAACGTTGATTCATTACGAACTTGTTGCCAAGTTTTGATTAGGTTGATTAAGTGCATAAGCGTAATTAGAGTAACGCTTAGGCACTAGTTAAAGCGTTTATTTAATAAACGTGGACCGTGACCGGTTCTTTCTCCCAACAATGGTGTGTGTTGTCTTATTTATTTAGATAAGCATTACAGTTTGGAGGACGGAATAGGGGGTTTAGACCTTATTATATTCCCTATAACATCTCAGTAGTGCCATTGGGCCCCTTTTTCTCTTATCATATCTGGTGTAACAGTAGTGTACATTTAAAAAAAAAAAATTTTGACTGTGAAATAATAGCAGTCAGTTTCCTTCACACGTGTGCGTTTTAGTGCCTGCCAGGGCACAGTGTCACACCAGTGCAACTCATATCTGGTGTAACAGTAGTGTACATTTAAAAAAAACAACACTTTTTTGACTGTGAAATAATAGCAGTCAGTTTCCTTCACACGTGTGCGTTTCAGTGCCTGCCAGGGCACAGTGTCACACCAGTGCAACTCATATCTGGTGTAACAGTAGTGTAGATTTAAAAAAAAAAATACAATTTTGACTGTAATAGATTGAATAACAGTTAGTTGTCTAGAAGCGTGTTTGTCAGGCCTACAGCGTCTACTCTGCCAACTTCTGCCAGTGCACAGTGCCACTCATATCTGTTGTCACAGTAGCTTGCACGCATAGTACCACTAATCGAAAAAAAAAATGACAGGCAGAGGCAGGCCACCCCGCAGGGACCGTCGTGGTCATGGTGCTGTGATTCCCTTTGGCCCTAGAATAATGCCCAGTGTTCAGAGGTCACGTACCCTGAACTCGAACAGTTCTGAGGACATAGTTGACCGGCTAACACAGGACACCCAATCTTCTAAACCTTCCGCTCGGAACCTTGACACACCATCCTCCTCCAGCTTAGCTTCGGGCACCTCTCAAGTTACCACTCGCCCGCCTGCCGCCACCACCAACACTAGCACCACAGCCGCTTCACTTGATCTGTCAGTGGAGTTATTTACACATCAGTTGGAAGAAATGAGTGATAGTGATGCGCAACCATTATTGCCAGAGGATGTAGATAACAGGGATATGTCTCAGTCAGGCAGCATTACACACATGGACGTACGGTGTGATGATGATGATGTTGTACCCACTGCTGCTTCCTTTGCTGAGTTGTCAGATACAAGTGAAGCTGTTGATGATGACGATGAGTCCGTGGATGTCATGTGGGTGCCCGCTAGAAGAGAAGAAGAACAGGGGGAAAGTTCAGATGGGGAGACAGAGAGGAGGAGGAGATGAGTTGGAAGCAGGGGGAGGTTGTCGCAAGGAGCTAGTGGCACAGTCAGACAGCATGCATCGGCACCCGGGGTCAGCCAGAAAGCACGCCAATCAACGCATGCTGTTGCCACCACCAAAATGCCGTCATTGCAGAGCACAGCAGCATTTTTTGTGTGTGTCTGCCTCTGACAACAGCGATGCCATTTGCAACCTGTGCCAAAAGAAACTGAGTCGTGGGAAGTCCAACACCCACCTAGGTACAACTGCTTTGCGAAGGCACATGATCGCACATCACAAACGCCTATGGGATCAACACATGAGTACAAGCAGTACACAAACTCAAAACTGCCATCCTCCTCCTGATCCAGCATCTTCAGCCACGTCAACCACTGCTGTCCTCCTTGCCACCTCTCAACCATCCGCCACTCCGTGTCTCGCCTTGAGCAGTTCCTGCTCATCTGCCCACAGTCAGGTGTCTGTCAAGGACATGTTTGAGCGAAAGAAGTCAATGTCATAAAGTCACCCCCTTGCCCGGCATATGACAGCTGGCTTGTCTGAACTCTTAGTCCGCCAGCTTTTACCATACAAGCTGGTGGAGTCTGAGGTGTTCAAAAAATTTGTAGCTATTGGGACACCGCAGTGGAAGGTACCTGGCCGAAATTTATTTGCACAAAAGGCAATCCCCAACCTGTACTCGATTGTGCAAAAGGAAGTAATGGCATGTCTGGCACACAGTGTTGGGGCAAGGGTCCATCTGACCACTGATACCTGGTCTGCAAAGCATGGTCAGGGCAGGTATATCACCTACACTGTGCATTGGGTAAACCTGCTAACGGCTGCCAAGCATGGAATGCCTGGCTCTGCAGAGGAGGAGTTGGTGACACCGCCACGACTTGCAGGCAGGCCTGCTGCCACCTCCTCTACTCCTCCTACTCCATCCTCTTCCATAACCTACTCGGCTGAGTCCTCTTCTGCTGCTGCGTCTTGCTCCACATCAGCGGCACCCCCCCAGCTCCCCAGGTACTATTCCACATACCGGATACGGCAGTGTCACGCCGTCTTGGGGTTGACTTGCCTGAAAGCAGAAAGTCACACCGGACCAGCACTCCTGTCTGCCCTGAACGCAAAGGTGGATCAGTGGCTGACTCCGCACCAACTGGAGTTCGGCAAAGTGGTTTGTGACAACGGAAGAAATTTGTTGGCGGCATTGAATTTGGGCAAGTTGACACATGTGCCGTGCACGGCACATGTGTGTAATCTGATCGTACAACGCTTTGTGCATAAGTACCCAGGCTTTCAGGACATCCGGAAGCAGGCCAGGAAGGTGTGTGGCCATTTCAGGCATTCCTACACGGCCATGGCACACTTTTCAGATATCCAGCGGTGAAACAACATGCCAGTGAGGCGCTTGATTTGCGACAGCCCGACACATTGGAATTCAACACTCCTAATGTTTGACCCCCTGCTCCAACAAGAAAAAGCCATTAACGACTATTTGTATGACCGGGGTGCTAGGACAGCCTCTGCGGAGCTGGGAATTTTTTTGCCACGTTACTGGACGCTCATGCGCAATGCCTGTAGGCTCATGCGTCCTTTTGAGGAGGTGACAAACCTAGTCAGTCGCACCGAAGGCACCATCAGCGACATCATACCATTTGTTTTCTTCCTAGAGCGTGAAGAGGAAGAGTTGTGGTCACCATCACCACCAGAAACAGCCTTATCAGCATTGCTTGCTGGACCTGCGGCAACGCTGGAAGAGGATTGTGAGGAAGAGGAGTCAGAGGAGGAATGTGGCTTTGAGGAGGAGGAGGAGGAAGACCAACCACAACAGGCATCCCAGGGTGCTCGAAGTCACCTATCTGGTACCCGTGGTGTTGTACGTGGCTGGGGGGAAGAACATATCTTCAGTGAGATCACTGAGGACGAGGAACGGGACATGAGTAGCTCGGCATCCAACCTTGTGCAAATGGGGTCTTTCATGCTGTCGTGCCTGTTGAGGGACCCTTGTATAAAAAGGCTGAAGGAGAACGACCTGTACTGGGTGTCCACGCTACTAGACCCCCGGTATAAGCATAAAGTGCCTGAAATGTTACTGAATTACCGCAAGTCGGAAAGGATGCAGCAGTTCCAAAATAAATTAAAAAGTATGCTTTACACAGCGTATTAGGGTGATGTCACAGCACAATGGGAATCTAACAGGGGAAGAGGTGAAAGTAATCCTCCTCCTCAAACGACCACGCCGGCAAGGACAGGACGCTTTACAGACGTGTTGTTGATGGAGTTAATAGGAAAGAAACAATGGCACTACTCAAAATTAATAATGTATAGTAAACGTTCCCCTTTGCCCCATAGTAGTGGGTATGTTAAGTCTCCTAAAGGCTAGTATTCACACTTTCTGGCTATATGGTAGTAGACCAAATTGGATTTTAAAATGTGTGTTAACCCCTGTTTTTAAATGATCTAGTAAAAGTTATATTTTAGCACAATTTTTTGTCGTAATTTCTACATGTTCATGAGTGCTATATATGTACCCTTTCATCAGTTCTTTACTGATCCTCTGTACGTGTTGTTGATGGAGGACATGCAGAGCTTTTTAAGTCCTACGCATCGCCACAGCCCTTCGGGGTCCACCCTCAGAGAACGACTCGACCGACAGGTAGCAGACTACCTCGCCTTAACTGCAAATATCGACACTCTGAGGAGCGATTAACCCCTTGACTACTGGGTTGCAGGCTTGACCTGTGGCCTGAGCTATCCCAATTTGCGATAGAACTTCTGGCCTGCCCCGCTTCAAGTGTCCTGTCAGAAAGGACCTTCAGTGCAGCAGAAGGTATTGTCACTGAGAAGAGAAGTCGCCTAGGTCAAAAAAGTCTAGATTACCTCACCTTTATTAAGATGAATGAGGGATGGATCCCGAAGGGACTGACAGTGGGCGATACATTCAACTAAAAGAGGCCTGATGAGATGAGCTGCCTTGGGCTAAAAATGGTCCACACACTGCTGTATTCTATCTCTGAATGCCGGATGACTTGCGTGACTTATCCGCCACCAACTAGGGTCCAAGCCATAATGTTTTAGGGCACTTTCTGCCTGGGAAACAAACATCAATTTTTCTGGCCGCTGCTACAGCGGCTGCAACAATACCTAATCTTTCAGGCATGTATACATGCCTAATTTTTCTATCCTCTAGTGCTGCACTGTGGCTTCAAAAACAAAACCAAAAAAAAGGCACATAACAGGGATTAAACTGATAGGAATAGTACTACTTAACACACCACTCCTATCTGGTGGCACATTAGATTGCACGCGCAGTGCCCCAAATTTGAAGTAGGAGGTCCGACCAAGCATCTTTTTCCATCTCCCGGTTCCTAAAATCGATGCCATATACACATCCCCTGATAGGGGACGTAACAGGGATTAAACTGATAAGAATAGAACTACTTAACACACCACTCCTATCTGGTGGCACATTAGATTGCACGCGCAGTGCCCCAAATTTGAAGTAGGAGGACCGACCAAGCATCTTTTTCCATCTCCCGGTTCCTAAAATTGATGCCATATACACATCCCCTGATAGGGGACGTAACAGGGATTAAACTGATAAGAATAGAACTACTTAACACACCACTCCTATCTGGTGGCATATTAGATTGCACACGCAGTGCCCCAAATTTGAAGTAGGAGGACCGACCAAGCATCTTTTTCCATCTCCCGGTTCCTAAAATCGATGCCATATACACGTCCCCTGATAGGGGATGTAACAGGGATTAAACTGATAGGAATTGTACTACTTAACACACCTTATAATAACGCAGAGAGAGGCAATGCAGAGAGAGGAGTCTGAAGAAGAGGAGTCAGAGGAGGAAGGTGGCTTTGAGGAGGTGGAAGACCAAACACAGCAGGCGTCACAGGGGGCTTGTTGTCACCATTCGGGGACCCTTGGTGTTGTACGTGGATGGGTGGAGGAAGAGACCTTCAATGACATCAGTGAGGACAAGGAACGGGACATGGCTAGCTTGGTATCCAACCTTGTGCAAATGGGGAGTTTGCGGTTGTGCAAATGGACTGTTTGCGGTTGTTTGCGGTTGTTTGCGGTGCGTTAAATGGGGAGTTTGGTCTGTCACTGTGAAGCGGGCGTAACCCTTACACTACCTGATCAATACAACATCATACCTGATGTTTTAAAGCACGTTATTCCAAACAATTTAGGAATGTTAGGTGATTTATGCCCTCTATGGATTAAAACCAGTCTCTGCATCAACTATGTAATTTTCCATGGGAGTTTTGCCATGGATCCCCCTCCGGCATGCCACAGTCCAGGTGTTAGTCCCCTTGAAACAACTTTTCCATCACTATTGTGGCCAGAAAGAGTCCCTTTGGGTTTTAAAATTCGCCTGCCTATTGAAGTCTATGGCGGTTCGCCCGGTTCGCCCGTTCGCAAACAATCGTGGAAGTTTGTGTCCGCCGTTCATCACTAGTGACGGCCACACGTGTATTTGTTAAATGCCTGAAAAAAATAAAAAGAAATAGGTTATTAAAATTGGCCATTTTAAATCCTTAAAAAATTCTATGCTTTAAAAAAAAAATACATAGGTTAAGATATGCTGAAATTCGGATTCTGAGGTTTTCAGCTTCCAATATTATCCTTCTTAGGCATAGACAATCTCCCAGATTCATGCGGTTATATTTAATATGTTGTCTGAATATATATATTAGCACACAGGAGAGCACACTCAATTCAAAGGTCAAATAGCCAGGGTGCTAGTAACCACTAAATAAAAATAACAAAAACTTGCACTCACTGGTCTTCTTTTCAAAAACACACTTTACTGTGACGTTTCGGAGACAGAGTATCCCCTTCCTCAGACAAAGTGTAATGACAACTCATACAATTTATAGAGCAAACAAAGCAGTGACCCCTCCCCCCAATTAAGACCAAAAACCGCCAAACTGCAGTCATGGCAACCAACTTAAACAAAACTAAACAAAACAGTGTAAATAAGAGTGACATGACAATGGTTAATACATAATCCTTCCTAGAAAATAAGTGATTAATAAAATTAAGTGACATATGTTATACATTGTAACAACCAAACAATAAATATCAACAATACCTCAATAATATTTAGTACAGTAGTGGCTTTCACTATACAAACGCTTCATACTCAAACATTGCATTGTGAATATTTAAACTCATCAAAAAGCCACAGTAAATGTCAAGCTTTCAGATGTATGGGGCCCAATGTACAGTTATACCTGTATATGTGATCACGATAAAAATTATACTAATCATGTGACACATTAATAACTCTTACTCACATTCATTTGTCTGATCCTATGCATATATTATATGAAATTTGCCAAACCCTGGTCCTAGAATGTGCATGTAAAATGTACACATTGTCTTATCACGCCGACACCAAAGCCGAAGCACCAGAAGTGGAGGGGAGGGGCATAGGACAGAGACGCCACGTCACATCAGAGTGTTCACATTGCCATGGGAACCCGGTTAATGCACTACATAGCATAAAACAACTAGGGAACCATAGCAACCATTGTGATCAAGCCAGTTAGAAAAGTGTCAAATTCAATCCTAACATCTTCATGCGATAAAGACCAATCACATGAACTTACTTAAATATTTAATAAAGTGAACCGCAAAGTTCCAACACACGGGGGTGACCTAAATATATGCATCCGATTACATCCAGACTGGCAGTGTTTGTGGACCATTTTCTACAACCATTGGTGAAGAATATACGGTCTTACCTTTGTGATTCTTCTCAACTAATTCTTGAACTGATGGAACTAGAAGTTGAGGACTCTTGGATCCTAGCTACGGCTGATGTTAACAATCTTTATACAATCATTCCTCACGAGAGTGGCAAACTCTGTATTTTGGAGGAATTGGATTGTTACCCCTATGTGGGTTCCCCTATTTCAGGTTTGAGAACTCATTTCACCAACAAATAGCAGGAATTGCTATGGGGTCAAATGTGGCCCCATCCCTGGCTAATTTATTTATGGATAAATATGAAACAACAGTCATGGGCATCTTTGATAAACCTGAAGTTAAATTCTATCGTCGTTATATAGACGACCTCTTTATTGTTTGGAATGGTACTGCTGAGGCTCTACAGAGCTGGTTTGACCAGTTAAATAACCTGGAGAATCCAGTGAAATTTAAACTCAACATTCAAGAAACAACGATTGATTTTCTGGATCTGAGAATTTTTAAAAAAGGCCAGCAACATCTGGGAACATCTCTGTTCTGTAAACCAACGGACCGAAACTCACTGCTCCATGCGAGTAGTAGCCATCCTACCAGCTTATTAAAGGCAATACCGAAAGCCCAATTATTGAGAGTAACAAGAAATAACAGTGAACCAGAGCTCATGTCTGAACAACTAATAGAGATGGCGGAGAAATTTAAACAGCGGGGTTATAACCCACGTTTAATCGATCAGAACATGCAAGTGGTCACTGACTTGGACTCTGGGAGATGTGTGGAAACTAAAAGGGACATGAAAAGATTGACCTTCACAATGACCTACAGCCCCACTATAAGCAAGATAGGCGTAAGCCTTGACCAACACTGGCATATTATCAAGAGCGATCCTAACCTTCCATTTGATGAGTGGGATCACCCCAGAGTGGGCTATAAAAGAAATAAAAATCTTAAAGATGCTCTAATGCTTACTGATCCGGCTCACTGCTACACTCCATCCAATTGGTTACAGCGGAATAAGAAAAATGGCTGCTATAAGTGCACGGGCTGTACAACGTGTAGCGCTATGATACCAGACACGACGTTTTGTCATCCCCACACCACACCAATAGGAGATTTCAGATTAGACACTTTATAACATGTACTACTACTCATGTGGTATATCTCCTTAATTGTTGTTGTGGACGTTTTTACGTCGGAAAAAACGGCTGACGATGCCAGGATAAGATTTGTGAATCATAGGTCAGCTATAAGGACAGCAATGAAGAGAAAGACAAGCGACCAACCAGTGGCAAGACATTTTTTAGAGACTGGTCACACAGTGAATAGTGATGTTGCGAACTTAAAATTTTCGGTTCGCGAACGGCGGACTTGAACTTCCGGTATTGTTCACGAACCCGCAAACCGCGCGAACCGCCATTGAATTCAATAGGCAGGCGAACCTACAAGGACTCTTTCTGGCCACAATAGTGATGGAAAAGTTGTTTCAAGGTTACTAACACCTAGACTGTGGCATGCTGGAGGGGGATCCCTGGCAAAACTCCCATGTAAAATTACATAGTTTATGCAGAGTCTGCTTTTAACCCATAAAGGGCCTAAATCACCTAACATTCCCAAATTGTTTGCAATAACGTGCTTTAAAACATCAGTAATGATGTCGTATCTATCAGGTAGTGTAAGGGTTACGGCCGCATCACAGTGACAGAGCAAACTCCAAGTGTAACGCACCGCAATCAACCGCAAACAGTCCACTTGCAGAACACGAGATAGGTAGATTTGATAGATAGATACATAGATTACATAGCTCAATCGATGCAATATACATATGATCGATACACTGTACATAGCTCAATAGATGCAATATACATTTGATAGATACGAATTACATCGATCAATAGATGCAATATACATTTGATAGATACGAATGTTATCGAATCAAAGATGCAATATACATTTTATAGATACGAATGACATCACCCAAAATATGTAATATACATTTTATAGATACGAATTACATCGATCAATAAATGCAATCTACATTTGATCGATACGTTTGATAGTTCGATCGATTTGATATATAAATAAATCGATTTGAAATATATATAATTTCCCTGACAGAGTATAACAATAAGACATGTGGTCTGTGATCCGTGGTGTGTAAAGAAGTACAATTCTTAACATTTTACTACAACCTGTTACTCCCCCTATCGGTTGAGGTCTATATGGCCTTCATTTTTGGAACCGGGAGATGGAAGAAGATGATTGTTCTGTCCTCCTACTTCAAATTTGTCAGAAACACAAGTGGCTGTCTCAAAACAGTCCGGACAGAAGATAGATCGATCGATAGGATAGATAGATATACATAGATTGATAGTTAGATAGAATCGATAGAAGAGAAAAAGATAGATTTTTTAGATATATAATTACCCTGATAAAGTCTAATAATTAAACATGCGGTCTTGGACCCAACTAGGTTGTGTTAAGTAGTACTATTCTTCGCACTTTCAGCCCTGTAACTCCCCCTATTGGTGGAGGTCTATATGGCGGTTATGATTACCCTGACAAAGTATAACAACAAGACACGCGGTCTGGGACCCATGGTAATTTGTTTTGTTAAGTAAAACTTTTCTTATCACTTGAATCCCTCTTACCCACCCTTTTGTTGGAGCTCTATATGGCTTGCATGATTAGCCTGACAAAGTATAATAAGAAAACATCTGGTCTGGGACCCATGTTAATTAGGTTGTGTTTAAGTAGTACTATTCTTAGAACTGTAATCCCTGTTACTCCCACTATCAAGGGAGGTCTATATGGCCTGCATGATTACCCTGACAAAGAAGAACAACAAGACACACAGTGTTGGACCCATGATAACTAGCTTGTGTTAATTAGTACTTTTCTTAGCACTTTAATCCCTGTTATGGCCTGCCTGATTACCCTGACAAAATATAATAATAAGACATACGTTCTGGGACCCATTTTAACTAGGTTGTGTTTTAAGTAGTAACATTCTTAGCACTTTAATCTCTGTAACTCCCCCTATTTGGGGAGGTCTATATGGCCTGGATTATTACCCATACAAAATATAATAATAAGACATCTGCTCTGGGTCTGTGACCCATGGTAACTATGTTGTGTTAATTAGTAATGTCCTTAGCATTTTAATAGCTGTTACTCATACTCACCCTATAGGTGGCGGTCTATATGGCCTGCATGATTACCCTTACAAAATATAATAACAAAACATGCGGTCTGGGACCCATGGTAACTAGTTTGTGTTAAGTAGTAATTTCCTTTGCATTTTAATACCTCTTAGGGGAGGTCTATATGGCCTGCATGATTACCCTTACAAAATATAATAACAAAACATGCAGTCTGGGACCCATGGTAACTAGGTTGTGTTAAGTATTACTCTTCTTAGCATTTTAATAGCTGTTACTCACCCTATCGTGGGAGGTCTATACGGCCTGCATGATTACCCATACAAAATATAATAAGACATCTGCTCTGGGTCTGTGACCCATGGTAACTAGGTTGTGTTAATTAGTACTGTTCTTAGCATTTTAATACCTGTTACACCCTTTTGGGGGAGGTATATATGGCCTGCATGATTACCCTGACAAAGTATAACAACAAGACACGCGGTGTGGGACCCATGGTAACTAGCTTGTGTTAATTAGTACTGTTCTTAGCATTTTAATACCTGTTACTCACCCTATCTGGGGAGGTCTATATGGCCTGCATGATTACCCTTACAAAATAGAATAACAACACATGCGGTCTGGCACCCATGGTAACTAGGTTGTGTAAAGTAGTACTCTTCTTAGCATTTTAATACCTGTTACTCACCCTATCGGGGGAGGTCTATATGGCCTGCATGATTAACTGACCAAAATATAATAATAAGACATATGCTCTGGGACCCATGGTAACTTTGTGTTAAGTAGTACTGTTCTTAGCATTTCAATACCTGTTACTCACCCTATTGGGGGAGTTCTATATGGCCTGCATGATTACCCTTAGAAAATATAATAACAAAACATATGCTCTGGGACCCATGGTAACTAACTAGGTTGTGTTAAGTAGTACTGTTCTTAGCAGTTTAATACCTTTTACAACACCGAATGGTGGCAGGTCTATCTGGCCTTCATGATTAGCCGCACCCAAACCCAAAAAAAAGCCAATCGGTCTTAGACTAACACCCATGGCTAACTCGGTTGTTTCAATTAGTACTATTCTTAGCACTTTCATCCCTGTTACTTTCAGGCCTCTTGGGGGTGGTCTACATGGCCATCATGATTAGCCTAACAAAATACTACAATCCAACCTTTGCTCAGTCTTCATAGGCCCTTCATTGGCTGTATTTTGGTAGTACTGTTCTTATTATTTTAATACCAGATACAACACAGAATGGTGGCAGCTCTATATGGCCTGCATGATTAGCCGCACCCAAACCAAAAAAAAGTCAAGCGGTCTTGGATTAACACCCATGGCTAACTCGGTTGTTTCAAGTAGTACTATTCTTAGCACTTTAATCTCATCATCCCTGTTACTTCCAGGACTCTCAGTGGTGGTCTACATGGCCATCATGATTAGCCTAACCAAATACTACAATCCAACCTTGGCTCAGTCTTCATAAGGCCCTTCATTGGCTGTATTTTGGTAGTTCTGTTCTTATTAGTTTAATAGATGATACAACACCGAATGGTGGCAGCTCTATATGGCCTGCATGATTAGCCGCACCCAAAACAAAAATAAAGCCAAAAGGTCTTGAATTAACACCCATGGCTAACTCGGTTGTTTCAAGTAGTACTATTCTTAGCACTTTCATGTCATCCCTGTTACTTCCAGGACTCTCGGTGGTGGTCTACATGGCCATCACGATTAGCCAAACCAAATACTACAATACAACCTTGGCTCAGTCTTCATAAGGCCCTTCATTGGCTGTATTTTGGTAGTTCTGTTCTTATTAGTTTAATAGATGATACAACACCGTATGGTTCCAAAAAAATCCAAAGAGAGTAGCAGCAAACAATTGTGTTTATTAGGCACAACACAACATTAACAGCAACGTTTCGGTATTGCTACCTTATTCATGCTAAACATCATACTGAAATGATTCTATTTAAACCTAAACACCACTAGGTGGCGCTGCACATGCAACTTCCTATTAACCCTTTGCATCAAAATAATTAAACATTTGACATCAAAACAATTAAAAACAATTCTATACTATATTAGTTATAATTTAGTTACAGTCATAATAACAAATATACATTTATAGAATCATATTACAATCTCAGGTACAGACTAATAAATAGAAAATTAATTTATAGAAAAACAGACATATCAAGGTCTTTATTTAACCCATTCGGTTCCATAGTGCCTAATTTCCAAATCCAAAAACTTTCTCTCTGTTTAAGGAGAAGTTCTCTATTCCCTAACCTTCTTGGCATTTCTATTTTCTCAATAATTTGAAAACGCAATTGCCCAATTGAATGGCCCATTTCTACAAAATGCTGTGCTACTGGCACTTTTAAATTCTTAATTTGAATGGAGCTTTTATGTTCAATTATCCTATCTTTGATAGTTCTAGTCGTCTCTCCGACATAGCCCCGCCCACATGGGCATTTAATTAAGTACACCACATAGGTGGTTAAGCAAGTGTGAAAGCCATTAATTTTGAACTTCTTTCCAGTAATTGGATGAACAAATGTGGGCCCTTTAATCATGTTGTTACAACAAGAGCATCCCAAGCAGGGATAACACCCCTCATTCTTACTTTTAATAAATCTTTGTGTTGGCCTAATGTTTGTCCCTATGTCTGCTCTAACTAGTTGTTGTTTCAAATTAAAACTCTGTTTATACGCTGGCATGGGTAAATTCTTAAATTCCTTAATTTGGGGGTTACATTCAGAGAGTATTGACCAATGCTTCCTCAGGATGCGTTGGATTTGGTTAGACTGGGAATTGAATTCAGATACAAATATGAGGCGATCCTCTTTATTATTTTGTTTCTGTTTTACTCTAAGTAAACTTTCTCTAGAAACAGAAAGCGCATGATTAATTTCAGTTTCTAATATATCTGATGGGTATCCTCTTTTAGAAAATCTGTCTGCCATTTCTATCATTCTTATTTTTAATAAGTTGTCATCAGTAATGATTCTGCGGGCTCGTAAAAATTGACTACGGGGAAGTGCCTTAAGGAGTGATCCCGGATGGGCACTATCAAAGTGCAATAAACTATTTCTGTCTGTCTCCTTTCTAAATAGATCAACCTTCAGCTCTCTTCCTTCTTTAATAATCCTAGTGTCAAGAAAAGTAATATTACTTTCACTCCAAGTCAACTTGAACTTTATATGACCAGATGCTCCATTTATATCTTCCACAAATTTCAATAGGGATCCAACGTCGCCCCACCATATCCCAAAGATATCATTGATATAGCGCCACCAACAGGCGCCATACCGATGAAATCCAGGATTGGAAAAAACAAATTTCTCCTCGAATACATTCATGAAAATGTTAGCATAATTTGGGGCGACGTTGGACCCCATTGCAGTACCCTGTATCTGAAGGAAAAACTCATCTCCAAATAAAAAATAATTACAATAAAGAATCAATTCCAATAGCTGAAGAAGAAAGTGAACTTGAGCTTTAGAGTAATTTTTATCCATATCTAATACCATCCTGACAGCGCCCATGCCGCTCTCATGAGTAATTGATGTATATAAACATCAGAGATTGCAGAGCAAGATAAGAAGCTGGCATCTATGGAGGCTGAGATCAAGAGTGGACTGTCCCTGAATGAAGCAACGAAACTATTAAAAGAGGTGAATTCCAAAATTGAAGACCTGAAAAAGGTGATAGAAGAACGAAAAAGATCAAAGTTTTCAAGAGATGAAAACGATTACCTCCAAAATAGGGTTTACCGCTGGAAGTATGATCCGGAAGGAGCAAGCCGAGGACAGACTTCCGGTTTCCAAAGGCGAAGGAATCGTTACCCTGTGAAGAGTGGAAGCAGTACCGGATCCTCTGATACGTCACCGGGGGACTCCGAGTCCGACACCGGCGTGGCGGCCGGAAACACCGCCGATCAGAAAAAAGAGAAAGAAAAGAAAAAGCAGTTGAGACCGAGAAGGGGCAAGTAAATGCCGGACCGGGTAAGGTCATAAAGGTAGCTGCTAATTTGTTTGCTAATGATAAAGAGGCAGAAGATACAGTGATTTATATTTCCAATGTGGAACTTTCTAAAAACGAACTATGCACTCTCAATAAAGGACTTTCCTTTTGTCCCAGCAGGGACTGTGACTTTTTCCAACTTAGTAAAGATTTATTTAAGTTCTACCGTAATATAAGGCTAAAAGGTTTTATGTGTAATTTACAACAGAGTGTTAAATCAGAATCTGAGCAGGCTGTATTCAATCTATCTAAGCTTGGTTTAAAAAATAAAAGCACTTTTTTACCACCACAAAATAATCATAGTATTGAGACATACATTAACCTTGTAGAACGAGATATAGCTAAATTGCAAGTTAATGTTAACAAAAGGAAACATTATGAGAGGAGTACTCCTGTATCTAATAGAATTGGTTACACTCAAAAACAAAAGAGTAACTTTAATGCAAACAATATAGCTGCTCTAAAAACTTTAAAAGCTAGGGGTGACATTATTTTGAAGCGTGCTGATAAAGGCGGGGCAATTATTGCCCTAGATAAAAATTACTATGTGGAAGAGATTAAACAACAATTAAGTGTGTCTGATGTGTACAAGAAATTGCCAAATAATCCTGTATTTTTGATTCAGAATGAGTTGAAAAAGATATGTCAGAGAGCATTGAACTATGGCCTTATTGGTAGAGATCTGTTTAAATTTTTATATATAGAGCATCCTTGCACTCCTGTGCTTTACACACTTCCAAAAGTGCATAAAAATTTACAGAGACCCCCAGGCCGCCCCATAGTGGCTAGCACTCAGTCTATCTTAACCAATGTGTCTATCTTTCTAGATCGTATTCTGAGACCATTTGTTGAAATATCTCATTCTTTTTTGAAAGATACAAGTGATTTTCTAAGAAAGATAGACACCTTGGATTTTGCATCTGATAAATTCATTCTATATAGCTTAGATGTAGAAAGTTTATATACATCAATTACTCATGAGAGCGGCATGGGCGCTGTCAGGATGGTATTAGATATGGATAAAAATTACTCTAAAGCTCAAGTTCACTTTCTTCTTCAGCTATTGGAATTGATTCTTTATTGTAATTATTTTTTATTTGGAGATGAGTTTTTCCTTCAGATACAGGGTACTGCAATGGGGTCCAACGTCGCCCCAAATTATGCTAACATTTTCATGAATGTATTCGAGGAGAAATTTGTTTTTTCCAATCCTGGATTTCATCGGTATGGCGCCTGTTGGTGGCGCTATATCAATGATATCTTTGGGATATGGTGGGGCGACGTTGGATCCCTATTGAAATTTGTGGAAGATATAAATGGAGCATCTGGTCATATAAAGTTCAAGTTGTCTTGGAGTGAAAGTAATATTACTTTTCTTGACACTAGGATTATTAAAGAAGGAAGAGAGCTGAAGGTTGATCTATTTAGAAAGGAGACAGACAGAAATAGTTTATTGCACTTTGATAGTGCCCATCCGGGATCACTCCTTAAGGCACTTCCCCGTAGTCAATTTTTACGAGCCCGCAGAATCATTACTGATGACAACTTATTAAAAATAAGAATGATAGAAATGGCAGACAGATTTTCTAAAAGAGGATACCCATCAGATATATTAGAAACTGAAATTAATCATGCGCTTTCTGTTTCTAGAGAAAGTTTACTTAGAGTAAAACAGAAACAAAATAATAAAGAGGATCGCCTCATATTTGTATCTGAATTCAATTCCCAGTCTAACCAAATCCAACGCATCCTGAGGAAGCATTGGTCAATACTCTCTGAATGTAACCCCCAAATTAAGGAATTTAAGAATTTACCCATGCCAGCGTATAAACAGAGTTTTAATTTGAAACAACAACTAGTTAGAGCAGACATAGGGACAAACATTAGGCCAACACAAAGATTTATTAAAAGTAAGAATGAGGGGTGTTATCCCTGCTTGGGATGCTCTTGTTGTAACAACATGATTAAAGGGCCCACATTTATTCATCCAATTACTGGAAAGAAGTTCAAAATTAATGGCTTTCACACTTGCTTAACCACCTATGTGGTGTACTTAATTAAATGCCCATGTGGGCGGGGCTATGTCGGAGAGACGACTAGAACTATCAAAGATAGGATAATTGAACATAAAAGCTCCATTCGAATTAAGAATTTTAAAGCGCCAGTAGCACAGCATTTTGTAGAAATGGGCCATTCAATTGGGCAATTGCGTTTTCAAATTATTGAGAAAATAGAAATGCCAAGAAGGTTAGGGAATAGAGAACTTCTCCTTAAACAGAGAGAAAGTTTTTGGATTTGGAAATTAGGCACTATGGAACTGAATGGGTTAAATAAAGACCTTGATATGTCTGTTTTTCTATAAATTAATTTTCTATTGATTAGTCTGTACCTGAGATTGTAATATGATTCTATAAATGTATATTTGTTATTATGACTGTAACTAAATTATAACTAATATAGTATAGAATTGTTTTTAATTGTTTTGATGTCAAATGTTTAATTATTTTGATGCAAAGGGTTAATAGGAAGTTGCATGTGCAGCGCCACCTAGTGGTGTTTAGGTTTAAATAGAATCATTTCAGTATGATGTTTAGCATGAATAAGGTAGCAATACCGAAACGTTGCTGTTAATGTTGTGTTGTGCCTAATAAACACAATTGTTTGCTGCTACTCTCTTTGGATTTTTTTGGATGTATGCTTTAGAGACTGGAGTGGGTCTCTTGGGTAGCTGGCATAGGGACCGTTGTGTGCTGAGTCAATTGACTTTGAATTTTACAACACCGTATGGTGGCAGGTCTATATGGCCTGCATGATTATCCGCACCCAAACCAAAAAAAAGCCAAGCGGTCTTGGATTAACTCCCATGGCTAACTCGGTTGTTTCAAGTAGTACTATTCTTAGCACTTTCATCTCATCATCCCTGTTACTTCCAGGACTCTCTGTGGTGGTCTACATGGCCATCATGATTAGCCTAACCAAATACTACAATCCAACCTTGGCTCAGTCTTCATAAGGGAAAGTGGCTATAAGGAGCGCTGAGATAACCTGAAGTAGGAGTCTCTGCTAAGTAGAGTCAAGGAAAATCCCAACGAATTCTAAGTGAGACAACCTTAAAAGATGTACATATTTATTGTAACAAAGGATTAAAGTAAAAAATAATAAAAGACAATGATGTTAGGCATTGACTCTGATCCAATATTCGTACTCCTGAATAATGATCAAGCTTCTAAATGATATAATTCCAGTGATAAAATATATAGTGCAAATTCTCACATGTGAAACAATCATATAGTAAATAAACAATCAATCAAAAAATCAATCAAAAAATGTATCAAAAATAAAATTAGGTGTACACCTACAAAAATCAAAAAATGTGTAATCTCCTTGTGAATAATATCTGTGGAAAATGTGAAAAAATGAAAAAAAAAAATTTCTTAGAAAAAATCTTAAAATTTTTTTTTAAAAAAATGCGAAAAATAGTCTATATAATGTGTGAAATAAATAAATAAATAACAAAAAGACCAGTCTTGAGAAAGATCCAGTAGGATTGAAACGCGTAGACAATACACTGGTATAAACGGCTCAGGTCCCCATCCGGTGAGTTTTTTACCAATTATAGCCATATTTTCCACAACAATATTGCACTATGTATTTTTATGTTTTATTTAGGACAATGAAGAAGTTTTAAAATCGCACTTCAATTAAAGGATCATTAGGAACATTAGGACAAACACCAATAATTACATCCCAAAGAGGATATAAAGTGGACACATATCACTTGGAAGAAATTTGGATATTCACAGCAAGAGACTTTTTGTTATTTATTTATTTATTTATTTCACACATATTTATTTCACACATTATATAGACTATTTTTTGCATTTTTTCAAAAACATTTTTTAAGATTTTTTCTAAGAAATGTTTTTTTTTCATTTTTTCACATTTTTTCACATTTTCCACAGATATTATTCACAAGGAGATTACACATTTTTTGATTTTTGTAGGTGTACACCTAATTTTATTTTTGATACATTTTTTGATTGATTTTTTGATCTTTGGGATTTTCCTTGAATCTACTTAGCAGAGACTCCTACTTCAGGTTATCTCAACACTCCTTATAGCCACCTTTTTCTGATATTAAACCAAGATCAGGTCGAGAGATCTTGCACTTAGGAGCTATAGTAGTAATACTCTTTGGCACTGGAGACATATACACTTTTCAGTCTTCATAAGGCCCTTCATTGGCTGTATTTTGGTAGTTCTGTTCTTATTAGTTTAATAGATGATACAACACCGAATGGTGGCAGCTCTATATGGCCTGCATGATTAGCCGCACCCAAAGTCCAAAAAAAGCCAAGCGGTCTTGCACTAACACCCATGGCTAACTCTTTGTTTTCAAGTTGTACTATTCTTAGCACTTTCATCTCATCATCCCTGTTACTTCCAGGACTCTCGGGGGTGGTCTACATGGCCATCATGATTACCCTCACCAAAATATAACAACAATACGTGCGTGCAGGAAACCATGGTAAGGTTACTTCCTTTCGCAAAATCGAGTATAACAGTTGCAGGCAGAGGTTCTGACCCTGCATTATGGCTGCACCTCTCCCTAAAAGAGGCATGCATTACAGAGTCTGTGGGCATGTATGCAAAGAGCTTGCCTGCCTAAAAGGAGCAGCAAGGCAGTACAGGTCGTTCTCCTTCAGCCGTTTTATATGCTGTCCCACGGCCATGACCCTCAACAGCCACAACAGAATGACACACCACATATGCCATCCTTTTGAACAATAGAGTACAGGTATGGCATTGATTTTAGTTACACAGCGATATTTATTATGAACTGTGAAATTGAAAACAAAAACAGGATTGGACACCCAGTACAGTACAGGTCGTTCTCCTTCGGCCTTTTTAGAAGAGTGTTCTGGACCCTCAACAAAAACAACATCAGGAAAGAGGACATATGGCATCCTTTTGAACAATAGAGTACAGGTACATCATTGATTTTAGAAACCCAGAGATAATTTTTGGCAAATGGGAAATAGAAAAAAACATTCATTGGACACCCAGTACACTTCTTTATCCTTAGGCCTTTTTATAAGAGGGTCCCGGACCCTCAACAAAAACAAAAGCAGGGAGCTGGGCATAGGAGTACAAGGGAGTGTGACAATAATAATGTGAAGGGGAAGATTGCGGAGTTGTGGCATTTTGAATTTGTTATCGTGGGAAGTACTTGCAATGACCTTGCTCTGGTGAATCCATATCGCAAATGTCTTTTTTAAGGCACTGTTTGTCTATTTTTTGAATATCAGCATTTGGTAAATGAAGCGTGACTTAAGGCTGGTGAGAACCGACCTTTCTTCTGGCTGTTTGAAAATGTTGTGGCTCTGGACAAACATGTGAATAAGGGGCCATCTGCCATATTCTGCACGCAACCCCTTTGATAATTATCGCTAAAAATGTGTCACCTGCAAGCAGAGATCGTTACTTCTGTTTAAATCTTCTTGGTATGGACAGGCCACTGTTTCCCACAGCAAGCCATAAGCTTGAACTACAAGATTGTCTTGAGTATGGTAGGAAATCAAAGTTTATTAAAGTCTGTACTATCACCACAAAAGCTGAACTTCTTGAAGCAATGAACATGCCAGCAATTTCCTGTGCTTATGGATGACAAGGAGGACGTCCAGTGGTGCACAGAGATGGAGAGGATTTTTTGTTTCCCTGTACACTACACAGATGTCTCCAACATCACCAGAAACACAAGACAGCAACTCTTGGGAAGTTCCTGGAGTGTTCCGGTAGCCATCTCTTTGCGCCCTGAAAGGAATACTTTATCAGTGTTTTTGTAGACATTTGACATCAGATTTGGTGACGCACATTTTATTTACTGTTGTGCAAGCTGTGGCAATTTCAATTGGCATTAAAAAGTAAGATTTGGAGAGGTGACGCACATTTTATGCAAGCTGTGGCAATTGCAATTTGCAGTTAAAAGAATCTGCTAACAACCACTACCTAGGACCACGCCTGACTCCTGAAGTCATGCTTCAGTTAGTAACTCAAGTTAAATTAAATTAATTTTTTTTTTATTATTATTATTATGCTCAGCAGATTCAAAACATACCATTCTTCTAGTCATATCACATGTCAAAATGCTGCATGGAAAATGGCAGTGTGCAAAGTCATAATCTTAGTGAACCTATAAGTGCATTACATTTCCAAAATAAACAAAAATACCGATAAAAAAAGAAAAAAAAAAAAAAGGAAAGAGGACATATGGCATCCTTTTGAACAATAGATTACATTTAAGGCATTGCTTTTAGAAACCCAGAGATAATTTGTTGCAACCGGGAAATCTAAAAAAACATTGATTAGACACCCAGTACACTTATTTATCCTTAGGCCTTTTTAGCAGAGGCTCCAGGACCCTCAACGAAACCAGCAGCAGGAAAGAGGACATATGGCATCCTTTTGAAAATTAAATTACAGGAAAGGCATTGATTTTAGAAACCCAGATATAATTTGTTGCAACCCAGGAAATCTAAAAAAACATTGATTAGACACCCAGTACACGTCTTTATCCTTAGGCCTTTTTATAAGAGGCTCCAGGACCCTCAACAAAAACAGCAGCAGGAAAGAGGACATATGGCATCCTTTTGAATAATAGATTACAGGAAAGGCATTGATTTTAGAAACCCAGAGATAATTTGTTGCAACCGGGAAATCTAAAAAAACATTGATTAGACACCCAGTACACTTATTTATCCTTAGGCCTTTTTAGCAGAGGCTCCAGGACCCTCAACAAAACCAGCAGCAGTAAAGAGGACATATGGCATCCTTTTGAATAATAGATTACAGGAAAGGCATTGATTTTAGAAACCCAGAGATAATTTGTTGCAACCGGGAAATCTAAAAAAACATTGATTAGACACCCATTATACTTCTTTATCCTTTGGCCTTTTTATAAGAGGGTCCCGGAGCCTCAACAGAAACAACAACATGAAAGAGGACATATGGCATCCTTTTGAATAATAGATTACAGGAAAGGCATTGATTTTAGAAACCCAGAGATAATTTATATGAACAGGGAAATCTAAAAAAACATTGATTAGACACCCAGTACACTTATTTATCCTTAGGCCTTTTTATAAGAGGATTCCCGGAGCCTCAACAGAAACAACAGCATGAAAGAGGACATATGGCATACTTTTGAATAATAGATTACAGGAAAGGCATTGATTTTAGAAACCCAGAGATAATTTGTTACAACCGGGAAATCTAAAAAAACATTGATTAGACACCCAGTACACTTATTTATCCTTAGGCCTTTTTAGCAGAGGCTCCAGGACCCTCAACGAAACCAGCAGCAGGAAAGAGGACATATGGCATCCTTTTGAAAATTAAATTACAGGAAAGGCATTGATTTTAGAAACCCAGATATAATTTGTTGCAACCGGGAAATATAAAAAAACATTGATTAGACACCCAGTACACGTCTTTATCCTTAGGCCTTTTTATAAGAGGCTCCAGGACCCTCAACAAAAACAGCAGCAGGAAAGAGGACATATGGCATCCTTTTGAATAATAGATTACAGGAAAGGCATTGATTTTAGAAACCCAGAGATAATTTGTTGCAACCGGGAAATCTAAAAAAACATTGATTAGACACCCAGTACACTTATTTTTCCTTAGGCCTTTTTAGCAGAGGCTCCAGGACCCTCAACAAAACCAGCAGCAGTAAAGAGGACATATGGCATCCTTTTGAATAATAGATTACAGGAAAGGCATTGATTTTAGAAACCCAGAGATAATTTGTTGCAACCGGGAAATCTAAAAAAACATTGATTAGACACCCATTATACTTCTTTATCCTTTGGCCTTTTTATAAGAGGGTCCCGGAGCCTCAACAGAAACAACAACATGAAAGAGGACATATGGCATCCTTTTGAATAATAGATTACAGGAAAGGCATTGATTTTAGAAACCCAGAGATAATTTATATGAACAGGGAAATCTAAAAAAACATTGATTAGACACCCAGTACACTTATTTATCCTTAGGCCTTTTTATAAGAGGATTCCCGGAGCCTCAACAGAAACAACAGCATGAAAGAGGACATATGGCATCCTTTTGAATAATAGATTACAGGAAAGGCATTGATTTTAGAAACCCAGAGATAATTTGCTGCAACCGGGAATTTGAATCAAACAAATGATTCGATGGACACCCAGTACACTTCTTTCTCCTTAGGCCTTTTTATAAGAGGGTCCAGGACCCTCAAACAAAACACCAGCAGGAAAGAGGACATATGGCATCCTTTTGAACAATAGAGTACAGGTACAGCATTGATTTTACAAACCCAGAGATAATTTTGGGCAAATGGGAAATAGAAAAATACATTGAGTGGACACCCAGTACACTTCTTTCTCCTTAGGCCTTTTTATAAGAGGGTCCAGGACCCTCAAACAAAACACCAGCAGGAAAGAGGACATATGGCATCCTTTTGGACAATAGAGTACAGGTACAGCATTGATTTTACAAACCCAGAGATAATTTTGGGCAAATGGGAAATAGAAAAATACATTGAGTGGACACCCAGTACACTTCTTTCTCCTTAGGCCTTTTTATAAGAGGGTCCAGGACCCTGAAAAAAAAACACCAGCAGGAAAGAGAATATATGGCATCCTTTTGAACAATAGAGTACAGGTACAACATTGATTTTACAAACCCAGAGATAATTTTGGGCAAATGGGAAATAGAAAAAAACATTGAGTGGACACCCAGTACACTTCTTTCTCCTTAGGCCTTTTTATAAGAGGGTCCAGGACCCTCAAACAAAACACCAGCAGGAAAGAGAACATATGGCATCCTTTTGAACAATAGAGTACTGGTATGGCATTGATTTTAGAAACCCAGAGAAAATTGTTTGGAAACGTGAAATTGCCCAAAAAACCAAGCTTGGACACCCACTCCAGGTCATTCTCCTTCAGCATTTTTATAAGAGGGTCCAGCACCCTCAACAGAAACAACTGCAGGAAACACCACCACATATGCCATCCTTTTGCACAAGCGAGTACAGGTATGGCATCCATTTTAGAAACCCGGAGATAATTGAGAGGAACTGGGAACATTTTTCTAAAAATTTGCTGGGGCACCCATTACAGGTCATTCTCTTTCAGCCTTTTTATACCATGGGCCACGACCCGCAACAGGCACAACAGCATGAAACACCACATATGCCACCCTTTTGCACAATAGAGTACAGGTATGGTATAGATGGAACACGGAGATAATTTAGAGCAACCAAGAGACGGATAAAGATGCTTGGTCGGTCCTCCTCCTTCAAATTTGGGGCACTGCGCGTTCAATTTAATGGTCCACCAGATATGAGTGGTGTGCTAAGTTGTACTATTCGTAACAGTTTAATCACTGTTATGTGCCTTATTTTTTTATTTGAGTTTTGTACCCACAGAGCAGCAGCAGAGGCCAGAAAAAATAGGAATGTACAAATGACTGAAAAATTTGGGTATTGTTGTAGCAACTGCTGTAGCAGCGGCCAGAAAAATTGATGTTTGTAAAACATTTATAAAGTGCCCTAAAAGCTTGTGGCTTGAACACTAGTTGTTGGCGGATAAATCAAGCAAGTCCTCCGGCTTTATAACAACAAAAAAAAGGCCAGCCTGTGTACCAGTTGTAGCCCAAGCCAGCTCATCTCATCATCAGGCCTTTTTTAATCGAATGTATCGCCCAATGTCAGTCCCTTTGGGATCCATCCCTCATTCATTTTTAAAAAAGAGAGATAGTCAAGGCTTTTTTGACCTAGGCGACTTCTCTTCTCAGTGACAAAACCTCCTGCTGCACTGAAAGTCTTTCGGACAGGAAACTTGAAGCGGGGCAGGCCAGAAGTTCCATTGCAAATTGGGATAGCTCAGGCCACAAGTCAATCCTGCACACCCAGTAGTCAAGGGGTCCATCACTCCTGAGAGTGTCGAGATCCGCAGTTAAAGCTAGGTAATCTGCTACCTGTCAGTTGAGTCTTTCTCTAAGGCTGGATCCCGAAAGGCTCTGATGATGCATGGGAGTTAAAAAGGTACGCATGTCCTCCATCAACAAGACGTCAGGAAAGCGTCCTGTCCTTGCCGCCGTGTTCGTGGGAGGAGGAGGAGGATTAATTTCATCTCTTCCCCTGTTACATTCCCGTGGTGCTGTGACATCACCCTTATACGCTGTGTAAAGCATAGTTTTTAATTTATTCTTAAAATGCTCCATCCTTTTCGACTTGTGGGAATTTGGTAACATTTCAGGCACTTTATGCTTATACCGGGGGTTGAGGAGCGTGGACACCCAGTACAGGTCGTTCTCCTTCAGCTTTTTTATACGAGGGTCCTTCAACAGGCACGACAGCATGAAAGAACCCATTTGAACAAGGTTGGATGCCGAGCTAATCATGTCCTGTTCCTCGTCCTCACTGATCTCACTGAGGGTATCTTCTTCCCCCCAGCCACGTACAACACCACGGGTACCAGAGAGGTGACAACAACGAGCACCCTGGGATGCCTGTTGTGCTCTGTCTTCCTCCTTCTCCTCCTCCTCCTCAAAGCCACATTCCTCCTCTGACTCCTCTTCCTCACAATCCTCTTCCTGCATTGCCGCAGGTCCAGCAAGCGATGCTGATAAGGCTGTTTGTGGGGGTGATGGACGCCACAACTTTTCCTCTTCCTCTCCACGCTCATCTACTGCCTGATCCATCACTCTTCGCTGGGCACGCTCCAGGAAGAAAACAAATGGTATGATGTCGCTGATGGTGCCTTCGGTGCGACTGACAAGGTTTGTCACCTCCTCAAAAGGATGCATGAGCCTACAGGCATTGCGCATGAGCGTCCAGTAATTTGGCAAAAATATCCCCAGCTCCCCAGAGGCTGTCCTAGCAACCCGGTCATACAAATACTCATTAACAGCTTTTTCTTGTTGGAGCAGGTGGTCAAACATTAGGAGTGTTGAATTCCACCATGTCGGGCTGTCGCAAATCAAGCGCCTCACTGGCAGGTTGTTTCGACGTTGGATATCGGACAAGGGCGCCATGGCCGTGTAGGAACGCCTGAAATGGCCACACACCTTCCTGGCCTGCTTCAGGACATCCTGTAAGCCTGGGTACTTATGGACAAATCATTGTACAATTAGATTACACACATGTGCCATGCACGGCACATGTGTCAACTTGCCCAATTAAAATGCCGCCACCAAATTACTTCCATTGTCAGAAACAACCTTGCCAATCTCCAGTTGGTGCGGAGTCAGCCACTGATCCACCTGTGCGTTCAGGGCGGTCAGGAGTGCTGGTGCGGTGTGACTCTCCGCTTTCAGGCAAGTCAACCCCAAGACGGCGTGACACTGCCGTACCCGGGATGTAGCATAGTACCTGGGGAGCTGGGGGGGTGCCATAGATGTGGAGCAAGACGCAGAAGTTGAAGAGGACTCAGCCGAGGAAGAGGTTATGGAAGAGGATGGAGTAGGAGGAGTAGAGGAGGTAGCAGCAGGCCTGCCTGCAAGTCGTTGCGGTGTCACCAACTCTTCTGCAGAGCCACGCATTCCATTCTTGTCAGAAGTCAGCAGGTTTACCCAATGCACAGTGTAGGTGATATACCTGCCCTGACCATGCTTTGCAGACCAGCTATCCGTGGTCATATGGACCCTTGCCCCAACGCTGTGTGCCAGACATGCCATAACTTCCTTTCTCACAACAGAGTACAGGTTTGGGATTGCCTTTTGTGAAAAGAAATTTCTGCCAGGTACCTTCCACTGCAGTATCCCAATAGATACAATTTTTTTGAAAGCATCAGACTCCACCAACTTGTATGGTAAAAGCTGGCGGGCTAAGAGTTCAGACAAGCCAGCTGTCAGACGCCGGGCAATGGGGTGACTTTGAGAAATTGGCTTCTTACGCTCAAACATGTCCTTGACAGACACCTGACTGTGGGCAGATGACCAGGAACTGCTACGTAAGAGAGACTGAGTGGAGGATGGTTGAGAGGGGGCAAGGAGGACAGCACTGGTTGACAAGGCTGAAGATGCTGGAGCAGGAGGAGGAGGGCGGCTTTCACTTTGTGTGCTGCTTCTACTCATGTGTTCTTCCCATCGGCCTTTGTGATGGGAGACCATGTGCCTTCGCAAACCAGTTGTACCTAGGTGGCTGTTGGACTTCCCACGACTCAGTTTCTTTTGGCACAGGTTGCAAATGGCATCGCTGTTGTCAGAGGCAGACACACACAAAAAATGCCACACTGCTGAGCTCTGCGATGACGGCATTCTGGTGGTGGCAACAGCATGCGTTGATGGGCGTAGGCGTGCTGTCTGGCTGACCCCGGGTGCCGATGCATGCTGTCTAACTGTGCCACTAGCTCCTTGAGACGACCTCCCCATGCTTCCAACTCGTCTCCTCCTCCTCTCTGTCTCTCCATCTGAACTTTCCCCCTCTTCTTCTTCTCTTCTAGCAGGCACCCACGTGACATCCACCGACACATCATCATCAACCGCTTCACTTGTATCTGACACATCAAGAAAGGAAGCAGCAGCGGGTACAACATCATCATCATCACAACATACCTCCATGTCGGTAATGCTGCCTGACTGAGACTGATCACTATTATCTACATCCTCTGTCAATGATGGTTGCGCATCACTCATTTCTTCCAACTGATGTGTCAATAACTCCTGTGACAGATCAAGTGAAGCGGCTGTGGTGCTAGTGTTGGTGGTGGCGACAGGCAGGCGAGTGGCACTGGTCACTTGAGACCTGCCAAAAGCACAGCTGGAAGTAGATGGTGCGTCAAGGTTAGGAGGACTAGCAGCGGAAGCTGAAGAAGATTGGGTGTCCTGTGTTAGCCATTCAACTAGGACCTCCTCAGAACTTTTCGTGTCCCCCCTGGCACCCGGCATCTGAACAATGTGCATATTTGTAGGGTCTAAAGGAATCACAGCACCATGACCACGACCACGGAAGCTGCGGGGTGGCCTGCCTCTGCCTGTCATTTTTTTTAAAATGGACACTAACAATACTATTACACCAATTATATGAGTGGTGGCACTGTGCAAGTGGGCACAGTATATGCTGTGAGACTGACAACAACAAAAAAGACAGATGTTTTAAAAATCACAAATTGTTAATTTTTTTAAATATTAAAAGTACTGTGACAACAAATATGATTGTTGGCACTAGTAGGCAAATGGGCCTGTCTGGCACATACGCTGAGAGAAACGAAACTGCAATTCAATGGCACTAGGAGACTGAATAATCACAGTCAAAACACTTATGATTAACAAAAATTCCAATCCTGTTACAATAAATATGATTGGTGGCACTAATTGGCTAGTTGGGACTGGCACACAGACAGGCAGGCAGGAGGAAAATGCAATTCAAGGGCACTAGTAGACTGCAGATTGACATTCAAAACAGTGATGATTGACAATTTTTGCCATACTGTTAAAAGAAATATGATTGCTGGCACTAATTGGATAGTTGGGCCTGGCACACAGGCTGGCAGGCAGGAGGAAAGTGCAATTCAATGGCACGAGCAAACTGAGGATTCAGAACAACAATCAAATTTTTTTTAATTTTAATTAGTAACAATACCGTGACAACAATTATGATTGGTTTAAATAGTTGGCAAGACGGCCTGGAACACAGGCTGGCAGGCAGGAGGAAAGTGCAATTCAATGGCAAGAGCAAACTGAGGATTCAGAATAATAAAAAAAAAAATATTTTTAATTAATAACAATACTGTGACAACAAATATGATTGCTGGCACTAATTGGCTAGTTGGGCCTGGCACACAGGCTGGCAGGCAGGAGGAAAGTGCAATTCAATGGCACGAGCAAACTGAGGATTCAGAACAACAATTACCAAAATTTTTAATTTTTAATTATTAAGAATACTGTGACAACAAATATGATTGGTGTAAATATTTTGAAAGTCGGCCTGGCACACAGGCTGGCAGGCAGGAGAAAAGTGCAATTCAATGGCACAAGCGAAATGAGGATTAAGAACAACAATCAAAATTTTTTTAATTTTAATTAGTAACAATACTGTGACAACAATTATGATTGGTGTAAATAGTTGGCAAGACAGCCTGGCACACAGGCTGGCAGGCAGGAGGTAAATGCAATTCAAGGACACTAGGAGACTGAATACTGACAGTCAAAACAGTGATGATTGACAATTTTTGCAATACTGTTAAAAGAAATATGATTGCTGGGAATAATTGGCTAGGTGGGCCTGGCACACAGGCTGGCAGGCAGGAGGAAAGTGCAATTCAATGGCATGAGCAAACTGAGGATTCAGAACAAAAATTACCAAAAATTTTAAATTTTAATTATTAAGAATACTGTGAAAACAAATATGATTGGTGTAAATATTTTGAAAGTCGTCTGGCACACAGGCTGGCAGGCAGGAGAAAAGTGCAATTCAATAGCACGAGCAAAGTGAGGATTAAGAACAACAATCAAATTATTTTAATTTTAATTAGTAACAATACTGTGACAACAATTATGATTGGTGTAAATAGTTAGCAAGACGGCCTGGCACACAGGCTGGCAGGCAGGAGGTAAATGCAATTCAAGGACACTAGGAGACTGAATAATGACAGTCAAAACAGTGATGATTGACAATTTTTGCAATACTGTTAAAAGAAATATGATTGCTGGGAATAATTGGCTAGGTGGGCCTGGCACACAGGCTGCAAGGCAGGAGGAAAGTGCAATTCAATGGCACAAGCAAACTGAGGATTCAGAAAAAAAATTACCAAAAATTTTAATTTTTAATTATTAAGAATACTGTGACAACAAATATGATTGGTGTAAATATTTTGAAAGTCGGCCTGGCACACAGGCTGGCAGGCAGGAGGAAAATGCAATTCAATGGCACTAGGAGACTGAATATTTGCAGTCCAAAAAATTATGATTTTTAATTTTTTTATATACTGTTACAAGAATTATGATTGCTGGCACTAATTGGCTAGTTGGGCCTGGAAAACACGCTGGCAGGCAGGCAGGAAGAAAGTGCAATTCAATGGCCCGAGCAAACTGAGGATTCAGAACAATTACCAAAAATTTTAAATTTTAATTATTAAGAATACTGTGACAACAAATATGATTGGTGTAAATATTTTGAAAGTCGGCCTTGCACACAGGCTGGCAGGCAGGCAGGAGAAAAGTGCAATTCAATGGCACGAGCAAACTGAGGATTAAGAACAACAATCAATTTTTTTTAATTTTAATTAGTAACAATACTGTGACAACAATTATGATTGGCAAGTCGGCCTGGCACACAGGCTGGCAGGCAGGAGGTAAATGCAATTCAAGGACACTAGGAGACTGAATACTGACAGTCAAAACAGTGATGATTGACAATTTTTGCAATACTGTTAAAAGAAATATGATTGCTGGGAATAATTGGCTAGGTGGGCCTGGCACACAGGCTGGCAGGCAGGAGGAAAGTGCAATTCAATGGCACAAGCAAGCTGAGAATTCAGAACAACAATCATTTTTTTTTTAATTTTAATTAGTAACAATACTGTGACAACAATTATGATTGGTGTAAATAGTTGGCAAGACGGCCTGGCACACAGGCTGGCAGGCAGGAGGTAAATGCAATTCAAGGACACTAGGAGACTGAATACTGACAGTCAAAACAGTGATGATTGACAATTTTTGCAATACTGTTAAAAGAAATATGATTGCTGGGAATAATTGGCTAGGTGGGCCTGGCACACAGGCTGCAAGGCAGGTGGAAAGTGCAATTCAATGGCACAAGCAAGCTGAGGATTCAGAACAAAAATTACCAAAAATTTAAATTTTTAATTATTAAGAATACTGTGACAACAAATATGATTGGTGTAAATATTTTGAAAGTCGGCCTGGCACACAGGCTGGCAGGCAGGAGAAAAGTGCAATTCAATGGCACGAGCAAACTGAGGATTAAGAACAACAATCAAATTTTTTTTAATTTTAATTAGTAACAATACTGTGACAACAATTATGATTGGTGTAAATAGTTGGCAAGACGGCCTGGCACACAGGCTGGCAGGCAGGAGGTAAATGCAATTCAAGGACACTAGGAGACTGAATACTGACAGTCAAAACAGTGATGATTGACAATTTTTGCAATACTGTTAAAAGAAATATGATTGCTGGGAATAATTGGCTAGGTGGGCCTGGCACACAGGCTGCAAGGCAGGTGGAAAGTGCAATTCAATGGCACAAGCAAGCTGAGAATTCAGAACAACAATTACCAAAAATTAAAATTTGTAATTATTAAGAATACTGTGACAACGAATATGATTGGTGTAAATATTTTGAAAGTCGGCCTGGCACACAGGCTGGCAGGCAGGAGGAAAATGCAATTCAATGGCACTAGGAGACTGAATATTTGCAGTCCAAAAAAATATGATTTTTAATTTTTTATATACTGTTACAAGAATTATGATTGGTGCCACTAATTGGCTAGTTGGGCCTGGATAACACGCTGGCAGGCAGGAGGGAAATGCAATTCAATGGCACGAGCAAACTGAGGATTCAGAACAACAATTACCAAAAATTTTAATTTTTCATTATTAAGAATACTGTGACAACAATTATGATTGGTGTAAATATTTTGAAAGTCGGCCTGGCACACAGGCTGGCAGGCAGGAGAAAAGTGCAATTCAATGGCATGAGCAAACTGAGGATTAAGAACAACAATCAAAATTTTTTTAATTTTAATTAGTAACAATACTGTGACAACAATTATGATTGGTGTAAATAGTTGGCAAGACGGCCTGGCACACAGGCTGACAGGCAGGAGGTAAATGCAATTCAAGGACACTAGGAGACTGAATACTGACAGTCAAAACAGTGATGGTTGACAATTTTTGCAATACTGTTAAAAGAAATATGATTGCTGGGA
Organism: Bombina bombina; assembly: GCF_027579735.1. NCBI lineage: Eukaryota > Metazoa > Chordata > Amphibia > Anura > Bombinatoridae > Bombina > Bombina bombina. Next base: position 1,233,688,428 of record NC_069499.1, read on the forward strand.
ATAATTGGCTAGGTGGGCCTGGCACACAGGCTGCAAGGCAGGTGGAAAGTGCAATTCAATGGCACAAGCAAGCTGAGAATTCAGAACAACAATTACCAAAAATTAAAATTTGTAATTATTAAGAATACTGTGACAACGAATATGATTGGTGTAAATATTTTGAAAGTCGGCCTGGCACACAGGCTGGCAGGCAGGAGGAAAATGCAATTCAATGGCACTAGGAGACTGAATATTTGCAGTCCAAAAAAATATGATTTTTAATTTTTTATATACTGTTACAAGAATTATGATTGGTGCCACTAATTGGCTAGTTGGGCCTGGATAACACGCTGGCAGGCAGGAGGGAAATGCAATTCAATGGCACGAGCAAACTGAGGATTCAGAACAACAATTACCAAAAATTTTAATTTTTCATTATTAAGAATACTGTGACAACAATTATGATTGGTGTAAATATTTTGAAAGTCGGCCTGGCACACAGGCTGGCAGGCAGGAGAAAAGTGCAATTCAATGGCATGAGCAAACCGAGGATTAAGAACAACAATCAAAATTTTTTTAATTTTAATTAGTAACAATACTGTGACAACAATTATGATTGGTGTAAATAGTTGGCAAGACGGCCTGGCACACAGGCTGACAGGCAGGAGGTAAATGCAATTCAAGGACACTAGGAGACTGAATACTGACAGTCAAAACAGTGATGGTTGACAATTTTTGCAATACTGTTAAAAGAAATATGATTGCTGGGAATAATTGGCTAGGTGGGCCTGGCACACAGGCTGCAAGGCAGGAGGAAAGTGCAATTCAATGGCACGAGCAAACTGAGGATTCAGAACAACAATTCCAAAAATTTAAATTTTTAATTATTAAGAATACTGTAACAACAAATATGATTGGTGTAAATATTTTGAAAGTCGGCCTGGCACACAGGCTGGCAGGCAGGAGGAAAATGCAATTCAATGGCACTAGGAGACTGGATATTTGCAGTCCAAAAAATTATGATTTTTAATTTTTTATATACTGTTACAAGAATTATGATTGCTGGCACTAATTGGCTAGTTGGGCCTGGAAAACACTCTGGCAGGCAGGAGGAAAGTGCAATTCAATGGCACGAGCAAACTGAGGATTAAGAACAACAATCAATTTTTTTTAATTTTAATTAGTAACAATACTGTGACAACAATTATGATTGGTGTAAATAGTTGGCAAGACAGCCTGGCACACAGGCTGGCAGGCAGGAGGTAAATGCAATTCAAGGACACTAGGAGACTGAATACTGACAGTCAAAACAGTGATGATTGACAATTTTTGCAATACTGTTAAAAGAAATATGATTGCTGGGAATAATTGGCTAGGTGGGCCTGGCACACAGGCTGCAAGGCAGGAGGAAAGTGCAATACAATGGCACGAGCAAACTGAGGATTCAGAACAACAATTACCAAAAATTTTAATTTTTAATTATTAAGAATACTGTGACAACAAATATGATTGGTGTAAATATTTTGAAAGTCGGCCTGGCACAATGATTTTTAATTTTTTTATATACTGTTACAAGAATTATGATTGGTGCCACTAATTGGCTAGTTGGGCTTGGAAAACACGCTGGCAGGCAGGAGGAAAGTGCAATTCAATGGCATGAGCAAACTGATGAATCACAAGCGATCAATTTGGAATTTTAAAGATTAACAATACTTTTACAACAACTAGGATTGGTGGCACTAATTGGCTAGTTTGTGCCTGGCACACAGGCTGGCAGGCAGGAGGAAACTGCAATTCAATGGCACTAGTAGACTGAATATTTGCAGTCCAAAAAATTATGAATTTTAATTTTTTCTATACTGTTACAAGAATTATGATTGGTGCCACTAATTGGCTAGTTGGGCCTGGCACACAGGCTGGCAGATATGAGTCGTGGATGGTAGGTAGGCCAGCAATTTAACACAGTATGCTGTGTAAGTGACAAAAACACAGGCCTGATAGAAAATTAAGTTAGATTACACTAGCAAAATATTTTAAAATTTTAGATTCTAATATTAAAATAATGTTAAGAAGTGCAATGCACATATGAGTGGTCGCACTGGCTGGCTGCTACGTAGGGCAGCAATTAACAACAGTATGCTGTGTAAGTCAGATAGACAGTTATACAAAGGCCTGATAGAAAATAAAATTAGATTACACTAGCATAATGATTTAAATACTTTTTTTTTTTGGAATTTAAAGAAAAAAGTTAAGCACATACATATGAGTCGTGGCTGATAGCCTTGGAAGGGCAGCTATTAAAAACAGTAGGCTCTGTAAGTCAGATACACACACGCCTGATAGAAAATACTATTAGATTACACTAGAAAAATGATTTAAATTATTTTTTTGGGGGGGAAATTAAAAAAAGGTTAAACACATATGAGTCATGGCTCATAGACTAGGGAGGGCAGCAAGTAAACACAGTAGGCTCTGTATGTCAGCAAAACACACAGGCCTGATAGAAAATGATATTAGATTACACTATCAAAAAAATTTAAACTTTTTTTTTTATATTTAAATTAAGGTGAAGAAGATTTGAGTGGTGGCTGCTTGGCACAGACCAATTAACCAAAAGACTGAAAAAAATGAGGTATATTAATGCTGTGTGAGCCTGACAGACACAGGCCTGAAAGAAAATGTAATTAGATTACACTAGCAAAATTATTTAATTTTTTTTTTCAATTTTAAAATAATGTTATAAACGGATATTAACACTGGTGCTGGCACAGAGCAATGAACCAGAGTATATGCTGTGTGACACAGGCCTGATAGAAAATGAAAAAAAATTACACTAGCAAAATAATTAAAATTTTTGGTTAGTTAAATTTAAACTAATGTTGTTAGGGAGATATCAGTGGTGGCAGTAATCACAGCATATGCTGTGAGCCTTAAACACACAGGCTGAAAGCCAGGCAAATGCTAATAAAAAAACGAAAAAAAACGGCACGAAATATAGCCCTAAAAAGGGCTTTTTGGGGTGCTGTCCTTGCAGCAAAGATGAGTGGAGTCCTTCTGGACTGTAGTGGACACTAAATACACTAGCCTAGCTATGTATTTCCCTATAATGTCAGCAGCACAAACACAACATGTCCTCTCACTAAGAAAGCAAGGTCCTTATGAGTCTAAAATGGCGGCTTCTGAGTAGCTGGGAGGGTCTGTGAGGGAGTGTCTGATGTTGATTGGCTCTAATGTGTCAGACGGCTGTGACATACAGGGTCAAAGTTTCCTCAATGATGACACATAGGGGCAGTTCGAACATCGCATGTGTTCGCCCACAGCCGCGAACACGAACAAGCTATGTTCGCTGTGAACCGTTCGCGGGCGAACAGTTCGGGACATCACTAACAGAATGTCTTGCGCTTTGTTCTAATTGATCACATCCCTCCACTGAGACGTGGAGGTGACCGTAACAAGATCCTTCTTCAAACAGAAGCAAGATGGATACATCGTTTAAACATGGTGCAACCCAATGGACTAAACACTGTTGTGGATTGGAATTGATTTTTGTAAATTAACTGTCTACCACGCATTACTTGAGATGTCTGTTACTTCAATGGGAGCCTCCATCTGTTGGTCTGTGAATATGAGAGCCACGGTCTATTAATAGACTTGATGAGTCTTTTTCCCATTAAATCTGGAGGTATGGGTGAGATTGTGCACTCGTGTGCTTATGATGCCTCACCCTGTTCTAAAAATGTGTGTGTCTTGTTATGGGTCCCACTTAAGGGGTCTAATGTAATACATTGTGATCTATAGGAGTTTAATGTATATATTTATTATTTATATGGGAGCCACCATTTACTTTATCTGTCAATATGAGAGCTATGGTCTATAATTATACTAGATGAGCTCCCTACATCAATTAGAGATATGAGTGTGATTGCATGCTGTATTGTGTTGTATTTTTTAATGCCTTGTTATGGGTTTATTGGTGTATTTGATATATTGAGGATAGTAATTATGTGTTCATATAACACTCTATGTCCTTTTTTATATATGACTATTTATTGTGTCTGTGTGCACAATCTTTTAAAACATTTTTTACATTTCCCCTATATAATATATGGGATATAGTTCACTGTATGTTATCAATTAATTGTTTAGAGAGATATATTTAGGTCACCCCAGTGTGTTGGAACTTTGCGGTTCACTTTATTAAATATTTAAGTAAGTTCATGTGATTGGTCTTTATCACATGAAGATGTTAGGATTGAATTTGACACTTTTCTAACTGGCTTGATCACAATGGTTGCTATGGTTACCTAGTTGTGTTATGCTATGTAGTGCATTAACCGGGTTCCCATGGCAATGTGAACGTTCTGATGTGACGTGGCGTCTCTGTCCTATGCCCCTCCCCTCCACTTCCGGTGCTTCGGCATTGGTGTCGGCGTGATAAGACAATGTGTACATTTAACACGCACATTCTAGGACCAGGGTTTGGCAAATTTCATATAATATATGCATAGGATCAGACAAATGAATGTGAGTAAGAGTTATTAATGTGTCACATGATTAGTATAATTTTTATCGTGATCACATATACAGGTATAACTGTACATTGGGCCCCATACATCTGAAAGCTTGACATACACCATGACTTTTTGATGAGTTTAAATATTCACAATGCAATGTTTGAGTATGAAGAGTTTGTATAGTGAAAGCCACTACTAAATATTATTGATGTATTGTTGATATTTGTTGTTGTTACAGTGTATAACATATGTCACTTAATTTTATTAATTACTTATTTTCTAGGAAGGATTATGTATTAACCAAATTCATGTCACTCTTATTTACACTGTTTTGTTTAGTCTTGGTTAAGGTGGTTGCCATGACTGCAGTTTGGCGGTTTTTGGTCTTAATTGGGGGGAGGGGTCACTGCTTTGTTTGCTCTATAAATTGCATGAATTGTCATTACACTTTGTCTGAGGAAGGGGATACTCTGTCTCCGAAACGTCACAGTAAAATGTGTTTTTGAAAAGAAGACCAGCGAGTGCAAGTTTTTGTTATTTATATATGTATATATATATATATATATATATATATATATATATATATATATATATATATATATATATATATTCATTTGAGTATCTAAAACTTACATGAAGATTAGGCACAATTTCTATATCTGAGATCTAACTTCACATGTCAGTTGGTAACTTGAGTTCAGATGTCCTATGTAATTTATTATGTAGATGGTAAACTACAATTCTTTGAGCATGTTTGTATATTCAACCATTCCCACAGACGGAACATCTATTCCCCACAGGGGCCTGTGAGTTCATTATCCATCTTGGGCAGGAAGCCCATATTTGGGCTTTTAATTCTGAGGCTCCATCGTGCTAATATTTACTTTGAAGTAACTGTCTGATCTAAGATTTGCAATACACAACCATATAGATGACCATCTTTTTGAAGTAATTTGTCTTTCTTTGAAATGATTTCCTGAACCAAACTAGACCAAATGTCTTCCCTTTGTTCTCACCTGGATGCATTGCAGTTTTGCATATTGAGTGGGGAAGGATTGAATTGTGGTCAGCCAGGCATCTAATGTCTTACAAATAAATGAATAATTTGGTGTAGACAGCCATATATATTAAATTATATATATATATATATATATATATATATATATATATATATATATATATATATATATATATATATATATATATATATATATATATATGTATATATACATTATTTAATAACATTCAGATACCCTGACATATATCCCCCTTACAATTTTAAATAGATATATATGACACATGTATTTGAATTGGCTTAAAGTCAGTGGTACTTGGTGAGTGTATTGACAGTATGCATCTTAGACAGTCTTCTGTGAAGAGAGTCCGTCATTTTTGAGCAATTATGCTCATTAGCTAGGCATCTTTAAACTACAATATGTCTAATGTATTTGAGGATATGATATTTCATTCTCTCTCTATGACTTGTAGTTGGGACCTAGGACGGCATGCTCGCAACTGATTAATATGGACCCATTTATCCATAAAATTATAATTTTTGGGTATTCAAATTTTATAGGCGCCTGAAGATATTTTGTCAGTAACGACAAAAGGACCCTTCCATGATGGAAGAAATGTGTTCTCTTCCAAAGTTATAAAGATAAACTTTATCATTTATTTCATATTGACATTCGAAAATTGTAAACAACATTTGAAAATCGAATTTTTAAAAATATTCGTTCTTATCAACATTCTATCATGTAAATTGAATTTCTACAATAACATTCGTTCTAACATTCGAATTCGGATATTAACACATTCGCCCATCCCTACTTAAGAACACCTAGAATAGGATTGTGCACCTGTCTGATAATACCTCTTTCTTCCAAGTTCCTTATGATTTCTGCAATAGAATCATATGATGTTAAAGGAAGTCTGTATTGTTTAACAAAGACAGATGGTGCATTGGGATCTGTTTGGATCTTGCAATGTCTGTCCCACAGTCATAAGAATCCCTAGCAAAAATATCCTTGTACTCCATCAGGAGTTCTAGTAGCTGTCGGCGTTCATCATCACTGTAACAGCCATTAGCTAAAGATATTTGCTCTTCTACTATTTGCTGAAATCCTGGAAAGATTTCAGGCTGTCCTATTTCATAGGCTTCTTCCAACCTAGAGGTGAGGTCCCCTTGATTATAATTTATATTGCCCCCATGACTCTGGGTATTGGGGTATTCCTGATCTTTGATTGGCTGATCAAATACTAGGGAGGCTTCTTCAATTTTACAGATGCCTTCCTCTGAGCTGAAGGGATAAATTGACTGAATTGTAAATTGTCCCTCTGGCATAGATGCAAAGGATTGTTTTATTAATTGTTCTTCAGTTAAGTATCCTTCAGGTATTAGCCCAATTATACTATTCTGGAATCCAAAAGTGTAATAACTTGATTCCAGTGCATATCCTATGGTAGTTCCCTTGGATAAGGTTATATCCTGTGGGGTCATGTTATGCACAATAACATGTATTGGAAGAGTTCCAATATTTACCATAGGAGTATGGGTCATTGTTATACCCAGATTTTGCATTCTATGGGAGAGGCAAATTAGTGTTTCAGAAGTTTTTAATTTCTGTCCTCTTTTTACCTGTAAGAGTAAGAGGAATCTGTCAGCCCCAGCAGGGATTATAACATTGTTAGACACCTGCATATTCACAGCATATGGCAATTGCTGGTTTGATTTCAGGGAGGCATTTTCATCCTGAAATGCTTCAGGGTCCCCCTGTAACCTGCTCCAAAGGCAAGAGTTAATCAAATCTATTTGTATGGCATATCTATGTAAGAGATCATTGCCAATGTATATTTCATTATGGGGAGTATTTAAAACTAAAAACAGGTGCTTCGCTGATTTATTACCTATAGAGATAGATAATAAACATTTAGCTGTGACATTATAGCTTTCAGACCTGTCATCCAGGCCATGGACACAGTGGTCTTGAGGAGAAAGATATTTAATTACTTTATCGGATATACCGGATTGCTCATAATTAATAGGCCTTTTTTCTTGTGACCAAGTTACATTATTTATGCAATTAATTCTGGTGCTTAATTGCTTCAGGAGATCACTACCAATAATTAAACGATCAGTTGGCAGATCCACTATAATGACAGAGTGCCTTATTACACTGTTCCCCAGCCTTAGTTTTAACCATGCAGTACCGTAGACTTTTACTCCTATTAGTGAAACATAAAATTATTTTATTTTAGGTTTGTGGGGTGTTAGTTCATTTAGCTGTGTTTAGTACCTGTGGGATAAGATAGGTGCCTGAGATCCAGTATCAATTAATCCCATGATAGGGTTGGAAACTGAATCCTGGAACTCAGTTAATACATAATATCTCCCTGCAATGTCTATCACTTCACACATAAAATTGTCATGGTTACACATCTGTGGGCTTCGCCACAAGTTACCTGAATCTGCCATGTTACCTGATGCAGAAGAAACTTCATTCTTACCAGTCCATCCCTCTGTAATAAGATCGACAGGGTTCCTGTGTAGTGATGTCGCAAACCTAAAATTTTGTGTTCGCGAACGGCGAACGCAAACTTCCACAAAAGTTTGCAAACCGGCGAACCGGGCGAATTGCCATAGACTTCAATAGGCAGGCGAATTTTAAAACCCACAGGGACTCTTTCTGACCAAAAAAATGATGGAAAAGTTGTTTCAAGGGGACTAACACCTGGACTGTGGTATGCCGGAGGGGGATCCATGGCAAACTCCCATGGAAAATTACATAGTTGATGCAGAGTCTGGTTTTAATCCATAAAGGGCATAAATCACCTAACATTCCTAAATTGTTTGGAATAACGTGCTTTAAAACATCAGGTATGATGTTGTATCGTTCAGGTAGTGTAAGGGTTTTTTTTTTTTAAATGTACACTACTGTTTTAGAAGATATGACTTGCACTGGTGTGACACTGTGCCCTGGCAGGACCTGGAACGCACACGTGTGAGGGAAACTGACTGCTATTATTTCACAGTAAAATAAGGTGTGTTTTTTTTTAAATGTATGTACACTACTGTTTTAGTAGATATGAATTGCACTGGTGTGACACTGTGCCCTGGCAGGACCTTGAGCGCACACGTGTGAAGGAAACTGACTGCTATTATTTCACAATAAAAAAGGTTTTTTTTTTTAAATGTATGTACACTACTGTTTTAGTAGATATGACTTGCACTGGTGTCACACTGTGCCCTGGCAGGACCTGGAGCGCACACGTGTGAGGGAAACTGACTGCTAATATTTCACAATAAAAAAGTTGGTTTTTTTTTAAATGTATGTACACTACTGTTTTAGCAGATATCACTTGCACTGGTATGACACTGTGCCCTGGCAGGACCTGGAATGCACACGTGTGAAGGAAACTGACTGCTATTATTTCACAGTAAAAAAAGTTTTTTTTTTAAATGTACACTACTGTTTTAGCAGATATGACTTGCACTGGTGTCACACTGTGCCCTGGCAGGACCTGAAACGCACACGTGTGAAGGAAACTGACTGCTATTATTTCAAATTAAAAAAAGGTTGTTTTTTTTTTTAAATGTACACTACTGTTTTAGCAGATATGACTTGCACTGGTGTCACAATGTGCCCTGGCAGGACCTCAAACGCACACGTGTGAAGGAAAATGACTGCTATTATTTCAAATTAAAAAAAGTTTTTATTTTATTTTAAATGTACACTACTTTTTTTTAGCAGATATGACTTGCACTGGTGTCACACTGTGCCCTGGCAGGACCTCAAATGCACACGTGTGAAGGAAAATGACTTCTATTATTTCAAATTAAAATTTATTTTTATTTTTTTTAAATGTACACTACTGTTACACCAGATATGAGTGGTGGCACTGGGCAAGTGGGCACATTATACGCTGTGAGCCTGAGCTGGCAGGTAGGCTGCAATTAGATTACACACACAAAAGAAAAAAAAGCAGACTGATGTTCTAGCCCTAAAAAGGGCTTTTTGGGGTGCTGTCCTTACAGCAGAGATCAGATGAGTCCTTCAGGACTGTAGTGGACACTGAATACACTAGCCTAGCTATCGATTTCCCTATTAAATCAGCAGCAGCTACACTGTCCCTCCTCTCACTAAGAATGCAGGCTCCGAATGAATCTAAAATGGATGCTGTCCAGGAGGTGGGAGGGTCTGGGAGGGAGTGTCTGCTGCTGATTGGCTGGAATGTGTCTTGTGACTGTGAGCTACAGGGTCAAAGTTTACTCAATGATGACGAATAGGGGGCGGATCGAACATCGCATGTGTTCGCCGTCCGCTGCGAACGCGAACATTCTATGTTCGCTGCAAACTATTAGCGGCAGAATTGTTCGCAACATCACTATTCCTGTGTACTACATCTGTGGAAATAAGGTTAAGAGAATACTGCAAAGTAAGAGATGTGTTAGAACTTTCACGCTGAGGTTGCTCGTCATCACAGCTAAATCATCCGTTTCTGATCTGTAGGGAGAGAACATGATTAGTACAATTATTGACATTTATTATTTTATTTGGTATATCTCTCCCCTCTCTTTCAGGTAATACTGCAGTATTTATGACTCTGCCTGTGGCCCACTGCTGGCCACTGGCTGTACCCCTAAAAAAGGATTATTAGGGTGCTAAGCCATAAACGCTTGGCTCATATTAGTAAATAGTGTACATAATTGACTAACTTGTGTGCTGAGTTGGCCCACTTGAATGGACAAGCTATCTTTACCCATGGACTGATTTTTTGATGTCCCAGGCTATTGATTCCTGGATCCTTGGGAGTATTTTCACCACTTTTGGTATTTATTTTTACGGGGATACCAATAACCTTGTGGGTTTTCATCTCTTTGGGAATAATTATTTACCTGGGTATGCCCCCCATCTTGAGCATAATCTCTCTGCGCCTCAGCCCGTATTGGGGGAGGGGCAGTGTTAAAACTTTGTGGGAATGGCATAGGTTTTCTTTTTAGACTCCAAATTGAGAGGCCTAGATGACACCCTAGTTTCTGCCACAATTTTGGGACTGGGTTTTGATTCCCTTTTAACCCCCTGTTCACCGGACTGCTGAATAGAGTAAAACTTTGTACCCTCTTTGATCAGCCAGTCCAATGAGCAGTGCTCATCAAATCTCTAGCTAGATTAAGTTTGATGGGCGTGGGTAATGCTTTGAAAAATAAATTCACAAATTTTGAGCATTCAAATATGGGATAATCTTCAGCCATACTGTACGTACTTTTTAGTACAGAAAGGAATTCTATAGGGCTTTGTTTCACAGTACATTTTAAACCATATACAGTTATTTTCACTGCAGTTTTAGTGCGATATTGCCCGAATTCCTTTCTGCACTGTCATTTTGTCTCATTCCAGGAATGAATATTCATATCCTTTACTGAAGCAAAGAATTTGTGATATTTACCTTCAGATACCCAGGGCAGAAATTAAATTTTTGACTGCTCGCTTGTAACATTCATGATGGATAAAGCATTTTTATAAGTCGCTAAGTGGTCAATTATAGAATTGGTTCCCTTATTGGAGAACTTAGGTACTGCACTACTTAAACTTTAATTATTTTAGGGGTATCATATACTGTAGTAGGCAGATCTTGGACTTTCCTAGTAGACTTATTTTTGGGGTTGGAGCATTCCCTATCTTTCCTTTTACTACAGGGAGACACCTTACGTATATTAGTACTACATGGTCTATTTGGGTAGCTGGCTCTGCCCTCTGACTCACTACTAGAGATGCCCTCCCCCTCCTCAGCTGAGTGATAGCAGTTCCCTGAATTTATAACATGAGGTGACTGTCTATTTGGAAAGTTTATTTATTACCCAATAGGGGTCCTTTGTTCAAATTCTTATCTACATTTCTGCAGTTCATTCCTGATGTATTCTTTAAGAGATTTAGAATGATCTGCATTATCTCATTGCTAATAGAGGGGTTTTCATTATGATGATACAACCTTTTTAAACCACATAATTCTCTCTGGCTTTGTGCGAGTTCCTTATGCAAATCTTCTATCTGAGCTTGTTTGGGCAAACTCACCAATTTTATTTTCAGCTATATTTAAATTCTCTTCGCATCTGCGAGATCGAGCGAATACTGTCTTCTAGCCCCTGTATTTGCAATTCCTTTTCTATACAGAGGAGGGAGATTTTCATCAATAATGCATATTACCAGGGGCCAAGATTTTAGTATTAGTTTGTCTCGCTTCTTAGAGTTTTTGCATTTATTAATTTTGGATAATTTTTGGAACAATTCACTTTTTTTCATTCCACCTTCCATCATCAATATTTTTAGCCTTAATTGCAAGCGTATCCATATAATAATTTAATTCACCCGCAATATTAAACCTCTTTTTAATGTAGCCTATAATGTCCATCTTAAGGACATCGCCCTGAGATAGGGGTAATTTCGGGGAACAAATTTCAACACTAGTTTTAGTTAAATTAAACCGCTAATATATTTTTGACCAATAAGAAGAGAAAAAAAAATATTTTAAAAAATAATATTAATTTTGAAATATGAAAAATTTATATTTTTTATCAATTTTTCAAAAATTTATTTTTAATAATATTTCAAGATATTAATATTAATTTTGAAATATTTAATCACAACAAAAAATAATAATTTTTTTAGATTTTTTCACAATTTTTGTTTCTTTTTAATAATTTCTATTTACTACAAATATATCATATCAATGTGATAAATATTAATAATATCTCAAGCAGTGTGCCGCCAAATAATATGGCAGTATATGGCAGGGTTATAATACAATATATTTAATAATTATTCTTTAAAACAAACCCCCAATAAAATGCATTTATTAATTTATGTAAATTCCTAAATTCTTTATATTAGTTAAAATTTATAGACACAATGCGGCATATCTATCAAGGTCTGGATAGAGCTTGAGGCCCTGTGTTTCTGGTGAGCTTGCAGGCTCACCAGAAACACCAGTTATGAAGCAGTGGTCTAAGACCGCTGCTCTATAACCTGTCTGTCTGCTCTGAGCAGGCGGACAGACATCGCCGCAATTCAACCCGATCGAGTACGATCGGGTTGATTGACACCCCCCTGCTGGCAGCCGATTGGCCACAATCCTGCAGGGGGCGGCATTGCACCAGCAGGTCTTGTGAGCTGCTGGTGCAATGCTGAATATGGAGAGCGTATTGCTCTCTGTATTCAGCGAGGTCTGGCAAACCTGATCCGCACTGTCGGATCAGGTCCACCAGACTTTGATAAATAGAGGCCATTGAATTATATTTATAGAAAACCAGATATGAATCAAACTATACACGTTTATGCTGTTACAATATTCTATACAAAGATCATAAAAATTACCTTATTCACAATAATCTCCCAAATCAGAGTTGCATTTAAATATCAAAATGAGATACCAGAATCTTCTGTTATTAACCAATAACTCTAGTTCAATGCTCAATATGGATTGCCCACTTACTATGCTTAATTAATAACTACCAGGGATATAATCACAATAACCAGTTTATGTACAGTTCTGAACAAGTTTACTATAACTGACTTATAAATCTGGAGTATAAAACCCTGTCTAGTAAATAAATGATTTAGCAATAATGATTAGTTAAGACTATACAGGACTATGAAACACAAGCTTAAAATACTAATTGTGTTATTTTAAATCTATTAACTGCAATTTGACTGTACTAATAATGAATGTATTTGCTTTAAAATCAAATTATATACTTAACAATGTCTTATACTTTACCAGGTCAGCAGTTTGAGAATTCAATTAATATCCAAAATATGTCTATCGTCATATGTCTTAGAGGAATTATGCACATTTGTAAGAGAATTAATATTGATAGTCTCTTATCCACAAAGAGTGTCCCAACGTATTTGTCTTACAGAAAACTGTGTTCGCACACTGGTCTCTCTTATAAGCAAAATGGCAGCAAGCAGGATTGCAACAGTTACCAACAAAAACATTTCCACCAAGATCTCCTCTATCTGTGCAAGGAGTTTTTGTCTGAGCCAAGACTCCTCCTCATCTCTTTCATTCGATAGATTTGGGTATGCACTTTTCTCTGATTGGCTACTGGGAAATTTCATTTTCAACAGCCAAATGCCTTTTGGCTGTAATACCAGATTAAGGCCATCGGGGGCAGCAGACAGAGACAACAGTTTCATTCAAATATTGCTACAGTTAAATTATTCAATCTTATAAAATGTCTATTAAATACACTATTTCTTTATATTAATAAACCTGTCTGGTCATATTTTAATATACATGGATTATATTTTTTCTTTTTACCTAATTAATTATTTTAATATGCAACATCAGTATTATTTCTAACATCATATTATTATTATCTTAAAATCCATTTAAAATTGCATTTGATTATTTCCTTATATTTATATAAGAACATAGCATATTACACATACAGTATACCTCTTTCTGATTGGGTAAAACATATTACACGATTTATGGGACGGCCACACATGTATTTGTTAAATGCCTGAAAAAAATAAAAATAAATAGGTTATTAAAATTGGCCATTTAAAATCCTTAAAACATTCTATGCTTTAAAAAAAATACATAGATTAAGATATGCTGAAATTCGGATTCTGAGGTTTTCAGCTTCCAATATTATCCATTTTAGGCATAGACAATCTCCCAGATTCATGCGGTTATATTTAATATGTTGTCTGAATATATATATATATATATATATATATATATATAATACATATATATATATATATATATATATTCATTTGAGTATCTAAAACTTACATGAAGATTAGGCACAATTTCTATATCTGAGATCTATTTTCCCATGTCAGTTGGTAACTTGAGTTCAGATGTCCTATGGGTGTTTAGATCTCAGCAGGGATAATTTATCATGTAGATGGTAAACTACAATTCTTTGAGCATGTTTGTATATTCAACCATTGCCACAGAAGGGCCGTCTATTCCCCACAGGGGCCTGTGTGTTCATTATCCATCTTGGGCAGGAAGCCCATATTTGGGCATATTCTTCTGAGGCTCCATCATGCTAATATTTACTTTGAAGTAACTGTCTGATCTAAGATTTGCAATACACAACCATATAGATGACCATCTTTTTGAAGTAATTTGTCTTTCTTTGAAATGACTGCCTGGACTAAACTAGACCAAATGTCTTCCCTTTATTCTCACCTGGATGCATTGTAATTTTGCATATTGAGTGGGGGGAGGATTGAATTGTGGTCAGCCAGGCATCTAATGTCTTACAAATAAATGAATAATTTGGTGTAGACAGCCATATATATTAAATAATATATATATATATATATATATATATATATATATATATATATATATATATATATATATATATATATGTATATATACATTATTTAATAACATTCAGATACTCTGACATATATATATATATATATATATATATATACAACACACACAAGTGCACACATAAATACACATACACACATATATGCACATGCACACATACACTGCAAATACACAAACATATACAAACATAAACACACACACAACGACATGCACAGAAAATTGCACAACAGGGAGTTGATGCACATCCTAGCAAATACCCCTAACAAACACTACATAACTAAGAAAAACACTTACCACAGAAAACTGTTTGATTTCTGTTCAGAGCTGTCTATCTTTTTCCCAGTTGATTTTCAGTCACCACAAGTTTAGCGGCCTTTAGTGGTGATGATAAAAACTGCATCCCAGTAAACAAGCTGCTCTGAAATCAGATTCTGCTTCAGCAGCAGCAAGCGGACCACCTAAAACAGGTGCGGTTGTAGTGGAGATCAGTGTTCCCTCTTAAGCCAGTTTTGTGAGCGGCCCAGCAGGGAAACAGTTAATTAGAATAGTAAACCCTACACAATGCAGACTGCAAGGTGTAGTTCCCTTACTAACTGTTTCACTGCTGGGCTGCTTACAAAACTGGTCTTGCAGAGAACACTGGTGGAGACTCCTCTAGTTATGCCCCATGACTTATAAATGAGCTCTAAAAAGTATGTACACCGGTTGTTTGCTTGTAAATACATGTAACCTGTGTCTAAGATGGTCTTAAATCTATACATCTGTATATGATATCATTATGAAATATAAACTTGTTTAAGAACGTATTAAGAGTTCAGATAACCTAGGAGATATAATACTTCATTGATATGTGTAAATTCACAGGTTCAAAGCCTACCACAGGCTGTAAATATTTTTCTTTTTAATAGGCATGTACAAGAGCTCATACAGAAATAAGTAAAACTTAAAGCTCACATAGTAAAGTTGTTTGTGTGTGGTTTACATATAGAAAGTTTTGGGTTTCAGTAACTGCATGTGATTAAGGGTATGTTTATGAGTCATGTATATGTTGAAAAACTAGCAAAATGAATTGTTAAAGAGACGCTAAAGTCAAAATTAGGCTTTAATGATTCAAATGGAGTCTAACATTATAAAACAACTTTCCAATCTATCAAATACAAATGTTATTTAATGATATGTGAAACATTGCTACAAGGATTGCTGCAATCACTGCTGTCATGTACTGCAAAGACACGTGGATGTGCTTGAGTATCTATGAGCAAGCCTAAGTTCACACTTCAGCAAAGAACACCAAGAAGATAATATTTTTTTATAGAAGTAAATTGGAAAGTTTTTTGTTTAATTAGTTTTTTTATTGCATGCTCTGTCTACATCATGAAAGTTCCATTTTAAATTTAGTGTATTATAAAAGGGAAGCTAAAGTCAAAATAAAACTTTAATTATTAAGATAGAGCATACAATTTTAAATAACTTTCCAATTTTCTTCCATTATAAATTTGTGCTTATTCTTTTTATATTTACACTTGCTGAGGCTCCAATTCCCACTTAGCATGCACTCACAGAGTATAGGTATATGAGTCTGTCATTGGCTGATGACTGTCATGTGATACGGCGGACAGGGTTATGGAAGCAATCTTTAAAAAATAATTGAACAAAACTATTAACCATTTGAAATTCAGAGTAAGAGCCATTGTGTTGTCTTTTTATTGTGCATTTGTAGATTATGTAATTATACAAAATGTTATTGCCCTTTAATACCAATGCTTAAGTTCTTGTTCAAATACAAACAGAGGGACGTTCAAGTTATTGGTATTAGCTGCTCTTACTTCAAAATTGTTTTAATTTAAATGGATATTAAACAGTAAATATATGCTAGATATAATGATATAAAGCAAAGATTATCTTAATCTGTAGTGGGGAAACAGGAAGGCGCCAATAGGGTGATAACGCAAATAACCCTGACAAGTCGGTAAGAAGGATAATGGTACTCACAAGCAGGGCGGCACTTAGACGTGCCTAACAAAGCAGGCCGGGACCTCAACATCGCCCGGAAGACTCACAACGGCAGCAACTAATCCTCGAGCCGGACCAAGTGCCGTATGGCCAATCAGGATCGCTGGATACTCACACACCCTCCTCTCCAAATGCCGAAATCCAAACACTGGCAGAGGGACAAATGGATAGTGATACACAGTGTGTGATGCTCCCGATTGCCGGAAACTCTATAACAAAGTCCAAAAACTGGAAAGAGGAGGGAGCAAACTCCAGCAAAGTAAATTAAAACAATTTTTATTAAAATGTTTTAAAAACAAAGCATAAAAGCAACGCGTTTCTCGGCTACACAGAGCCGTTTCATCAGGCTGTTATACACATTCTAAGAAGCCTACTGCTTTAAAAACCTCCTCTAACCAATCAAAACACTGACAATTTACACACCCCTCACCTCGCAGCGTGCGTGTCAAACACAGCTGATATGGAGAATACCAAAATATATATATGCGTTCCACTTGGAATCCACGAATTGATATCATATAATATTTCTTTTAGTAACTAATTTAATTCATATTATATTATCGTTCACATCACACATGGGATCAGTTACAGTAGTAACAATATTTTTGTCTTACCCCTAAAATTTAATAAACGTAATAGAAAATCACAGATGAACATTCATTTCAGGCCTTACATACACAATTGATCTTAAATATTAACAATTGATCTGAACTAGACTAATGTGATATTCTTATTAGGCCAGCTAAAAATAAATAAATATATAAATAAATAATGCTAGTTAATATATAAACTAACTGACTATACAGAACAACTGATATAAATGACAATAAATATTCAAATAATGATAAATAAATCTATACAAAACAGAACCTCAGAATCATTACTTAGTCTCTAAACTAATAATATTATACAATGATAGAATATCTCTACAAAACTTAATGTAATCATATCCCCAAAAATGACTAAATAAAATATACTTAATATTTTAAAAACATAACAAATTAACTATGAAAAGCTGCAAGATCGATATTGGCATTAAGACCTAATGGATGTAAAGTCTGGAGCCTGTAGATCCAAAAGGTCTCTCTCTGTCTAAGTCTATAGAAACGGTTATAAAAGTCAGATCTTGGGATGTGTTCAACAGGGGTTATTTGTAGACAATGCAAGTTCCCACTATGTTTGATGTTACAATGTCGTGGTACACTGTGTGATTTAAAATTCTTTTTAATGTTTCTAAAGTGTTCTGACCACCTTATGCTCAAGCGTCTGCAGGTGCGCCCTACATATTGAAACCCACAAATGCAGGACAATAAATAGATCACATAATTCGACGCACATGTCATCCGACTACTCATTTTATAAATTTTGGATGTTGAATTTGATTTGAAAGTATCTACATTATGTGTTATAAAGTCACACATTTTGCATTTTTTGTGATTACATTTAAAACTACCTTTTCTTTGTATTTTACAGATAGTGTCATTGGCCTTATTAGTATTTCTGTTAGTTAAGTTGTTCCTATTTTTAACCACTTTACTAGGTGCCAAAATCCTTTTTAAGTTAGGTGCTCTTTTATAAACAATAGTGGGTTTATTATCTAACAGTGGACCTAAAATAGGGTCTTTTAATAAGATTTTCCAATGTTTCATAATACTCTTTTTAATTATACTGTGATTACAATTGTATTCAGTAATAAACATGGTCCGATTGCCCAGACCCACCTGAGTTTGCGTATTTACTACCTTTTTCTCAAAATATTTATTTCTGTCATCATTTTTTGCCCTATCATAGGCACTATTGATGATGTGTTCTGGATATTTTTTCTCTTTAAATCTATCTTTAAGGATTTTACTCTGTATCTCATAATCTGTTAGACTGCTGCAGTTCCTGCGAACTCGCTTGAACTGCCCGTATGGTACATTTCTTTTCCAAGGTAGGTGATGATTGCTTCTAAAGTCCAAATAACTGTTGCAATCAACCTGCTTGAAATGAGTACTGGTAGATATCCTACCCTCAATAAAACTTAGCTCTAAGTCCAGAAATACAACAGTATTAGGATCTATTGTACTTGTGAACTTTAAGCCCTTATTGTTGCTATTCAGATGTTTCACAAAGTCTTCAGCTAGCAGTCTATCACCCTTCCACACCACCACCAGATCGTCTATATACCGGCCATAGTATACCAGGTTCGCCCCAAACGCAGAGTCATAGATGTATTGTTGTTCAAATGACCCCATAAAAAGGTTAGCATAACTGGGGGCGAACCTGGTACCCATGGCCGTCCCCTTGATCTGGAGGTAGTATTCATCCTGATAGACGAAATAGTTGTGGTGGAAGATAAATGATATTAATGACAAGATAAATTGTTTCTGAGTATCTGGTAAATAAATATCTGTTTGCAAAAAACTAGAAACCGCTTGTAGTCCAAGGCTGTGTGATATATTAGAATATAAGGCTTGGACGTCACACGTGATCCAAATTAAGTCCTGTGTGATATTAATCTGTTCTAGTTTATTTATTAAGTCTGAAGAATCTCGTATATAAGATTCGAGACCGACAACATATTTCTGCAGAAAGAAGTCGACATATGAAGAAGCATTATCCGTTAAGCTGCCTATTCCCGATATTATCGGGCGGCCAGGGGGACATCTGGGGTCTTTGTGCAGCTTCGGTAAATGGTAATAAAATGCACGATTTGGCTCTATGGGGATAAGATAATCTTTTTCTTTTTTAGTAACAATTCCTTCTTTATACGCACCTTCCACTAGATCCCTTAAGGTCGCCAAAAATTTGGAGGTAGGATCGAAGGTCATTTTGGTATAATAATTCTTGTCATTCAGGATCCTATCGGACTCTAAGAGGTAGTCCCCAAGATCCTGAATGACGATCCCTCCGCCTTTATCGGCTTGTCTGATCACAATAGATTTATTATTTTTTAACATTTCTAAAGCACGTTTCTCGTTTCCGAACAGGTTCCCTTTTCCATTGAAACCCTTCAGCAACTGATTAAATTCATCGCTAACCAGCTGCCTAAAAATCTCTATGTGGGCATTATTTGCTAATTTAGGGATGAAATTGTATTTGTTCCTCAAACATGTATGTACGAAACCTTCACATAAATGATCAAGTAAGGATTCAGGTTCATACACCGGAGTTATTTGATTATTAAGCCTAGAGTCCATTGAATCTGTCAAAATTGGCATATTACCATCGTCTTTGATTTTCTTTTCTGCGAAATATTTCTGCATCGAAAGTTTTTGTGTGAATCTATTAACAAATACAATTTCATCCCTTCAGAGATTTTCTGCATCGAAAGTTTTTGTGTGAATCTATTAAGATCCACAAAAACTTTCGATGCAGAAATATTTCGCAGAAAAGAAAATCAAAGACGATGGTAATATGCCAATTTTGACAGATTCAATGGACTCTAGGCGTAATAATCAAATAACTCCGGTGTATGAACCTGAATCCTTACTTGATCATTTATGTGAAGGTTTCGTACATACATGTTTGAGGAACAAATACAATTTCATCCCTAAATTAGCAAATAATGCCCACATAGAGATTTTTAGGCAGCTGGTTAGCGATGAATTTAATCAGTTGCCGAAGGGTTTCAATGGAAAAGGGAACCTGTTCGGAAACGAGAAACGTGCTTTAGAAATGTTAAAAAATAATAAATCTATTGTGATCAGACAAGCCGATAAAGGCGGAGGGATCGTCATTCAGGATCTTGGGGACTACCTCTTAGAGTCCGATAGGATCCTGAATGACAAGAATTATTATACCAAAATGACCTTCGATCCTACCTCCAAATTTTTGGCGACCTTAAGGGATCTAGTGGAAGGTGCGTATAAAGAAGGAATTGTTACTAAAAAAGAAAAAGATTATCTTATCCCCATAGAGCCAAATCGTGCATTTTATTACCATTTACCGAAGCTGCACAAAGACCCCAGATGTCCCCCTGGCCGCCCGATAATATTGGGAATAGGCAGCTTAACGGATAATGCTTCTTCATATGTCGACTTCTTTCTGCAGAAATATGTTGTCGGTCTCGAATCTTATATACGAGATTCTTCAGACTTAATAAATAAACTAGAACAGATTAATATCACACAGGACTTAATTTGGATCACGTGTGATGTCCAAGCCTTATATTCTAATATATCACACAGCCTTGGACTACAAGCGGTTTCTAGTTTTTTGCAAACAGATATATATTTACCAGATACTCAGAAACAATTTATCTTGTCATTAATATCATTTATCTTACACCACAACTATTTCGTCTATCAGGATGAATACTACCTCCAGATCAAGGGGACGGCCATGGGTACCAGGTTCGCCCCCAGTTATGCTAACCTTTTTATGGGGTCATTTGAACAACAATACATCTATGACTCTGCGTTTGGGGCGAACCTGGTATACTATGGCCAGTATATAGACGATCTGGTGGTGGTGTGGAAGGGTGATAGACTGCTAGCTGAAGACTTTGTGAAACATCTGAATAGCAACAATAAGGGCTTAAAGTTCACAAGTACAATAGATCATAATACTGTTGTATTTCTGGACTTAGAGCTAAGTTTTATTGAGGGTAGGATATCTACCAGTACTCATTTCAAGCAGGTTGATTGCAACAGTTATTTGGACTTTAGGAGCAATCATCACCTACCTTGGAAAAGAAATGTACCATACGGGCAGTTCAAGCGAGTTCGCAGGAACTGCAGCAGTCTAACAGATTATGAGATACAGAGTAAAATCCTTAAAGATAGATTTAAAGAGAAAAAATATCCAGAACACATCATCAATAGTGCCTATGATAGGGCAAAAAATGATGACAGAAATAAATATTTTGAGAAAAAGGTAGTAAATACGCAAACTCAGGTGGGTCTGGGCAATCGGACCATGTTTATTACTGAATACAATTGTAATCACAGTATAATTAAAAAGAGTATTATGAAACATTGGAAAATCTTATTAAAAGACCCTATTTTAGGTCCACTGTAGGATAATAAACCCACTATTGTTTATAAAAGAGCACCTAACTTAAAAAGGATTTTGGCACCTAGTAAAGTGGTTAAAAATAGGAACAACTTAACTAACAGAAATACTAATAAGGCCAATGACACTATCTGTAAAATACAAAGAAAAGGTAGTTTTAAATGTAATCACAAAAAATGCAAAATGTGTGACTTTATAACACATAATGTAGATACTTTCAAATCAAATTCAACATCCAAAATTTATAAAATGAGTAGTCGGATGACATGTGCGTCGAATTATGTGATCTATTTATTGTCCTGCATTTGTGGGTTTCAATATGTAGGGCGCACCTGCAGACGCTTGAGCATAAGGTGGTCAGAACACTTTAGAAACATTAAAAAGAATTTTAAATCACACAGTGTACCACGACATTGTAACATCAAACATAGTGGGAACTTACATTGTCTACAAATAACTCCTATTGAACACATCCCAAGATCTGACTTTTATAACCGTTTCTATAGACTTAGACAGAGAGAGACCTTTTGGATCTACAGGCTCCAGACTTTACATCCATTAGGTCTTAATGCCAATATCGATCTTGCAGCTTTTCATAGTTAATTTGTTATGTTTTTAAAATATTAAGTATATTTTATTTAGTCATTTTTGGGGATATGATTACATTAAGTTTTGTAGAGATATTCTATCATTGTATAATATTATTAGTTTAGAGACTAAGTAATGATTCTGAGGTTCTGTTTTGTATAGATTTATTTATCATTATTTGAATATTTATTGTCATTTATATCAGTTGTTCTGTATAGTCAGTTAGTTTATATATTAACTAGCATTATTTATTTATATATTTATTTATTTTTAGCTGGCCTAATAAGAATATCACATTAGTCTAGTTCAGATCAATTGTTAATATTTAAGATCAATTGTGTATGTAAGGCCTGAAATGAATGTTCATCTGTGATTTTCTATTACGTTTATTAAATTTTAGGGGTAAGACAAAAATATTGTTACTACTGTAACTGATCCCATGTGTGATGTGAACGATAATATAATATGAATTAAATTAGTTACTAAAAGAAATATTATATGATATCAATTTGTGGATTCCAAGTGGAACGCATATATATATAGGTATTCTCCATATCAGCTGTGTTTGACACGCACGCTGCGAGGTGAGGGGTGTGTAAATTGTCAGTGTTTTGATTGGTTAGAGGAGGTTTTTAAAGCAGTAGGCTTCTTAGAATGTGTATAACATCCTGATGAAACGGCTCTGTGTAGCTGAGAAACGCGTTGCTTTTATGCTATGTTTTTAAAACATTTTAATAAAAATTGTTTTAATTTACTTTGCTGGAGTTTGCTCCCTCCTCTTTCCAGTTTTTGGACTTTGTTATAGAGTTTCCGGCAATCGGGAGCGTCACACACTGTGTATCACTATCCATTTGTCCCTCTGCCAGTGTTTGGATTTCGGCATTTGGAGAGGAGGGTGTGTGAGTATCCAGCGATCCTGATTGGCCATACGGAACTTGGTCCGGCTCGAGGATTAGTTGCTGCTGTTGTGAGTCTTCCGGGTGACGTTGAGGTCCCGGCCTGCTTTGTTAGGCACGTCTAAGTGCCGCCCTGCTTGTGAGTACCATTATCCTTCTTACCGACTTGTCAGGGTTATTTGCGTTATCACCCTATTGGCGCCTTCCTGTTTCCCCACTACAGATTTTCTCACCGTTGACACACGCTACAGAAGAGCGGCCTTCCATTGGATTATCTGGACTGACCTTCACTTCCACTACCGTGGGCGCACCTCTGTCAAGAACTTTCTGTTTTTGATTTGATTCTTTTACAAAGATTATCTTAAGAATTATATGTAGATGTAGAGCTTTTGCAATTATATTAGCTGTTTAAGGGCTAGATTGCAAGGGTACTAGTTTATCCCATGCCCGTAAATGGGCAAATTCGCCCGTTTACGGGCACGCAATAATTAACCAGCCATTCCAAATGGCTGGTTATTGCTACCGCGAGCTTGCAGTAGCAAATAGCACTCAGAAAATTAACCGGATTATACTAAATGAAACTTTTATGATTCAGAAAGAGCATGTAGTTTTAAGACACTTTCTGATTTACTTCAATTATCAAATTTTGTCTTTTTATATTCACACTTTCTGGGGAACAAGATCCTACTGAGCATGGCACAAACTCACAGGGTATACGTTTACTAGTCTGTGATTGACTGATTTCTGTCACATGATACAGGGGGCTGGAAAATGTAAGAAAAAATAAACTTGACAGAAAAAAATCTACTACTTATTTGAAATTCAGAGTAGGTGTTAAATCATTGTCTTTTTATTATGAACTTGTTGATTATGCAATTCAACTGCACTGAGTGGTCTGTAAGGTTTTCCTTCATTTATCTTTCTTGCTGAGGACAATTAGGGACAGATATAAACAGGCCATAAAAAAGACCATGCAAACAAGACTGTGTGGAAGCTCTGTTAGATAATTACTTCCACACAGCCTTGTTTGCAGTCTCTTTTATGGCCTATTTTATATTTATATTCTGTAAGGAATGTAAGGATAATATCAGGGAAGGGAATATTCTCTCAAACTCATTGAGACGAATTGGAAAAGTGAATACTTGATTGATTTTGCTGTCTATCTATATGTATATTATTATTATTTTTTTAATTTGTGATTTATTATCATTATTTTTATTAGTATCACACTATTTATTATACATTAATTGCTTATGTTTATTTTTATGTATATTGTATGGGTATCTTCTGACATTATTAGTGAAATTTTCAACACCATAGACAACACCACATATGGGAGCCATATGAAGTGGAAATAACTGGTTAAAACATAATAGGAAATCCCTATAACAACAGAAGAATTACTGATATTACAACATTCACAGCCATCAGTAGACTTTTCCACCTTAAGAAACAAATCCACCTTAATGTGAGAAGGAAGGAGGAATGGACCAATTCGAGCCAAGAGAAGGGTTATTTAAGAACTCAGCAGACACTAGTAATTCATCTTGAAAAAGCCTTGAAAGAAGGTGAAATGCGTCAATTGAAGGACTGTGTCTGTACAATAAGAGGCTTGTGAACAATTCGAGCCATATCTCTGCACAGAGAACAAATTTTGCACCCTTCATAGGCTCATTCCCATAAGCCGTTTTTTTGAGAGCGGCTATTGGCTACAACGTCACACGTGACACGGAAGTAACAAGAACTGGTATCCTAGATGTACCAGCTGATAACTCCACGAGGCCGTGTTTTGGAAACAGCCATTGGTTAAGGACCAACACATGACGCAGGAGCGTCTTAACAGCAGTTTGGCTACTCAACACTGGTAAACGAGGACGGTGTCAAACCTGGAAAGACCTGGGTGAGGACAGATAATGATAAAACCTCCTAAAAGTAAGAAACACGCTTTTATTTTCTTCTTCTCCTTAACCCGCAAAGAGTGGGAGTCCAGACGAGCAGGAAATAGATGCTCAAGCTGTCAGGTCTGTTGAGAGGGAAGCAACTAGTTTCTAGACATACTGCTCAGAGTTTAGAAACAGTAGCTTCAGGATCAAATATCGGACTTTGGGCTTTTTCATATGGTGTTGTCTTATTTAATTAGTGTATTATTGTTTTAATTTGCTTTTTACATACATATATTTTTAGGATTTAGACTACAACTTGATATTATAACCATATCTCTGAAAGTGTATTTTAAGTATATATCAGGTGTTCACAGTGACCTGTCACTTGCCTGTTATTAATTATAAAGTATATGATTTTTAAATAGTATTGTGTTAATTAAAAAAAATATATATATTGAAATATTTGGTGTAAATAGGATTCTATCCTTCCTCTGGTTGAGAATTTTTTTTAGCTTTGTTAGCCCTTTTTTCCTGTTTTATATTTGTCCTTAATTGTCCTCAGCTGGAAAAATGCATAAGATGAAACTTAAAGGGCCATTATAGTCTGAAAATGACATATTCTAATCTGCATGAGATTTTAAGAGTAACCATCCTGCTCCTCTATGTTTCTAACTCACACAAAGGGGTTACACACATTGTATAAATACTGATTGGGACCTACGGAACACTTCTAGCCCATATGAGAGACTATTACCTGTGTCTAACCCCTTGAGGGGTTAAACAGAGCCTTACAAAAGGAAACTAATACATAAATGATTGCTCTAACAAATTTCATTTTTGCATTGTCTATTATTGTTAGTAAATGTAATGATGTTATCACACAACAAAAGGCTGTTTATGTCTATATTTTTACTACTAATAAGGAGAATTGATGTGATCTTTTTTCTACCTTTTAACACTGAGATAATAATTGTATGATTACTTCAGTAAAAAAAAATCTCTTATTATATAAGTCTTTAATATTTATGCTGGACAGACAATTGAAATTATCCATTTCTTTCTGTAATGTTAAGATTCTTCAGCTTCCCAAATACTGACTTAACAAATAGCCACACTAAAATTTCATATGCTTAAAGGGACACTAAACACAATTTTTTTCTTTCGTGATTCAGATAGAGCATGACATTTTAAACAACTTTCTAATTTACTCCTATTATCAAATTTTCTTAATTCTCTTGGTATCTTTATTTGAAATGCAAGAATGTAAGTTTAGATGCCGGCCCATTTTTGGTGAACAACCTGGGTTGTCCTTGCTGATTGGTGGATAAATTCATCCACCAATAAAAGAGTGCTATCCAGACTTCTGAACCCAAAAAAAGCTTAGATGCCTTCTTTTACAAATAAACATAGCAAGAGAACGAAGAAAAAAAATTAATAGGAGTAAATTAGAAAGTTGCTTAAAATTGCATGCTCTATCTGAATCATGAAAGAAAAAATTTGGGTTCAGTGTCCCTTTAAATGGACAGTATACACCAATTTTCATATAACTGCATGTAAAATACACTACAATAAAGAATCTAAAATCCAGTATAAAAACTTTTATAAACTTACTTAGAAGCTCCCAGTTTAGAACTGTTGATGAGATTAGATTGGAACACCCACTAAAATGGGCTGAGAGACGACCCTTCCCCCTCCCCTGCATATGAAAAGACCCATTAAAACAAACAGGAGAAAGCTGGAGTCTGTATAAATCAGTATACATCTAAACCTTTGGGACTTGGTTGAAAGCCTGAAAATCAGCACAATGTTATCTAATCATAAGCAAAACTATACATTGTTCCATAGATATCCCCAGATGGGCTATATAAATGCATAAACTATAAAACATTTATGCAAAGAAAAATCTAGTGTATAATCTACCTTTAAGTGCAGACATGGAAAGGGAGATTCCTGAGTTTGTAATCTAAACACCACTCAGGTACGCATGAGCTAATTTATATGTAATGTAATTAAGATGTTTCTCTTGTCTTCAGCAGTGCAACAATATTTAAAACCTGTAGACAAATTAGGGCAAAGCAGTGTAATATTTAGACAGTTCTTAAACATATGCACCACAGCTCCTTATTAACACTTCTGTAATCACTCTGCAGTACTTCCTGACAACATGCAAAGTGAGGCACATGCAATGTGTCACCAACAGCAAGTCACACATTTTGTAAATTATCTCAATTCAGTAAATGTCTATATCTATGAATGTCACTTCATCTCAATGTCCCAGGGGTAATGAGGATTAGATATTGTGATTATATATTCACTACAGAAGCTTTCACATTGATATAATTTCTGTGTGTCTTTCTATTATCCTGTCTGTATGTTTAGGTTTATATTTATTGCATTTATACTGTTATATTTAGATGACTTAGTAGTTTTCTAATGCAGTGCTTGTTCCTTCTTCCCAACTAACTGGTTTTAGCTCAGTACTTTACACACACAGGAGATTGTTTATTTTTTAGGATGTGCAAACATTTGTATTTCTGCATTAAAAAATGTGCAATACAAATATGTGTACAAATACCGATATTTGTGTGTTGCACCTTTACTCTAATAATAGTAGCCAAATGCTAAACACCATTGCATTGGTTTTACACCAAAATGGAAAAAGTGGAATTAGGAAATGTACGGCTAGATTTAGAGTTTTGTCGGTAAGCACCCGCGTAGCTAACGCTGGCTTTTTTCTGACCGCACCTTTAAAATAACTCTGGTATTGAGAGTCCACAGAATAGCTGCGTTAGGCTCCATAAAAAGGAGCGTAGAGCATATTTAACGCAACTTCAACTCTCGATACCAGAGTTGCTTACGGACGCGGCCAGCCTCAAAAACGTGCTCGTGCACGATTCCCCCATAGGAAACAATGGGGCTGTTTGAGCTGAAAAAAACCTAACACCTGCAAAAAAGCAGCGTTCAGCTCCTAACGCAGCCCCATTGTTTGCTATGGGGAAACACTTCCTACGTCTGCACCTAACACTCTAACATGTACCCCGAGTCTAAACACCCCTAACCTTACACTTATTAACCCCTATTCTGCCGCCCCCACTATCGCTGACCCCTGTATATTATTTTTAACCCCTAATCTGCCGCTCCGTAAACCGCCGCTACTTACATTATCCCTATGTACCCCTAATCTGCTGCCCCTAACACCGCCGACCCCTATATTATATTTATTAACCCCTAATCTGCCCCCCACAACGTCGCCTCCACCTGCCTACACTTATTAACCCCTAATCTGCCGAGCGGACCGCACCGCTATGATTATAAAGTTATTAACCCCTAATCCGCCTCACTAACCCTATAATAAATAGTATTAACCCCTAATCTGCCCTCCCTAACATCGCCGACACCTAACTTAAATTATTAACCCCTAATCTGCCGACCGGAGCTCACTGCTATTCTAATAAATGTATTAACCCCTAAAGCTAAGTCTAACCCTAACACTAACACCCCCCTAAGTTAAATATAATTTAAATCTAACGAAATTAATTAACTCTTCTGAAATAAATTATTCCTATTTAAAGCTAAATACTTACCTGTAAAATAAATCCTAATATAGCTACAATATAAATTATAATTATATTATAGCTATTTTAGGATTAATATTTATTTTACAGGCAACTTTGTATTTATTTTAACCAGGTACAAATAGTTAAAATAATTACAAATTTACATGTAAAATAAATCCTAACCTAAGTTACAATTAAACCTAACACTACACTATCAATAAATAAATTAAATACAATTCCTACAAATAACTACAATGAAATAAACTAACTAAAGTACAAAAAATAAAAAAGAACTAAGTTACAAAAAATAAAAAAATATTTACAAACATAAGAAAAATATTACAACAATTTTAAACTAATTAAACCTACTCTAAGCCCCCTAATAAAATAACAAAGCCCCCCAAAATAAAAAAATGCCATACACTATTCTAAATTACTAAAGTTCAAAGCTCTTTTACCTTACCAGCACTGAACAGGGCCCTTTGCGGGGCATGCCCCAAGAAGTTCAGCTCTTTTGCCTGTAAAAAAAAACATACAATACCCCACCCCCCCAACATTACAACCCATCACCCACATACCCCTAATCTAACCCAAAGTTCTTTTTTATTTTTTGTACTTTAGTTAGTTTATTTCATTGTAGTTATTTGTAGGAATTGTATTTAATTTATTTATTGATAGTGTAGTGTTAGGTTTAATTGTAACTTAGGTTAGGATTTATTTTACAGGTAAATTTGTAATTATTTTAACTATTTTAGCTATTAAATAGTTCTTAACTATTTAATAGCTATTGTACCTGGTTAAAATAAATACAAAGTTACCTGTAAAATAAATATTAATCCTAAAATAGCTATAATATAATTTTAATTTATATTGTAGCTATATTAGGATTTATTTTACAGGTAAGTATTTAGCTTTAAATAGGAATAATTTATTTAAGAAGAGTTAATTAATTTCGTTAGATTTAAATTATATTTAACTTAGGGGGGTGTTAGTGTTAGGGTTAGACTTAGCTTTAGGGGTTAATAACTTTATAATAATAGCGGTGCGGTCCGCTCGACAGATTAGGGGTTAATAAGTGTAGGCAGGTGGAGGCGACGTTGAGGGCGGCAGATTAGGGGTTAATAAATATAATATAGGGGTCGGCGGTGTTAGGGGCAGCAGATTAGGGGTACATAGCTATAATGTAGGTGGCGGCGCTTTGCGGTCGGCAGATTAGGGGTTAATTATTGTAGGTAGCTGGTGGCGACGTTGGAGGGGGCAGGTTAGGGGTTAATAAATATAATACAGGGGTCAGCGGTGTTAGGGGCAGCATATTAGGGGTACATAAGTATAACGTAGGTGGCGGTCGGCAGATTAGGGGTTAAAAAAAATTAATCGAGTGGCGGCGATGTGGGGGGACCTCGGTTTAGGGGTACATAGGTAGTTTATGGGTGTTAGTGTACTTTAGAGTACAGTAGTTAAGAGCTTTATGAACCGGCGTTAGCCCAGAAAGCTCTTAACTACTGACTTTTTCTGCGGCTGGAGTTTTGTCGTTAGAATTCTAATGCTCACTTCAGACACGACTCTAAATACCGGAGTTAGAAAAATCCCATTGAAAAGATAGGATACGCAATTGACGTAAGGGGATCTGCGGTATGGAAAAGTCGCAGCTGAAAAGTGAGCGTTAGACCCTTTTTTGAGTGACTCCAAATACCGGAGGTAGCCTAAAACCAGCGTTAGGAGCCTCTAACGCTGGTTTTCACGGGTACCGCCAAACTCCAAATCTAGGCCGTAGTTTTTGCTTTTAAAATAGGCCATTAAATATATATATATACAGTCATGGCCAAAAATATTGTCACCCCTGCATTTCTGTCAGATAATGCACCACTTCGCCCAGAAAATTATTGCAATTCCAAATGTTTAGGCATTCTCATGTTTTTTCTTTTGTTTGTATTGGTATGACACAAAAAGGGGAGAAAAAAAAGGCAAATCTGACACATTCCACGCAAAACTCCATAAATGGACTGGACAAAATTATTGGCACCCTCAATTTAATATTTGGTAGCACACCCCTTGAAAAAGTAACTGAAATCAATTGCTTGCTGTAACCATCAATGAGTTTCTTACACCTCCCTACTGGAATTTTGGATCACTCTTCTTTCGCCAACTGCTCCAGGTCTCTCAGATTGGAAGGGTTCCTTTTCCCATTGAGATCTGGACTCATTGCTGGCCAATGCTTTGTCTTAAACCATTTCTGGGTGCTTTTTGATATGTGCTTTGTCTTAAACCATTTGATCCAGTGCTTTGTCTTAAACCATTTCTGGGTTCTTTTTGATGTGTGCTTTGGGCCTTGTTCTGCTGTAAGACCGATGACCTCTGATGGAGACCCAATTTTCTGATACTGGGCCCTACATTACACCACAGAATTCTTTGGTAGTCTTCAGATTTCATAATGCCATGCAAACAGTCAAGACATCCAGTGCCTGAAGCAGCAAAATCAACCCCAAAACATCTGTGAACTTCCACCACGTTTGACTATTGGGACTGTATTCTTTTCTTTAAAAGCCTCATTTCTTTTTCTGAAAACAGTAGAATGATGGGCTTTACCAAAAAGCTGTAATTTTATTTCATTTGGCCTCCTCAGGTAAGTTTTGGCAAACTGCAATCTGGCTTTTTTATGTTTCTGTGTCAGCAGTGGGGTACTCCTGGGTCTCCTACCATAGCATCCCTTTTCATTCAGATGGTGACTTATAGTGCGAGCTGACACATTTGTACCCTATGCCTGAAGGTTAGCTTGAGTTTATCTGGAAATTGATTGTGGTTCTTTATAATCCTTCCTTTGATCAATTTTTCTCTTTCGTTCACATCCAGGGAGATTAGCTACAGTGCCATGGGCTGTAAACTTCTTGACAATGTTGCACACAGTGGACACGGAAACATTAAGATCTCTGAAGATGGACTTGTAACCTTGAGATTGTCCATGCTTTCCCAACAATTTTTGTTTTTCTATTTTTCTATTTCAATAACACGCCTTAAGATAGGTAATTTTTCATAAGCGCTAACCCAAAACCGTTTTGGACCTGAAGCACGAAACCCGAATCGTATTATGCATATTTTATATTCCATTGTTCGTCACATAGATTTTTTTTATATTTTTATTATTAAATATATAATTCTATATATAATTGCATATAATGTTAATGTAAAATATCTATCTATCTACCTATCTATCTATATATATATATATATATATATATACCTATATATCTGTAGGTATAGGCATATACAGATATGCAGGTGTATGTATGTATATATATATTTAAAATAAAAGTAATATTGTACTCTATGTAAAGAACATTGAAATGTGATACATTAAAGGAACAGTCTAGTTTTTAAACAATTTTCCAATTTACTTTTATCATCAATTTTGATTTGTTCTCTTGGTATTTTTAATTGAAAGCCTGCTCTCTCAGGGCATTTTGACAGTTTTTCACCACTAGAGGGTGTTAGTTCATGTGTGTCATATAGATAACACTGTGCTCACGCACATGAAGTTCCAGGGAGCTAGCACTGATTGTCTAAAATGCATGTCTGTCAAAAGAACTGAAATAAGGGGGCAGTTTACAGAGGCTTAGATACAAGATGATCACAGAGATAAAAAGCGTATTTATATAAATGTGTTGGTTATGCAAAACTAGGAAATAGGTAATAAATGGATTATCTATCTTTTAAAACAATAACAATTCTGGGGTAGATTGTCCCTTTAATAACTCCTGTTGGGTTTGCGTGTGAGGGATAAGTGTTAGGTTTGTTCTTCTGCGTTCTCCATTAAAGTCTATAAGTAGGAAAGTTAGAGCAATCTCAATATCGAGGTCCTGAAGTTAGCGCACATTGGGTTTTACTTGCGTGGAAACGTTCTTCTTTCAACTTGTAATACTTGCGCTATCCTTTGCAAAAAGATTACTTCTAGTGGTGTTTACTCTAAATAGTGCACCACTTGAAACCAAAATACATTTCTCACTCTGTTTTATGTTTTTGGGGTTTTTTTGCACTGAGCACAGAAGCATTTCTCAATAAATCAATGGGAAAGTTAAATATAATCCCATGAAATAAATACATTGTTTAATTTACATAACAGCTATTTTACTTAATCATTTTCAGCTGTGATGGACTTATATTTTGATGTGCACAGCATGTGCATAGCAAACTGTAATAGTTAATTAACCAAATTGATATAAATACGGTCACTTAATAGTATCAGTAACAAAAATGTGTATTTTTTTAATAAAGAACTAACTTGGAAGAAATAGTATATTGTATGTTTAAAACACGCTTTGAAGTTGGTTCAAAAGTCTACTGGATGTGTATGAAATTCATAAATTGTCGATTAGTTTGTAAAGCCTGACAGATACGGTATATGTTTTTACTATCGTAAAATGGCATCTACATTTATGTACATCTGTTTGGGCCAAATGGGACCCCTGTAGCTGTAGCCTTTGAGCCCCTGGTAGTTGTATTTATGCTTTTCTATCCACGTTCAACACATAGTTTTTGACCTATTAACAGGTGTAAATGGTAGGGCCTGCATAATCTAGTGCCAGACTTTATGGCAGTCAAGGGGGCCCTGTGATCTACAGGAGGAGACTGTGTGATATCTGGGAATTCCTGGGTAGGATTTGGGTATTCCTATGCAGAGTTTGCACAGGTTTCACTTTTGTTTGTGGGAGGAGCCTATGTTGACCTGTGAAACTCAGCGTCCCTGGTGCTCCAGCTGCACCGAGGCTTCTCCTAACTATCTACAACCGTTGTCGTGCAACTCCATTGCCCTTGCACGCCTGGCCCTGTATCCGAGACAGTGGGAGAGCAAAGTGGAGAAGCAGTCTCTCATCCGGAGCCTTTGTTAGATAGCAGAAGGATTCGTAAGCCACACAGGCTCAGTCGCTAGAGCCACACCACCTCCAAGAAGCTATACACAGTGAAAAAAAGCTGCTGGTAAAAAAGGGGACACAAGACAGCTGACAGCACACTCCCAGGACCCCGGTGATTGTTCGACAGAAGAGGCGGGTCACTCCGTCTCTATCAGCCGAGCACCACCTGGATAGGAGCTATAGCAGTGCACAAGTCAATCTTTACTAGGAAGAACCTGTCGCCCTTCACCCACCATTTATCTGCCACATATCTGTGCCCTACATATCAACACCTCCCAGAACTCCAGTGACTGGACGAGAAGCCAAGTAAGAGGTATCACAACTGTTCTACGTCTCTGGGGTAGGAGGAAGTCGGACTATAGCCCTACCTACTAAATTGCCTGAGGAGGGGAATATACCCCCAAGATCTCGACTGCTGAGCAACAAGATAAGTAATTCTTCTTTCTTATCAACTGGGTAAACCATACGGATTACAGTAGAGAAATACTGGATTTCAGAGCTTTGTTATATACTCTTCCATATCTGTTTTCATAGTATGATTATTAAAGAAAAGGAAGCAGCTGAAGCTGCAACGTTTAAGGGTTATAGCACATTTTTGTCTGAGGAAATATCTAGCAAATAATCAAAGGCAATCCCCCTGCAGTATTGCATCTCTCCCGGTGAAGTCCCCCTGTAATGGGATATATAGATGCTAAGCGGCATATGTATATATTGATTAACTAAAAGGATCTAGACCCTCTTCTATATATTATACTTTCCAGAACTGTGTTTCATGACTCTTTCAAAGAGAGTAAATCAGCCTCTATACACATAAGGATAACTCTGGGGTGCACTCTGCCAGAAGATGTTAATACATGTCTATTATACTATATATCTCACCCTATAGAAGAGAGTTTGCCCTCCTCTTTAAAAGCATTTATGTAAAGGATAAAAGCCTTATTAAAGGAAAATGTTAAAAATACCTGGTTAGAGTATAATAAGATGTAGACATGTGCATGGCGAAAAAATTCGGTTCGGTTCGGATCGATTCTGAATTTTTTGAAGTTCAGTTCGGATCGATTCGAATTCGGAAAATTTCGAATCGATTTGTTTCGGATTCGTTTTGGATTCATTTGGATTCGAAGCAATTCGGCTGGATTCGGTTCGATTCGGTTCAGAAATTCAGCAAATCGGTAAGTGTTAGGTGGGATTAGACTAGTATTATACTGTATATTAGGTGTTAACCTAACATACTGTATAATACTAGTGTAATCCCAATGGCCATCCGAATTTACTAATCGATTCAATTCGATTTGGTTCGATTCGGCAACATTTTAATTCGGAAATTCGGTTTGAATCGCCGAATTTTCAGAATTTCCCGAATCAAACCTAACCAAATTGCACATGTCTAATAAGATGTAATATAGCATATTGTCAAGATAAATTGGATGCTGTAGCTTTGTTTCCTTCTGATGGATATGTATGCACAGCCCCAGGTTGATTAAAAAGAAATATTATCTTATTCTATGATCAGAACAATAATGTAAGCAGTGTAACTGACATTTCTCAGATCGTCACACTGTATTTCACTAGGTAATCTGTGTTGCCCTGGCTGCTTTTGTTTTTTCTTTATGGAAAGCAGCCATTATCAGTCACATATTTATTGTCTAGATAACAGTATCTCCTATAGTATAGACTCCCCTATATATAGCTATTTCATCCTCATTTACTATTTGGTAATTTATTATATCAATGGTCATATAACAGGGCACATAACTCAGTGTATACAGAACGGTTATCTATATGCTGGCACTTCCCTATATGGGTAGTAGCCTCACCAACTATATATATTCTACTTATATAATTGTCACTTTTTTATAGTGATTGACTGTGTTATAATTAAGCATTGTTACATTGCTTAACATTATTAGAAGACTCTTTAATAGCTCCTCTACTGGTTCCACTGGGTAATATCCTGTACTATTGTGTGTAATTCTAAACATACAAAGTAGTTTTTTTTTTTTTTGTGAAGTAGCTCTGACCGGCTGCTGGAGACTTTGCTTGACTGGGACATAATACTGACATATAGCTACTAGTCCTAACTTAAATCTAAAAAACATACTAGAATTTGGTCTTATATATAACATAATCTCTAAAACAGAATTTAATTTTTTACTTCCAAAAAAATCCTAAAATTCCAACTTTCTATACCATTCCAAAGGTTCATAAAGAGGATTGTAAATATCTCCCGGACGACCTATTATCGCGGGTATTGATGGACCTTTGGGAGGTATTGGACAATACATCGACCACTTTCTTAAACCTTTTGTCATGTATTTAACCACATATGTACAGGACACACCGGACCTTTTAAGGAAGATAAGTGGTCTTAATATTGCAGAGGATATGATTTTGGCAACGATCGATGTTGAATCGTTGTATTCAAGTATTCCTCATGCTAAGGGATTACAGGCCACACGATATTTCTTGCAACAAAGGGGTACATTATTCCAACAGCATACAGACTTCATCTGTGATCTATTGGAATTTGCACTTACTAATAACTTATTTGTATTTGACGATAAATATTTTCTCCAGATGCGAGGCACGGCTATGGGGGCGAAATATGTGCCCACATATGCGTGCCTCTATCTGGGATTCTGGGAAAATATCTATGTGCTCGACTCAGCCACAGTGAGTGACCACGTCCCTGTGTGGCTCCGCTACATAGACGACGTGTTTCTCCTGTGGAGGGTTACGGCACAGCATTTAATGTCCTTTGTAAATTCTCTAAATAATGAAACATTCAATTTACTATGACTTTTGACTTGAAGAATATTAATTTTCTGGATGTAACTGTCACAGCTCATGAAGGTAATTTGATAACAAAGGTCTATCAAAAATTAACCTCTACTAACAGTATATTAAGAGCTGACAGTTTTCATCCCAAGCATCAAATCAGAGGTATCCCAGTATCACAATTTTTTCGGGCTTGAATGAATTGTACATGTAATGAAGATTTCATTAGAGAATCAAAAGAGCTAACAAAACGATTTACTGATAGATACTACCCAAAGAAACTGATCAGTCATGCATACCAACGCCAACATGATCAGTCTCAAGAGGACAGCATTTTCAATGTCTCTAAAAACAAACTCAATAAAAAGACAGGACAACAAGGGAAGATTAGGTTCATAATGGGATATAATGAAAAGTGGGAGGATATAAGGAATAATGAAACGGTATTGGCATATTCTCCAAACAGATACCAAACTTAACCATATTTTAATCTCTCAACCCTTAATGACAGCACGTAGGGCACCAAACCTAAGTGATAACCTAGTACACAGTCACTTCATCAGACCACAGAATAGTTCTAATTGGTTAAACAAAACAAGCATGGAACCTGGCTGCTACCCCTGCAAACAATGCAAAGCCTGTAATTACATTGAAAGAATATGATTCTTCTCTGACAATAAAGGCAAGATTTACAGGATTAGAACCAAAATAACCTGTAGGACTGAAGGACTAGTGTATTTAGCTAAATGTAGCTGTCCCCTATATTACGTGGGTAAGACCACAAGAGCCCTCCGTGATCATACCTTAGAACACATAAGAGACATCAAACATGAAACAGTCACATCAAGCATAGCGAGGCACTTTACAGAACACGCCACACCACGCAACTTTAGAATTATCGGTATTGATAAGGTTAACCTGGGAATCAGATGTGGTAATATGGATAAAATATTGCTACAACGTGAAAGCAAGTGGATCTTTAACTTAGGGACGCTTACTCCCCAGGGCCTCAATGAAGAGAATAATTAAGGTAATTTTCTGTAAATAAAAATTTGAAAGAAAGCTGATCAAACAGAGTCCCAAACGAATAAATTGTAAAATACATTTATTTAATAAAAATATCACTGTCACTTTCAGGAAGGCATACGGCTAGAATACAATGCGCACCAATTATTAATAAAAGCAATATATATGTAAACAACAGTATTCAGCAGCATGAGTGCTAATAAGTATATATTTGTTGAATCTCAATATTATATACTTTATTAGATAGGAACCTATATTCACAGGCAACAATTCCGGAGGTGGCTGCACATTGATCAGCCTTAAAAAAGGGCAATGTCAAACTTTTCAATATACTAGCCCAGATGAAGCCAAACTTTTGGTGAAACGTACGTCGGCAAACAACTCAGTCTGATTCTGAGTATTTAGAGAAACTACACAACTTATTATTGCAGCTGGATGTTCTGATTAATTTGTTACCGGATATCTCGGCGGTGTGTGAGTGTAGAAGGAGATGGTGTTGGGACTTTGACACTGAATCCCTCCACGGCAAGTTTGTACCAGGGCAACCTGGTTTCTGGCCATGTATGAGAGGTTGAGCTCCTTCCAGGATCACTTTCATCTTTTTACTGCATGTCAACGGGTACCTTTAAACAGGCCTGTTAGATTTCACTATAGCAACATAGTTTTGCATCTGCTATCTTACGGATCACAATATCTTTTTTCCCATCTATGGATTGCACAGTCCTAAGATCTACTGTTATTATACCAATGGACATTTAACGATAAGTATAAACATTCATTGTTGAAGATTGCTGTGTTCAGCTCATTGATGTATGCTAGCTGTTAGCGTTTGGTAATTAGTGAGTATTTTTTCTCTTCTTTCTAACTATCATTGGTACGTATTAAGGTAGGAGATTTATTCTTTACCTGACTATTTTTTATGTTTACTTTTATGTTCACTGTGCACAGTAGGGTTGTTAAAGTCTATGTATGTGTAATAATCAAATTAAAAGTCATACGGCTAGATTTGGAGTTTTGTCGGTAACGACCCGAAAAACTAACGCCGGCTTTTTTCTGGCCGCACCATAAAAATAACTCTGGTATTGAGAGTCCACAGAATGGCTGCGTTAGGCTCCAAAAAAGGAGCGTAGAGCATTTTTAACGCAGCTTCAACTCTCGATACCAGAGTTGCTTACGCAAGCGGCCAGCCTAAAAAACGTGCTCGTGCACGATTCCCCCATAGGAAACAATGGAGCTGTTTGAGCTGAAAAAAAACCAAACACCTGCAAAAAAGCCGCGTTCAGCTCCTAACGCAGCCCCATTGTTTGCTATGCGGTAACCCTTCCTACACTCTAACATGTACCCCGAGTCTAAACACCCCTAACCTTACACTTATTAACCCCTAATCTGCCACCCCCGCTATCGCTGACCCCTGCATATTATTATTAACCCCTAATCTGCCGCTCCGTAAACCGCCGCTACTTACATTATCCCTATGTACCCCTAATCTGCTTCCCTAACATCGCCGACCCCTATATTATATTTATTAACCCCTAATCTGCCCCCACAACGTCGCCTCCACCTGCCTACACTTATTAACCCCTAATCTGCCGAGCGGACCTGAGCGCTACTATAATAAAGTTATTAACCCCTAATCCGCCTCACTAACCCTATAATAAATAGTATTAACCCCTAATCTGCCCTCCCTAACATCGCCGACACCTAACTTCAATTATTAACCCCTAATCTGCCGACCGGAGCTCACCGCTATTCTAATAAATGGATTAACCCCTAAAGCTAAGTCTAACCCTAACACTAACACCCCCCTAAATTAAATATAAATTTAATCTAACAAAATTAATTAACTCTTATTAAATAAATGATTCCTATTTAAAGCTAAATACTTACCTGTAAAATAAACCCTAATATAGCTACAATATAAATTATAATTACATTGTAGCTATTTTAGGATTAATATTTATTTTACAGGCAACTTTTTATTTATTTTAACCAGGTACAATAGCTATTAAATAGTTAAGAACTATTTAATAGTTACCTAGTTAAAATAATTACAAAATTACCTGTAAAATAAATCCTAACCTAAGTTACAATTAAACCTAACACTATACTATCATTAAATTAATTAAATAAACTACCTACAATTACCTACCATTAAACCTAACACTACACTATCAATACATTAATTAAATACAATATCTACAAATAACTACAATGAAATAAACTAACTAAAGTACAAAAAATAAAAAAGAACTAAGTTACAAAAAATAAAAAAATATCTACAAACATAAGAAAAATATTACAACAATTTTAAACTAATTACACCTACTCTAAGCCCCCTAATAAAACAACAAAGCCCCCCAAAATAAAAAATGCCCTACCCTATTCTAAATTACTAAAGTTAAAAGCTCTTTTACCTTACCAGCCCTGAACAGGGCCCTTTGCGGGGCATGCCCCTAGAAGTTCAGCTCTTTTGCCTGTAAAAAAAAACATACAATACCCCCCCCCAACATAACAACCCACCACCCACATACCCCTAATCTAACCCAAACCCCCCTTAAATAAACCTAACACTAAGCCCCTGAAGATCATCCTACCTTGTCTTCACCTCACCAGGTATCACCGATCCCTCCTGGCTCCAAAATGTTCATCCAACCCAAGCGGGGGTTGGCGATCCATCATCCGGTGGCTGAAGAGGTCCAGAAGAGGCTCCAAAGTCTTCATCCTATCCGGGAAGAAGAGGCGATCCGGACCGGCAACCATCTTGATCCAAGCGGCATCTTCTATCTTCATCCAATGACGACCGGCTCCATCCTGAAGACCTCCACCGCGGACCCATCTTCTTCCGGCGACGTCCAACTGAAGAATGGCGGTTCCTTTAAGGGACGTCATCCAAGATGGCGTCCCTCGAATTCCGATTGGCTGATAGGATTCTATCAGCCAATCGGAATTAAGGTAGGAATATTCTGATTGGCTGATGGAATCAGCCAATCAGAATCAAGTTCAATCCGATTGGCTGATCCAATCAGCCAATCAGATTGAGCTTGCATTCTATTGGCTGTTCCGATCAGCCAATAGAATGCGAGCTCAATCTGATTGGCTGATTGGATCAGCCAATCGGATTGAACTTGATTCTGATTGGCTGATTCCATCAGCCAATCAGACTATTCCTACCTTAATTCCGATTGGCTGATAGAATCCTATCAGACAATCGGAATTCGAGGGACGCCATCTTGGATGACGTCCCTTAAAGAAACCATCATTCTTCAGTTGGACGTCGCCGGAAGAAGATGGGTCCGCGGTGGAGGTCTTCAGGATGGAGCCGGTCGTCATCGGATGAAGATAGAAGATGCCGCTTGGATCAAGATGGTTGCCGGTCCGGATCGCCTCTTCTTCCCGGATAGGATGAAGACTTTGGAGCCTCTTCTGGACCTCTTCAGCCACCGGATGATGGATCGCCAACCCCCGCTTGGGTTGGATGAAGATTTTGGAGCCAGGACGGATCAGTGATACCTGGTGAGGTGAAGACAAGGTAGGATGATCTTCAGGGGCTTAGTGTTAGGTTTATTTAAGGGGGGTTTGGGTTAGATTAGGGGTATGTGGGTGGTGGGTTGTAATGTTGGGGGGGGGTATTGTATGTTTTTTTTTACAGGCAAAAGAGCTGAACTTCTTGGGGCATGCCCCGCAAAGGGCCCTGTTCAGGGCTGGTAAGGTAAAAGAGCTTTTAACTTTAGTAATTTAGAATAGGGTAGGGCATTTTTTATTTTGGTGGGCTTTGTTGTTTTATTAGGGGGCTTAGAGTAGGTGTAATTAGTTTAAAATTGTTGTAATATTTTTCTTATGTTTGTAGATATTTTTTTATTTTTTGTAACTTAGTTCTTTTTTATTTTTTGTACTTTAGTTAGTTTATTTCATTGTAGTTATTTGTAGATATTGTATTTAATTAATGTATTGATAGTGTAGTGTTAGGTTTAATTGTAGGTAATTGTAGGTAGTTTATTTAATTAATTTAATGATAGTATAGTGTTAGGTTTAATTGTAACTTAGGTTAGGATTTATTTTACAGGTAATTTTGTAATTATTTTAGCTAGGTAACTATTAAATAGTTCTTAACTATTTAATAGCTATTGTACCTGGTTAAAATAATTACAAAGTTGCCTGTAAAATAAATATTAATCCTAAAATAGCTACAATGTAATTATAATTTATATTGTAGCTATATCAGGGTTTATTTTACAGGTAAGTATTTAGCTTTAAATAGGAATAATTTATTTAATAAGAGTTAATTAATTTCGTTAGATTAAATTTATATTTAATTTAGGGGGGTGTTAGTGTTAGGGTTAGACTTAGCTTTAGGGGTTAATCCATTTATTAGAATAGCGGTGAGCTCCGGTCGGCAGATTAGGGGTTAATAATTGAAGTTAGGTGTCGGCGATGTTAGGGAGGGCAGATTAGGGGTTAATACTATTTATTATAGGGTTAGTGAGGCGGATTAGGGGTTAATAACTTTATTATAGTAGCGCTCAGGTCCGCTCGGCAGATTAGGGGTTAATAAGTGAAGGCAGGTGGAAGCGACGTTATGGGGGGCAGATTAGGGGTTAATAAATATAATATAGGGGTCGGCGGTGTTAGGGGCAGCAGATTAGGGGTACATAAGGATAACGTAGGTGGCGGTGCTTTGCGGTCGGCAGATTAGGGGTTAATAAGTGTAGGCAGATGGAGGCGACGTTGAGGGGGGCAGATTAGGGGTTAATAAATATAATACAGGGGTCGGCGGTGTTAGGGGGAGCAGATTAGGGGTACATAAGGATAATGTAGGTGGCGGTCAGCAGATTAGGGGTTAAAAAAATTTATTCGAGTGTCGGCGATGTGGGGGGACCTCGGTTTAGGGGTACATAGGTAGTTTATGGGTGTTAGTGTACTTTAGAGTACAGTAGTTAAGAGCTTTAGAAACCGGCGTTAGCCCAGAAAGCTCTTAACTACTGACTTTTTTCCTGTGGCTGGAGTTTTGTCGTTAGATGTCTAACGCTCACTTCAGAAACGATTCTAAATACCGGAGTTAGAAAAATCCCATTGAAAAGATAGGATACGCAATTGACGTAAGGGGATCTGCGGTATGGAAAAGTCGTGGCTGAAAAGTGAGCGTTAGACCCTATTTTGAGTGACTCCAAATACCGGCGGTAGCCTAAAACCAGCGTTAGGAGCCTCTAACGCTGGTTTTCACGGCTAACGCCAAACTC
The DNA here is from genome assembly GCF_027579735.1 of Bombina bombina. NCBI lineage: Eukaryota > Metazoa > Chordata > Amphibia > Anura > Bombinatoridae > Bombina > Bombina bombina. Next base: position 1,233,731,166 of record NC_069499.1, read on the forward strand.
CAAATCTAGGTCTAACTGACTAAGGCCTAGATTTGGAGTTCGGCGGTAAAAGGGCTGTTAACGCTCCGCGGGCTTTTTTCTGTCCGCACCATAAATTTAACTCTGGTATCGAGAGTTTAATCAAATGCTGCGTTAGGCTCCAAAAAAGGAGCGTAGAGCATTTTTACCGCAAATGCAACTCTTGATACCAGAGTTGCTTACGGACGCGGCCGGCCTCAAAAACGTGCTCGTGCACGATTCTCCCATAGGAAACAATGGGGCTGTTTGAGCTGAAAAAAAACCTAACACCTGCAAAAAAGCAGCGTTCAGCTCCTAACGCAGCCCCATTGTTTGCTATGGGGAAACACTTCCTATGTCTGCACCTAACACTCTAACATGTACCCCGAGTCTAAACACCCCTAACCTTACACTTATTAACCCCTAATCTGCCGCCCCCGCTATCGCTGACCCCTGCATATTTTTTTTAACCCCTAATCTGCCACTCCGTAAACCGCTGCAACCTACGTTATCCCTATGTACCCCTAATCTGCTGCCCTAACATCGCCGACCCTATATTATATTTATTAACCCCTAATCTGCCCCCCTCAACGTCGCCGACACCTGCCTACACTTATTAACTCCTAATCTGCCGAGCGGACCTGAGCGCTACTATAATAAAGTTATTAACCCCTAATCCGCCTCACTAACCCTATCATAAATAGTATTAACCCCTAATCTGCCCTCCCTAACATCGCCGACACCTAACTTCAATTATTAACCCCTAATCTGCCGACCGGACCTCACCGCTACTATAATAAATGTATTAACCCCTAAAGCTAAGTCTAACCCTAATACTAACACCCCCCTAAGTTAAATATAATTTACATCTAACGAAATTAATTAACTCTTATTAAATAAATGATTCCTATTTAAAGCTAAATACTTACCTGTAAAATAAATCCTAATATAGCTACAATATAAATTATAATTATATTATAGCTATTTTAGGATTAATATTTATTTTACAGGCAACTTTTTAATTATTTTAACCAGGTACAATAGCTATTAAATAGTTAAGAACTATTTAATAGTTACCTAGTTAAAATAATAACAAATTTACCTGTAAAATAAATCCTAACCTAAGATATAATTAAACCTAACACTAACCTATCAATAAATTAATTAAATAAACTACCTACAATTACCTACAATTAACCTAACACTACACTATCAATAAATTAATTAAACACAATTGCTACAAATAAATACAATTAAATAAACTAGCTAAAGTACAAAAAATAAAAAAGAACTAAGTTACAAAAAATAATAAAATATTTACAAACATAAGAAAAATATTACAACAATTTTAAACTAATTACACCTACTCTAAGCCCCCTAATAAAATAACAAAGACCCCCAAAATAAAAAATTCCCTACCCTATTCTAAATTAAAAAAGTTACAAGCTCTTTTACCTTACCAGCCCTGAACAGGGCCCTTTGCGGGGCATGCCCCAAGGATTTCAGCTCTTTTGCCTGTAAAAAAAAACATACCATACCCCCCCCCAACATTACAACCCACCACCCACATACCCCTAATCTAACCCAAACCCCCCTTAAATAAACCTAACACTAAGCCCCTGAAGATCTTCCTACCTTGTCTTCACCATACCAGGTTCACCGATCCGTCCTGGCTCCAACATCTTCATCCAACCCAAGCGGGGGTTGGCGATCCATCATCCGGTGCTGAAGAGGTCCAGAAGAGGCTCCAAAGTCTTCCTCCTATCCGGCAAGAAGAGGACATCCGGACCGGCAAACATCTTCTCCAAGCGGCATCTTCAATCTTCTTCCATCCGGTGCGGAGCGGGTCCATCTTGAAGCAGGCGACGCGGATCCATCCTCTTCTTCCGTTGTCTCCCGACGAATGACGGTTCCTTTAAGGGACGTCATCCAAGATGGCGTCCCTCGAATTCCGATTGGCTGATAGGATTCTATCAGCCAATCGGAATTAAGGTAGGAATTTTCTGATTGGCTGATGGAATCAGCCAATCAGAATCAAGTTCAATCCGATTGGCTGATCCAATCAGCCAATCAGATTGAGCTCGCATTCTATTGGCTGATCGGAACAGCCAATAGAATGCGAGCTCAATCTGATTGGCTGATTGGATCAGCCAATCAGATTGAACTTGATTCTGATTGGCTGATTCCATCAGCCAATCAGAAAATTCCTACCTTAATTCCGATTGGCTGATAGAATCCTATCAGCCAATCGGAATTCGAGGGACGCCATCTTGGATGACGTCCCTTAAAGGAACCGTCATTCGTCGGGAGACAACGGAAGAAGAGGATGGATCCGCGTCGCCTGCTTCAAGATGGACCCGCTCCGCACCGGATGGAAGAAGATTGAAGATGCCGCTTGGAGAAGATGTTTGCCGGTCCGGATGTCCTCTTCTTGCCGGATAGGAGGAAGACTTTGGAGCCTCTTCTGGACCTCTTCAGCACCGGATGATGGATCGCCAACCCCCGCTTGGGTTGGATGAAGATGTTGGAGCCAGGACGGATCGGTGAACCTGGTATGGTGAAGACAAGGTAGGAAGATCTTCAGGGGCTTAGTGTTAGGTTTATTTAAGGGGGGTTTGGGTTAGATTAGGGGTATGTGGGTGGTGGGTTGTAATGTTGGGGGGGGGGTATGGTATGTTTTTTTTTACAGGCAAAAGAGCTGAAATCCTTGGGGCATGCCCCGCAAAGGGCCCTCTTCAGGGCTGGTAAGGTAAAAGAGCTTGTAACTTTTTAAATTTAGAATAGGGTAGGGAATTTTTTATTTTGGGGGTCTTTGTTATTTTATTAGGGGCTTAGAGTAGGTGTAATTAGTTTAAAATTGTTGTAATATTTTTCTTATGTTTGTAAATATTTTATTATTTTTTGTAACTTAGTTCTTTTTTATTTTTTGTACTTTAGCTAGTTTATTTAATTGTATTTATTTGTAGCAATTGTGTTTAATTAATTTATTGATAGTGTAGTGTTAGGTTAATTGTAGGTAATTGTAGGTAGTTTATTTAATTAATTTATTGATAGGGTAGTGTTAGGTTTAATTATATCTTAGGTTAGGATTTATTTTACAGGTAAATTTGTTATTATTTTAACTAGGTAACTATTAAATAGTTCTTAACTATTTAATAGCTATTGTACCTGGTTAAAATAATTAAAAAGTTGCCTGTAAAATAAATATTAATCCTAAAATAGCTATAATATAATTATAATTTATATTGTAGCTATATTAGGATTTATTTTACAGGTAAGTATTTAGCTTTAAATAGGAATCATTTATTTAATAAGAGTTAATTAATTTAGTTAGATGTAAATTATATTTAAGTTAGGGGGGTGTTAGTGTTAGGGTTAGACTTAGCTTTAGGGGTTAATCAATTTATTAGAATAGCGGTGAGCTCCGGTCGGCAGATTAGGGGTTAATAATTGAAGGTAGGTGTCGGCGATGTTAGGGAGGGCAGATTAGGGGTTAATACTATTTATGATAGGGTTAGTGAGGCGGGTTAGGGGTTAATAACTTTATTATAGTAGCGGTGCGGTCCGCTCGGCAGATTAGGGGTTAATAAGTGTAGGCAGGTGTCGGCGACGTTGAGGGGGGCAGATTAGGGGTTAATAAATATAATATAGGGGTCGGCGGTGTTAGGGGTAGCAGATTAGGGGTACATAGGGATAACGTAGGTGGCTGCGCTTTGCGGTCAGAAGATTAGGGGTTAATTATTTTAAGTAGCTGGCGGCGACGTTGTGGGAGGCAGGTTAGGGGTTAATAAATGTAATATAGGGGTCGGCGGGGTTAGGGGCAGCAGATTAGGGGTACATAAGTATAACGTAGGTGGCGGTCGGCAGATTAGGGGTTAAAAATTTTAATCGAGTGGCGGCGATGTGGGGGGAGCTCGGTTTAGGGGTACATAGGTAGTTTATGGGTGTTAGTGTACTTTAGGGTACAGTAGTTAAGAGCTTTATGAACCGGCGTTAGCCTGAAAGCTCTTAACTCCTGCTATTTTCAGGCGGCTGGAGTTTTGTCGTTAGAGCTCTAACGCTCACTTCAGAAACGACTCTAAATACCGGCGTTAGAAAGATCCCATTGAAAAGATAGGATACGCAAATGGCGTAGGGGGATCTGCGGTATGGAAAAGTCGCGGCTGAAAAGTGAGCGTTAGACCCTTTAATCACTGACTCCAAATACCGGCGGTAGCCTAAAACCAGCATTAGGAGCCTCTAACGCTGGTTTTGACGGCTACCGCCGAACTCCAAATCTAGGCCTTAGACTGCTGCTATAAGGTATCTTTAATTCTTTTATATTTTCTTAAATCCATCATTACACTGGACTAGAGTTCCACCCACTTTCTCACTTAGACTTAGAGGTCTCACTATTTTTTTTTCACATGTCCCGTAGTGGACTCTTCTGATGATTGTATTTTGTACTCTTTCACTCGTAACACTACTCCTCCTAGCACCCACAATTCCTCCTCACTTACATATTTTGTGTTTCTTGTTTTTTCCTTCTATCTGGTTTGCCTTTACACCTTTTTATGGATACATTTCTAGGGATTAGCAAACACGATTCTTCCACAATGCCGGAAGTTCTTGGAAAATACTAAGTTATAGCAGCACTATGAATAGGATCAGGTATATAGCTGATAGAACTAGGCTCCTGGTATTTCTTTTATATCTTTATTTCTCTTCCTTTTTTTCTCCCCCATCCTTTTCTATGTATTCAAGATGTTGTGTTCAACCATAGGAGGTCACTTATAAATTAAAAATGTGATTGATTTTCTCTCTTGGAATGTGGGGGGATTCTCCTCACCGACCAAGAGGAAAAAAATAATTAATTACCCCATAAAATATAAACCCGATATTGTCTTCCTACAAGAAACACATCTGAGCTGCCAGGAAGCTGAGAAACTCAGGATCGGTTGTATTGGAGAGGTGGTCTCTGTGGCCATGAAAAATCGAAAGAGGGGGTGGCATGTATTTTTAATAAAAACTAAATTTTCAAATCATATCACAAGATAAAGATCCAGATGGGAGATTTTTGATCTCAGAAATAGAGACCAATGTTTTTTTTGCGCTATGTAATCTATATGTGCCAAATGAATACATGGCGGATTTCTGGGATAAATTATTTGTCAAACTAATTAGTTTGGTAAACATTCAAATGATTATTGAGGGATATTTTAATAGTGTTTTTGTTCCATACCTGGACAGGCTAAAGATGAAGAGATCCTATAGATCTAAAAAAGAGTCAGAGATTTTAGCAAATTTTTCCAAAAGTCTAAAGCTGAAAGACATATGAAGAGTACAACATTCTGATGAAAGATACTTTACATGTGAATCTAAAGCATCATTTCACTGTCTGTCCAGATTGGGAACAGATGTAAAAACCAATCTGGAAAGTTTTTCTTTCATTCTTTTTATTCTCCAATGTTAATTTTAGAAATTGGCTGATATAAAAATGGAGGGATTATGTCTCTTTTAATAAGGAATACTCCTCTAAGACAGAAATATTTTGGGAGGCAGCAAAAGCATATCTTAGAGGGGAAATAAAAGCTTATTTGGTAAAAAGCCCAGATAGTAATAATTGGAATAACTATCAAAACACCAATACAGAGAGAGAGATCTTTCTTGACCAGCAACAGACTCAAGAAGATTTTAAAAATAAAGCAATATTTGGTAGGTTCTCCCCGAAGTTGGCTAAAATGCGAGCTAACCTTTCTAGAAGCAGGAAAAAATACAACTATATCGGGACCATTACAGTAGAGGGAACTAAATACAACTCTCCAAAGGATATCCTAACACAGTTCCACAAATACTTTAAAAAAATATACTCACCTTTAGATATTAACAAAGATGTTAAAAAGCATTTTTGGGATGATATTAATCTCCCGAAAATCCTATCCGACCAAATATCATTACTAAACAAAGAGATTAGACTATTAGAAATAATCAAAGCAATTAATGATTTAGCTACAGGCAAAGCACCCAACCCGATCAATTACCATCTGAATTCTATAAAATTCTAACAGAATCAATTGCCCCCACACTTACTAATTTGTTTAATGCATACTTTATACAACACACAAAACCATCCAAATTTTTTACTGCTTCCAACATTATACTTAAGAAGGATAAGGACCCAAGTTTAATGGACTCTTATAGACCTATCTACCTAATGAACAATGATTACAAAATCCTAGCTAGTATAACTGCTAATCGACTGAAAACATAATAGGAGAGGTAATACATCCAGACCAAACCGGTTTTATCCCTGGTAGAACAGCTCAGAAGAATATAAGAAAAGCTATGACACTGATTGAATTCTTACTATCATCACACAAAAGACAAAGTATAAGCAAGACTTTGCCTTACTAACAGTGGATGCTGAAAAGGCATTTGATTCTATTCTATGGGATCACTTGTTTACTGCTCTAAATAACTTTCAGCCAGATTATGAGTTTTGAGCAATATAGGGAAATTAACGACTACCATTTAACCTCCCTATAGCGCTGCTATTACAAGTTTACAAAAAGCAGGCTTGTGTGGGCGATATGGTGGTGTTGAGCTCCATGCTTCACCCAAATACAAGCACTGCTTTGACGTGATCTCATGCACAATTTCCCCATAGACATCAATTTGGAGAGCCGGCAAAAAAAAGCCTAACACCAGCGATCAAGGAAACAAAAGTTCCGTAACGCAGCCCCAGTGATGTCTATGGGGAAAGAAAACAAGTTATGTTTAAACCTCTAATCTGCTGCCCCTAACATCGCTGCCACCTACATAAAACTATTAACCCCTAATCTGCCACTCCCGATATCGCTGCCACCTAAATACACTTATTAACCCCTAATCTGCCGCCCTTAACATCGCCACCACCCACATTACAGTTATTAACCCCTAATCTGTCGCCCCCAATGTCGCCACCACTATACTAAAGTTATTAACCCCTAAACATCTGGCCTCCAACATCACATTCACTAACACTAAATAAATATATTAAACCCTAAACCAAACCCTAACCCTAACGTAACCCTAACACCCCCTAACTTAAATATAATTAAAATCAATCTAAATAAAACTTTAAATTATTAACTAAATAATACCTATTTAAAACTAAATACAAACTTACCTGTAAAATAAAACCTAAGCTAGCTACAAAATAACTAATAGTTATATTGTAGCTAGCTTAGGTTTTATTTTTATTTCATAGGGGAGTTAGTATTTATTGTAACTAGAAAGTTAACATTAAAATAAAATAAATTAATTTAAATTAATCAAATACAATTACCTAAATTACAAACAAAATAAACACTTAATTGCACAAAATAAAAAAACAAATTATCAAAAATAAAAATGTATTACTCCTAATCTAATAGCCCTATCAAAATAAAAAAGCCCCCCCAAAATAAAAAAAAAAACCCTAGCCTACACTACACTGCCAATGGCTGTTAAAAGGGTCTTTTGCGGGGCATTGCCCCAAAGAAATCAACTATTTTACTTGTAAAAAAAATACAAACAACCCCCCACCATTAAAACCCACCACCCACACATTCAAACTCCCCTTCTGCCAGCTTCGATGAGGACTTCTGCCGCTTAGATGAGGATGGATGTCCGGTCTTCAAAAACTGTAAGTGCATCGTCGGGGGTTAGTGTTTTTTAAGGGTTTATTGGGTGGGTTTTATTTTTAGCTTAGGGATTGGGCAATGTAAAAGAGCTAAATGCCCTTTTAAGGGCAATGCCCATCAAAATACCCTTTTCAGGGCAATGGTTAGCTTAGATTTATTTAGACAGGTTTTTATTTGGGGGGTTTGGTTGGGTGGGTGGTGGATTTTACTGTTGGGGGGTTGTTTGTATTTTTTTTTTTACAGGTAAAAGAGCTGATTTCTTTGGGGCAATGCCCCGCAAAAGGCCATTTTAAGGGCCATTGGTAGTTTATTTTAGGCTAGGTTTTTTTTTATTTTGTTTTAATTTTTTATTTTTATAGGGCTATTAGATTAGGAGTAATTCACTTTTATTTTTGATAAATTGTATTTATTTAATTTTATTGTAATGTTAGGTTTTAGTGTGAGGCAGGTTAGGTTTTATTTTACAGGTAAATAAGTATTTATTTTAACTATGTAACTAGTAAATAGTTAATAACTATTTACTAACTAGTCTACCTAGTTAAAATAAATACAAACTTACATGTGAAATAAAAATAAAAATAAAAAATATATACCTAAGATAATATTATACCTATTAGTTATTTTGTAGCTTGCTTAGGTTTTATTTTATAAGTAAGTATTTATTTTTAAATAGGAATTATTTAGGTAATAATTGTAAGTTTTATTTAGATTTATTTTAATTATATTTAAGTTAGGGGGTGTTAGGGTTATGTTAGGGTTATGCTGGGTTAGAGTTACATTAGGGTTAGGTTTAGGGGTTAATATATTTATGTAGTGATGTTGGAGGCCCGAGGTTTAGGGGTTAATAGTTTATTATAGTATATTTCATTGTGGGGGGCTTGCGGTTTAGTGGTTAATAGGTTTATTATAGCGGCGGTGTGGGTGGACAGCAGATTAGGGGTTAATAATATTTAAATAGTGTTTGCAATGTTTGTAGGTATTAGTGCACTTTGTAGACAATTTAGCTATAAGTTTTATGTTACAGCTTTGTAGCATAAAACTCATAACTACTGACTTTAGATGGCTGTATGGATATTGTCATTTTAGGCTGTACCACTCACTTTTTGGCCTCACCACAAAACTCGTAATACCGGCGCTATGGGAGTCCCATTGAAAAATTACTTTTCTTAAAGTGCGGTACTGAAGTTGCGTGACGGCCAAAAAGGTGTGTGGTACACCTATTCTGACATGACTTGTAATAGCTGCGTTAGGGAAAAAACATCGTTATGAAGCATAACGATGCTTTTTCACTCATAACACAAAACTCATAATCTAGCTGTTTGGTTTCTCAGGTCATTTCTTAAGCTATATCAGATCAACATATCAGAATCCAGTTTTCTTCTTGAGTTTGAATAGTTTTCTTTCACCCGGCTATAACTTTATATAAAGGCGCAAGACTGGGCTGTCCCTTATCCCCGCTACTATTTAATATAGCCCTAGAAACTTTAGCAATAAAAGGTTGAGATAGATTAGAGGGCATTAACATAGGTCAACAAAATTCTATCCTCTTGCTGTACACAGATGATATCTTATTTTATATTGGGAACTCTAAAAAGAATATACCAATAATTCTGAATATTATTGCGGAATTTAGCAAATTTGCTAGCTACAAAATTAATCTTACAAAATCAGAGATCTTATGGGTGATTAAAAAAAAAAACAGTTTGCTGGAAGAAGCATTATATATTCGGGGATAACTAGATCCAAAACCCGGAAGAATGGTATGATATTAATTACATTCCTATCTGGCAAAAATGTTTCTTGGAGTTAAAACGCTGGAGTAAATTGCCTTTGACTCTGTCTGCAAAAATAGTTTTGTTAAAAATGCAGTTATTCCCAAAAATTCTCTTTTTGTTACCAAATATTCCTTTATTTATTCGTAAGGTAGATATTCAAAAATTCCCGTTTTTTCTAGGCTCCATTGAAACCACTTATATTAATAAGACTTACACATCCCAAAGATATGGGAGGTTTTGCTTTCCCCAATATTAAAAATTATAATTGGGCCTGTCTGTCCAAAATAGCCTTAGATTGGCTCACAGATTGTGACCATGTCACAAACTTTAAGACAGAAGAAGCTATGATTGCTCCGTACTCTCTCAAAGCTCTTCTACATTCGAACCAGCTTAAATTTATTAAAGATTACACTCCAAAATATACGATATACAATGTAGTCTTAGCTTGGAGTAAAGTATGTACACATCTTGGGATAAACTATACATTTTCTAAATATCTCCCCATCCAGGGAAACCCAGACTTTGAAAGTGGCTCTGCCTCTACTGCTTTCAAAGTATGGTCTTCCAAAAATGTTAAACATATTATACAATTGATAAATCCATTTACCAAACATATTAGAACCCGCCACAACCTATATAAAGTTTTTAACCCCTATCCCGCCGCTCCCGGACCCCGTCACAACTAAATAAAGTTATTAACTCCTATCCCTCCGCTCCCAGACCTCGCCGCCACCAAAAGAAATAGATTAACCCCTAAACCTCTGGCCTCCCACATCTCTCCCACTAACTAAACATATTAACCCCTAAACCGCCATCCCTCCACATCTCCATAACTAAATTAAGCTATTAACCCCTATACCTAACAACACACTAAGTTTACATTAAAATTACAACATCCATCCTAGCTAATAGGGTCACAAGGGTGATTTCCTCCCTTATAGCGGGTGATCAATTTGGATTTATCCTGAATAGAGAAGGCGTCGATGCGACCAGGCGAATTCTAGATGTCCTCCACCTCGCGGACCGTCTGGGTGTCCCCTTCCTGGCCCTGTCGCTAGACGCAGAAAAAGCGTTCGACAGGGTCAGGTGGGAGTTCCTGTGGGAAACCATGGACATCTTTGGTTTTCCCGCCCCCTTCATAAGCGCAGTGCAAACCCTCTGTAATCACCTGATGGCTGTCATTCGAGGGGTGGGGTTCCAGTCCTCCAAGTTCACCATAGCAAATGGCACCAGGCACGGATGCCCTATCTCTCCACTCCTGTTTGCCCTCACCATAGAACCCCTAGCTCAATCTATCAGAAACGATTCTCAGACCACAGGACTCGCCATAGGGCCTCATACCCATAAAATCTCCCTCTATGCAGATGACATTACTCTCTTCCTGACCTCACCTAACACTTCCCTTCCTGCAGTTTTCACTATTCTAGAAAATTTTGGCTCCCTATGCTTTTATAAGCTCAATGTGACCAAAACTGAAGCCCTCCCCATAAACATCCCTCCACAAACTCTAACCTCTCTGCAGTCCACTCACCATTTCCAATGGAAATCTTCCTCGCTCAAGATCCTGGGAGTCCACCTCAGCCCAGACCCCTCGGCCACTATAGCGCAGAATTACACCGATAGACTCCCGGAGTTCAAGAGTCTTCTTGAGTCGTGGGAGTTCAGGGAAATCTCCTGGACAGGTCGCATTGCTGCGATAAAGATGTCTTTCCTCCCCAAGATTACATATCTTCTAAGATCTATCCCATACATACTCACTACTGCCTTCGAGTATAACCCTCTTTGACATAATATGGATCCCCCCTCACCATAGACGAGACATTGACGACCTACACCCTGTCTTTAAACATGCGCTACGATTCTGGGATCAGATCAGACACAACCCAGACATATCCCCTCACCCCCCCCCACACTATGACAATCCCTGCTGCTCTTCACTGCCTACCAGACTTCCACTACGATCTATGGCCACAGGTACAAACACTTCAGATTTCAGACTTCTATGAGGAAGACAAATGGCTCTCACACCCAGCAATGTGCGCTAAATTCCATCTCCCACCCAAATTGCATTTTGAGGGATTCCGCTTGAGCACCCGCTTACACACATGGGGTTATCCCAAACAGACATTGCGTCCATTCACCACCTGGCAGAGGTCATTGCTGGGGGCTCATGCTCTCAGACACCTCCTATCCCTCCACTACAGTATACTTATTAATCCGACTCCCTCACATAAAATCTAACAACACCAGGCTTGGGAGAAAGAAATCGGTTTTACTGTCACCCTAGATGTTTGGCATGCCAGAATCAAAATAACCAAAAATATCCTCCATTGTGCTACGCTCTGGGAACTACACTATAAGATCTTGGTTCGTTGGCACCTTGTCCCAACTATTCTACACACGATATACCATTCACAATCCCCTGAGTGCTGGAGAAAATGTAAGATGCATGGCACCCCGCTCCACATTTGGTGGTCATGCCCAGTAATTCAGCCGTTATGGAAAAAAGTATTTGCACTTCTCCGTACACTCAGTCTCGCCCCCTCATTTACCCCTGAAGTAACTCTCTTACACATGCAGATGCCCAACCTCACTCCTCCTGGAGAAGCACTCACAATATATGTCTTCATGGCCACAAAAGCCCTAGCAAGGACTTGGAAGGAGGAGAAGCCTCCGACCCTTTCCCAGGTAATCGCATGTGTACATTATATTGGCCAAATGGAACAATATTCGTACAGAGTACTTGACAAGACCAACGCTTTCCATGAAATATGGCTACCATGGCTCACAAAGTTCCCTAATTGGTCCTCAAACCTTTAGGCCCCACTTTAGGCCCGCTGACCACCTTCCTCCTTCTCCTCCCCCCTCCCTTTTTTTTTTTTTCTTCTTCCTTCCCCTCCCTCCTTTCACACCTACCATGCTCGCCTCTCATAAATCTCTGCGACCTATACCCTAACAAAATTAGAGCACCGATACCATCATAAACCACAGACACAGAACCAAAATTCATACCCACAACACATCACTTCCAGAAAAGAGACCATTCTCATGCCTGTATTTGTTCTCATCCTTGTCTTTATTTCTCATTGCTTACTTTAACGTAAAAGTGTTTGACTTATTATATTCAAATCTGTATTCCAACAATATGTCTATACAACCTCAATTTTGTATCCGCAGGCAATGTTGTTGTACATTATGTTGTCTCAATAAAAAAAATTATTTGTAAAAAAAAAAAAAATTACAACATCCTTATCTTCAAATACATTAAAACTTACCTGTAGAATTAAAATGAACTATTTTTCAAATATTAATTAACCTACCCTATTATACTAAAATTACATTAAACTACCAATAAAATTAACTAAATGACATATTAAAAAACCCTGACCCTACTCAAATTATTTAAATCTACTATTAAACCTTCTAAAAAATTACTAAAGTTACAAAAAATAAAAAACACTAAATGACAAAAAAAACAAAACACATTATCAAAAATAAAAAATAATTACTCCTAATCTAATAGCCCTATCAAAATAAAAAAAGCCCCCCCAAAATAAAAAAAGCCCCCCCAAAATAAAAAAAACCCTAGCCTACAATAAACTACCAATGGCCCTTAAAGTGAAGGTTAAGTTTTCACTATTTGAATGCATAAATGCATACATCACTTATATAAAATTTGTATCGCTAAGTTTATTTGAATATATTTTGCAAATGTATTATTATATTTAACATATTATTCCCTACCGTTTGCCTGTAAACTCCTCCCCACCTCTACTTCCTGATTTTCTATGCTGTTGCGTAGAGAGCAGTCCCACCTGTTCTATACGCATCTCCCAAGCGCTTTCACAATGACAGTAAGTATTGTGCATGCGCCTATTGCCGATTAATATTACTAATGCACATGCAATATTTTCCAATCGCATTCACCAATGCGCATGCGTTACTTGCGGTTTACAACATACTATTGTTATTCTACTGTTTGGTAGAGTTCCATAACAAACAATGTTACGTATTACGGGAGAGCGCATAGAGTCCAAGATGGAGAATTATAGAGTAGCGCATGAGCAGTTTAAGTAGGAGGCTGGTGACGTAGATTGATGGCCACCTAATGGCTAGAATCTCAATTGGTTGCTTCAAGAACGTGATCTTGAAAAGAAAAAAAAATGGGTTGTTTTGGATACAAAGAAAAAAAGCGATAATTTCATTTCACCGTGATTTCATAGAAAATGATGACTGAAACTCATATTAATTTTGGACATAGATTTGAATTCAAGTTAGAGATACCGGTAACTTAACCTTCACTTTAAAAGGGCCTTTTGTGGGGCATTGCCCCAAAGAAGTTAACTCTTTTACCTGTAAAAAAAATACAAACACCCCCAACAGTAAAACCCACCACCCAACCAACCAACCCCCCAAATAAAAACCATATCTAAAATAATATAAGCTCCCCATTGCCCTGAAAAGGGCATTTAGCTCTTTTACTGCCCAGACCCTACTCTAAAAATAAAACCCACCCAAAAAAACCTTAACTAAACCTAACACTTAGCCCCGACGATCCACTTACAGTTATTGAAGTCCCGCTTGAAGGATTCATCCAGGCGGCAAGAAGTCTTCATCCAGGTGGCCTCTTCCATCTTCATCAATCCGGCTAAGTCCTCATCCAGGTGGCAAGAAGTCTTCATCCAGACGGCCTCTTCTATCTTCATCCATCTGGCGCGGATCAGGTCCATCCTGAAGGCATCCGGAGCGGAGCACCTCTTCAATACGGTCGCCGTCATAAACTGGATATTAAATGCAAGAGACATCATCCAAGATTGCGTCCCTTGCATTCCGATTGGCTGAAAGGTTCCAATCAGCCAATAGGATTTGAGCAGCACTCATCCTATTGGCTGTTCCAATCAGCCAATAGGATGAGAGCTCAATCCTTTTAGGGGTTAATATGTTTCTTTAGGTGGCAGCGGGGTCCAGGAGCAGAGGGATAGGGGTTAATAACTTAATTTAGTTGTGGCGGGGTCTGTGAGCGGCGGGATAGGGGGTTAAAAAATTATATAGGTTGCGGCGGTGTCCGGGAGTGGTTGGATAGGGGTTAATAACTTTATTTAGTTGCGGCAGGGTCCGGGAGCGGTGGCATAGGGGTTAAACATTTTATTATATTGTCGGCGTTTAGTGACAGGGTATAAATAAAGTTGGTAAAAAAACGAATAGACGTGAGATCGATGACTGCTAGTTAACAACAGTCCGATGCTCATCGCCCCATACTTGGCGCGTGTCTTTTTGCCGGCTTTTTTATATAATATGGAAATCGTATTCAGGTCTGCGGCCGCGATGTTAGGCGAGCGTATTGGTGCGGGCGAATGCAGCATAGTTGAGCCTTTGATAAATATCCCCCAATGACTCCCATTTATAGAAGTCTGGCCTCTAAAGACACAGAAGTTAAAGTTAATAAGCTTTTTCAATCATGAAGCCTAGATATCCCAGGCATTAATCTTGATTTCTTTCAAAAAAGCTTTTCCAGAGTTATGAAATATTCATCTGCTATTGCTGCGAGAGAATAACATTTCAAACTTTTGAACAGATCATATCTTACGCCCAAGTCAATGGAAAATGGAACAGTCGGGGAGTTAATGTCTGCTCTTGATGCAACTTACCTGCTGCTGATTTATTACATATTTTCTATACCTGTCCAAAATTTAAAAGTCATGGAGACAAATAGAGTACTGGTTAAACAGATTTTTGCCATCTAGAATTAATAGTCATTGATTAACACCACAATCTTATTAGCTAGGCAAATGATACTTAAATCACGTATCAAATAGTCTTGGACCAACATAATCCTCTAATCTTTCAAGATAATAAATTAAAAACTTTTATGGCTAAATGGGATAGAGTAATTTAGATCAATCCAGAGAATCCCTAGTTCAGATCATAGATTACTTCCGTGCCTCTCCCTTCTTTCTTCAATTGATACTACTTGATGACTACCTTGAGTATTGGAGACAGCATCTATTCTGAGTTCCTTTTCTCCTTCCCCCTCCCCTTTTTTTCTGAGAATGTTACACAAGAACCTTATGTGATTTATAATGTATGCTATGATGTTTTTCATATCCATTTATATACTAATTTTTGTATTTACTGTGCCATCTTCATTTGGTGACTGTTTCCATATTCCAAATATGTTCAAATATTCCAAGTTACTGCATCATTCTCCTAAAGGTAATTTCCTGAATGTGTATATACCACTACTATAATGTTTTCTTAGTAGTATCCACTTGAATGATAAGAGTCTATATCACATCATAAAGATATATGTATACAATTTGCATTATTGATATATATGTTATATTATTTTGGTGTTTTCATATTCTGACTAGATCTCATAAGCTAAAGCAGCAGACTAATAACAATGTAAATTAGTATGCATGTAACCTTTTCAATCTACTGTAATATTATGTCTATGGTAATGACTCCTTTTCTGATGTCTTTTGATGAATATATTGGTACAAACTGTATTGTCTTCTCAATATAATTTTACTTGTGTTTGTGTTTATTTTGTCTTGCTATAGTCATATACCACTGGCGAAGCTTTGATTGTGATGGTATATCTCAATTAACAATAGAGAAATTTCTAGTAGTGAAGAATGGTCCTTGTACTGCAACTACTATTTGATAATGTGGTATCCTTATGTATCCTATTTCAATATAAAATAAAAAATGCCAACAATGTGCAGGTTAAATGGGAGAGTTATATACTTTAACTGAAAATGTATTTGGTTTATTTGTTTATGCTCTGTATCTCTCCATTGTGCCCTGTGTGGCGGCAAACTTATTTTCTTTTTTGTATGCTATACACATTGTTGGTCTTAAATAAAGATATTAAAAAAATGCAGAGTTTGCACAGTCTCAGTTTTCCACTAATAAACAAATAAGAATATAGTGGAGAAAGCACAGTGTGTTGGGGATGCAATGAACCCATGTATTAGTGTACCATTCCCCAAACCTCAGATGCTAGTTGCTCTGATTAGTTCTATTTACATATGCACAGTACTCTATACAGAGTAAGGAGAGAGATAAATAATAGGTAAATGTCTTGCACCTTGAAAATGTAATAGTTTAGAATCCCACAAGCTGCAGTAAATAAAGGAGCTCTATATCCGCTCATCCACTTTCTACGCTGACATTTTCTTCTATCAAGAAGGAGTATAGAATATCTATATGAGATAATATGATTTACTCAGCAACTACTACAAGCTGCAATACAAAATGATAAGATGTGTACTGGTCAGCTTTCCACCATCAATTGCCTAAACATTTAGTCAACAGATAAGATAAATACTTGTAATGCTACTGTAAGATAAGGCTGACCTCAGACGCGTGTACTGAAAAGATCTTATGGGAGCAGTGAATGGAAGGTAAAAGTTAAAAAAAAACCTCAATTCAGCTTTGATCTCTTTAGTGAAGTGAGTGATCATTAGTGCCAGGTCAGTTAGTGAATTTAGGGATATATTAGGGATATATTGCAAATATGCTATTCATTTTTTCCTTGTTTTTTTTGTGTTTGTTTTTGTTATTATTATTTTAATTTAATACCAATAGATATTAATTGTATCTCTTGTGTAAACACTCTAAAGGCTAGATTACGAGTGGAGATCTATTTAACTCTCTTGCGTTAACTCTGCTAAAAGTAAGCTTTTTGAGCGCCGGGTAGCGATTGTATTACAAGTTAAAGGTAAAAAAAATACACAGTATATATATGATGTTTTTTGGTAAAATATATACCTATATATATATATATATATATATATATATTTTACATATAGGTATAGATATATATACTATATATACAGATATATATATATAAGAATATCTACTTTAAAATACTTAGGCCTAGATTTGGAGTTTGGCGGTAGCCGTGAAAACCAGCGTTAGAGGCTCCTAATGCTGGTTTTAGGCTAACTCCGGTATTTGGAGTCACTCAAAAAAGGGTCTAACGCTCACTTTTCAGCCGCGACTTTTCCATACCGCAGATCCCCTTACGTAAATTACGTATCCTATCTTTTCAATGGGATTTTTCTGACTCCGGTATTTAGAGTCGTGGCTGAAGTGAGCGTTAGAAATCTAACGACAAAACTCCAGCCGCAGAAAAAAGTCAGTAGTTAAGAGCTTTCTGGGCTAACGCCGGTTCATAAAGCTCTTAACTACTGTACTCTACAGTACACTAACACCCATAAACTACCTATGTACCCCTAAACCGAGGTCCCCCCACATCGCCGCCACTCGATTCAATTTTTTTAACCCCTAATCTGCCGACCGCCACCTACGTTATACATATGTACCCCTAATCTGCTGCCCCTAACACCGCCGACCCCTGTATTATATTTATTAACCCCTAATCTGCCCCCCACAACGTCGCCGCCAGCTACCTACAATAATTAACCCCTAATCTGCCGACCGCAAAGCGCCGCCACCTACATTATAGTTATGTACCCCTAATCTGCTGCCCCTAACACCGCCGACCCCTATATTATATTTATTAACCCCTAATCTGCCCCCCTCAACGTCGCCTCCACCTGCCTACACTTATTAACCCCTAATCTGCCGAGCGGACCGCACCGCTACTATAATAAAGTTATTAACCCCTAATCCGCCTCACTAACCCTATAATAAATAGTATTAACCCCTAATCTGCCCTCCCTAACATCGCCGACACCTAACTTCAATTATTAACCCCTAATCTGCCGACCGGAGCTCACCGCTATTCTAATAAATGTATTAACCCCTAAAGCTAAGTCTAACCTTAACACTAACAGCCCCCTAAGTTAAATATAATTTTAATCTAACGAAATTAATTAACTCTTATTAAATAAATAATTCCTATTTAAAGATAAATACTTACCTGTAAAATAAATCCTAATATAGCTACAATATAAATTATAATTACATTGTAGCTATTTTAGGATTAATATTTATTTTACAGGCAACTTTGTAATTATTTTAACCATGTACAATAGCTATTAAATAGTTAAGAACTATTTAATAGCTACCTAGTTAAAATAATTACAAAATTACCTGTAAAATAAATCCTAACCTAAGTTACAATTAAACCTAACACTATACTATCATTAAATTAATTAAATAAAATACCTATAATTACCTACAATTAAACCTAACACTACACTATCAATACATTAATTAAATACAATATCTACAAATAACTACAATGAAATAAACTAACTAAAGTACAAAAAATAAAAAAGAACTAAGTTACAAAAAATAAAAAAATATTTACAAACATAAGAAAAATATTACAACAATTTTAAACTAATTACACCTACTCTAAGCCCCCTAATAAAATAACAAAGACCCCCAAAATAAAAAATGCCCTACCCTATTCTAAATTAATAAAGTTCAAAGCTCTTTTACCTTACCAGCCCTGAACAGGGCCCTTTGCGGGCATGCCCCAAGAAGTTCAGCTCTTTTGCCTGTAAAAAAAAACCATACAATACCCCCCCCCCAACATTACAACCCACCACCCACATACCCCTAATCTAACCCAAACCCCCCTTAAATAAACCTAACACTAAGCCCCTGAAGATCATCCTACCTTGTCTTCACCTCACCAGGTATCACCGATCCATCCTGGCTCCAAAATCTTCATCCAACCCAAGCGGGGGCTGGCTATCCATCATCCGGTGGCTGAAGAGGTCCAGAAGAGGCTCCAAAGTCTTCATCCTATCCGGGAAGAAGAGGCGATCCGGACCGGCAACCATCTTGATCCAAGCGGCATCTTCTATCTTCATCCGATGACGACCGGCTCCATCCTGAAGACCTCCACCGCGGACCCATCTTCATCCGGCGACGTCCAACTGAAGAATGACGATTCCTTTAAGGGACGTCATCTAAGATGGCATCCCTCGAATTCCGATTGGCTGATAGGATTCTATCAGCCAATCGGAATTAAGGTAGGAATATTCTGATTGGCTGATGGAATCAGCCAATCAGAATCAAGTTCAATCCGATTGGCTGATCCAATCAGCCAATCAGATTGAGCTCGCATTCTATTGGCTGTTCCGATCAGCCAATCAGAATATTCCTACCTTAATTCCGATTGGCTGATTTATTGATAGTGTAGTGTTAGGTTTAATTGTAGGTAATTGTAGGTATTTTATTTAATTAATTTAATGATAGTATAGTGTTAGGTTTAATTGTAACTTAGGTTAGGATTTATTTTACAGGTAATGTTGTAATTATTTTAACTAGGTAACTATTAAATAGTTCTTAACTATTTAATAGCTATTGTACCTGGTTAAAATAAATACAAAGTTACCTGTAAAATAAATATTAATCCTAAAATAGCTACAATGTAATTATAATTTATATTGTAGCTATATTAGGATTTATTTTACAGGTAAGTATTTAGCTTTAAATAGGAATAATTTATTTAATAAGAGTTAATTAATTTCGTTAGATTTAAATTATATTTAACTTAGGGGGGTGTTAGTGTTAGGGTTAGACTTAGCTTTAGGGGTTAATACATTTATTAGAATAGCGGTGAGCTCCGGTTGGCAGATTAGGGGTTAATAATTGAAGTTAGGTGTCGGCGATGTTAGGGAGGGCAGATTAGGGGTTAATACTATTTATTATAGGGTTAGTGAGGCGGATTAGGGGTTAATAACTTTATTATAGTAACGGTGCGGTCCGCTCGGCAGATTAGGGGTTAATAAGTGTAGGCCGGTGGAGGTGACGTTGTGGGGAGCAGATTAGGGGTTAATAAATATAATATAGGGGTCGGCGGTGTTAGGGGCAGCAGATTAGGGGTACATAGGGATAATGTAAGTAGCAGCGGTTTACGGAGCGGCAGATTAGGGGTTAAAAAAAATATGCAGGGGTCAGCGATAGCGGGGGCGGCAGAATAGGGGTTAATAAGTGTAAGGTTAGGGGTGTTTAGACTCGGGGTACATGTTAGAGTGTTAGGTGCAGACGTAGGAAGTGTTTACACATAGCAAACAATGGGGCTGCGTTAAGAGCTGAACGCGGCTTTTTTGAAAGTGTTAGTTTTTTTTCAGCTCAAACAGCCCCATTGTTTCCTATGGGGGAATTGTGCACGAGCACGTTTTTGAGGCTGGCCGCGTCCGTAAGCAACTCTGGTATCGAGAGTTGAAGTTGCGTTAAAAATGCTCTACGCTCCTTTTTTGGAGCCTAACGCAGCCTTTATGTGGACTCTCAATACCAGAGTTATTTTTATGGTGCGGCCAGAAAAAAGCCGGCGTTAGCTATGTGGGTCCTTACCGACAAAACTCCAAATCTAGGCCTTAGAAAATATTCCCTTATGTGAAGAACATTGGAATGTGAAATATTTACAGTACAAACACAGTTAAACACTTTATTAAGTATGAATATTGAGTAAACGAGGCCTCCTTATCAAGCCGTCAACTGTGCTACATTCGACGGCACCAATACGCTCGCCTAACATCGCCTAACATTGCTACCGCGGACCTGAATACGTTCTCCATATTTAACAAAAAAGCTGTCAAAAAGCCATGCACTAAGTACGGGGCGATGAGCAGCGGGCTGTTGTTAACTAACAGTCATTGATCTCGCTGCTCTTCTGCTTTTTCCCAGCTTTATTTGTATACTGTCACTAAACACCCACACTATACTAAACTGTTTAACCCCTATACCGCCGCTCCCGGACCCCGCCGCAACTAAATAAAGTTATTAACTCCTAAACTGCCACCCCCTACTCCACTGCCACCTACATTATACTTATTAATCTCTAATCTGCCACCCCCTATACCGCCGCCACCTACATAAAGTTATTAACCCCTATCCTGCCGCTCCCGGAGCCCACCGCAACTAAATAAATGTATTAACCCCTAAACTGCCAGCCCCCCACATCGCCCTAAACTAAATTAACCTATTAACCCCTAAACCTAACAACCCGCTAACTTTATATTAAATATTAACTTATCCCTTTCTTATAATAAATGTAAACTTACTTTTAGATTTAAATTAAACTATATTAAACTACTAATTAACCTATTCTAACTATTAGAATAAAATTACATTAAACTATATTAAATTAATAATTAACCTATTCTAACTATTATAATAAAAATACATTAAACTATATTAAATTAATAATTAACCTACCATAGCTATTATAATAAAATTACATTAAACTATATTAAAATAAAAATTAATCTAACCTAACTTTTATACTAAAATTACATAAAATTACAAATTAAAATAACTATATTATATATTTAAACACCTAACCCTACTCAAATAACTTAATTCTACACTAAAAAATTACAAAGTTACAAAAAATTAACTAAGTTACAAAAAATAACAAACACTAAGTTACACAAAAAAATAAACACTAAGTTACACAAAATAAACAAGAAATGATCAAAGCTTTAAAGGGACAGTCAACACCAAAATTTTTCTTATTTTAAAAGATAGATAATCCCTTTATTACCCAATCCCCGTTTTTGCTTAACCAACACATTTATATTAATATACTTTTTACCTCTGTGATTACCTTGTATCTAAGCCTCTGCAGACAGCCTCCTTATCTAAGTGCTTTTTACAGACATGCAGTGTAGTCAATCAGTGAAGACTCCTAAATAACTTCACGGGAGTGAGCACAATGTTATCTATATGACACACATGAACTATCACTGTCTAACTGTGAAAAACTTTCAAAATGCTCTGAGCTAAGAGGCGGTTTTCAACGGTTTAGAAATCAGTTTGAGTCTAGCTAGGTTTAGCTTTTCAAAAATATCACCAAGGGAACAAAGCAAATTTGATGATAAAAGTAAATTGGAAAGTTGTTTAAAATTGCATGCCTTATCTGAATCATGAAAGTTTAGTTTTGACTTTACTGTCCCTTTAAACTAATTACAACCTAATCTAAGGGCCCTATGAAAATAAAAAAGCCCCCCCCCCAAATAAAAAAGCCCTAGCCTACACTAAACTACAAATAGCCCTTAAAAGGGCCTTTTGTGTGGCATTGCCCCAAAGTAATCAGCTCTTTTAAAAATACAAATACCCTCCCAACAGTAAAACCCACCACCCACACAACCAAGCCCCCAAATAAAAAGCTAACTAAAAAAAACCTAATCTCCCCATTGCCCTGAAAAGGGCATTTTGATGGGCATTGCCCTTAAAAGGGCATTTGGCTCTATTGCAGCCCAAGTCTCTAAAACTAAAACCCACCCAATAAACCCTTAAAAAATCCTAACACTAACCCCAGAAGATTTACTTACAGTTTTGAAGATCCAACATCTATCCTCCAAGAAGCCGTGAGAAGTCCTCAACGAAGCGGCCGAAGACTTCATCCAAGCCCGCAGAAGTCTTCACCAAGACGGCATCTTCTATCTTCATCCATCCGGAGCGGAGCGGCTCCATCTTAAAGACATCTGACGCGGAGCATCCTTTTCTTTCAGATGACTACCGATGAATGAAGATTCCTTTAAATGACATCATCCAAGATGGCGTCCCTTAAATTCAAATTAAGGTTGAAGAAATCCTATTGGCTGTTGAAATCAGCCAATAGGATTGAGCTTTCATCCTATTGGCTGATCCAATCAGCCAATAGAATGCAAGCTCAATCCTATTGGCTGATTGGATCAGCCAATAGGATGAAAGCTCAATCCTATTGGCTGATTGCAACAGCCAATAGGATTTTTTCAACCTTAATTCCGATTGGATGATAGAATTCTATCAGCCAATCAGAATCTAAGGGACACCATCTTGGATGATGTCATTTAAAGGAACCTTCATTCGTCGGTAGTCGTTGTCAGAAGAGGATGCTCCGCATCGGATGTCTTGAAGATGGAGCCGCTCCACGCCGGATGGATGAAGATAGAAGATGCCATCTGGGTGAAGACTTCTGCAGGCTTGGATAAAGACTTCGGCCCCTTCGTTGAGGACTTCTCCCGGGTTCTTGGAGGATGGATGTCGGACTTCAAAACTGTAAGTAAATCTTCTGGGGTTAGTGTTAGGATTTTTTAAGGGGTTATTGGGTGGGTTTTAGTTTTAGATTAGGACTTGGGCCGCAATAGAGCTAAATGCTCTTTTAAGGGCAATGCCCATCCAAATGCCCTTTTCAGGGCAATGGGGAGCTTAGGTTTTTTTAGTTAGCTTTTTATTTGAGGGGCTGGTTGTGTGGGTGGTGGGTTTTACTGTTGGGGGTTATTTGTATTTTTTTACAGGTAAAAGAGCTGATTACTTTGGGGCAATGCCCCGCAAAAGGCCCTTTTAAGGGCTATTTGTAGCTTATTGTAGGCTAGGGTTTTTTTTTATTTTGGGGGGGCTTTTTTATTTTCCTAGGGCCCTTAGATTAGGTGTAATTAGTTTAAAGCTTTGATAATTTCTTTTTTATTTTTTGTAACTTAGTGTTTATTTTTTTGTGTAACTTAGTGTTTGTTATTATTTTTAACTTAGTTACGGCTAGATTTAGAGTTTGGCGTTAGTCGTCAAAACCAGCATTAGAGGCTCCTAATGCTGGTTTTGGGCTACCGCTGGTATTTAGAGTCTTGTAGGTAAGGGTCTAACGCTCACTTTGCAGCCACGACTTTTCCATACCGCAAATCCCCCTACGCCATTTGCGTATCCTATCTTTTCAATGGGATCTTTCTAACACCGGTATTTAGAGTCTTGGCTGAAGTGAGCGTTAGAAATCTAACGACAAAACTCCAGCCACAGAAAAAAGTCAGGAGTTAAGAGCTTTCTGGGCTAACGCCGGTTCATAAAGCTCTTAACTACTGTGCTCTAAAGTACACTAACAACCATAAACTACCTATGTACCCCTAAACTGAGGTTCCCCACATTGCCGCCACTCTATTAAAGTTTTTTAACCCCTAATCTGCCGACCACACACCGCCGCAACCTACATTATCCCTATGTACCCCTAATCTGGTGCCCCTAACACCGCCTACCCCTACATAATATTTATTAACCCCTAATCTGCCCCCCCAACGTCGCTGCTACCTTACCTACAATTATTAACCCCTAATATGCCGACCGGACCTCACCGCAACTATAATAAAGTTATTAACCCCTAATCCGCCTCACTCCCACCTCAATAACCCTATAATAAATAGTATTAACCCCTAATCAGCCCTCCCTAACATCGCCGACACCTAACTTCAAGTATTAACCCCTAATCTGCCAACCGGACCTCACCGCTACTATAATAAATGTATTAACCCCTAAAGCTAAGTCTAACCCTAACAATAACACCCCCCTAAGTTAAATATAATTTAAATCTAATGAAATAAATTAACACTTATTAAATAAATTATTCCTATTTAAAGCTAAATACTTACCTGTAAAATAAACCCTAATATAACTACAATATAAATTATAATTATATTGTAGCTATTTTAGGATTTATATTTATTTTACAGGCAACTTTGTATTTATTTTAACCAGGTACAATAGCTATTAAAGAGTTAAGAACTATTTAATAGCTACCTAGTTAAAATAATTACAAAATTACCTGTAAAATAAATCCTAACCTAAGTTACAATTAAACCTAACACTACACTATCAATAAATGTATTAAATAAAATACCTACAATTATCTACACTTAAATCTAACACTACACTATCAATAAATTAATTAAATAAAATACCTACAAATAAATACAAATAAATAAACTAACTAAAGTACAAAAAATAAAAAAATCTAAGTTACAAAAAATAAAAAATTAATTACAAACATAATAAAAATATTACAACAATTTTAAGCTAATTACACCTACTCTAAGCCCCCTAATAAAATAACAAAGCCCCCCAAAATAAAAAAATGCCCTACCCTATTCTAAAATTAAAATAGAAAAGCTCTTTTACCTTACCAGCCCTTAAAAGGGCCTTTTGCGGGGCATGCCCGAAAGAATTCAGCTCTTTTGCCTGTAAAAATAAACACAATACCCCCCCCCAACATTACAACCCACCACCCACATACCCCTAATCTAACCCAAACCCCCCTTAAATAAACCTAACACTAAGCCCCTGAAGATCTTCCTACCTTATCTTCACCACACCGGGTATCACCGATCGGTCCAGGCTCCGAAGTCTTCATCCAAGCCCAAGCGGGGGCTGGAGATCCATCATCCGTCTGAAGTCTTCTATCAAGCGGCAAGAAGAAGTCCAGAAGAGGTTCCAAAGTCTTCATCCTATCCAGGCAGAAGAGGAGATCCGGACCGGCAACCATCTTCATCCAAGCGGCATCTTCTATCTTCATCCGATGACGAGCGGCTCCATCTTGAAGACCTCCGGCGCGGATCCATCCTCTTCTTCCGACGTCCTAAGTCCGAATGAAGGTTCCTTTAAATGACGTCATCCAAGATGGCGTCCCTCGAATTCCGATTGGCTGATAGGATTCTATCAGCCAATCAGAATAAGGTAGGGAAAATCTGATTGGCTGATTGAATCAGCCAATCAGATTGAGCTTGCATTCTATTGGCTGTTCCAATCAGCCAATAGAATGCGAGCTCAATCTGATTGGCTGATTGGATCAGCCAATCGGTTTGAACTTGAATCTGATTGGCTGATTCCATCAGCCAATCAAATTTTCCTACCTTAATTCTGATTGGCTGATAGAATCCTATCAGCCAATCGGAATTCGAGGGACTCCATCTTGGATGACGTCATTAAAAGGAACCTTCATTCGGACTTAGGACGTCGGAAGAAGAGGATGGATCCGCCCCGGAGGTCTTCAAGATGGAGCCGCTCGTCATCAGATGAAGATAGAAGATGCCGCTTGAATGAAGATGGTTGCCGGTCCGGATCTCCTCTTCTGCCCGGATAGGATGAAGACTTTGGAGCCTCTTCTGGACTTCTTCTTGCCGCTTGATAGAAGACTTCAGCCGGATGATGGATCTCCAGCCCCCGCTTGGGCTTGGATGAAGACGTCGGAGCCTGGACCGATCGGTGATACCCGGTGTGGTGAAGATAAGGTAGGAAGATCTTCAGGGGCTTAGTGTTAGGTTTATTTAAGGGGGGTTTGGGTTAGATTAGGGGTATGTGGGTGGTGGGTTGTAATGTTGGGGGGGTATTGTGTTTATTTTTACAGGCAAAAGAGCTGAATTCTTTGGGGCATGCCCCGCAAAAGGCCTTTTTAAGGGCTGGTAAGGTAAAAGAGCTTTTCTATTTTAATTTTAGAATAGGGTAGGGCATTTTTTTATTTTGTGGGGCTTTGTTATTTTATTAGGGGGCTTAGAGTAGGTGTCATTAGCTTAAAATTGTTGAAATATTTTTATTATGTTTGTAATTAATTTTTTTTATTTTTTGTAACTTAGCTTTTTTTATTTTTTGTACTTTAGTTAGTTTATTTATTTGTATTTATTTGTAGGTATTTTATTTAATTAATTTATTGATAGTGTAGGTTTAATTGTAACTTAGGTTAGGATTTATTTTACAGGTAATTTTGTAATTATTTTAACTAGGTAACTATTAAATAGTTATTAACTATTTAATAGCTATTGTACCTGGTTAAAATAAATACAAAGTTGCCTGTAAAATAAATATTATTCCTAATATAGCTACAATATAATTATAATTTATATTGTAGCTATATTAGGGTTTATTTTACAGGTAAGTATTTAGCTTTAAATAGGAATAATTTATTTAATAAGAGTTAATTTATTTTGTTAGATTTAAATTATATTTAACTTAGGGGGGTGTTAGCGTTAGGGTTAGACTTAGCTTTAGGGGTTTATAAATTTATTAGAGTAGCGGTGAGGTCCGGTCGGCAGATTAGGGGTTAATACTTGAAGTTAGGTGTCAGCGATGTTAGGGAGGGCAGATTAGGGGTTAATACTATTTATTATAGGGTTATTGAGGCGGGTGTGAGGTGGATTAGGGGTTAATAACTTTATTATAGTAGCGGTGAGGTCCGGTCGGCAGATTAGGGGTTAATAATTGTAGGTAGGTGGCGGCAACATTAGGGGTGGCAGATTAGGGGTTAACACATATAATATAGGGGTCGGCTGTGTTAGGGGCAGCAGATTAGGGGCACATAGGGATAATGTAGGTTGCGGCGGTGTACGGAGCGGCAGATCTGACCCTAAGGGGCATATGTATCAAGCTCCGTATGGAGCTTGATGCCCCCGTGTTTCTGGCGAGCCTGCAGGCTCGTCAGAAACAGCAGTTATGAAGCAGGCGGACAGACATCGCCGGAAATCAACTCGATCGAGTACTATTGGCCGCGAGTCTGCAGGGGGCGGCATTGCACCAGCAGATCTTGTGAGCTGCTGGTGCAATGCTGAATACGGCAAGCTTATTGCTCGCCGTATTCAGCGAGGTCTGTCGGACCTGATCTGCACTGTCGGATCAGGTCCGACAGACATTGATAACTAGAGGCCAAAGTGTGTTATTTAAGAGCAATAATCATCTTGATAAAAAAGCATACTCTTGAAACAGAGGGACTTTTTTAAAATCATCTTTTTCACACTAGTATCTAATAATTGCAATTTTCAGTAAGTAAAACTGTATCCAAGACAAAAATGAACTGTTGATAAATAAGATACACGCAGACTTTATTATTATTATTATTATTATTATCGGTTATTTGTAGAGCGCCAACAGATTCTGCAGCGTTTTAATATTTACTAACACCCCAGTTACAGACTTTTGTATGGATG
Source organism: Bombina bombina (assembly GCF_027579735.1). Taxonomy (NCBI): domain Eukaryota; kingdom Metazoa; phylum Chordata; class Amphibia; order Anura; family Bombinatoridae; genus Bombina; species Bombina bombina. Next base: position 1,233,759,234 of record NC_069499.1, read on the forward strand.
TCTGACAGTTTTCACCAGCCACTGTATAAGATCAAAGACCATTACAGCATATCTGCATTAAAAAAAAGATGTTATGTAAGGACATCTACTCATTATTTTTGATGACCGTCGCTCCTGATTGGATCATCAGCCATGACAGCTCTGCTCCAGCAGGACACAATGTACAAAGTTGCTTTTGAGCCCTTGTAGGGTAGGCTTGCCTATAAGAGCCTGCTTTCCGCAATCTAAGAAGCAGCGGTCATGTTCTTTGTAGTGATTGACAAGCCCTTCTCTTGCACGTGTTGCACATGGGATTCCTTATGCAATGGTACATGCAGGTAGTGGACATACAATGAGGCAGACAGGTTTCCAAGCCAGTAACCTTGTCAGCCTGCCCTTTTGTACATGGAACCCATTTGCAGGGTTAAACACATACGGCTAGATTTGGAGTTTGGCGGTAGATGGGTTGCTAACGCCACGCGTGTTTTATGTCTAACGCACGGCATTGTTTGACTCCGGTATTTAGAGTTCAACAAAGACCATCTAACGATGCTCCTAACGCGTGTATGTCACACGCGTAATACTGCCCGCGTAAGACAGTCTCCCATAGAGATCAATGGGAAAGCAAAAAAATAGCTTTTTTCACCTAACACTCGATCTCGCGAGAATACACACAGCTCGGTCATATGACGCATACCACATCATGCACAACAATAACACGCCGCAAATGTCACAACAACAATCAATCAACAAAGCACACAAGCATTACACATTCACAAACGGGGGGATTTTTAATAAAATTTAATACGGGGAATACGCATATACTTTAAGATGCGGAAAATCGCAAAATAGCAACAAGGAATAAAAAATATATACATACACTAGAAAAATATTCGCATTCAATATCACTATATATTAGGACAAACATACATATACAACACTTCACTAATAACACACCATCGCAAATTCACATTTAAAAAGAATACTATTGGACAATGTTAGAGAAAACGACCACTATGACATCATCGCATTCTACACATTCCACAAATACTAACTCAAAATGAGCATGCGCAAATTCACACAACTAATTCACATTGCACTAATATTAATTGCTAATAAAGCACACCTGAACACTATTTACAACGGAAATTGGTACATCATTAAACATTTACACAGGGTATATAAGCACCACACAAGCAGGGCTTCTTTGACTGTGTTGCTGGTGGGTCTTTGGAGATTGGAGGTTTAAGATTAGAGAGTTGGTGCATTATTGTGAGTGAGTTAGTGTTAGCGTGAGAGAGTCAGTTGTTAGTGTTATCGTGAGGGAGTTAGTGGGAGTTAGTGGGAGTGGGAGAGAGTCTGTTAGTGGGAGCGTGAGTTAGTGGGAGTTGTTAGTGAGAGTTGTTAGTGGGAGCGTAAGTTACTGGTAGTTAGTGAGAGTTAGTGGGAGTGTTTGTTAGTGAGAATTAGTAGTAGTGTGTTAGTGAGAATTAGTAGTAGTGTGAGTTAGCGAGCGAGTGATTTTTCTGTACACTTAACACATTTACACGCAAACACATTCAATACATACATACACTTATCAATAACACTACATACACTCCATACCCCCTACCCCCTCATACTACACCCCATACCCCATTCCCTGTAGTCCCATTCCCTTTCATCCCATTTACTCTTATCCCATACCCCATACCCATCCCATACCCATCCTCTAGTTACATTTAGTTTACATATCCTCCTTTTAGTCTTCTTCTTCTTTTGGTTTATTTAAATACTCCTTACCCTCTTTGTTTTTTTACATCCCTCTCACACTTTCTGCACTTTTTTTGTCTTTTTAGTTCTTTATTTTGACCCCCTTTAATTTCATCACACTCACTTTTTTTTTTATTATTTGGGGTTTAGTTTAGGGAACAGATGGAGGCCAGGCAGGGGAGAGGTAGAGGGGGGAGGAGAGGGAGGGGGAGAGGAACAGGGCAGGAAGGGGAGCAGGAAGGGGGGCAGGAAGCGGGGGTGGAAGCGGTGGGTGGACCCAGCCACTTGGTTCAAGATGACCAAGTGGCTGGGCCCAGTGGCGGTCAGAGTAGGGCTTCACAGTCCGGGAAACAGAGGGCATCGTCACAGGGGAAGGCCAAGGCGACTAGGGAGGCGAGGTTTTCGATGGAGGAGAAGGAGGCCCTCGTAGATGCCTATATGGCCAGGTATAGGAGGCTGCAGCACCAGAAGACTACCCCAACTGACAAGAGGAGGCTCTGGAATGAGATAAGAAATGCAGTCAATGCAGTGGGTGGCCGGAACAGAGATCTTGATTCGATAAAACATCGCTACCGGGACTGTAAGATGCATCTCAAGAAAAAGTTAAGTCTGGAGGCCCGACATGCCACAGGAACCGGTGGCGGACCTGCCCTGGAAATAGAGTACTGCCGATGGGAGGAAATATTGCGGCCCAGCATCTCCGAGGTGGAAATAGTCGGTATCGGAGGAATTGATACCGAGAACCTGCCACTCTCATCTGACGGTAAGCTCATTGAACAATAAATTCACATACGAATGTATTTCAAGGGACACTATACGCAAACATTTACTTTCATGATTGAGGTAGCGAATACAATTTGACAAAACATTCAAATGTACTTATATTACCTAATGTGAATCATTCTTGAGATATATTTTAATGAAGAAATAGCCATGCACACGGTGAAACAATCACAGGAGGCAGCTATATTCAGCTAACAATCAGCATCTTATAAGCATATTTAGATATTCTTTTCAGCAAAGAATATACAGAGAATGAAGCTAATTAGATAAGAAAAGTACATTAGAAAGTTGATAATAAATGTATGCTTCTAAATCATGAAAGATAAAACATTGGGTTTCATGTCCCTTTAAGGATCAGATTAATGCTATTACGTTGTTTACACGCATTCAATTACTTTGCGGTTACATCAGTATCTAGGCTATAGGTTAGGTGTGCATTTAAACAGACTGAAAACAAATGCGAAAACATTCACATTGACCAGAGATATCACAAACACGGTTTTGAAAAAGCTGAAATCGTATTGATTTTTTGTTAGATTTCAAAGTGGATTAATGATTCTGCATTTGTAATTGTATCGTAAGCTAAGTCATTTAAAGCTTGATTTGCAAATATGCTAATATATACATTTTTTTTTTTAATTTTTTTTTAATATACAGAGTCTGGGGAGGAGGCAGCACAAGAAACACAGCCTCATCTATCTCCCCGGGATGAGAGTGGTGGGGAGGAATTTCCACTTCGGAGGGAAGAGGCCCCCCGTGACAAAGAGCGCACGGAAGCTGATGAAGAGGCCCCGGAAGCAGAGGAGGAGCACGCGGAACCAGAGGACCCTCAAGGACCCACACCCCATCGTGCACGGGCACCCCGCCGTGCACGCGTACCCCGCCAATCACAACAAGAGGAAATAGCGGAGGTGCGGGTTCTACTGGACTACATAGACCAGATGCGTAACTCCCGGATACAAAATATCGAAGGCCGCACTCGAATTCTTGATGGACAAAATCAAATAATTGAAGGACAAAACCAAATAATAAACATACTCAATAGAATCGAACAAGGCCAAAACAGAATCTTTCATCTGCACCAAGAGATGTTCAATTTTTTCCGGGAGGCGCATGCTGGTCTACCTCCTGGTCCGCCTCCTGCTGCTGGGCCTCTTGCTGCTGGGCCTCCTGCTGTTGGGCCTCCTGCTGCTGGGCCTCCTGCTGCCGGCCCATCTCCTCCTGCCGGCCCATCTCCTCCTGCCGGGCCATCTCCTCCTGCCGGGCCATCTACTCCTGCCGGGCCATCTACTCCTGCTGGGCCATCTACTCCTCTTCAGCCATCTCCTCCTCTTCAGCCAGCTTCTCCTCCTCAGCCATCTTCTCCTCCTCAGCCATCTTCTCCTCCTCACCTTGGTCGTCGCAGTACTCTTCCTTCCACTCTTCCCACAACAGCTCCAAGGAGAACTCTTCAGAGTCGGCAGTTGCCCCTCCCAGAGCCTCAGCCCCGTGGGAAGAGGGGAAGGAAGAGGAAGTAAGTATTTATTTTCATCTTTAATGTTTTTTTATTTAATGTGTAATGGATAGGTATGTGATGATGTGGTTTTCATACACTTGTGGACCACACTCTGTATATAATCTACTTCTATGGGACCGGGTCCATGGAGGCAGATTGTTTGCAGAGTGTGGGTTATAAGTGTGTGAAAACCACATCATCACATACCTATCCTTGTTCATGATATTGATTGGTTTCTGTGATGTGATGTCCAAACTGTTTCCCGAATCGCAAACAAAATTACCATTACAATTATCCATGATGGCATATTACTGTTTGAATGCCAATAACACAGCTTAAAGGGACAGTCAGAAAATTATTGATTACAAAGAAAACACTGTATTACGCATTATCAAGTTGGAAACAACCAAACATGGAGAAATACGTGTGACTTATGTGCTTAACCTTGTATCTATGCCTAGGAAAAATGACCACTTATTTGTTGTTCTGACATAACAACCTTTTAGATATCAATGATCAATACATGGTAAATAATATGCTGTATGAGCACAAGGTTTTACATATACAAATGCTATCCAAATGCCCTCTAGTGGTCAAATTGTATAATGATTACATGCACTCTTCAAGCTCGAAGAAATGAGCACACGAACCTCATAGGTTTAGCTAGCAATTTTAAATAAACAAAGACAAATGATTAATTGGTGAGAAACCTTTGAGATCATTGATATTACAAAATTGACTTTTAGAATAATGCAAAACATTATTTGTTTTCTAAACTGTCCCTTTAACAAAATTACATATGCTAACACATATTTGAATCTTGTTGGTATATCTACATGTACTTTTTCAAAAATTCAATATTGAAATCAGATTTATATTGACGTGTTAAATAAAGTCTATTTTCTTAAAGAGACATTATTGTGTTAATTTTTTTTAAGAAAGACATTTGTTTGAACAATGAATATGGTTTAAAGTCCTTTTAGGAGTGGGGGGTGAAAATATGCTAACAATAATATATTTGAAGATTAAACAATGTGGAACTCATACATGATACAAAAATCAACATTTGCATTAAAGGGACAGTATACTATATTTTTAACAGAACTGTATGTAATAGACACTACTACAAACAACAAGATTAACATATACTGATATCAATATTACAAAGCTTTAAAACACTTTCAAAGAAAATCGGGTTAGCTCTATTGAAAATATAGATGAACCCCCATTACAACCGTAAAACAAGACAATACCCCATCATTAACATATGAAAAGACCCTTTACACAAATAGTAGAAAGCTGGAGATGGTACTCACATGAAACTTAGAGGCTTGGCGAGGAGTCTGATAATTAATTACATTTTCTTTGAACAGAAGCAAAATGAAACGTGTATTTGTTAAACAATGGACTATCTAACTAGAGACAAAATAAAAAATTTATATTTATAATGTGAGTGTCTAATGAACCTTTAATAAAATTTACAACGAAATTACATTTAGAAGAAGTCTGCATCATATATTTAGCATATGATAAAGCTAAATGCATATTGATTACTTTATTCTAACACAATAGCGCATATTTATTCATTAGATATCTTTAACATTAAAAACAACAGTCATTTTTCTGAAAAAGGAACATATTGTTGACAAACATATTAAACAACATGGACTATAGAGATTTGCACTTGCCTCGAAATATCATATGCATGAAAACATTTTGCTTTCATTCGTTTATTCAACCAGACATCCAGCAAAAGAGAATGTGGTGGTCTTTATCAGCTACGGGTCAACAATGTAACATGATGCAAATAATACATATTCGCAAGGTTTTTAAAATTGGCTGCAGTCACAAACGTGTTTAACGTGCACAAACAAATATTGCGGGACTACGTAATCCAATCATAATTTTTTTTACCTTTGCATGTGACATCTTAACATGGCGCTTCCTTGATCACGTAAGAACGCCATCCAATAAAAGGCACATTCTTGATCACGTAAGAACGCAACAAAAAAAGGCGCATCCTTGATTGCGTAAAAACGCCATCCAATAAAAGGAACATTCTTGATCACGTAAGAACGCCCCAAAAAAAAGGCGCATCCTTGATCGCGTAAAAACGCCATCCAATAAAAGGAACATTCTTGATCACGTAAGAACGTCAGTCAATACAAGGAATCATTGGACAGCCTGGCAGGCAACGTTTTGAGCAACATGGCGCATCCGAGATAGCTGAAAAACCGCAGCCAATACAAGGACTCAGTTGACAGCTTGGCATATCACTAAAAAACGTATTTATATTTTAGAAACTAGTATGTGTCTAGATTGCTATCTAGGAATGTCACCAAATCATGAATCATCTTTTCGGACTTGACTGTCCCTTGAACTATAGCTATGGTGTATATCTTTAACATTTAAAAGATACACATGAGAAATACATATGCCATTGATGTTTTAAGATATGTTTGGATTGTTTTGGAATAACAATAATGATACATGGATTGATTAAACGTGTCATTTATTCAAGTTTAAATATGGTCAGCCTACCTATAGCCATATATGGGAGGAGAAGTATTTTGTTAACATATTTTTAAACAAATATTCATCATCTAAAATATTTGCATTACACACAGAGATTTTTTTGGTTACACTTTTAAAATAAGATAGAATAGAAAATGAAATACATGTGCTGTCAACATTACAATAAGATTGTTTATTAATAAGATTATATGTCCTTGTTCATGTAAAAAGGACAAAAACGCTTTAGAAATGGAAATACATTCACTAGCAATTGTGCTCACCATCCCTTAAAGGGACATTATTTTGTTTTTAAAAAGCGGATACACATAGACAATACTATTTCAATAAAATGAACACTTTACAGGGATTATATCATTGTATCAATCCTCAGATCATTTGTTAAAGGTGCATCAATTCATGCAGAGTTTCTAAATACACACATGGATGTGAAAATTGAAATATACATATATACACAAATAAATATCTATATATACATATATAAAAATATTACTATGATAATCATAATCATGCAATGATAAAGCTAAGAGAAAAATATATAAAGACAAATAATAAGATTACATTGGAGATATTAATCTTAAAGTCATTTACAATTGTCTTACATATATGATTTTTAATATAAAAATATATTTGGTAGGTCCCTTTAAAGATCAACAAGATAAACTAGAGCTTTTAAAAAATAACATGAAGAATGAGGACAAAGAATCGTGCAATTACATGTCTTTTATTAGTATGTAAGAAAACATCAACAACGTTTAGAAATAATCTTGTAAAAATAAGGAATATTTGAGCCATATGACAAGGTAACACAGTGCATCACAGTCCATGAAGAGAGTTACCAAGGGCCACCATAGCCCCATTGGAGACATATGACAAGGTAACAGAGTGCATCACAGTCCATGAAGAGAGTTACCAAGGGCCACCATAGCCCCATTGGAGACATATGACAAGGTAAAAGAGTGCATCACAGTCCATGAAGAGAGTTGCCAAGGGCCACCATAGCCCCATTGGAGACATATGACAAGGTAAAAGAGTGCATCACAGTCCATGAAGAGAGTTGCCAAGGGCCAGCATAGCCCCATTGGAGACATATGACAAGGTAACAGAGTGCATCACAGTCCATGAAGAGAGTTGCCAAGGGCCACCATAGCCCCATTGGAGACATATGACAAGGTAACAGAGTGCATCACAGTCCATGAAGAGAGTTACCAAGGGCCACCATAGCCCCATTGGAGACATATGACAAGGTAACAGAGTGCATCACAGTCCATGAAGAGAGTTACCAAGGGCCACCATAGCCCCATTGGAGACATATGACAAGGTAACAGAGTGCATCACAGTCCATGAAGAGAGTTACCAAGGGCCACCATAGCCCCATTGGAGACATATGACAAGGTAAAAGAGTGCATCACAGTCCATGAAGAGAGTTGCCAAGGGCCACCATAGCCCCATTGGAGACATATGACAAGGTAACAGAGTGCATCAAAGTCCATGAAGAGAGTTGCCAAGGGCCACCATAGCCCCATTGGAAACATATGACAAGGTAAAAGAGTGCAACAGGCACAACAATAAACTTTTAAAAAGGCCAAATGGCAACAATAAAACAAAAAAATCAACATGTGGACGGAGGATTCTTATCTGCCACCTTGGAGCATCTCCAGATCCTCCACTTACTGGTCATCCTCTTCATCGTCCTGTGCATGTCCAGCTCCAGATTCAGGCCTTGAACTTAATCGCATAATTGCACGCAGAGTCAAGTCCTGAACCCAGAGCTGGGCCTGCATGGTGTCGTTCATCCCTCTCAGGACAGCTGCGTTCCTCAACACGGCCTGCTCTACTCTTGCTATACCTTCTAGCATGAGCCATGCTGAGTCAGAGCCTAAAATAAAGAATAAATTAAATATTAATGATAATTACACAACAGACGAAAAAAATAGAAAAGATACATTGTCATCATAAAGACAAATCATTCTTTACATCAATTAGTTTAAATTTATTCTTTACACATGAATTATGTTATTCAGACAGACCGAAATCATTAAAGGGACAGTTTACTCAAACATGTTGTCCCCTTTAATTGGTTTTAGATGATCCACTTATACAGCTTGAGTGTATCAAATCTTGTTAGAGGATTTACATTGTACTTACATTAGCAATTTAAATATTTTAATTATACTGTGGTAGGCACACCTATCCTTAAACATTTTGGCATTGAGGACAAGCTGTGTAAACATAGCAACCTGAAGAAATTACATTCCCACTGGGTTAGACAAGAGATTATGTATAAACATTTGTACATTAATTGTTGGATCCAAGTAGTGGTGATTGGTATATGTAGTGATATCCAATTAAAGGGACACTGAACCTAAATATTTAATTGACTGATTCAGATAGAGCATGACATTACAAATATTTAAAAATTACACATATTCTTTAAATGTTTGAATTCTATAGCTAGATTTTGAATGCAAGAATGTTGCTTTTTAGGGCAGGCCATATTTGTTTATCAACTTTGTTTGTCCCTGCTGGTTGATGGATACATTCATCCAACAATAAAGAAATGATGTCCACAATTATTTTATTGTTTAAAATAATTATAGGCATTTCTTTGTTTCAATAAAGATATCAAGAGAATGAAGAATAATTCATAAGAGTAGTAAATTATAAATTTGATTAACATTGCATACTCTATTTGAATCACAATAGAAAATATTTACCTTCAGTGTACCTTTAAGTATCTTATAATGTGGATTTTGAATGATACTTACAGCTGTGCCTGGGAAGGACAATCCGACACCCAGGACAATGAAGGTTGAGACAGGGGGGAGGGATGGGATTGGCTTGGGGAGGGATGGGATTGGCTTGGGGAGGGGTGAGCTGCTGCTCCAGGGTAGGCCGTACAGCTGGGGAGTGGGGAGTTGGGGTCTGGGCAGCTGTACGGGCCATAATACGGGGAGAGCAGCGAAGGGGGTTGTAGGGGCGTTTTTTGGGAGGGACAGGAAATGATAAATGGGACGGGCCGGCAGGGGTCTGGGCATGGGCAGGAGTCTGGTCATGGGCAGGGGTCTGGGTCTGTGCAGGGGTCTGGGCATGGTCAGGGGTCTGGGCAGGGGTCTGGGGAGGGGTCTGTGATTGGTCAGGGGACTGGGCAGGGGCGGAAACCAGATGACCAGAAGTGGTGGATCCATCTGAAAATTTAATAAATATATATTAACATCTCATACATCATGAAATCAAATCAATGCATTTCAAATTGATTATGTTTTCAATATACTTTGAAGTGTGTTTGAATTTGTAAACAATTATGAAATGAGGATATGGTATGCATATAGGCACTCAGATGAATATCAATTACTGTCTGTACAATTATAACATTATTATTGTGTTTTGGCCTGGAATATGCATGTGACATAATGATGGCATGAATTATAACTTTTTTCAATACAAAATTTTTCATGCTGCCTGATATAGAAAGGGGGCAGTAGTGTATTTGAACAGACAAATAATATTCCTTTTTAAAGTGCAAAAGCTGTAGACTTTGAATGTCTTCAATGAAATTATTTCAAATAAAGCAACATGTTGGAAACATGATAGATATATTTCACATACCATTAGACTCCAAGGCAGCCTCTTCCTCCTCCGTCACATATGTTAAATCAATCTCTGTAAAACATAACATGTTGTGTACACGTTAATAACAGATATTATAACATATGTTACTGTTGTTCAAAGACACACATCAATGTTGCATTAAAGATATACACACACAAAGTTATGATTTACATAATTTTGATGGAGCATACAAATTACATTAGATTTGTTATTCTCAATGATTCAGATTTTCGATGTATTGTTTGTATTAATTTAAAAATCATAAAAGCATAGTACATAGAACATTTAAGATTTCTCATGTGTGTATCACTTGATGACTGTTGTCAAAAAAGAACATGGAAACAAACATATGCTATACATCTTCTGAATAACAAATGTGTAGACTAATAAAGTTTAAATTATTAATCTTTCAATATTAAAAGAAAATTAATATATAATCAGAAGAGAAAATTATATGTTTGTTTCAAATGTTATGCTTCATCAGAATCATGCTCATAATATTGATTACCAATACACCTTCAATGACATATAAATGAGTCAATGGACTTACCAGGAGACCGCAAAGGCGGCTCTATGTCACTGCTGGATTCCTGTGGGCTCACCACACCAACTCTCTCTATGAATGATATAGATATATATTCGGAAACACATTTGGGATATCACTAAATCACATCTGTCTCGAATTTTAAGATTAATCAACTTGAAAATGTGAAGAATAGAGCAGTCATTAAACCAGAAAATGCTTGATTGAATCAAGGGGATTCTGTTAAAAATGATGTATTGAACATATGTTTAATTTCAGACTATATTAGACATCAAACTCATCTCATACGATGCTATTGCATATCTAAATATACCCATTGATCAATGTTCTTAAAAGAATACACACAAACCACATTTTGAAGAGCAGCTGTTGACAAATCTAAACAAACACATGTGGCACATCGAGCCATTTGTGCAATGTACAGTAATCTTGTTTAGGACACAACACATATTTATCACAATACAAAACCAAATTGATTAGTACAAATATGTAATCATGGTGCTGTTAGAGTATGCTGATATCTATAAAGTAACTCCAACAGTGAATATGTGAATTATATATCAATATTGTTTAATCCAAAGAATGTAAAGATGAATGAATATATTGTTTCTTAAAGGGACACTGACATGATTAATTTAAATCATTGATTTCTCTGTTCAAACTGTTCAAAATGATTTAACATTGACTCCTATTATAATTTGAATGTTGCTACATTTTAATCTTAAAGGCAGATAAGCAATATTGGATTCAATAAATATTGTTTGTTGAAGGTATCCACCAATCATCAATAAAAACCCAGGTTGTTCAACCAAAATTGAGATGCAGATAAACGTACATTCTTGATTTTAAAATACATTTAGCAATAGAATATTTTGCATATGATGATAGTATTATATTTAAATGTTTATTAATATTGCATACTCTATCTGAATGACAACATTAATAATTGTAGATCATTATCCCTTTAATCTAAAATTATATTGATTTGACAATGTTGGTGTTAATGAATTCTCTACTCCATATGTTGATGTAATGAATGGGATTGAGCATGCAATTCAAATCTAATATGTTATTTAAGGATATCCGAAGAATTATTTAATTTTCATCTATTAAAGGGACATTACATATAAATATTGAACAATGTGGATTTAGTATGTAATGTTCTGTCCATGTTTCTAAGACAAATGTCAATTAAAATGAAACATACCATACTGTGACAAGCCCTGCCTTAAGGATCCAGCAGCAACATCCATATCTGTAATATATTAAATGAGGATTGCATATCATTAATACAAATCATGCCATGTTTAAAATCTTTACATTATTAGCAAATCAATTTTAAACTATTAATCCTTTGGTAGTCCCATGAGTTGTTTCCTCAATTCAATTCATGCTAAATATATCCTGTACTCTTAGTTTCAATCAGTTGTGTTGTTTACTGTAGCTTTAATTTTTTTTTGGTGTTATTTCATTCTCATCAATTGATGGGCATATGTTATAATTTATTTGGATTCTTCTTTTTTTATTATGTATAATATTGAAAATAAGAATACTGTATTCTTCACATATATAATAATTCACATTTGATTTTGACAAACATGTATAAAGCAATGCCACTTACAGCAAAGCCATGTTAACGTGTATGCGCAATTCCATTTTCGCGATCATTGCGCAATGATTCAAATCGGAATTACGCATCCGTCATTTGACCAACATGTATAAAGCAATGCCACTTACAGCAAAGCCATGTTAACGTGTATGCGCAATTCCATTTTCGCGATCATTGCGCAATGATTCAAATCGGAATTACGCATCCGTCATTTGACCAACATGTATAAAGCAATGCCACTTTCCGCAAACCCATGTTAACGTGTATGCGAAATTCCATTTTCGCTCTGTGACGCATATTCTGTAGAGCGCAAGACACATCATTCCTATTTCATGTGTCACTAATCTAAAATCAGATATCTAAACATCATATGTAGTGTATGTTGTGAGATCTGTATAGGTTTAGTATCTGACTATATACACATTTTTTGATTATAAAAAAATAAATAAGATATTATATGAAGTTGGATAATTACCTGGTTCAGATTCTCCATCTCCTCCCAGGCCACCGGACGGAGAAGCAGCTGCCCTGGTCCCCGCGTCAGGGCTTTCAGATCCCGCAGCTGGGAGGGAAGAAGAGGAGGCCGAGGATGGCGAGGATCTGAATCTTTTGGGGACCCGGAGATTGAGGAGCTCGCATAAAGTCACCTCATAAGGGAGTAGGTACAGTTTCCGCAGGGCCTCTCTTTTGCCACCTCTTTTACGGGCTTGTACCCAGTCCCTTATGAGGTTGACTTTTTTGGTTAACCGCAACCTCATATCTCCGAATCTCCTCATGATCTGATCCTGGGTCCTCTGGACGTCACACACCAATCTAACCGCATTGGTGATAGACTCCCAGAGGGCCTTCTTAACAGGCGCATCTGTCAACCTCCTCTTGTTCCCAAACAGCTGGGGATAAAAGTCCTTGAAGGCGTGGACCAGTGCAGCGCTCTCCTCCTTGGTGAACCTGGGAGCTGACATGCCTGCTCGGTTTGATAATAATATAATATATAAATATATCAATATATATACTGCCTGCAGGCATTAGAGAACTGACAAAGATGGCAACGTGTAATGGACTTTTATATGGTGAAGTAAACATGAGATGCACCATGGGACAAGTTATCTGTACATCTGATTGGATAAAAGTTTGAAATATTGTTATAATGTCTGTGAGACCATCCTGACTCAAGTTGTGTTTGTGTGATGAACTCTGATTGGCCGTTCCTTAATGTTTCATATCTTAGTAACTTCCTTACACATACCTCATGGTGGTGCTGTAACTTCATTTTTCATGTAGACTTATTTGTAACTCATGGGCCTGTCATGCGGATATGTGTGACGCAGATTTAATATCCTTGATCCGTTAAATATTAATGATTACATTTTATTTAACATCTAATACTGTCACATTATTAATGTTGTAGACATTTCTCGGTTTAATAACGGTCTGTTTCTTTAATACAAATACACATTTAATATTGTATGTCTTTATTGTTCATAAAATCCATTTATTGACTTATTGTGAAGTATTGATATTGCTCTATTAAATGTATTTCATAATGCACATTGATTGTGTGCTATTGCGTGACATTAGACTCTAATGTTTAAAGATGCTAATCTGGTGTTTCAAGATGCGTTTCACACGCAATATTTCTGAATGTTCAAATTCAGGTTACAGTATAAGGTCAGTAACTTGGATAATCTGTTTATAAATGTTAAACTACAGGTTTTTTTGTTATTAGTAAATAAACCTCGAGCTTGTATTTGTCTGAAGTGCTCATATATGTTATTGTGCAATGGCGTCTTTATTTTTAAATAGACATTACAAACAAACAATTGTATAAAATGATCTGTAGAGATAGAAAATTGTTTAGACTTTAAAATGTAAATCAATGTATCTTAGTATTTAGATATCCTCAACAGAAGAAATTTAAATGCACATGGTTGAGACAATCACATAAGGCATCTCTGTGCATCCACCAATCTTCATCTACTGAGCCTATCTCGATATGCTTTTCAAGCAAAGTATGTCAAGATAGGAAGAGAAGTAAATACACTCTTTAAATCTCTTAAAGGGACACTGTCCAAACAAATTTAGCGTTGGTGATTCAGATTGAGCATGAAATGTTAATCAACGTTATAATTTAATCCGATTCTCAAATGTTAACAATTATCTTGTTATCTTTCTTTGCAAATCAATAATGATATTTGAGATTACGGACAATTTTTTCTAAAACCGGGGTTGTCCTTGATGATTGCTGGATAAATTAATCCACCACAAAAAACCAAGTTCAGTCCAGAGTACTGAAGCTAATTAATTATCTATTTAATGCCTTATTTTGAAATTAATGATAGCAACATTACAAGGAGCATTCATAATATGAGACAATTTTTAAATTTGCTTAAAATAGAATACTCATTCAGAATGTATAAATCATTAATTTTTTAACTGTCTCCCTTTAAGTATATTTTTAGTTCATGTCCCTTTAAATAAACATTTCACAATAAAGCTTGAAATATCAGAAACCTAGGCAACTTCCTTTTGCTAAATAAGTATAACATATGAGTCGATAAAATTTAGATTAACTTCTGGATTGTTTTACACACTGACTGAAATATATATTGTAAAGGAGGTATTTCGGAGTCTTCAGCTTAGAGGGACATTAAGCTATATGTTATGTATGCATTTTGGATAAGATTATAATATTTGAACAACTTAATATGTTTTGGTATTCAATCATTAGATTGTAATTATATATTTTTTTTTATTAAATACATATCTACATAGGCTATTTTGATGCTGATTGTTGTTTGCACATATTTACCTTATGTAATTGACTAAGATATGTGCATTTTTTTTTTTTTTACAAAGTATATTTAAAGACTGAATGTAATTCTATAGTACTTTCTAAATATGTTTACATTATTTTATGAATAATGTAAAAATCAATACACAATATACTTTGTGAATGTCCCTTTAAGGACCAAAACATTTGTAATGTTGATTTAACATTGTCAAAATAAACTAAAGGGGAATGAAAATTATATATAGATATGTGATGTCTAACCCAAGAGGTAAGATTTTAAAAACTACATAATATTATTAACTATAGTTAAATGACTCCACTAGAAAATCAAATCGATTAACCTGCCATCCAATAACTAGCTTGTGAAAAATATAAAGTTAAATGACCTACCATTTATAAATGTAAAATTTTAATAATTTTTGAAAATAATGTTTTGAGATACCTAAGGAAGATACAAGATCTTATAAAATTAATTTTACATTCAACAACACTGTCACTTTAATGTAATTGAACCACTTCCCCTTCTTAAAAGTGTAAAAAATTATTTTTTGTGAAATTGACTACATATCCAAAATTATTTTAACATCTAATAATTTCTAAAGAAAAGCATCGATGGATCTCACTCCCCAATGAATGTTAAAAAAGATAGTTTAATGTAATATTCTCTGAATCAGTGGATTTTCAACAATGAAAGCATTATTTGATCTTATGCATGTGCTTGTCAAATAGACAACTACCAGTCATGGGAGTCAAATTGATTTTTATTGACAGATTATATGGATATTTATTATAATCTGTTCCAAATATTGTATTTAATACTAAACTTTATATTATTACCATTTTAAAATGTAATAGTTACTGAACCAAAAATAATAATATATTCCTGGAAGTCATCAGATGCCAATCTGAAATATAAAAATATTTTGACAAAAGTTAATACACACGTAGTCAAAGAATCATAAAATACATTTACAATCATCTTGTGTCTATGCTCTAACTTTGTTCAACATTTTTTAAATATATTTATTAATTATATTTAATAAAAATATATATGATTTTCTAATTATACATAAAAATGTATATCAAATTTCTATAATATATATGTTGAACATAAATATAATATTTCATGTCCATTCAAATACCTCTATATCAACTATAATATGTATTCCTTTTTATGATTGTGATACTTAAATATCTAATTATGAAATATGTATGACTAATTTATGTAAGCTACCAATAATCAACATTCTTCCTGTGATTCTGCATGGTCTTTGAAAGTCAATTCAGGGCTAAACAGTTGATCTTCAATAGGTGTCTTATTCATCATTTCAAAAATAGAGGACTGTGAAATACCATCTAAAAATTAGAAAATCATCTAAGTGTCTCCAATAGGATGCCTCAACAGCCTTATTCTATTAAATAGTTGGCACTTACCATGTGAACATGTCTTTGTATGCTTTTCAAGGTCAGCAGATTTGAAAGATAATGGCAGACATGATCCCATTGGTATACTTCAATTTCAATCTTGGCTTTTTCCGCTGTCAGTCTGGGCAATCTTCACTGTCAGGCTTCTAATTCTTCCCTTTCAGTCTTTAGATTAAGTCATCTCCCTAATGGCATAAAAGGTTAATTCAAAATTACTACAAGTGTGTGAATCATTTCTATAGCCCTCTCCCACCCCCCATTTCATAAGAAATTTCTGTCACTAGCTTACTGTGTAGCATCTTGTGTTATGTTCTATCAAGTGTGAAGATGAGTCATATTGAGCAGAACAAACCTCTAATGTGTGACATTGAACCATAGTCATGATAGAGGATAGTTATGCTAGAGGATCCCTTTCTGAGTATTTACATTTTAAGTAATGTGTAAACTAAATACTAGTTTATAAAATGTATGCCATATGATGTATTTGTGTACAATTCATGCCAGCAACAGTCCAGACATTTATACTTACCAGCTGATGTCCTCTTTAAAAACCAGGTGGCAAAGACTCGCTACAGGACCCAATGGCCAGAGCATCACCTATATTAATAAATGAAACACATTTTTAGCATTTGATGAACAATCCTAACATGTTTGCACAATTCTCTACTTATCATTTCCCTAGAGTTCACATCTATTGACAATACTCCAATCTAACTTCTATTATTTACCGTCTAAAGTTGCGGTTGATGATGTCTGCTCTGACATTGAGGCCCTCGTCCCGGAATGGCCCCTCTAGAACAGGATCATCCTCCTCATCTCTGAGGAGGTTTCTGTCCGGCCGGACGGCCTGCAGCATCCCAGCCCGCTGTGCAATATTATGCAGGACGCTACAGGCTACAACGATCTTAGCCACCTTCTTTGAGTTGTACTGGAGGGCTCCTCCCGACCTGTCCAGGCACCTGAACCTCATCTTCAGGAGCCCGAACATCCGTTCAACCACCGCCCTGGTTCTCTTATGAGCCCTATTGTAGCGCTCCTCAGACACATCAGTCGGGCTACGCAAGGGGGTAATGAGCCAAGTCCGGCTCATGTACCCAGAATCACCTATAAATTATGAACAGAACATAATTCCAAACGAATCCTCAAAATAGTATTTGTAGTACAATAAAATGTTTTGTACACGATAATCCATTAACAAATTTTTATTTTAACTTAAAAATATCTAGTTCAATATTATTCTCTATCTTCCCATTTCAGCTAAGACATGCTACATATGCGTATTTCTCAAAAATCAAGCCTTGTGTAAAATGCTAACTACATGGTTACATTACATTCTCTATCTGAGCATTTCAGGTAAGACATGCTACATATCTGCATTGAACTAAAAGACATTTGCGGAAAGAGACAAGGACATGGTTAAATTGCATTAGCTAATATCTTCCCATTTCAGCTAAGACATGCTACATATGCGTATTTCTCCTAAATCAAGCCTTGTGTAAAATGCTAACTACATGGTTACATTACATTCTCTATCTGAGCATTTCAGGTAAGACATGCTACATATCTGCATTGAACTAAAAGACATTTGCGGAAAGAGACAAGGACATGGTTAAATTGCATTAGCTAATATCTTCCCATTTCAGCTAAGACATGCTACATATGCGTATTTCTCCTAAATCAAGCCTTGTGTAAAATGCTAACTACATGGTTACATTACATTCTCTATCTGAGCATTTCAGGTAAGACATGCTACATATCTGCATTGAACTAAAAGACATTTGCGGAAAGAGACAAGGACATGGTTAAATTGCATTAGCTAATATCTTCCCATTTCAGCTAAGACATGCTACATATGCGTATTTCTCCTAAATCAAGCCTTGTGTAAAATGCTAACTACATGGTTACATTACATTCTCTATCTGAGCATTTCAGGTAAGACATGCTACATATCTGCATTGAACTAAAAGACATTTGCGGAAAGAGACAAGGACATGGTTAAATTGCATTAGCTAATATCTTCCCATTTCAGCTAAGACATGCTACATATGCGTATTTCTCCTAAATCAAGCCTTGTGTAAAATGCTAACTACATGGTTACATTACATTCTCTATCTGAGCATTTCAGGTAAGACATGCTACATATCTGCATTGAACTAAAAGTAGACATTAGCGGGGGGAAAATATATGGTTAAATTGCATCCTATAGCTGAACATTACGCTAACATTTTAAAACTACAGTGGCAATTGTCACAATAATTAACCATGTTGTGCACAAATACTCACCAACGAGATAACCAGGGGGCATTTGTCTTTCCTCAAACTGTCTCCACAGGGACGACAGAGAGAGGATGCGGGCATCATGACTAGCCCCTCCAAAATTCGCACACACATGCATAATCCTCATCTGTGCGTCACAAACATACTGCACGTTAAGGTTATGAAAATGTTTGCGATTTCTGAAGGGCGAGTCATCAATTGGAGCACGCAGCGCAATGTGGGTACAATCTATGGCTCCCAAGACATTGGGCATTTGAGCAATATCAAAGAATTCCCGCTTCAGGCGCCTCCAATCACCATCATTCTGTGGGAATCCTATGTATTGCTTACTGATACGTACCATGGCGTCCAGAAAGTTATCAAACACCACAGAGAATGTACCTTGAGCCAGGCCATGCATGTACAGTTCTCCGGATTGAAAACTCCCGGAGGCCAGGACGTATAGACAGCTTAGCATCTTACTCATGGCGGGAACAGCAGTCCTTATTCTTATACGTGGCTCCAAATGAGGTTTAAGAAGATTGTAAAGGCCAATGAGCTGTTCGCGATCGAGCCGATACTTATCATAAACCTCAAAGTCGCTCATGTTTTCCAAGGTGGGTCTCACCCTGTAGACAGGAGGACCTCGAACCAGACGACCCCTTCGTCTCGGTCTGAGCCGCCGAGGCTGCTAGTTCGCCAATAGCAGCACCAGCAGCATCTACCATGTCATCGTCATCCATCTTTCAAAACAGCGTAACAAGGTAAGCACTTGATCTGATGTGGATCACAAGTGATGCATTGGCCATGTTGTTTGTGGGATTTATAGTACGATTAGTCCAATGGTAGTGAGTTTGTAATGATTGCTAATTGTATTCACTTGTTTGTATGTGAGCGGCGCGAATGCTTTCACAGTGGGCGTTTATTTGTTGTTTGCTAAAATGTTATTTTGCAACAATGATTCTCAATGTGAAAGTGTAAAATATCACACATACAGTGCATGTTTGTAATGTTTGTTCATATGCATAATCAATATTTCTTAAACGCGATCTTATAGTAACAAGCACACGTCCAGGCTAACATGAATGAAAGTGCATAGTTGTGTATAATGTGCATCGAATGTGATCGATCAATGTTGCTGCAATATTGTTTGTAAACGATAAAGTAACATCTGCCATCTGTAGTATTGTATATATATAAGTGATTGCCGAGCAGTCAATATTGTATGCGTCCCTTTAAAATCGCAATAATAATTCAGAACTTCCCGTCTGCCATCTGTAGTATTGTATATATAAGTGATTGCCGAGCTGTCAATATTGTATGCGTCCCTTTAAAATCGCAATAATAATTCAGAACTTCCCGTCTGCTATCTGTAGTATTGTATATATAAGTGATTGCCGAGCTGTCAATATTGTATGCGTCCCTTTAAAATCGCAATAATAATTCAGAACTTCCTGTCTGCCATCTGTAGTATTGTATATATAAGTGATTGCCGAGATGTCAATATTGTATGCGTCCCATTAAAATCGCACTAATGCTGAATAACTTCCGGCTGTCATCTGTAGTATTGTATATATAAGTGATTGCCGAGCAGTCAATATTGTATGCGTCCCATTAAAATGGCACTAATACTGAAGAACTTCCGGCTGTCATCTGTAGTATTATATATATAAGTGATTGCCGAGATGTCAATATTGTATGCGTCCCTTTCAAATGGCACTAATACTGAAGAACTTCCGGCTGTCATCTGTAGTATTATATATATAAGTGATTTCCGAGCTGTCAATATTGTATGCGTCCCTTTCAAATCGCACTAATGCTGAATAACTTCCGGCTGTCATCTGTAGTATTATATATATAAGTGATTTGCGATCTGACAATATTTATTAATTGTGCCATTGAAATCGCCCTAATAATGCTGTTCCAAACTGTTGTTTACGTATATGTTGTATTGTAGTATTGAGTGTTAAAGTTCATAAAGGGGTGGTACAGTGGTGAATCTGTGATGTGTATGGTTGAATCTTCTAATGAAGTCATCATATTATTACCCTGCCTATGTAGTTCATAAATCCGCATTGTGTTGTTGTATTGTACTAAATTGTTATTGTGTGCTGAATAAAATCTAAATGTGTGCTTTGTGGTTGCGTGATGGGTGATGCGTGTTATGTACATGTATGTATATATTGTGATTGTGTCCCACATATGCTGACATCTATATAGCGGTCTAGCATTGTTGTTCCTTCCCATAAAGTGACATCTGTAATCTGTTGTAATGATGTTCTTCTTGTACGTAATTCCTAATGGTTTATTGTGATGGAATCATGATGTTAAAAGTACAGTAAAATCCATATGTTGTGTTTTGTGATTCCTCTAGAGAATGTAATGTGTTTGTCCCCCATCATTTGAATGCACATGTATGAGTGAATGTTAAAAGTAATGTATGTGCATCCATGAGTGATCATGTGTTAAGCCTATGTAGATATGCTGTTGCTGCAAGCATATGAGTTGAATAACTGAAATGCAATAATAAAGGGAAATGAGAATTGTTTCCCATTGTGTAGTGTTTGTGAATCCTGAAAATTTGACATTATTTTTGTGTCCATTTAAATGTAATATTTTTAAAAATACAATTTTGTTACTAGTGATGTTGAATTGTAGTTGATGTAATATAAAAGTCTGAAATAATGTAATGGTGTTGAGAATATTCAAACAGTAAAATCCATAAATCCAACATAGGGAAATAGTCATTTCTTGATCTATTTATCATAGCTGTGTCTAACGCATGAAATCATGTCTTTTCTAGCGCTGGTATTTGGAGTTTTTCTGTCTACGCTATTTGCGTGCGTTAGGGAAATGAGGGTTTCGCGTGCACGAGCACGTCTTCCCAATAGAAGTCAATGGAGTCTCTGAAAATTGGTCTTTTTTTTTTCTAAGACTGGTTTTCATCGTAAAGTGAGTGACGTCATGAGCTTTGGTGAAAAAGTAACTAAATCGTGTTCTTTTTGTAATAAATAAATATTTTGTGTATGTCATGTGGTGTATATTGTTTGTATGCATCGATGAGTGTATGTTTGTGATAATGTTATTAGTTAGATGTAGGTATATGAGGGTCTTTTCCCGTGTGTCAATGTAAGTCAATGGGAAAATGGATTTGTGATTTTTATTTTCTAACACCCGAGATCTCGCAACTTTAATCCTTTGTATTTTGCTGAAAAATTATTAAATATGAAAAATAAACATAGTGTAGTGTTTGTATGACTGTAAGTGTAGTTTGTGTAATATTTTTAATTTGATTCGTGGATGTTTTTTTTGTCGGTATATCTTTACTACTGGGTCAGAGGTGTCGGTAGAAATGTGAGCGTTAGGTTTTTTTGGAGTGTCGGTAACTGAACTCTAAATACCGGAGTACGTAAGAAACCCGCGTTAGGAGCCTCTAACGCTGGTTTTCACGGCTAACGCCGAACTCCAAATCTAGGCCATTGACTTCCAAGGTTGGTAGTACTAAAATGACATGAGTTAATTAATAATAGCATGCAATTTTAACAGAACAATCTGCACATTTTTTCTTTTCTTTAAACACAATATTTGTAGGGTTTTTCAGTTAATTAGCAGTTCTTGGATATACCAATTGAAACCCCTTTTGAACTTGTATATCTCATCTTTTGCTATATTCAATCACAAAACCCATGTAAATGACCTCCTGACTCCTACAACGATCTAAGAAACGATTGGTTCAATATAGCAGGGATAGAATAACTGCTGCAAATTTAAAGGGTCATAAAATTCAAATTTGCTATATATTCATGCAGATATCGGCTTTACAGGTAAATGGATTGGGTGTTAAAATTAGAAATTATATTGTAGTTGCTTGTCTAAACTGATATTTTTTGGGACATTTTATATTTGCACTCTGGCAAACTTTGCCATGTATAGCAGGCTAAATGAACATGTAAAAAAGATGCAAACAGTACAGTGTTTAAAGTGGATATTTTAATAAATAGACAAATTGATTTTGGTGGACATTTGATGTGTGTGTGTGTAAAGCACAATCATTATACAACATGAAAATGCTGGTCATACAATCCCTTGGGAGAGCTTTGACAAAACAATGTAGAATATTTACAGAGAGGAAAGAGTAATGGGGAATTCAGGTTGTGTCATTGGTAGAAAACAACATGAAGCAGACATGGCACTGAGTGTATTGCAATGAATACAAGTTTTTTTTGTTGTTATAATTCCATGTCTTGCTGCGCTGCAACTAATATATGTCTTTCTGCTTGTCTTTACGCAATAGGATGGTCTCTAAAAGAAGCTATTACTCAGACTCCCTGCTATCTAGAGTGACTCGGGGGCTCTAATTAAAATAGGTGCAGTCCGTTCTCTCATTTCTCTGGCTACTACAAAAGCTCATTGTAGCGCTCATTCCATGTCATCTAAGTGAACAACACAAAGTGGTTTTTCAACAACACTCCATTTTTAATATGTTATTACATTTAGCAATTAAACTTTGGTTGAAGAATGGCGTTATAACTTATAATTGTATTTAGATCACACTATGTGCGGTTATTACTTCTCTGACTTTCCCCTTTTTCCTCCCACAGTACTTTGTAAATATTTTGCTCAAATAGTTTTAATCTTAAAGGGATAGTCTAGTCAAAATTAAACTTTCATGATTCAGATAGAGCAGGCAACTTTCTAATCTACTCCTATATTATTATCATTTTTTTTTGTTCTCTTGGTATCTTTATTTAAAAAAAGCAAGAATAAGGGCCAGCCCATTTTTGGTTCAGCACCTGGGTAACGCTTGCTGATTGGTGTCTAAATGTAGCCACCAATCAGCAAGCGCTACCCAGGTGCTGAAACAAAAATGGTCCAGCTTCAAAGCTTACATGCTTGCTTTTTCAAATAAAGATGCCAAGAGAATGAAGAAAAAATGATAATAGGAGTAAATTAGAAAGTTGCTTAAAATTGCATGTTCTATCTGAATCATGAAAGTTTAATTTTGACTAGAATATCCCTTTAAGTATATCAATTCAAAATGCAGAAAACCATATGACCGATGTGCTTATTGTGTATTATATTATTTATTAACCCTTTCAGCATTAACCCAGGGTTAGAAAACATGTTAAATAATTGGCCAAGGTAGCAGGCCAAAGAACATTTGATGGCACTTCATCCCCGTCCCTCTGCCAGTCACCAGCCATAGGTTCTCTCCCAGGATTTTTATAGTTAATTGCCAAAGAGGGATTGGTGTGCACGAGCTTGTCTCTTTTCATAAAGGGACAGTCTACTGTAAAACTTAATTCCCCTTAATGAGTATCCAATGACTTGTCATGATTTGTTAAACTAGCTGAAGAGTATAAAATGAATGGGAAATTGTACTGGTAGGTTTATTTTTGAATAAGCATTTGCTGGTTTTGCTCTTTGAAACCACAAACCATTAAAATGGGTTGAGCTTGCAGGGATATCAATTCTCCTTACATTATCACTCTATACACACACGCACATGCTCACACACACACATATATACACACAGGCTTCTCAAGTTATATCTGTTTGTATACTTAGAAAGAACAACTGAAAATAAATATTTGAGGACTTATCTCTATAACCCCCAGCTGGGAGTGTATTTTATTCTCCTTGTTATATTTACACAGATTTTCCATAGTAAATACTTAAAGGAACATTCCAGTCATAATTTAAACGCACATAGATGAATTACATCTGTGAATAGAAGGATATTTGCAATAAATATGTATTGGCAAAAATGCTTCTAGTAAAAGTTATTACTGTTTTAGTGTTAGCATTTTCCTCCGCACGTTCATGTGAACCATAGCTAGATATTCTAAGTGCACCAGCATTTTAAATACTGCAGTGGCTCAGAGCACCAGTAGCACTTTTATGATGTCAGCATTTAACAAATTGAGTCATTACAAGATAGTACAATCACCTTACAAAAATGCTACTATTCAAAACTGAAATGCATCCATGTGGATTTAAATTTTGGCTGGAATGTGCCTTTAAATAATGAAATGTCCAAAAACACAGCTATTTCAAATGACAAAATAAAATGAAAGAAGTTATTTGTAATACATTTAATATACTCCAGCAGGTAAAATAGATCATTGGGAACACATAAAAGAGGACATTTTACAATACACTGTCCCTTTAAAGGTGCAGAGTTAGAAGGAGGCAGCATTGAGAACAGAACCAGCACTAACACCAATGTAAAAATTAAAAAGGAAGCTTTTGGTATTTAAAAAGAGTGAGAGATATCGTGTGACACCAATGAAAAGGAAATGGTGTTTGTGCTTTTAAAGAGAACAAACCCAATGGCATCAATAAGTTTTATTTTTTTAAATATAGTTGCTGACACCAATGAAAAAAATTGACTTTTTATTTTTAAATGTATACCTTCTGACACCAATGACAAAAGACGGGCTATTTGTAGTGTTGGTACTTTGAGATCTATTAGTTGATTTTCTGTGATGTTTGGGCAAATGTTCTTAATTATTGTGTTAAAGGGACAGTCTACACCAGAATTTGTATTGTTTTAAAAGATGGATAATCCCTTTATTACCCATTCCCTAGTTTTGCATAACAAACACAGTTATATAAATACACTTTTTACCTCTGTGATTATCTTGTAGCTAAGCCTCTGCAAACTGCCCCTTTATTTCAGTTCTTTTGACAGACTTGCATTTTAGCCAATCAGTGCTGGCTCATAGGAACTCCACATGAGTGAGCACAGTGTTATCTATATGACACACATGAACTAACACCCTCTAGTTGTGAAAAACTGTCAAAATGCCCTGAGAGAAGAGGTGGCTTTCAATGATTTGGAAATTAGCATATGCACCTTCTAGGTTTAGCTTTCAACTAGGAATACCAAGAGAACAAAGCAAAATTGGTGATAAAAAGTAAATTGGAAAATTGTATAAAATTACATGCCCTGTCTAAATCATGAAACTTTATTTTATTCTAGACTGTCCCTTTAACCACGTCTCAGTAACTATTCATGCCATGTTTTTTTCACCAACTTGGGTGTTTGTTTATTTTTTCGGAAAATCAAATAACCATAGGAATATTTTTATCTTCAGAATTAAAAGAAGAAAAAAACATGGTTCATAAATGTCAGTTTGTGAATTGTGAAATTATATTTACCAAGGGATATTGAGATGGTGGATTTTTTAATCCATTTCAAACAGCAAAATGTAAAAAAAAAAAAAAATTCAATAACAAAATGTGAAGAGAAGGATGTTTAAACTTAAAGTGTATGTCAATTTTTATGCTAAAGTGCCCAGTTTTAAAAAAATTCAATTAAAAACAGGGGCACTTTAATTCATCAAAATTTACATTTCACTCCTATTGTGAAAAAAAACTTACCTTTTAATCTTCACAGCAGCTCCAGCTTCCTCCGGTCGTTGCAAGCCATTTCTGACGTCAGAAATGATGGATAGGTCATCCTCCAATCACGGCTTCCCCCTGGGAGAATCAGTGTATGATTCAACGCTGTGATTGGAGGAAACCGGATTCCCCATTTTAGACCCAGGAAGAGACTTTGCGACAGGTTGAGGAAGCTGGAGCGGCTGTCAAGTTTAAAAGGTAAGTTTCGTTTCATAACAGGAGTGAAATGTAAATTTTTATGAATTAAAGTGCCCCTGTTTTTAATCAAATTTTTGAAAACCGGGCACTTTAGCATCAAAATTGACATTCACTTTAAATTTAAAGTCATTTAAACTAGACATGTGCATTCCAAAAAAGATCTGAATGACGGTGGCCATTTTTGGCATTTGTTTGCTAACGAAGTACACAAAAACACATTCTTCATTTAAACAAATACAGGCGTTTCAGTTGTGCACACTTGCTGAAATCAACCAATGAGCATAAATAAGAGAAATCAATCAGCCAATGGGTATCAGTAAGAAGTAAATGATAAATATTTTATTTGTTTTAACTTAAATGTAAACAGTTTTTACATAAAAACATTTTCAGATGAAAACAAAGCAAAAAATAAATAAAAATGGAAAACCCGGGATTCAAGTGGAAATGTAAATAAGTTTATATTATTTTTTTTCTATTTACAAAAATATAAACAAAAACATAATTTAAACACCTGAGGACGGAGCCGTTCATCTCAATCTATACAATGTGAGTATCTACACTTTACATCACGGTGTATGGATACAATATTTCAGTGCCATATCTTTTCACTTTGAGGAAGTTGTGGAACATACCCCAGTGAATCGTTGGGAACCTTTGGTGAACAAGTGCCTCCCTCTGCACACAAATATTTGACTTGATAGCCTTGAAGCTTTGGAAAGATAAAATAATCAAACCACACAGAGAATACTTTTTAAAAATGTGACATGAAATTGGTTCATTAACTCTCTGCCCTTCATGAGGATTTCAATTTCCTTTGCATTCCCAGCAGTCATATTACAGTAAATCAGAATGTGTGTGTGTGATATTAATAAAGCAATTAACTTTATTTGCTATTTAGTCGCTTCTGATTTTTTTTTTTAAAACTATATTTAAAAAAAACAAAAAACGGCCCTCTGATTTACCAGCATGAAATAATTTACACATTTTTTTTGACATTAACCAATCTTTTTGGATATCAATCAACGCTATTTTATTCTAGGAAGATAACTTCTCATGCAACCATTTTTGAGACTTTTATTTTCTAAATAGCCCAGATATGGAACATTTTCTTACCTTTTTAACAACTGAAAATAAGTAACTGATTCCTTATAATTTTACAGTGGAAGAACAATTTATATTTATGTCCACAAACAAATATACAATTGATCATTTTTTTTTCTCTTCTTGTAGCTTGAACCCTTAGCTGCTAGAAAATACTAAGAGGGTTTGCTAAGCAATGTGACAGTGTAGCAACCCTTTTGACCACCAAGGAGTTAATACAGCAGAAGCCTGTTCAGCAATGATGCAACACTGAGACGTGCTTCCTATGAGAACAAAATTAGCAAGTTGCTGTGGAAATGTGGCTGATACTGAGCACTGAGTGGGTGTGATACCATTCGACAGCCAACCTAGGTTAGTCATTTCTTACTTTTTAATGAGAACATCTTTTTTTTTTAGCTAAATTTGTCAAGATAAGCAATGTACAAAACAGAGGGTTACAAAACATTTATTTAACCCTCTGTCTGCCAAAGGGTTTTGCAGTTAAAGTGATAGAAAGGTCAAAATTGAAATGTAAATGGTTGCATTTTATTTTTAAAGGGACACTGAACCCAAATTTTTTCTTTCGTGATTCAGATAGAGCATGACATTTTAAGCAACTTTCTAATTTACTCCTATTACCACATTTTCTTCATTTTCTTGGTATCTTTATTTGAATTGCAAGAATGTAAGTTTAGATGCCGGCCCATTTTTGGTGAACAACCTGGGTTGTCCTTGCTGATTGGTGGATAAATTCATCCACCAGTAAAAAACTGCTGTTCAGAGTACTGAACCAAAAAAGCTTATATGCCTTCTTTTTGAAATAAAGATAGCAAGAGAACAAAGAAACATTGATAATAGAAGTACATTAGAAAGTTGCTTAAAATTGCATGCTCTATCTGAATCACAAAATAAAAAATTGGGTTCAGTGTCCCTTTAAATAGAAGCATTGCTGTTTTTCAGTGGCATACGCACATATCCTGCGATGGCTCGTGCAACAGTATTCAGACACCACACCCTCTCAGAGGGTCAGCAGGCACTTGCAAGACACAAATTAACAATACACCACTGCCAGCTCTTTGGGCTTAAATTAGTTTATTTCTATTATCAATTTTGCTTAATTCTCTTGGTATCCATTGTTGAAGTAGCAGCAATGCACTACTGGGAACTAGCTGAACGCATAAGCAATTCAATGACAAGAAGCATATATATGCAGCACCAATCAGCTGCTACTTTCCGTCTCCTGAGCCTACCTAGGTATGCTTTTTAGTAAAAGACACCAGGAAAATGAAACAAATTAGATAATAATAGTAAATTGGAAAGTTGTTTACACTTGTATGCTGTATTTGAATCATGAAATATCATCAAATCATTTGGATTTCATGACCCTTTAAATACTATTACATGGTCCCTCACAGCATATGTGTATGACACAGAAAAACAGTAATAGATTTTACTAGAAGCATTTTTGCTAATCGGGGTATATTGAAAAAATAAAATCTATTTAAAATTGAAATGCACCCATGTAGATTTTATTTTAATCTGTCTATCTCTTTAAAAGTAACCAATATGTTAAACATCAATGAGAATAAAGTAATGGGTTATTAAAAGTAAATATGCTATATGGTACATGTCTAGAAAGTTTTTAAAGTGACATCAAAGTCAAACTTGAGGTTCATCAGTGTTTTTTCAAAATAATAATTATTAAAAAAAAACTTACAAGTATCTTTTTATGCAAAATGTATATTGCAAAATTGTTTGTGTTGGAATTTAAAATGCACTACCACACTTTCAAATCTAATTTCCTGACCCTTTAAGAACATATTAATTACAACAAATAACATTTAAAAGCACATAATATGGCTATTATATCTGATATGTTTAAAGGAACCCAGACATACCTTAATTCTTTGCCTTCCACGCTATAAATAAATTACAGTTTATTTATTTTTTACATATGCCACTTGGATATTGTTCCAGGTATCAACTACATTATGTATAAAATTGTCTCAATCTCTCTTAGGGTCTGATGATCCTGCAAAACCTTTGGGGCTTTTTTGAGCATTATATTATAATGTATGTATCTCTCTTTCACATCCAGAACCTGCATAGCGAGATAAATAGCTCTAAAACTAAAATTTGCTTTTCTAACGTTCTTTGAGTGACCTCACAGTATTGATGAGACTTAGATCATCTCACCAGAGCAGAGTTTTATATCACCAGGTCGTTAGCCTAACGTTAGCCTAAATACATTATAAAGGACTTTAAGAATGTTTATTACTATTATCAAATTATTACTAAACTTCTCATTTTTGGATGTCATGTAAATACACTCTGTGAGAGTGTAGATTCTTTGGGTGTGTCAGTCTTTAGCAGTCTGCTAATTACTACTCTGCCTATATCAGAAAAGTCCAAACAGCAGCACCACAGGTATCAAAAATACTTTATTTCATCTGAGCAATAGACAAAAAAATCCACGTTTCGGTCAGCAGATACCAAATGATTAAGGTCTGCTAACCAAAATGTCGCAGATTTTTTTGTTTATTGCTCTGATGAAATAAAGTATTTTTAATACCTGAGGTGCTGCTGTTTGGACTTTTCTGATATTGCTGGGGTGAGTACAGTGCCCCTCAGCTTGCTCCCATTGGCAGGAGTGCTGGACTTTCCTTTTTTGGTATACAACTCTGCCTATGTAACAGAGATCTGCCTTAATCAGTAATACCACTTCCCTCGCTGCTAATATGAGAGCTGACTGATCTTATCATCAAGTGATTACCACTTTTTATTTCAACTTGGCAGTATATATTTGCTTATCTAGTGTTTCTTACCATATAACTAGGTAGTCTGAATGTATTGCTTCATCTCTGTTACAGAAAGAAGAGATCTCTAGTTTATATTTAAATTATTCTTTATCATATTCAACCTCAGTGGGGTCTATTCTAATCTAATCCATTAGAAGAGCTGAGTTGTACTGTTTGCAGGTTTTTCAAAATCAAGACTATTCCTGTCTAAAACCCAGATTGAGGGACATTACACTCTAAATAAATTCTAGATACAATTACATATTCAAAGCAAAGATTATCCTGGGAATTGTATGTAGATGTATTTATCAACATAATTTAATTATTATAAAACTGTTTAAGTAATGGGTGCTGCCAACTTGTAACCTAGGTTCCCTTTATATAATCTTCTCTGCAGAGGCCAATATAGGACAGCTATAAATGAGTTACTAGAGTGTACAACCAATGACTGTGTGGAACATAGCAGTGTTAAATCAAAGTATGGTGCTTAGTATGGTTCTCTAATCCATAAGGCTATAAACATAAAGAATTCCAGTGAGCCTTACTATATATGTAAAACATAGCTTTTATTTGAAATGTAAAGTTAAAAAGTAAAAGCGATATTAGCGCTCCACTGAGTAATATCAGGACAGCTAATGTACGCTGGTATTACAAGTTAACAGCAATGCAAATGCGAGCTTGTGTTCAGATTGCTGGGAAGTATTGCACTCATGAGTGCGCCCTTCCATAGGCTCCATTGGGAGCCTCGTTCTGATGACGTCATACACAGCATCAGAACTAGTACAGTGAAGAGGGTAAGTAGCGCAGTGATGGCAGCATATTGTAAATATATATGTATATGACTATATACATATATATTTATGTGTTAATTTGTGTATATACACATATTAACACCTAGATATATATGTATATAAGTACCAGAATATGAAGCGCACTGTGTCCAAAAATGCTCCAAACATAGAGATAAAATCCAATGCTTTATTCTATCCATTTAAAAGCACAAATGATATACGGCATCCATAAAATCAAATCACAGTGTGTGTGAACAGATACACCTGTGCTTCATATTCTGGTACTTATATTACTTTTGGGTGGGAGGAGACCCCATGAAGCAGCACTAAGTATTCCATACCTGCTCCTTTACTCACTCTCCATTGTGCCGGGTTCAGAGGTTACAGCGGCTAGTGCTGTGGAATCTCCAATCAAGGTGAGAACTATTGTGCACTTTCCTTGCAGTGACTTGTTTGAAATATATATGTATATATATATACTGTATATATATATATATATATATACTGTATATATATATATATATATATATATATATATACTGTATATATATATATATATATATATATATATATATATATATATATATATATATATACATAAAGTAGAAAAGAGAAGCCTGGAACGCCTTAAAAAGTCCAACTTTAATGGTCCAATTTAAAAAAAGCTTGACCTCTTTTCTACTTTTTGTTACCAAAATTTCCCTTCCGAGAAAGCCACTAGACTTTGAACAGCGAAGTATTAGGCTTCTGTCTTGAATAAGCCTTGAAGTTCCCCTTACCTGTATACACATCGGAACTTCCCTCAATGATTGGCCGAGCGGTAGTATCCACATCATAGACGTGTTGGATGTGCTGGGCTTGCTGTCTTCTGCATGGACGTATCGGATGCGGTTGAAGTTACACAAAGCCGGTGAAGGTGTGGAGGATCCAGCTCCCTTGTCTTCCTGAGGTGTGGCGGTGGCAGTGCCTATTGGGTCAAGTACGCGGTGAGAGTATGTTTTAGCCCCCTTCTAGAATCGGTCCGCATTCACTATAAGTGCCAGCACGAACAGTGTTTCCTTTCTGCATATGTCTTTTACACCCTTGGGACTACCGAGCTCAGGCATAATACTATTGAATATTGAATATTTGGGAATTTTTTTCGCTTCTACATCTGTTAAACTTAGCATTTCGGGGACATTTATATAATTAACCAGAGATCTGATCTCTGATTAATTTTCAAAGTGCTAATTTCTACTTTTGAATATTATTGCAATAAATTCACATTTTAGCTGAATGTGAAGTTTTTCTGAAAACACTGGGGTTCCTATAATTGTTTTTTAATGGCCAAATTCACTTACAACTTTCTTTATTTGGAGTAACCAATCAGCAAGGTTAACAAGGCAAGAAGTGTTAACAAGGCAAGTAGGCGTGCTTGTTTTTAAGTGAAAGTTTGTAACCAATTGAATCATACATTGTCTTTTAAAAGAAAGGGGAGTAGACCCAACACCTATGGCTATGACTACGGCAATTGCCGAAACGCGTAAGCCAGTTTAGGTGTCAGCCTACTCTGTCTACGTTTTTCCATGTATTTTTAAACAACCAATAAATTTCTGTTTTATATGAACTGCCTGCACTTCTTGATTCTAAGTCTATATGTATTAAGATCACAAAGTATTTGCTTGTAAGTTTTGTTTCCTAGACCATGTACCATTTAGTCATCCTCCTTTGAATGGTTTCTAGTGTCTAGTAAAGTCACACTGTAATACTGTCCCCTTAGATCACACTATGGATAAGTATTTTCACTGAAAGGGAGTCGTGCATGAAATTAAGTTGTAGGGTCCCTATGTAATAAACATTTGGCACTTTTTATTACATCCAAATAATATTTAAGTCAGAAGAAAAATTGGAGGAAGGACTATTCCAGTAATCCCCTTCAGAAAAAATGGGGCGTGTGCATTTTACGGACTCAACAGAAAATAGGGATAGTATTCCATTTTTCAGGGCTGCTTTCTATTCCCAGACTGGCCCAGGACTTTATACAGGAGTATTCAAGGTAAGCCACTGTCAGTTTCTTAAGAAAACTTCCATTATTTTGCAGTATCTTATCTAATTATCTCTACTGAGGTCATTAGGGAAATATACACATATTTTGACTTTAATATTTTTCTTAATAAGATTACTAATATTTGTTCTCTTTAGGAAAAAGCTAATTTATTCATATGTTTTCCACTAATGATAAGTAATAAGCTTTCTTATACTCTGTATCTGCTCACTGTACCCAGTAAATACCAGTTTCGCTTCTAAGGCATACGATTTCATTTCATTTTGAATACAATGAAGATTAAGTTATTGTTTATTAATCTCAATTTATTTAGTCAGGATTTTATAGTATAAGCTTTCCATGTCCCTTTAACATTGTATTTCGGGTCCCTTTGTCATTTCAGACTTTAGTCATTCTGTTTAGTGCAGCACTTGAGAGATGGCACCAAACAATGCAGAGAAATATGTCAAAATAATAAAGATCCCAATTTCAGGATGCAGTATATTAAACTTGTTTGACTGCCGTTGATATGAAAAGAGCCGTACATTCATCTTTGTCAAATTCACTTTTCAAATGTTGGCAGAAAATGAGTTAATACTCATATTTCCACATCAAATTAGATAAGAGCACTACAAATGGATGATAAAGTAGCCTGGAGATTATGTAGAAGATCTAAAAAAATTCACAGAAACTCTTACAGAATATCAAAGAGATAGGAACAGACAGAAAATCAGGCGATTGTAGAAATTGTATGGCAACAAAGGACTCTATATTGTCGCAAATATCTTATAAACATCAAGCAATGGGATGATTATTGTGCCACTACCTATGGGTAGAAAAATATCTGAGATTAAAAATAGAAAAAAGAATAGTGTACAGTTAGACATGTATATATGAGTGAGTGTATGCATTTATGTTTAGTAAGTTTGATTTTGTATGTATGTGTGAATAAATATATAGATAGATAGATATAGATTTGCAAAATAAGCAACCTGTGTCTGTCCAGCTGTCAAGTGATTGACATTGACAAATACCTCATAGCATATGCCCTTTTTTGGGAGTTCTGACACATATAAAGTGGTCCTCCCCAACCACAGAAATATGTCACAAGGCTCCTCATTTGAAAGAGGGGGTATAATATAATAGATAGATAGACCGATACAGGCAGACAGACAGGCAGATAGATAGACAGACCGGTACAGGCAGGCAGGCAGGCAGACAGACAGACAGCAACATTGACAGACAGATGGCAGACAAACAAATAGATAGACAAACAGAGACAGGCAGATAGATACAGACAAATAGATAGATAGATAGATAGATAGATAGACAGACAGACAGATACAGGTAGGTAGATAGATAGACCGATACAGACAGACAGACAGGCAGATAGATAGATAGACAGACAGATAGCAACAATAACAGACAGATGGCAGACAGACAAATAGATAGACAGACAAATAGATAGACAGATCTACAGTGGGGCAGAAAAGTATTTAGTCAGCCACCAATTGTGCAAATTGTCCCACTTAAGAAGATGAGAGAGGCCTGTAATTTTTATCATAGGTATACCTCAACTATGAGAGACACAATGTGGAAACAAATCCAAACAATCACAATGTCTGATTTTGAAAGACTTTATTTGCATATAATGGTGGAAAATAAGTATTTGGTCACCTACAAACAAGCAAGATTTCTGGCTCTCACAGACCTGGATTTTCTTCTTTAAGAGGCTCCTCTGTCCTCCACTCATTACCTGTATTAATGGCACCTGTTTAAACTTATTATCAGTATAAAAGACACCTGTCCACAACCTCAAACAGTCACACTCCAAACTCCACTATGGTGAAGACCAAAGAGCTGTCGAAGGCAATAGGCAAGCAGCTTGGTGTGAAGAAATCAACTGTGGGAGCAATAATTTGAAAATGGAAGACATACAAGACCACTGATAATCTCCCTCGATCTGGGGCTCCATGCAAGATCTCACCCCGTGGGGTCAAAATGATCACAAGAACGGTGAGCAAACATCCCAGAACCACACGGGGGGACCTAGTGAATGACCTGCAGAGAGCTGGGACAAAGGTAACAAAGGCTACCATCAGTAATACACTATGCCATCAGGGACTCAGATCCTGCAGTGCCAGACGTGTCCCCCTGCTTAAGCCAGTACATGTCCGGGCCCATCTGAAGTATGCTAGAGAGCATTTGGATGATCCAGAAGCGGATTGGGAGAATGTCATATGGTCAGATGAAACCAAAGTAGAACTGTTTGGTAGAAACACAATTCGTTGTGTTTGGATGAGAGAGCATGCTGAGTTGCAACCAAAGAACACCATATCTACTGTGAAGCATGGGGGTGGCAACATCATGCTTTGGGGCTGTTTCTCTGCAAAGGGAACAGGACGACTGATCCGTATACATGAAAGAATGAATGGGGCCATGTATCGTGAGATTTTGAGTGCAAACCTCCTTCCATCAGCAAGGGCATTGAAGATGAAACGTGGCTGGGTCTTTCAGTATGACAATGATCCCAAACACACTGCCCGGGCAATGAAGGAGTGGCTTCGTAAGAAGCATTTCAAGTTCCTGGAGTGGCCTAGCCAGTCTCCAGATCTCAACCACATAGAAAACCTTTGGAGGGAGTTAAAATTCCGTGTTGCCCAGCGACAGCCCCAAAACATCACTGCTCTAGAGGAGATCTGCATGCAGGAATGGGCCAACATACCAGCAACAGTGTGTGACAACCTTGTAAAGACTTACAGAAAATGTTTGACCTCTGTCATTGCCAACAAAGGATATATAACAAAGTATTGAGATGAACTTTTGATATTGACCAAATACTTATTTTCCACCACAATTTGCAAATAAATTCTTTCCAAATCAGACAATGTGATTGTCTGGATTTGTTTCCACATTTTGTCTCTCATAGTTGAAGTATACCTATGATGAAAATTACAGGCCTCTCTCATCTTCTTAAATGGGAGAACTTGCACAATTGGTGGCTGACTAAATACTTTTTTGCCCCACTGTATATATATATATATATATATATATATATATATATATATATATATACATGCAGTATCTCACAAAAGTGAGTACACCCCTCACATTTTTGTAAATATTTTATTATATCTTTTCATGTGACATCACCGAAGAAATGGCACTTTGCTACAATGTAAAGTGGTGAGTGTACAGCCTGTATAAGAGTGTAAATATGCTGTCCCCTCAAAATAACTCAACATACAGCCATTACTGTTAAATCTGTGTGCATCCTGAAGGATTATTAAAGTAGCGTCAGTTTCAGCTCCTGAATGGTGGTGTTACCCCCCCCTGGAGGGTGTCACCAGGGTGAGGTCCGCACCCCCCTAGTGACGTCACTGAAAGTGATTACAGATCCTTGCTTGTTTTAAACTAATAAAAAGAGTTAATAACATTATTTGGCCAAATAGTGATAGGCCCAGCACCATGTCAATGTCTCTTCCCTCCTGGGTCCCTAACCTACAGCCACACAATGTATGCCTTCTACCAACTAAACTGAGATAAAACAAGGGTGACACAGGCCTTTTGTAATTTTCCTAGACATACACAAAACACTGAAATGAACGACACTATCAAAGCAGACTGGATACCTGGACAATGTCAAGATCTCTTCCTCCCTGGGTCGCTATCCTATAGCCTAAACAGTGGCTACACACCCACGCATGCCTTCAACCAAATAAACAGAAAAGCAAACAAATAATGGTGCTTTGTAATTTTCCGTATGAGCTTTGCCTTCAGGCTTGTCTAGGGTTAATTGCCTGTGTTACTGAAAGCTGTGAAGCTGCCTGTGAGTGCTGGTTAGTACCCAGGCGTTTGAGTTTTTCAGTGACATGGGATGTGTACCCAGTCGGTTTGAGAGTGCAGACCATTTCCTTGTTTTTTCCGGAGCTTTATAATACATG
This sequence comes from Bombina bombina, assembly GCF_027579735.1. Classification (NCBI taxonomy): domain Eukaryota; kingdom Metazoa; phylum Chordata; class Amphibia; order Anura; family Bombinatoridae; genus Bombina; species Bombina bombina. The sequence goes on from NC_069499.1 coordinate 1,233,796,253, forward strand.
GAATAATGTGGCTTTTTATATACATGTGCAGCAGAAAGATTATAGGTGTAGCTGAGGTCCTAGAAGCTTTCCTTTGTGTGAGTGAGGTCATCAAGTAACCCCCTGGAAAATTAAGGGCCAGATTACGAGTGGAGTGCAAGTGATATAGGGTTTTCATGATTGTTTGCGTTGGGTTAGCGCGAGAGTGCAAACTTTTTACTTTCTACTCATATTACGAGCTCAACCCGACGCGCACAAAAAGTTTACTTCTAAAACAATTAGCTCTCTAACGAAAGCGTTAAATAGCGTTCCCACTCGTAACCTGGCCCTAAATGGGATAATGCTATCATGATATCTAAAATGTGAAATTATCATTTGGTCTGACTTTATCTAGATGGTACACAATACCAAAGGCAAAAATGTCTTTTTTGATTGACTATATGTCCTGTTTTTAAATAACCATAATAAAGGTTATGTTTTACATACGCTAGCGCTCCATGTTTTTCTTTTGTGGTGGATTTATCTAGATGGTAAACAGTCACTTTATTGTGGCTTGTAAAGTAAACCTTTAAATACTTCTATCCAAAATGTGCTTGAGTAATTCAGGTTTGGGTTTTAGTCCTTGAAAGTCCAGGTATTAAAAGGACACTAAGGTCAAAATTAAACTTTCACAATCCAGATAGAGCATGCAGTTTTAAACAACTTTCCAGTTTACTTCCACTATCAATTTGTTCTCAATCTTTTTATAAGCACACTTTTTGAGGCACCAGTTCCTTCTGAACATATACAAGCGGTCACAATTTATATGTATATGATTCTGTATTGGTTGATAAATGTCACAAGATACAGTGGGCAGAGAAATTAAGCAATCTTTGCAATTTCTCAGTAAAAAAAATCAACCGATAATTTGAAACAAAGTGTAAGTGCTAATGCATTGTATTTTTATTGTGCAATTGTGGATTATGCAATTCTACTGTATTGGTCCTTTATACGTCATCAATATTGTCACATACACAAACAACCTTTCCTTAAAACCTAAATTAAAATAATAATCACAATTTAATAGTTATTTTCCAAAATATATAAAAAAAACTGCCTGTATGCAAATAAGAGTACAAAAATGTATGAGAACTATACTAATGGGCAAAACTATCTAATATTGAGAAAGGTAATGGCAATTGAAGTGCAGTTCTTCACGTATCCCATTAAATTGAGGTCTTACACATGTCTGAACATTAAATATCCCCTGGTAGCTGTGGAGCAGAGCCCTGGGTTTTATTAACCTCAACATCTAGTACATATTGTACCAGTAAAGGCCACATTAATTTCTGACATCCACAGATTTGATTTAGATCTCTCTCTTTACAACTTTGTCTCAACAAGCCCCTAATCGCTTTCTTCATTTGGAGCTGTTTTATAATAGTGAGAGGTTTATATCTCTAAATTGAAGGTGGCACAGTTAGCTGTAAGCCGGTTTAATTTTAGCAGAATTATATAATCCTGAACATGTCTAAGGAAAGGAGTATGTTGCCTTTTGTGCAGTAATGTAATTTTCAAGACTAATTACAATATAAAAGCATGTAAAGGTTTGTAAGAAAATTTGTGAAACTGTGTACGGTAATTTAATCTTTGCAAATCAATTATTGACTCTAGAAAAAAACAAAATCACATTGCTAGTTCATAACAGACAAACGCTAAAACTCACAGTAAATATGAAAATATTAGCATCTACCTGAATATATTTATCAATCAGCAGCAATACTCGAGTTACTAGGAAAGGTCAACTAAGAGTCTAGAGTAGTAAGTCTGATGGTGTGATCTTACTATTTATCAATCTGTCTGTAATCTATCTATCTATTATCTATCTACATCTTTCTATCTATCCCTATAAACATGTCTATCTATCTATCTATCTATCTATCTATCTATCATCTATCTATATCTTTCTATCTATCCCTATAAACATGTCTATCTATCTATCTATCTATCTATCTATCATCTATCTATATCTTTCTATCTATCCCTATAAACATGTCTATCTATCTATCTACCTATCACTTTCTATCTATCCCCATAAACATGTCTATTTATCTATCTGTCTGTCTCTATTTATATATACAGATACATGTATGCATATGTAAACAAACATGCACTTTCTGGACTTCCTGTATAACCATATATCAGTGTTCTTTTATTTATTTTTTCTATTCTTATATATAACAAAAATTATGTGGACACCTAACCATCCAACTAATATGAACTTGCTAATCTTCCTATTCCAAAACCATAAGCATTACTATGGAGTTGCCCCCCCCCCACCCCAATACAGCTATAACACCACTCTTCTGGGAAGACTTTCCACAATATTTTGTAGTGTGTCTGAGGGTATTTGTGCCCATTCAAGTAAAAAAGCATTTGTGAGGTCAGGCACTGATGTTGGATGAAGAAGTCTGGCTTGCAATCTCCATTCTAGTTCATCCCAAAGGCGTTTAATGGAGTTGAGGCCAGCTCTCTGTGCCTCCCATTTGCTTTCCTCCAAACCAAACTTTTCAAACCATGTCTTCATGGACCTCATTTTGTGCACAGAGTCACAGTCATGCTGGAACAGTAAAGGGCCTTCCCCAATCTGTTGCCACAAGGTTGGAATCACCCAGTAGTCTAGAATGTCTTTTTTATTTTGTAGCATTAAGATGACCCTTCATTAAAACTAAGGGGCCTAGCCCAAACCCTACAAAGCAGCCCTAGACTATTATCCCTCCTCCACCAAACTTTACAGTAGGCACTTTGCATTTCAGTAGGTATCAGTCTCCTGGCATCTGCTTCACCCAGATTCTTCCATCAGACTGCAGTGTGATTTATGTCTTCAGGGAAAATGTTTTCATTGCTTGAGAGTCCAGTGGTGGTGTGCTTTATACAACTCCAGCTGACGCTTGACTCGGCCATTGTATAATGCTCTCAACACAAAATTGTTGTGCTGATGTATGAAACTGTAGAGATGATAGCCAATTTGTACTCACTATGAAAAACCTTACCTCAATTATTAGTAGGGCTGTCCACATATTTTGGCCATATAGATATCTATATCTGTTAATATATTATCTATCTATCTATCTATCTATCTATCTATCTATCTATCTATCTATCTATATTAATCAGCATCAGCTAATCAGTAGCCATGGTTACTAACCTGCTCTCACCCATCAGCTAATCATTTCCCCTGTGCTCTAGCTCAGATATCATGAAAAACCTGGCCTGTTAGGGATAATGGAAGACCGTGGTTGAGAAACTGAGATACAACATACATTTTTAACCACTTTTGAATTTGCTTCTATTATCAATTTTGCTTAATTATTTTGGAATTCTTTATTGAAGGTGCAGCAATGCACTACTGGGAGCTAGCTGAATACACTGATAAGCCATTGAGAACTTGTGTATATATATATATATATATATATATATATATATGCAGCCACCAATCACCAGCTGGTTCCACACTCCTCAGCAAAGGATACAAAGATAACTAAGCAAATTAGATAATAGAAGTAAATTGCAAAGATGTTTAAAATGATATGATCTATCTAAATCATAAAAGAACAATTTTGGGTTCATGTTCCTTTGTAGCAAATATATTTTCAACCTTTTCAATGCTTTTCTGCATTTATTTAAATGATATTCTAATGCTAAAACATTGGATGATCTGGCCCCAGTATTATTTAAAGTAAAATTAAAACAAAAATCTATTTACATCTTATTCTGAGATTTTGTAGACGCCCGTTGCCCGTATGAGGTAATACAGATCAATGATTAGTTCATATGTACCACCATGCACTTTACTGTAATTAATATGTTACAGAATTTTATAATATGTATCACAGGCATGTACTTTCAAGTACTCTGCTAGAAGCAATGCACAAGTGCCATGTTTGTTTGTAGGCTGAGCAAAGTGATAATAATTTATAAATCTCCCGCTCGAGTATTAACTGCACTAGAAGTTCGGCTTTTCGAGTTCGTAGGGAAGCGTTCATATTATGAGTTGATTATCACTTGAGCTCAAACGTATGCATTCCACTTTCATTGTTAGTAGAAAAATGACTTTCATATGAATATGGATAGCTTAACATTGGCAGTTCTTATAGCAATACATACCTGGGTAGTATAGTGCAAGGTACTTCCTGAGGGACTCTGACAGTGAAAGTAGGTTTGTCATGTGTCTGCCACAATACTTCTGTAAAGCCAGCACTTGAGAGGAAGATAGCTGGAGTAAGACCCAGGTCCTTTAGCCTGACATAGATCTGTTGGGCAGTACCCTGCCAAATAGACACTGTAATTACTGACTGCAGAATAAACCACTTACTAGCATTTAACTTCATTGGGAGTGGACTTCTTTTTTTTTCTTCTTCCTTTACCCTGTCAACCATATGCCCACACGTGACCCTACATTGAAGCCTGCAGTCTTACAGCAAATGCAAATACAGCAAATTAGACCTCAAACTCCCACATTACAGCTCCTGTCAGACATGTGCTCAGATCAGTCCCAAAGGTCCTACAATCCCTGTTGGCAATATGCCAGCATATGACCACAATGCTCTGGGCCTGTCTGTCATCCTCAATGTCGTCCAGGCAAAAATATCCATTGTGACAAACTGTACAGCAAAGTGGAGCAACACCCAAACTTAAGCTTTGGTCTCAACCATCAGTACAACCCACCAGGGGAGCCAAAAACCTATGAGTGCATCCATTTTTCATATATTTTGTTACTGGCAATAACAGAATTAGGGCTAGATTACAAGTGGAGCACTTGCGGGAGTGCGATAATTAACCAGCCATTACAAGTCTCTGGTTATTGCTACTGCGAGCTTGCGCTAGCAATTAGCGCTCAGAAAATTAACCGGTTATCCGATCTCTTGTTAGATTTCTAAAAGTGCCCCAAATGCCTTCAAAATAGAGGGTATTCTAGTTTTTTATTTAAAAAAAAAAAAAGTTGCAGTTTTAGGGCTTTCAAGTTGGTGGGAGTGGAGTGTCACACATATACACATATAAACACATAAATATATATGTACAGTATATATTCATATACTTTTAAAAATGCTACCCATAGCTGCGATAGCTACCATTAGCGTTCGCATTATGATTTACTTGTAATACCAGCGCACATTATCGTGCGCTGGATTTACAAAGTGGAGTGCTAATTAGCACTCCACTTGTAATATGGCCCTTTATGTATTGTAATATTGTTCATACCACAATTAGAACATACAGTACGCATTCATTTATTTTTTAAGCTAAGAAAATCTATATTTTGAGATAATTGAAGGGCTAAAAATATTCTCAACTTAGATCTTAGCGTTAAAAGGTTCTGAGATTAGCTGCAGTACGAATTATAAAATATGTATATTGCAAATTATTTTTTTCTTATTATGTTAAAATGTAATGTTAAAAAATCTTAGAACAGGAACTGATAAAGTTATTCACCTCAGTCTGCAGAGATAATATTATGCAAATATGTATATGTGTGACATTTAATATATTATATAAAATTTCCATTATACATCTTCCAGCTGAAAATCATTTTCAATATCTGTTTTTCACATATGGTCCAACAATCCCTAGGCTACTGCCGTATGTAGGAACTCACGGTTTTAAGTCTTATTGTCTTCAAGATTTATAGAGATGATCTATGATCAGCAATTTTTCATATTCTTGTATCATGAGCAAACACGTACAGGGCCAATCCCTGCATAATCACAAAGTGTTATAGAGTAAGTTCCTGGCACAGTGAATCTGTCAAAGAAATACAAACTTTTCTATTCCAAAGATGCTCTTTGCCATGAAGAGCTCACTCTCCCGCAGCACTTGTAATATCTTCAGCGCTTTCAATGAAGAGGAAAAAGCAATATTTGCTATATTACATGCATAGAAAAAAGTTATTCCAATTAGTTGACCAACATTCCAACACAGAGCTTGAAAAACAAAATTTATGCTTACCTGATAAATTTATTTCTCTTGTGGTGTATCCAGTCCATGGATCATCCATTACTTGTGGGATATTCTCCTTCCCAACAGGAAGCTGCAAGAGGATCACCCACAGCAGAGCTGTCTATATATCTCCTCCCCTAACTGCCATATTCAGTCATTCGACCGAAGACAAGCAAGAGAAAGGAGAAACCATAGGGTGCAGTGGTGACTGTAGTTTAAAAATAAAACACACCTGCCTTAAAATGACAGGGCGGGCCGTGGACTGGATACACCACAAGAGAAATAAATTTATCAGGTAAGCATAAATTTAGTTTTCTCTTGTAAGGTGTATCCAGTCCACGGATCATCCATTACTTATGGGATACCAATACCAAAGCTATAGGACACAGATGAAGGGAGGGACAAGGCAGGTGCTTAAACGGAAGGCACCACTGCCTGCAAAACCTTTCTCCCAAAAATAGCCTCCGAAGAAGCAAAAGTATCAAATTTATAGAATTTTGAAAAAGTATGAAGCGAAGACCAAGTCGCTGCCTTACAAATCTGTTTAACAGAAGCCTCATTCTTAAAAGCCCATGTGGAAGCTACCGCTCTAGTAGAATGAGCTGTAATCCTTTCAGGAGGCTGTTGGCCAGCAGTCTCATAAGCTAAGCATATTATTATCCTCAGCCAAAAAGAAAGAGAAGTTGCCAAAGCCTTTTGGACTCTCCTCTGTCCAGAGTAGACAACAAACAATGCAGATGTTTGACGAAAATCTTTAGTAGCTTGTAAATAAAACTTTAAAGCACGAACCACGTCAAGATTGTCTAAAAGACGTTCCTTCTTTGAAGAAGGATTAGGACACAGTGACGGTACAACAATCTCCTGATTGATATTTTTATTAGATACCACCTTAGGTAGAAAACCAGGTTTGGTACGTAACACTACCTTATCGGAATGAAAAATGAGATAAGGAGAATCACATTGTAAAGCAGATAACTCCGAAACTCTTCGAGCCGAAGAGATAGCTACTAAAAACAAAACTTTCCAAGATAAGAGCTTAATATCTATGGAATGCAAAGGTTCAAACGGAACACCTTGAAGAACCTTAAGAACTAAATTTAAACTCCAAGGCAGGGCAACAGGTTTAAACACAGGCTTAATTCTGACTAAAGCCTGACAAAACACCTGCACGTCTGGAACCTCAGCCAGACGTTTGTGCAAAATAATAGACAGAGCAAAAATCTGTCCCTTTAAGGAACTTGCTGACAAACCCTTCTCCAATCCATCTTGGAGAAAAGATAATATCCTAGGAATCCTGACCTTACTCCATGAGTAACCCTTGGATTCACACCAATGAAGATATTTACACCATGATAGATTTTCCTGGTGACAGGCTTTCGCGCCTGTATTAAGGTATCAATGGCCGACTCGGAGAAACCACGCTTTGATAAAATCAAGTGTTCAATCTCCAAGCAGTCAGCCGCAGAGAAATTAGATTTGGATGGTTGAAAGGACCCTGAAGTAGAAGGTCCTGTCTCAGAGGTAGAGTCCATGGTGGAAAGGATGACAGGTCCACCAGATCTGCATACCATGTCCTGCGTGGCCATGCAGGTGCTATAAAAATCACTGATGCTCTCTCCTGCTTGACCTTGGCAATCAGACGAGGGAGCAGAGGAAACGGTGGGAACACATAAGCCAGGTTGAAGGACCAAGGCGCTGCTAGAGCATCTATCAGCGCTGCCTTGGGATCCCTGGACCTGGATCCGTAACAAGGAAGTTTGGCGTTCTGGCGAGACGCCATGAGATCCAGTTCTGGTTTGCCCCAATGTTGAATCAACTGTGCAAACATCCCCGGATGGAGCTCCCACTCCCCCGGATGAAAAGTCTGTCGACTTAGAAAATCCGCCTCCCAGTTCTCTACTCCTGGGATATGGATAGCTGATAGGTGGCAAGAGTGAATCTCTGCCCAACGAATTATCTTTGAAACCTCCAACATCGCTAGGGAACTCCTTGTTCCCCCTTGATGGTTGATGTAAGCTACAATCGTGATGTTGTCCGACTGAAATCTGATGAACCTCACTGCCGCTAGCTGAGGCCAAGCCTGAAGAGCATTGAATATCGCTCTTAGTTCCAGAATGTTTATCGGAAGGAGAGCCTCCTCCTGAGTCCATGACCCCTGAGCCTTCAGAGAGTTCCAGACTGCTCCCCAGCCCAGAAGGCTGGCATCTGTTGTTACTATTGTCCAATCTGGCCTGCGGAAGGTCATACCTTTGGACAGATGGACATGGGATAGCCACCAGAGAAGAGAATCCCTGGTCTCTTGATCCAGATTTAGTAGAGGGGACAAATCTGTGTAATCCCCATTCCACTGACTGAGCATGCAGAGTTGCAGCGGTCTGAGATGTAGGCAGGCAAACGGCACTATGTCCATTGCCGCTACCATTAAGACGATTACTTCCATACACTGAGCCACCGAAGGGCGAGAAGTAGAATAAAGAACACGGCAGGAATATAGAAGTTTTGACAACCTGGCCTCTGTCAGGTAAATCCTCATTTCTACAGAATCATAGTTCCCAGGAAGTAAACTCTTGTGAGAGGGGATAGAGAACTCTTCTTTTCATTCACTTTCCACCCATGAGACCTCAGGAATGCCAGAACAATGTCCGTATGGGACTTGGCAATTTGGAAATTCGACGCCTGTATCAGAATGCCGTCTAAGTAAGGGGCTACTGCTATGCCCCGTGGCCTTAGGACAGTCAGAAGTGACCCCAGAACCTTCATAAAGATTCTTGGTGCTGTAGCTAACCCAAAGGGAAGAGCCACAAACTGGTAATGCCTGTCTAGGAAGGCAAACCTGAGAAACCGATGATGATCTTTGTGTATCGGAATGTGAAGATAAGCATCCTTTAAGTCCACGGTAGTCATGTATTGACCCTCCTGGATCATAGGTAGGATGGTTCGAATAGTCTCCATCTTGAAAGATGGGACCCTGAGAAATTTGTTTAGGATCTTGAGATCTAAGATTGGTCTGAAGGTTCCCTCTTTCTTGGGAACCACAAATAGATTTGAATAGAATACTTGCCCCTGTTCCTCCTTTGGAACTGGGTGGATCACTCCCATAACTAGGAGGTCTTGAACACAATGTAAGAATGCCTCTCTCTTTATCTGGTCTGCAGATAATTGTGAAAGGTGAAATCTTCCTTTTGGGGAAGAAGCTTTGAAGTCCAGAAGATATCCCTGGGACACAATTTCCAATGCCCAGCGATCCTGGACATCCCTTGTCCAAGCCTGGGCGAAGAGAGAAAGTCTGCCCCCTACTAGATCCGTTACCGGATCGGGGGCAATTTTTCATGCTGTCTTAGAGGCAGCAGCAGGCTTCTTGGCCTGTTTAGCTTTGTTCCAAGCCTGGTTAGGTCTGCAGACCGGCTTGGACTGGGCAAAATTTCCCTCTTGTTTTGTATTAGAGGAAGATGATGCTGCGCTCGTCTTAAAGTTTCGAAAGGCACGAAAATTAGTTTGTTTGGTCCTTAATTTGTTAGACCTATCCTGAGGAAGGGCATGACCTTTTCCTCCAGTAATATCAAAAATAATCTCCTTCAGTCCAGGCCCGAATAAGGTCTGCCCCTTGAAGGGAATATTGAGAAGCTTAGACTTTGATGTAACGTCAGCTGACTAGGATTTAAGCCATAGCGCCCTACGTGCCTGAATAGCAAAACCGGAGTTCTTAGCCATTAGTTTAGTTAAATGAACAACGGCATCAGAAACAAATGAATTGGCTAGCTTAAGCGCTTTAAGCTTGTCAAGTATATCATCCAATGGAGTTTCTACCTGTAAGGCCTCTTCCAGAGACTCAAACCAGAAGGCCGCAGCAGCAGTGACTGGGGCAATGCATGCAAGAAGCTGGAGAATAAAACCTTGTTGAATAAACATTTTCTTAAAGTAACCCTTTAATTTTTTATCCATTGGATCTTGGAAAGCACAACTGTCCTCGACGGGGATAGTTGTACGCTTAGCTAGGGTAGAAACTGCTCCCTCCACCTTAGGGACCGTTTGCCATAAGTCCCGTGTAGCGGCATCTATTGGAAACATTTTCTTAAAAATAGGAGGGGGAGAGAACGGTATGCCTGGTCTATCCCATTCCTTAGTAATAATTTCTGAAAACCTTTTAGGTATTGGAAAAACATCAGTGTAAACAGGTACTACATAGTATTTATCCAATCTACACAATTTCTCTGGCACTATAATGGTGTTACAGTCATCCAGAGTAGCTAAAACCTCCCTAAGCTTGAACGGAGGTGTTCAAGCTTAAATTTAAATGTTGACATATCAGAATCAGGTTGAAGGATCTTCCCTGAGTCAGAAAAATCACCCACAGAAAGAAGCTCTCCTGCCTCAGCTTCTGCATATTGTGAGGGGATATCAGACATAGCTACTAAAGAGTCAGATTGCTCTGTATTTTTCTAGCCCCAGAGCTGTCTCGCTTTCCTTGTAACCCTGGTAGTTTGGACAATACCGCTGTAAGGGTATGATCCATAACTGCCGCCATGTCTTGTAAAGTAAACGCCATGGGCGCGCTAGATGTACTTGGCGCCTCTTGAGCGGGAGTCCCTTGAGCGGGAGTCAAAGGTTCTGACACGTCAGGTGAGTTAGTAGGCATAACTTCCCCCTTGTCAGTTTCCTCTGGTGATACATTTTTTAAAGATAGAATATGATCTTTATAACTTAAAGTAAAATCAGTACATTTGGTACACATTCTAAGAGGGGGTTCCACAGTGGCTTCTAAACATAATGAACAAGGAGTTTCCTCTATGTCAGACATGTTTAAACAGACTAGCAATGAGACCAGCAAGCTTGGAAAACACTTTGATAAATGTAAACAAGCAAAAAATAAAAACGGTACTGTGCCTTTAAGAGAAATTTTTTTGTCAGAAATTGAAAAACAGTGATAAAAAGCAGTAAATCTTACGAAATTTTTACAGTGTGTATAATAGACTAACAGAGCATTGAACCTACTTGGATGATTAACCCCTTAGTTTCAAAACCGGATAAAAAAAACGATATAAACGTTTTTTAACAGTCACAACAAACTGCCACAGCTCTGCTGTGGCCCTACCTGCCCATATAACGACTTTGAAAGGCACAAAAACCCTTTAGAGAGGTCCTAAGTGTTCAGGGGACTCCTTCAGGGAAACTGGATGTCAAAAGCTGCAAAATCTAATGCGCATTTAGGCGCGAAAATAGGCCCCTCCCAACCTGTATTCACAGTGAGAGGGCCTAACAAAACTATCCCTAGGCAAAATCTAGCCAGCCATGTGGAAAAAACTCGGCCCCAATAAAGTTTTATCACCAATATGTATAAAAAAACGTTTAAACACTTCCAGCAAAGGTTTTATGTTTCAGTAATGTGAGAAAGTAATAAGAATATTACCTTTTACAGCAAGCATGATACTAGTCGTTATTAAATCACTGTAATCAGGCTTACCTTAAATAAATCCGGTATTAACAGCATTTTCTAGCATATTCATTTCTCTAGAAAAATTTAAACTGCACATACCTCATAGCAGGAGACCCTGCATGCCATTCCCCCAGCTGAAGTTATCTCTCTCTTCAGTTATGTGTGAGAACATCAATGGATCTTAGTTACAACCTGCTAAGATCATCAAAGACCACAGGCAGACTCTTCTTCTACTTTCTGCCTGAGGCTAAAATAGTACATCTCCGGTACCATTTGAAAATAACAAACGTTTGATTGAAGATAAACTACTTAAAAACACCACATCTCTAGCTACTTCCTATCTTGTCGAGAGCTGCAAGAGAATGACTGGGAGTGGCAGTTAGAGGAGGAGCTATATAGACAGCTCTGCTGTGGGTGATCCTCTTGCAGCTTCCTGTTGGGAAGGAGAATATCCCACAAGTAATGGATGATCCGTGGACTGGATTCACCTTACAAGAGAAATGAGTTAACTTTATTTGTAATGTATATATATATGGGCTAGATTACAGGTGGAGCTCTATGTATTACTTTAATGAAAGCAATATTAAAGCTCGACTTTGTAATACCAACGCACGATAATGTGAACTGGTATTACAAGTTAGCCGCAATGCAAACGTGAGCTCACATTTGCATTGCTAGGAAGCATTGCACTCATGAGAGTGCGTTTCCATAGGCACCTATGGGAGCCTTGTTCTGATGCTGTCAGAGACGGCATCAGAACTTCAGCGCCAGCGAAGGGGGGTCAGTCATGCAGCGATTGCAGCAATCAAATATATACAGTATGTATGTGCTGATATAGATATACAGTATATTTATGTGTTAATATGTGTATATACACATATTACCACATAAATATATATGTACATAAACATATACATATATATTTACAGGGAATACACAGTTCCCATTGACCGCAATGTAAAGGCACTTTTCAGTGTTTTTTTTTTCTAACACCCCACTCCCACCAACTTTACCCCCAAAATACTGCATAGTGCAGTAATTTTATTAAAAAAAATAAAGATGCTGCCATCTTTCATTTTTAATAAACTACACTAGACAGTATTTTGGGACAATTTGGGGCAGATTTAAAAAATTAACCAGAGATCTGATCGCTGGTTAATTTTATAAGCACTAATTGCTTACCACTTGTATTGGCTGGTTAATAAATGGATACATTTGATTAAAAAAAAATTGGAAATCTTTTTAAAATTGCACTGTCTATCTGAATCTTTAAAGTTTAATTTTCCATGATCCTTTAAAGGATACTTTGGAAAGTAAATTTTCTAAGCAATTTTTTAAAGCTTCCACAAATCATTAAGCAATTTGCTAACGCTATTCCAAGCTCTTAGTATCTATTCTAAACTACTGGAATTAAAGGGTTAGGCATAGTCCTTATATTGGAGAGCTCAGATGCCAGTACTCTTGTATGCACTTTTTCTGCACTATTCACCTTTCACTTACATTAGGATCTAACCAAATAAGCGGATTTGTTGAAACAATGAACAAAAGAGAGAGGGAAATCATATGTGCTTCCCTTAAAGCCACAGTAAATATAAATCCATAAGAATTTAGCAATTCCCAGTTTACATAAGGAAATAACTCATTTTGTTTTAAAATGTTATTTTGATTAATTTAGTGACAGCTGTCTGCACTGAAACTGTTACTGCACACAATCAGAATGGGAAGAGAGAAAAAACTGCTTAGGAATAAAACAGCTTACATGTAAGAATAATATAGCTATATTACACCAAGCATTTTATATTGCTTGATTATAGTTTTCTACCTATACTGTATTTATATGTTTCCTACATAGCACAAACATGCCTCTTAATTGATCTAATTCCCACAGAGTTTACAAGCACCACAAAGTGCTAGAGAGCAATGCAATAAGGGTCACTGAGGGTCAAGTTATGTGCATTACTTACATTAAGATATGTTGACAAATTAGCACTGATTGTAGTCAAGTTATTAAACATACATTCCAACCTCCTGTTTAGAAATAGATTTCCTTTTTTTTATTTCCTGACCCCTTAACTCTTTGCTTTCCACCCAATCGGGTAGTATCCATATTTAACTTGATTGTACCAATGAGACTCTGTGCACAATATTTAATCAGATTGCAATAAATTCTATTTATTCACTAAAGAGACAACATTTTGCCAGTTACATGAACAATTGAGAATTTATCTCAGATGCATGTACTTGCTGTTACCATCACAGAACTCGAATCACATGGCCCTTATAGCCCCAATTATGAAAGCTGTACGACCAAGTGAGACCTCATATCAAGTGCATAAATCCTGTGTAGCCTCATATTTGCCATTGGAGACCTCAGAACAAATACATGGAGCCTGGAGCTTACTGTATACCAAACTATGTCCATGCGCATAAATGTAGTGGTCTTCACTGGTCCTTAAATCAATAGTGGGTTTTATCGGATTGACCGCCAAATTATAGTTAACTGTACGTTAAACATAAGTAGGTAAGAGTACAGGCAACTGTGACTTTTTGATGACTACATTTAAAATAAATAATATTCTACTTTTTAATAAACAATAATACCATTTACACATCACTGCATTATGTGGATCAGTTTGCATATATGAATCGTTCTGTATATCTTCTTGCCAGCATTGCTGTAGCCTTATTTAACCCTTCCAGTACTATTTAAACAACCCATTCTGGGAGAATTAGCTATTATATATATATATATATATATATATATATATATATATATGCACTCTACTAATATAGATCTAACTGGAATATAGTTAACTCTTCTAGAATCAACTAAAATGTGGTGCAATGGGATGTTTAAATAGCACTGGAAGGGTTAAATAAGGCTACAGCAATTCTGGCAAGAAAATATAGAGAAAGTTTCATATATGCAAACTGATCCCCATAACTGAAAGGAGATATTACTTTTGTAAACTGCTAAAAGCACAGCAATATCATACATCATTACTAATTTAACATTGCAATCAATTGTTCAGTCAGAGCTTATTTTACAGTAGTTGTTCCATCTCTATGTTATGAAAGTAATTTTCCCTTATATTAACCACACGCACTAACAGAACCTTCACGTCTCCTTAATTTTAACCATAATAAGACATTTTTCCAGGAATTAAAACAAGATGATACCATCAGAGCAGAAGGCTGAGACCAGAAGGATGTTATTAGTTACACCTATAATATTCTTCTTCTTCTTTTTTTTTTTGCTTTGAACGCTGGTCTAATTCGTTGTGTTCATTCTGACAGAAGCACTTGAAAAAAAAATCAATAAGAATGAATGATCAGTCTGATTCAAGGTGGATATGGAGTTCTCGGACTGCTAACAAAGTGGTATTTTACATACAGTTTTGTGGGTTTCATAGAGGATGGATGGCATGGTGCCATGGTAAGAGGAGTCCTGTCTGCGAGACCATAGGGTAGATGATAAATTGCAATCATTTACCCAAAGATGCCATTGCTTGTCACAAACCAAGGACCTGCTCATATTGGATTTAAATTAAAGAGAACTGCCTGTAATTTCAGCTTTCTGTGCTAGTGCATTTGGTAGTGGTGTAGTCAGTTGTTATGCTATAGGCATTATGAGATCTGCTGTACCCCACCACACACAATTTGAATTCATATTTACCTCAGACATTTCTTGAGGTACCACCCAGACAAACAGGAAACATTTTCATTGATAGCAAGAATGCATTTATACAAATTTGGAGAGTATAGTAGATGGAATTGTATTATGACATATAACTACCAATCAAATCCTGTGTAGTATATGCATATATTATTTTTCATTAATGGATACCAAGGGGACAAAGTACATTTGACAATAGAAGTGAAATTAAAGGTGTCTTAAAACAACATGGTCTATCTGATTGTTTTAGCCTGAGGAAACAGTCTCTTGTAGGACTGAGAAACGCGTCGCTATTTTTAATATATTTTATTATCATACTATCACTTGCTTGCATATCTGCCTTATACCTTTTGTATTTTTATCACATGGGACAAGCTCCAGTTTGTGCCTGACAGACAGTTTGCCGGGCGGGTCTGCTGTGATTTGCTCCCTCATAGGTGCTTTATGTTTTGTAAGTATTCTGTATACTATCAGACCACCACTGCTTCATTGCTGCGCTGGGCCATGTTCTTTTGTACCTTCCTTACATAGGAAATTGTGAGTGCACCACCAGTTGATACCCACATTGCAACTACTAAACTAAACCTATTAACCCCTAAACCGCCGGCCCCCAACATCGCTATTAATAAAATAAACCTATTAACCCCTAAACCGTCGCCCCCCCACATCACTATTAATAAAATAAACATATTAACCCCTAAACCGCCTGCACCCCACATCGCAACTACAGAATAAACCTATTAACCCCTAAACCGCCGGCCGCCGGTTACTTTATAGTTTAAACTTAGGCTTTTTTTATTTCACAGGTAAGTTTATATTTATTTAAAGATAATTATATTGTAAATGTAATGTAAAATTAGGCGGATATTAGGTTTAGGGGTTAATAGTTTAATTTAGTGTGTTGCAATATGGGGGGTCGGCGGTTTAGGGGTTAATAGGTTTAGTTTAGTAGTTATGATGTGGGGGCCAGCGGTTTAGGGGTTAATAGGTTTCTTATAGTAGTTGCGATGTGGGGGGCTGGCGGATTAGGGGTTTATAGGTTTATTTTATTAGTAGCGATGTGAGGGGCCAGCGGTTTAGGGGATAATAAGTTTATTTTATTATTAGCGATGTGGGGGCCGTTTAGGGGTTAATAGGTTTATTTGGTGTCGGCGATGTCGGGGTGGCAGATTAGGGGTTAATCATTGTATTTAGTGTCGGGGACCAGCGGATTAGGGGTATTTAGACAAAGGGGCCTATCTATCAAGCTCCGAATGGAGCTTGAGGGCCCATGTTTCTGGCGAAACCGCAGTTATGAAGCAGCGGTCTAAAGACAAAAGTTGCGTTATTTAACCCCCTATAGCGCAGCCATTACAAGCTTTCAAACAGCCGGCTTGTGCGTGCGATATGGCTGCGTTGGGCTCCATACCGTACACAATTCAAGCGCTGTTTTGACGTGCTCATGCACGCTTCCCCCATAGAAATCAATGGGGAGAGCGGGCCAGAAAAAAGTCTAACACCTGCGATCGTGAATGAAAAGTTCCGTAACGCAGCCCCATCGATGTCTATGGGGAAAATAAAAGTTACGTTTAAACCTAACACCCTAACATAAACCCTGAGTCTTAACACCCCTAATCTGCTGCCCCCGACATTGCCGACACCTACATAATATTATTAACCCCTAATCTGCCGTCCCCGATATCCCCGCCACCTAAATAAAACTATTAACCCTTAATCTGCAGCTCCTGATATCGCCACCACTATACTAAAGTTATTAACCCCTAGTCCGCCGCACCCCAACATCGCCGCCACTAAATAAAGGTATTAACCCCTTAACCTCTGGCCTCCCACATTACTACCACTAAATAAGCCTATTAACCCCTAAACTGCCAGCCCCCCACATCGCAACAACCTAAATTAAAATATATATTAACCCCTAAACCAAACCCTAACGTAACCCTAACCCTAAACCTAACACCTCCTATCTTTAACATAATTAAAATAGAGCTAAACTAAAGTTACAATTATTAACTAAATAATACCTATTTAAAACTAAATATATACTTACCTGTGAAATAAAACCTAAGCTAGCTACAATATAACTAATAGTTATTTTGTAGCTAGCTAAGGTTTTATTTTTATTTCACAGGTAAGTTTGTATTTATTTTAACTAGGTAGACTAGTTAGTAAATAGTTATTAACTATTTACTAACTACCTAGCTAATATAAATACAAACTTACCTTTGAAATAAAACCTAAGCTGACTTACACTAAAACCTACCATTACAATTTTTTTTAAAAAAAATACCATTACAAAAAAACAAACAAAATTATACAAAACAATAAAAATTATTCCTATTATAATACCCTTTAAAAAAAAACAAAACAAAAAAAACCCTAATCTATAATAAACTACCAAGGGCCCTTAAAAGGGTCTTTTGTAGGGCATTGCCCTAAAGTTAACAGCTCTTTTGCTACAAAACAAACACCCCCTAACAGTATACAACATCCCAGCCCCCAAACCCACAAAATAAAATTAAAAATTAAAGTAAAACCTAATCTTCCCATTGCCCAGAAAAGGGTATTTATATGGGTATTGTCCTTAAAAGGGCATTTAGCTCTTTTACAAGCCCAAACCCTAAACTTAAAAAAAAAAAAAAAAAAAAAAACCTTAAAAAACTTATCACTAACCCCCGAAGATCCACTTACAGTTTTTGAAATCCCGCTTTAACGATCTTCATCTAGGCGGCGAAGTCCTCATGCAGGAGGCGAGAAGTCTTCATCCAGGCAGCCTCTTCTATCTTCATCCATGCGGCGAAGTCCTCATCTGGGTGGCGAGAAGTCTTCATCCAGGCAACCTCTTCTATCTTCATCCAGGTGGCATCTTCTATCTTGATCCCGGCGGCGCGGAGCGGCTCCATCCTGAAGACACTAAGGCCTCTAGTTATCAAGCCGTCAACCGCAAATACGCTGGAATTCCGCAGCGTATTTGTGGCGAGGCTGATTCGCCTTAGTTATCAAGCCCTACTGCCCGGCAAAAGTAGAATCTAGTGACGTAAGCTTCAAACCGCCGGACTCTGTCCGACACAGATCGATGCTTACGTCACTACAGCTGTTCCGAACGCAAGTTCGGCACAATCTGACTACTTTTGGTAGTTATTAAACTACTACCAGTTACGCTCGCCACTATTCCGGGCTAACGTACCTGGATTTCAATCCGCCGCCCTGGAGGCGGCGGATCCCATAGCAATCAATGGGAGTCTGACCATAGCGAAAGCTCATGTTCGCTGCTGCCCGATATCCCATTGATTCCTATGGGAGATTTCTGCACCTAACACCCTAACATGTACCCCGAGTCTAAACACCCCTAATCTTCCCCCCCACACTGCCGCAACTAAATAAATTTATTAACCCATAAAAACCGCCGCTCCCGGACCCGCCGCAACCTACATTATACATATTAACCCCTAATCTGCCGCCCCCTATACCGCCGCCACCTACATAAACTAATTAATCCCTATCCTGCGGATCCCGGACCCCCCGCAACTAAATAAATTGTTTAACCCCTAAACTGCCTCTCCCGGACCTCACCGCCACCTATATTAAACTTATTAACCCCTATCCTGCTCCCCCTATACCGCCGCCACCTATATTAAACTTATTAACCCCTATCCTGCTCCCCCTATACCGCCGCCACCTATATTAAACTTATTAACGCCTATCCTGACCCCCTATACCGCCGCCACCTATATTAAAATTATTAACTCCTAAACCTAAGTCTAACACTAACCCTAACCCCCCTAACTTAAATATTATTTTAATAAATCTAAATAAAAATTACTATTATTAACTAAATTATTCCTATTTAAAACGAAATACTTACCTATAAATTTATTATAGGTTGCGGCGGTATAGGGGGGTCAGGATAATAGGTATTATGAAGGTGGCGGGGTCCGGGAGCGGCGGTTTAGGGGTTAACATATTTATTATAGTTGCGGCAGGGTCCGGGAGCGGCGGTTTAGGGGTTAAACAATTTATTTAGTTGCGGCGGGGTCCGGGATCGGCAGGATAGGGGTTAATAAGTCTATGTAGGTGGCGGCGGTATAGGGGGTGGCAGATTAGGGGTTAATAAGTATAATGTAGGTGGCGGCGGAGTCCGGGAGTGGCGGTTTAGGGGTTAATATATTTATTATAGTTGCGGCGGGGTCTAGGAGCGGCGGTTTAGGGGTTAATAACTTCATTTAGTTGCGGGGGGCTCCGGGGCACCGGTATAGGGGGTAGAACAGTATAGTATAGTGTGAGCGCTTAGTGACAGGGGTATCAATAAAGCTGTAAAAAAGCCGAAGAGCAGCGAGATTGATGAGTGATAACTATCACAGTCCACTGCTCATCGCCCCGTACTTGGTGCACGGCTTTTTGACAGATTTATTGATAACTTTGGCGAGCGTATTCAGGTCCGTGGTGGCGATGTGAGGAGAGCTTATGCGAGCGTATTGGGCCGGCGAATGCAGGTAAGTAGACAGCTTCATAACTAGAGGCCTATATCTTCAATGCAAGGTACGCGATTCAAGATTGCGTCCCTTGCATTCCTATTGGCTTAAAATGTTTAATCAGCCAATAGGAATTAGAGCTGCTAAAATCCTATTGGCTGTTCAAATCAGCCAATAGGATTTAAGCATCTCTCATTCTATTAGCTGATTCGAATCAGCCATTAGAATGAGAGCTGCTTAAATCCTGACTTTGCATTACAAGCTAAAAGGCTTGCAGTATAGCTATACCGACAAGACTTGTAATGGCTGCAGTGCTGTTTTACCATTTTTTTAGCCTTAAAAAACACGAACGCACAACTTGTAATCTAGCTGTTAGTTAATGTAAACATGAAAGCAGCAATACACTACTGGGTCCTAGATGAACACATCTGGTGAGCCAATAACAAAACCTAGATCACATGCTAGCTCCGTGTAGTGCATTGTTGCTCTTGAGACTACATAGGTATGCTTTTAAAAGGATATCAAGAGAACAAGGTAAATTTGATTATTTATTTTTTTTAAAAAGAAAGTAATTTGCCTCACTATTTTAATATTTATTTTGCACAAATTATTAGTACCAATCTTACTTGTTATTTTGTCACATCCTTGGAAACACTGCTCCACTGTCCCCACATTAAAAGGTGGAGCTTGGAATATAGAAAGCAATGCATTTTATAACAAAAAAATAAAAAGTGAGAGCATTATAAAAATTTGCTTTCTATTTGAAACCTGTATAAATGATTAATTGATTTGTCTATTCAGGAAGATGCATGAAATGGCTTCCCAATCATTTCTTGTCAATCAGGTTGATTTATGAAGCAAACAACACATTTAAAGGGAATACAATCTAAAGTAAGCTTTATTTTGTCAAACCTTGTTTCTATTGATGCTGCCATGAATCAAGCATTTATGTTAGTAATATTGAGAATACAATATGTTTTACAAAACATCTATGCTAAAAGCAAAGGAATTATGGTCCCACCATATTAACGGATTGCAATTAGAGCGCTCCGTTAGCAAAACCACACTATTAACCCAAAAAAACCTCAGTTTTATCACTTTACATATTTGTAATCTGGCAAATTTAGAGGCCACATTATTTATAATGTATTAAATAGTTATTACTTTGCCTGTTTTCTGTTAAATCTCCATTAGCGAATTTAATTGAAAAGTGTAGTAAGCTGTACACATCAGAGAGCATAACAAACAGCTTCTCATATTGAAGTACATTATCAGCTCACTAGTCTACCTTGGCATGAAATGTCTGTGGGAATCAGGCATTAGGAGACATATTTATCAAGCTCCGTATGGAACTTGAAGCCCCTTCAGGCTCACCAGAAACACAAGTTAGAGCAGTGGTCTAAAGAACGCTGCTCCATAACCTGTCTGCCTGCTCTGAGGCGGCGGACAGACATCGCTGAAAATCAACCCAATCCAATATGATCGGGTTGATTGACACTCCCTGCTAGCAGGGGGCGGCATATGCTGTCGGCATTTATCGATGTGCGGCGGACATGATCCGCAATATCGGATCATGTCTGCTCGCAGAATAATAACTAGTCCTCTAGGGCTTTGTTGGTCCTATTTATATATTTGTTTGCATATTGTGACATCTGAAACTCCTGCGATTAAAAACGGCACAAAATAATCTTATTTGGGGAAATTCCATCTGTAAATCTCCTATAGTTTAAAGAGTAGATTTAATAATATATTATTTTATATTTCATGCATATTATGGGGTCCATTTATTAATGTGCGGATGGACATGATCCGATATAGCGATCATGTCCGCCGCACATCGATAAATGCTAACAGCATCTCTGAGGTGGCGAATAAGTTAAGGAGCAGCGGTCTTAGGACCACTGCTTCTTAAATTCTGCTTCAGCCGGAACTGAAGCGGAGTGTGTCAGAGGCAGCATCCGCTGCTTCATAAATAGACCCCCAAGTCTCATTTACATTGGGTGTTTTTACATTTGGGTGTTTTGGAGCAAAGTGAGCAGAATTATGGAATCTCTTGTTGTATGGGGTCAGTACCTGATTACTTGACAGATCTGCTGCAAAATATGCCTTGAAATGTTTTTCCAATATTGACAACTATGTAAAGTTGAGGATGAATTCTGTAAGAGGTGGATAGATTTTCAGTCTCAAGTTACATCAGCTTTGATATAAAGCCAAGTAGTTATATGTTAGTCTACCTTGTACTCCTGCCCTCTTTGCACATCCAATAGTCATGTGCCACTGCCCACTGCAAGGGGTCATGCACCTATGCTAAAAGCAAACCTGTAGTTAAATAACAGACTGATTAACATTTATTCTGTGCCCTTATTTAAACAAAGACCAATTAAATAAGGTGATATGGAGAACTATTTGTATTTAATGCAGAGTAAAATAACTTTGTTTAATGTTTGATGGGTTTTGCCAGCCTAATGCATGGGGAACACATTTTCTAAATAACCTCTTCTATCTGTCCCAAAATAACCAGCTATCTTACTTAGGGCTAGATTACGAGTGGATAACTATTTATTGCTAGAAGTAAGCTTTTTGCGTGTGCCAGGTAGTGCGCTTATTACAAGTTGAAAGTAAAAGGTTTTTGCATGAGCACTAACCTGACGTTCGTATAAAGCTGAACTTTGAATATTGCAACCAGGCTAACATATTCCCCTATACATTGCAATAGAGCATGAAGAGCGAAAAAAACCCTAGTACCCAAGTCGTGCAAACCTGATCATGTTTTCTCAAGTGCACTAACCCAATATGAAATATTAATATTTCACATTCCAATGTTCTTCACATAGCAGAATATGTTCTATTTATTCTTAAATACCCCCTTTTGCCTTCACAACTGCCTTAATTTTTCACAGCATCGATTCAACAAGGCGTTGGAAACAATCCTCAGAGATTTTGGTCCATATTGACAAGATGGCATCATGCAGTTGCTGTAGATTTGTCGGTTGCACACCCATGATGCAAATCTCCCATTTCACCACATCACAAAGGTGCTCTATTGTATTGAGATCTGGTGACTGTGGAGGTCATTGGAGTACAGTGAACTCATTGTCATGTTCAAGAAACCAGTTTGAGATGATTTAAGATTTGTGACAAAGGGGGATATTTATCAAAGGTCTGGCAGACCTGATCCGACAGTGCGGATCAGGTCCGCCAGATCTCACTGAATGCAGAGAGCAATACATAGTACTTGTTAGTTGCTGGTGCAATGCCGCCCCCTGCAGATTCGCGGCCAA
Source organism: Bombina bombina (assembly GCF_027579735.1). Taxonomy (NCBI): domain Eukaryota; kingdom Metazoa; phylum Chordata; class Amphibia; order Anura; family Bombinatoridae; genus Bombina; species Bombina bombina. Next base: position 1,233,819,068 of record NC_069499.1, read on the forward strand.
TTGGCCACCAGCAGGTAGTGTCAATCAACCCGATCATACTCGATAGGATTGATTTTTGGCGAAGTCTGTCTGCCTGCTCAGAGCAGGCGGACAGGTTATTGAGCAGCAGGTTATGGAGCGAGCCCTCAAGCTCCATCCGGAGCTTGATAAATGGGCCCCATGGTGCATTATCCTGCTGGAAGTAGTCATCAGAAGATGGGTACACTGTAGTCATAAAGGGATGGACATGGTCAGCAACAATACTCAGGTAGGCTGTGGCATTAAAACAATGCTCAATTGGTACTAAGGGACCCAAAGTGTGCCAAGAAAATATCCCCCACACCATTACACCACCACCCTTAACCATTGATACAAGGCAGGATAGATCCATGCTTTCATGTTATTTATGCCAAATTCTGACCATACCATCTGGATGTCGCAGCTGAAATTGAGACTCATCAGACCAGGCAACGTTTTTCCAATCTTCTATTGCCCAATTTTGGTGAGCCTGTGCAAATTGTAGCCTCAGTTTCCTGTTCTTAGCTGACAGGAGCGGCACCCGGTCTTGTCTTCTGCTGCTGTAGCCCATCTGCTTCAAGGTTCGATGTGTTGTGCATTCAGAGATGGTATTCTGCATACCTTGGTTGTAACAAATGGTTATTTGAGTTACTGTTGCCTTTCTATCATATCAAACCAGACTGCCCATACTCCTCTGACCTCTGACATCAACAAGGCATTGCCGTCCACACAACTACCGCTCACCAGATATTTTCTCTTTTTTGGACCATTCTCTGTAAACCATAGAGATAGTTGTGCATGAAAATCCCAATAAATCAGCAGTTTTTTAAATACTCAGACTAGCCCGTCTGGCACCAACAATTATGCCATGTTCAAAGTCACTTAAATTCCCTTTCTTCCCCATTGTGATGCTCGGTTTGAATTTCCGCAAGTCATCTTCACCATGTCTAGATGCCTAAATTGTCAGGGTTTTTTCCAAGTTGTTTGCCATGTGCTGCTGGCAGCCATTTTACTCACCTCTCTTCCTGATTATGGTGCATTGTGGGGGATGCTGCTCATTTCCTACACTTCCTTTTATGGTCAGACTGGTGTGCATCATCCATGTGAGACAGGATGCAGTCTCAGAATTGCGATGTCATCACTTATTATTTAAAGGGCCTCTGTTCAGTATGCTTTGCCTTTGCATTGTCTCAGACCTGTTTGTGAGAGTTCCTGTGTATTACCTGGCTGCCTGATGTCCTTCCTGGTTCCTGATCCCTGGCTTGGCTCCTGACTCAGCTCGTCTGACTACCAGCTCTGGTTTTGATTCCTGGCTTGTTATTTTACTTGTGGACTTTTTATTATTTTTGCCATTAATAAAGGTGCAATTATTTTTGCACTTTTTGTCTCAGTCTGATTCCCGGCACCCTGACATTACGCAAAGGCCATGAATCCTGATGGTGCTAATAATCCACCTTTACCTGCCATCATTTCCAGGATGGATGAACAGGATCACCGCTTGGATCAATTTGCAGTAGCCCTGCAAACCCTGCTGACTTGCACTGCACATTTGGACCAAAGTGTCCCGCAAGTTATGGCTGCTCCTGTTTCCGCTGCTGCACCTATGCCTACCAGGAGCATGTCCAGTTCTGTACCTCTACCTCAGCGATATGGAGGCGATCCTATTCAGTGCAGAGGGTTTTTGAACCAGGTGGGCATTTACTTTGAGATGTTACCTCAGGCGTTTCCCTCTGACAGAGCTAAGGTGGGATTTCTCATCTCGTTACTCTCTGACACAGCAGTTGCCTGGGATAATCCCTTGTGGGAGACTAATAAACCTGTGATTTCAAATTACTCTGAATTTGTGGCCTCTTTTCGAAGGGTATTAGATGTTCCGGCTCGCTCCTCCTCTGCTGCTAAATGACTCATGTCCATTCAGCAAGGTACAAGATCTGTTGCTCAGTGTGCTATTGAGTTCCGTACGCTTGCCGCAGAGGTAGGTTGCAACAATGAAGCCCTTGTTGCTGCCTTCTTTCATGGGCTCTCTGATGCGATTAAAGACAAAGTTGCTGCCAGAGATTTACCAGAGGATCTTGAGGCATTGGTGTCTTTTTTGATCCTAATTGACATCAGACTCAGATAGAGGCCCTCTTTCAAGGAGTGCTTGAGGAAGCCTCCTGTTCCGTTGTCTCCTACATTTTCGTCTCCATCCATGCCTCCCTCTCCTCCCATGCCTCCTGGTCCCGAGTCACCAGGTACTGCTGAGCCAATGTAGTTGGGATTCACGCGTCTCTCCATGGCGGAGAGGGCCTTTAGGAGGAGGAAGGGGCTCTGCCTCTATTGTGGGTTACAGGGCCACCTTTTGAAGTCTTGTCCTACACGGCCGGGAAACGCTCACACCTAAGGTCCTGTCGGGGACAGACCTTGGGTGGTTTATCCTGGTACCCGGAACCGCTTAAGGAGAAACCTTTTGTCACGGTTGTCCTTTCCTGGGTGGACTCCTCCATAGTCACTCAGGCTCTTGTTGACTCCGGTGCTGCAGGCTTTTTCATTGACAGTGCTTTTGTATCAAAGCACTCCATTCCTGTTTTGCCTCGGTCCGTTCCGCTTGTTATTGAGGCCATTGATGGCAGGTCCCTTCAGCCCGCACCCGTTACTCACGAAACTGCTCCGTTGTCCATGGCTGTTGGGGCTCTCCATTTTGAAACCCTATAGTTCCAGGTGATAAACTCTCTGCAATTTCCGGTTGTTCTGGGTTATCCCTGGCTCCAAAAGCACAATCCCAGGCAGGACTGGCGCAGGTCCGAAATTTTGTCATGGTCCCCGCAATGTATTTCCACTTGTCTTTGGAAACCAGTTAAAGTCTTGTGCACTTCTTCGGTATCTCAATTGCCAGAGGAGTACAGAGAGTTCCTAGACGTGTTTGACAAGGTGCGTGCCGGTACGTTGCCTCCTCACCGGTCTTACGATTGTGCCATAGACCTGCAACCCGGAGCCATTCCTTCTCGGGGCCGGGTGCACCCTCTGTCTGTTGCAGAGAATTGTGCTATGGAGGAGTATGTTGCCGATGTTCTGTCGCGGGGAATCATCCGCAAATCCTGCTCTCCTGCAGGGGCTGGCTTCTTCTTTGTGAAGAAAAAGGGTGGCGAGTTAAGACCATGTATCGATTATAGGGGTCATTATAGGGGTCATAATCGTCTTACCATTAAGAATGCTTATCCTATTCCGCTCATTACGGAATTCTTTGACAGCCTCAAGGGAGCTACGGTCTTTACTAAACTTGATTTGAGAGGAGCGTACAATCTCGTTAGGATTAAGGAGGGTCACGAATGGAAAACAGCATATAACACCAGGAGCAGGCATTATGAGTATCTTGTAATGCCCTTTGGCCTATGTAATGCTCCTGCTGTTTTTCAGGAATTTATTAATGATGTCCTACGAGATATGTTGCAACAGTGTGTTGTGGTGTACTTAGACGACATCCTCATACACTCACCCACACTTGAGGCTCATCGTTCTGATGTTACACAGGTTCTTCAGAGACTACGTGAGAACGGCCTGTTTTTTAAATTTGAGAAATGTGTGTTCCATCAGACTCAAGTAACCTTCCTAGGTTATGTTATCTCCGTTGCAGGGTTCTCCATGGATCCTGACAAGTTATCTGCAGTTCTGCAGTGGCCTCGCCCAGTTGGTCTTCAGTCTATTCAACGTTTTTTGGGGTTCGCCAATTACTATAGAAAGTTTATTAAAAACTTTTCTTCCTTGGTCAAACCTATCACAGACATGACATGTGGAGAGAGAAAAGAAAGAGCGTGCAAAACGACTCAAGTGTAAATTTTATTAGAACATACTGCACGCAGACTGGGGGAAATGCGTCAAGTACCAGCTGACAGGTCTGACGCTCTGACCCAAGCACAATCTGTCCTCTTTAGGCATTCAGAAAGCCCTGTACAGATGCTGTTTGATTAACATCTGGAGACACTGACTTACTAGGCTGCAGTGTGTGGCAGTAAAATCGCTGAGGAATGAGGGTTTATCCTGAATGCTGTTTTTAACAATTTATCCAGTAAGTGCAACATAATGTGTGCAGTATGTTCTAATAAAATTTACACTTGAGTTGTTTGGTGCGCTCTTTCTTTTCTCTCTCCACATATCATTGTCCCTACAACTGAGGTTTGGATTTACCCATTTTGATTTGAGCTGCACAAGAAAGTACTTGTTTGGAAACAAAATTAACACTGAAAATTTAAAGGGACATCTCTCTTTTGATACTTATATCTTTTTGGAACATTTTTGAACTTCCTTAAACATTTGAAATAACAAGAGGTACTGTGGATTATAAATATCAAGTATGCCAATGATATTAACTTTTTAATCCTATTTTAATTCATTCATTTTTTAATTGTTTTTGATATATTTTTATATGTTTCTATATATATTTATATATTTATATTTTTACACATAGGAAAAAGTATATATGTATATCAATTGAGGTTAACATTTATTTATTTATTTATACATTGGGTACGGTTCTTATACGTATAGCGCAATTCACTTTCTTCAGTTCTATCACAGACATGACTCGTAAAGAGAATGATCCACTCCATTGGTCACCTACTGCCATTAAGGCCTTTGATAGTCTTAAGACTGCCTTTGCTGCCGCTCCAGTTCTGGCTCATCCTAACCCTGTCCTGCCTTTCGTTCTTGAGGTCGATGCGTCTGAGACTGGAGTAGGTGCCCTCTTGTCTCAATGTCCTATGCCTGACTATTCCTTGCATCCGTGTGGTTTCTTCTCTAAGAAATTGTCTCCAGCGGAGTGCAATTATGAAATTGGCGACAGGGAATTAATGGCCATAATTTTGGTAGTCAAGGAATGGAGGCATCTTCTCAAGGGTACTAGCGTGCCAGTGCTCATTCTTACTGACCACAAGAATTTAACTTATCTATCTGAAGCAAAACGTTTGTCGCCCCGACAGGCCAGATTGGCGCTATTTTTGTCTCGGTTTAATTATGTGGTCTCCTACCTGACTGGTAGTAAGAATGTTAGGGCTGATACCCTCTCTCGACAATTTTCGCCTCTGTCCAAGGAGGAGTCTGTACCTACTCCTGTTATACTTCCTGACCATATTTTGGCTACCATACGTACTAATTTGACTTCTCCCTTGGGGGAGGAGATCCTGTCTGCACAAACCAATGCACCTCCTGAGATACCTAGTGGTAAGTGTTTTGTTCCTGAGAATCTTCGAATTAAACTTTTGCACACTTACCACTATCCTAAAGCCGCAGGTCACCCAGGCAAGAACCAAATGATTTGGTCTGTCACTCGACAATTCTGGTGGTCAGGTCTTCGTTCTGATATTGCTGCGTATGTTGCCTCCTACTCAGTTTGTGCACAGAATAAGACTCCTCGTTGTCTTCCTGTGGGTCTTCAACCTATTGCTAATGGTGAGCGTCCTTGGACACATCTTTCCAAGGACTTCATTGTCGAGCTTCCTGTTTCCAATGGCAATACTGTTATCCTTATGGTGGTTGACCGTTTTTCTAAAATGTCACATTGCATTCCCTTGATGAAGCTGCCTAACGCTCAGTAGCTTGCTTCGATTTTTGCCCGGGAGGTCTTCCGTTTACATGGGTTACCCAAGGAGATAGTGTCAGACCAGGGTAGCCAGTTTGTCTCCAGATTTTGGCGTTCCTTTTGTGCTCAAATGGGGATCCAGCTTTCCTTCTCCGGCATATAACCCTCAATCTAATGGGGCTGTGGAACGGTCTAATCAAGCTCTGGAACAGTTCCTCCATTGCTATGTCTCAGATCACCACAATAATTGGTCTGAACTGTTACCTTGGGCAGAGTTTACTCGTAATAGTGCTAGTAATGCTTCCTCCAAGTTATCCCCCGTTCATGGCTAATTATGGGTTTCAACCATCCTTGTTGCCCAATTCATTCATGTCTCAGGGTATTCCGGCTTTGGAGGAGCATCTCCAGCAACTCCGTTCCATGTGGGTGCAGATTCAGGATTGCCTTCATCGTTCTATGCAGCGCCAAAAGTTCCAGGCTGATCATAGGCGTCTGCCCGCACCTTCCTACCAGGTTGGTGAGAGAGTTTGGCTGTCCTCCCGCAACTTGAACCTTTTTGTGCCTTCCAATAAATTGGCTCCCCGTTATGTTGGTCCTTTTCGAATACTCCGACGAGTTAATCCTGTGGCTTACGCTCTTGACCTTCCTCCTGCTATGCGCATCTCCAATGTTTTTCATGTCTCCCTCTTGAAACCATTGGTTTCTAATCGGTTTACCACTGTGTTGCCTCGTCCCGTCCTATCTTTGTTGACAACCATGAGGAGTATGAGGTCAGCAGCATTATTGACTCTCGTATGTCCAGGGGCCGTGTACAGTATTTGGTTCACTGGAGGGGCTACGGTCCGGAGGAGCGTTCTTGGGTTCCCTCCTCTGATGTTCATGCTCCTGCCCTCCTCCGTGCCTTCCATGCCCATTTCCCCAATAAGCCTTTTGTCCTCCCGCGCGGGAGGGGTTGTTGAAGGGAGGGTACTGTCAGGGTTTTTTCCCTGTTGTTTGCCATGTGTTGCTGGCAGCCATTTTACTCACCTCTCTTCCTGACTATGGTGCATTGTGGGGGATGCTGCTCATTTCCTGTACTTCCTTTTATGGCCAGACTGGTGTGCATCATCCATGTGAGACAGGATGCAGTCTCAGAATTGTGATGTCATCACTTATTATTTAAAGGGCCCCTGTTCAGTATGCTTTGCCTTTGCATTGTCTCAGACCTGTTTGTGAGAGTTCCTATGTATTACCTGGCTGCCTAATGTCCTTCCTGGTTCCTGATCCCTGGCTTGTTCCTGACTCTGCTGTTTTCCTTGTTCCTGATTCCGGCTCATCTGACTATTCGCTTTGGCTCCTGACTTGGCTCGTCTGACTACCAGCTCTGGTTTTGACTCCTGGCTTGTTATTTTACTTGTGGACTTTTTATTATTTTTTGCTATTAATAAAGGTGCAATTATTTTTGCACTTCTCGTCTCAGTCTGATTCCTGGCACCCTGACATAAATGCATTAAGTTGCTGCCATGTGATTGGCTGATTAGCAATTTGTGTTACCAAGCAATTGAACAGGTGTGCCTAATAAAGTGGCAGGTGAGTGTATTTCTCTATGTGAGCCCTTATAACTTTTTATTGCAATTTTTTAATTTTTTTAATCATTTTTATTATGATGTTTTATTATGAGTGTAACTGTAATTTAATAAAATACTTAATGTATTTTGTGCAACTTTTTTGCGCAACTTCCAGAGCCCTGAAGTTGCTCTATCCTGATGTCCATTTAATTGAATTGCACTCAAGTGAATGCGTTTACTTTCAACTCGTAATACATGCGCTACTTCTGAAGTGTGTAAAGAGCCAGGATAAACTCTTTTTCGCTTTTGCACAACACATCAGCAACTGGCTGATAAGGACAATGCCCACAACTGTATAGGTGGACAATGAAGCATCATACAACCATAAAAACAAAAAAGTTTTTTTTTCACACTGGAAATCTAATCATTTTTATTATGATGTTTTATTATGAGTGTAACTGTAATTTAATAAAATACTTAATGTATTTTGTGCAACTTTTTTGCGCAACTTCCAGAGCCCTGAAGTTGCGCTATCCTGATGTACATTTAATTGGGTATAGGTGGACAATGAAGCATCATACAACCATAAAAACAAAAAAGTTTTTTTTTCACACTGGAAATCTTTTTTTCTGTAAAACATTTAATAATGCAGATGCATTTTTAAAGGCCCTTTTATTGTATTTCACTTGAAAATTTCAGATTTTAGATTTACCTTTACATATTGATGTGATGTGAAACACATAAGTCTTACATTTCTAGCACAATAAATCTGTTAAAAAAAAAGAAGAGAGAATTGCCTAACCTATGCATAAACATAATTTTCTCAATGGAAGTACTCTGTCACGAAAAAACCTCAGCTAATCCATACAGAGCAGAAAGCTACAAGACAATTTGTTTGTCTGTGGCCTATGGATTTCCTGTTAGTCTTGAAGCTTTCTGTTTAATTGCTCAGATAAGTTCAATGTGCACTAATTCAAACTGTATCTTCTGGCATGTTGAGAATGAACACAAACTGCTTTAACCCTTTCACTGCTTGGATCTTGGTGATTAAATAATGACTATGTCCCTAAAATTAACATTATCAATATCACTGTACAAAATATTTCAATACAGCACAGACAACACACACACACACAAGCATGGATCTGTTCTGTTGGCTGATGTTAGAAAAGCCTTATGGAGGGGCTGCTGGGCCCTGGATCGGATGTGAACTCTGATGTAAGTTTGTGCCTTATTGAGAAGTTGCAGGGCCATAGGTCTGATGTGAGAATGTGTCTTATGTAGGGACTGCAGGGGCATAGGTCTGATGTGAGAATGTGTCTTATGTAGGGGCTGCAGGGCCATAGGTCTGATGTGAGAATGTGTATTATGTAGGGACTGCAGGGGCATAGGTCTGATGTGAGAATGTGTCTTATGTAGGGGCTGCAGGGCCATAGGTCTGATGTGAGAATGTGTGTTATGTAGGGGCTGCAGGGCCATAGGTCTGATGTGAGAATGTGTCTTATGTAGGGACTGCAGGGCCATAGGTGTGATGTGAGAATGTGTCTTATGTAGGGACTGCAGGGCAATAGGTCTGATGTGAGAATGTGTGTTATGTAGGGGCTGCAGGGCCATAGGTCTGATGTGAGAATGTGTGTTATGTAGGGGCTGCAGGGCCATAGGTCTGATGTGAGAATGTGTCTTATGTAGGGACTGCGGGGCCATGATTCTTTTCTGAGGTCTGATATGGGAATGTGCATTACAGAGGACATGGTTGGCCATGGGTCTGATCTGAAGTGTGATGTAAAAATGTACCTTACAGAGGGACTGCAGAGCCTCGGTTCTGATCTGAGACCTGTGGCTTATAGAGGGGCTGCTGAGCCAGGGGTCTGATTTAAGATTTGATAGGGGAATGTGGCTTATAAAGGGACTGCTGGGTCAGGGGTCTCATCTGAGCTTTGATTGTGCAATGTAGTCTATAGAGGGGCGGCTGGGCTAGAGGCCTGATCTGAGATTTGATTGTGGAATGTAGCCTATAGAGGGGCGGCTGGGCTAGGAGTCTGATCTGAGATTTGATGGAGAAATGTGGCTAGAGGGGTTGCTGGGCTAGGGGTTTCATCTGAGTTTTGATTGGGGAATGTGGCTTATAGAGAGGCTGCTGGTTTAGAGGTCTGATCTGAGATCTTTTGTGGGAATTTGACTTATAGAGGGGGGCTCAGGGGGGAACTGGGACCAAAATTAGGCCTGGCTTTTTAAGGCAGAGCAGCCCAGTTTTTCTCTCTTTTTTATTTAACTATACCCGAAAACTACTTTGAGTTAAACAAACTCTTAATGTTTTTAACATCCTTCTGTCCCTGTATTTTATAAATTGGTTGTTATTAATAGTAAACAAGTGAAATATAAATGTGAAAAGGAGCTGTTGAAGCATTTAAATAAATAATAATTGCTTATTATTCATCATGCTGCATCACAGTCACTGAAAATAACAGGCAGCAGCTGGGCACTTGTAATAGCACGTATGCTGAAAAATACCACACACATACATCAATTGGCACCATCAAGAGAAGCTGCATTTCTGTAACTGTCCACCTTCCCCATTGGTTTGCCGTGTTACAAAATACACACTTGTGCAGCCTTGCAGTACAATTATGGTGACAAGTTTTCCAGTTCAATAACACTGTGACAGCAATCTTGGAAACCTTGCCATCATAAAGACTAATTTAAACACGTTGTCCCTTAAAGTTACACTCTTCTCCAAAAGCTGACCCTGCTTCATACACAAATAATACGCAAGGAAAAGATGATTGCTAAAAATCTATGTCGATCAGAACCAATAAAGGTTTGGTTAGGGACTAACACTCAATGGTTTCAGCCCACAATCCGACCAAGATAGTCCTCTATAATGTGTTTGGTGTATACTATTGCCCCCTGTGTGAACCAGGCACTACAGATAGGCTATACTGATTGGGAACAAAATAGTAGTAATGTCCCTTTATGACAGTAATTAAGCTTTGCATGTGTTGGCTCACGATGTAAATTCCCACAATGTATGAAGCATATTGGCATAAATCGTACATTGGAAAGTTCACTTGTTATTCACTCACCAAAAGACATATTCAGGATTTGGTAATATGCTGTAAAGTTCCTTACTTGTGGCAAGCGTGTTATCCTCCTCCGTCACCGTTTATGCCTTGCCTTGTTTCACTGACCTCTCTATGCCGATATGGCTGCGATACACCTGGGGGAGACATGCTAAACTGGTGACATCACCATCTGCTCCAAAATTGGAAGCAACAAAGAGAAGTTCAAGAACAAGGATCAAAGTTAAAACTTGACTTTTTATTGTGCATTCTTTAAAACAAAGTATTCTCCAAAAGAGTCACTGGGAACAACAGGTTCTGAATCAGACAGTCAGCCTATGTGTTTCATGCCGCACTTGGAACTTAGTCAGGGCTCTTTGTTGAAGTGCCAAGTGTGGCATGAAATGCGTAGGCTGATGGTCCAATAAAGAACCTGTTGCTACAAGTGACTCTTTTGGTGAATACTTTGTTTTAAAGAATACACAATAAACATCAAGTTTTACCTTTCCTCCTTGTTCTTGGACTTCTCTTCATTGTTTCATACACAAATAATAAGGCTGGTGATGGGGTGGGGCATAGGCAACTCGCCCCAACCCGCAACTAGACACAGGCCACCAGGCAAATGCCCTATGGTCTGTCTGGGCCTGGAAGAGCTGCTAGGCCAGGGGTCTAACCTGAAATTGCATGGGGTAATGTGACTTATAGAGGGGCTGCTAGGCCAGGGGGCTGATGTGAGATATGTGGCTATTAGAGGCACTGCTGGATGAGGGATCTGAACTGAAATCTGATGGGGGAATGTGGCTTATAGAGAAGCTGCTGGTCCAGGCATCTGATCTGAGATCTGATGAGGGAATGTGGTTTACAGAGGGGCTTCTGGGCCAGGGGTCTTATCTGACATCTGATGGGGGAATGTGGCTTATAGAGGGGCTGCTAGGTTAGGGATCTGATCTTATGTCTGATGGGGAAATGTGGCTTATAGAGGGGCTGCTAGGCTAGGGATCTGGTATGATGTATGATGGGGAAATGTGGCTTAGAGATGGGCTTCTGGTCCAGGGGTCTGATCTGAGATCTGATGGGGGAATGTGGCTTAAAGAGGGGCTGCTAGGCTAGGGTCTGATCTGAGGTCTGATGGGAGAATGTGGCTTATAGAGTAGCTGCTGGGCCAGGGGTCTGATCTGAGATCTGATAGGGGAAATTGTCTTATAGAGGGGCTGCTAGGCTATGGATCTGATCTGAGGTCTGTTGGGGAAATGTGGCTTATAGATGGGCTTCTGGGCCAGGGGTCTGATCTGAGATCTGATGGGGGAATGTGGCTTAAAGAGGGGCTGCTAGGCTAGGGTCTGATCTGAGGTCTGATGGGAGAATGTGGCTTATAGAGTAGCTGCTGGGCCAGGGGTCTGATCTGAGATCTGATAGGGGAAATTGTCTTATAGAGGGGCTGCTAGGCTAGGAATCTGATCTGACGTGAGATGGAGACACATAGGCTGCATGTAACAGAGAGCTGCCATAGATGTATGTCAGATTTAAATGTATGTCAGATTTAAATCCATTTGCTGCCTCGACACCAATGCTTTGAACCATCTCAGTGATAGTTTTTTAGTATATATATATTAACATATTAAAACAGGTCTAAATCATGAGCAGTTTGCCCAAATGCTTTAGTAGTATTAAAAAAAAATACACAGAAAATGGGATTTATCACAGAGAACACCTCCAGAAATGTTTTCTTGCATACAAAAGTTTTACTATTTACGACTGACCAATGTTACCGTACCCTTGTAACAGTTACATATTTACTTGGATCTAGTGGTTCTTTTAATATGTAAGTAAAGAGGAGCAAATATTGTGTAACATTTGTTAAAAGAATTACTGGCCATATTTGTTATTAAACATTTGCCAAAGGATTTATCGTTTTATGACAATTTTGTTATTTTGAATGTTCCAACTTGTGTAACATTCAATTAAATAGAAAATAAACATTCTAAATAGAAAAGACTTTGATAATATAACTTTTTTTTCCCTTAATTTGAATGTTAAATTTGAAATCATATTCCCAAAAGTCAACATGTAAAGAAATGGTATAATAATGTAAAATAATCATTCTAAATATAGAAATTGTACATTCACTTCAAAATGTGAACAAAATGTTGGTAGTTACAAAAATTTTGATGTTAAAAGCAAATGTCCAGTAAAACATTTTTTTTTACAGTTATTTCTATTGTCTGTACATAAACCAGTTTGCAGGCAAGTTTCCAAGTTGTTGCAGTTGTAATTATTGTTTGATTTTTCAGATGTACTGTTACCTCACACAACAATAAATGTTAAAGGGACATTAAACACTATTGAGGTTATTCCCCTCCTCCTTCTAATCATGGACACTCTCATGTTTTAATTTAGCTTTCACTGCATTCCAATGCCAATATGTTTGCACATGTACAGCAACTCTCCTTCATATACCTGCAGTGTAATCTAAGTTCCAATATGGCAGCACCCATGATTAGGGGGAGGTTTATGAAATGTTTTTAGCTTTATGTCCCTTTAATGGCAGGGACACCCACTAACAAATCTGTAGAGAAAATAGTTGAAACAATTTGCAATTAATTTAGAACATGAGTTTACCATTACAAAGAGGCCTCTTAGCAGCCTCACCATTCTCTATTAATCTAAGCCAATATGTCCTCATGGGAAGCAGCTCAGTTTCAACAAGCAGAAGAGAGTTAAAGGGACAGTCAACACCAGAATTTTTGTTGTTTGAAAAGAAAGATAATCCCTTTATTACCCATTTCCCAGTTTTGCTTAACCAACACTGTTATAGAAATACACTTTTTACCTCTGTGATTACCTTGTATTTAAGCCTCTGCAAACTGCCCCCTTATTTCATTTCTTTTGACAGATTTGCATTTTAGCCAATCAGTGCTCACTCCAGGTTAACTTCACGTGCATGAGCTAAATGTTATCTATATGAAACACATGAACTAATACTCTCTAGTGGTCAAAATGCATTCAGATTAGAGGCATTTTTCAAAGCCTAAGAAATAAGCATATGAGCCTCATAGAATTAGCTTTCAACTAAGAATATGAAGAGAACAAAGCAAAATTGGTGATAAAAGTAAATTGGAAAGTTGTTTAAAATTACATTCCCTATTTAAATCAAGAAAGTTTTTTTCGGACTTGACTGTCCCTTTAATAGAAGTAAATTGGAACTTTTTTTTTTATTGCATGCTCTATATGAATAATACAACTTCTATGCCTCTTTAAACTTAAACTGCTTTTGCTTAGCCTTTTTACATGCAACATCATTATCCTGGTGCATTGCTTCTCCTTCATATTTATAATAGAAAACGTTTGACTGCAATGTGCATTTAATGTCCATTTAACAGCTGATATTAGTGAGGGGAAGACTTCTAATCTACACTTACAGCAGAGCCATGGTTAGCAGAAAATAAACCTGTATTTGTAGAGGAGCAGTTTATGCACAATAGCATATAAGGTGCAGTAGCACTTAGCAGGGAACACTGAATAATGGTCTTATTAAATTGCTCAGTTAAATGTACTTACTGTTGAGCCCTAATAATGTACTTTTATTCTCTTCCACTTATAGAGCTAGAAAAAAACGTATTTGTTGCGCTGGATAAACAGATATTCCTTTGCAGGAGATATGTTCAAGCACTAAGTTCATACATTCAAAAAAATACTAGATTAATACAATCTGTGCCGTACCCACAGTGTCTTTAAGAAACCATTTTTTTTTTTAAAGGGGTGTTAGAAACAAATCTAAAAAGCATATAAGTACAATCCAGTTTTGATTAGCAGCATGATTACAATTTATACTTACCTGCAAAAAGTCTCTAGTATAAGTTATCAACAGGGGTAGGAGCTTCTCCTTGTTCTTTTCCAGAATGAGCTGTTTATGCACTGACCTCCCCATCCCTTCACCTATCTTTGACCACTATTTTGTGTAGGGCACAAAAGGGTTAAAAAAAACTACTTTAATTTTTGTAATGCATTGTTTAAGGCTTTGAATGGAATTTATCAGTTATACAGCATCTTTTGCAGAATAAAATACATTTGCACACTTTTTCTCAACACTATCAGCTAGATTACGAGTTGTGCGTTAGGTGTTAAAAAGGTCCTAACGCTGCTTTTTAACGCCCGTTGGTATGACGAGTCTTGCAGGTACAGGTGTACCGCTCACTTTTTTGGCTAAACTTTGAAATGCCGCAAATCCACTTACGTAAATTGCGTATCCTCTTTTTTCAATGGGACGTGCATAGTGCCGGTATTACGAGTCTGACAAAAAGTGAGGGGTACACCCTCTCCTGTCAAGACTGGTACCGCATTTTAAAGTCAGTAGTTAAGAGTATTACACTAAACACTAAAATAAAAATTTTAACCCCTAATCTGCCGAACCGGGCATCGCCACCACTATAATAAACATATTAACCCCTAAACCGCCGCACTCCTGCCTCGCAAACATTAGTTAAATATTATTAACCCCTAATCCGCCATCCCTAACATCGCCAACACCTACCTACATTTATTAACCCCTAATCTGCCACCCGCAACGTAGCCGCCACTGTACTAAAGTTAATAACCCCTAAATCTAAGTCTAACCCTAACACCCCCTAACATAAATATAATTAAAATAAATCTAAATAAAAATTCCTATCATTAACTAAATAATTCCTATTTAAAACTAAATACTTAGCTATAAAATAAACTCTAAGCTAGCTACAATATAACTAATAGTTACATTGTATCTAGCTTAGGGTTTATTTTTATTTTACAGGCAAGTTTGTATTTATTTTAACTAGATAGAATAGTTATTAAATATTTAATAACTACCTAGTTAAAATAAATACAAAGTTACCTGTAAAATAAAACCTAACCTAAGTAACAATTACACCTAACACTACACTATAATTAAATTATTTCCCTAAATTAAATACAATTAAATACAATTAAATAAAATTATCTAAAGTACAAAAAAACCAAAACACTAAATTACAGAAAATAATAAACAAATTACAAGATTTTTAAACTAATTACACCTAATCTAATACCCCTAACAAAATATAAAAGCCCCCCAAAATAAAAAAGCCCTACCCTACACTAAATTACAAATAGCCCTTAAAAGGGCCTTTTGCGGGGCATTGCCCCAAAGTAATCAGCTATTTTACCTGTAAAAAAAATTACAAATCCCCCCCCAACATTAAAACCCACAACCCACACAACCAACCCTACTCTAAAACCCACCCAATACCCCTTTAAAAAAAAAACTAACACTAACCCCTTGAAGATCACCTTACCGGGAGAAGTCTTCATCCAACCAGGCCGAAGTCCTCAACGAAGTCGGGAGAAGTCTTCATCCAAGCCGGGCGAAGTGGTCCTCCAGACGGGCAGAAGTCTTCATCCAGATGCAATCTTCTATCTTCATCCATCCGTCACGGAGCGGCTCCATCTTCAAGACATTTGACGTGGAGCACCCTCTTCTGACGATGGCTAAGACTGAATGAAGGTTCCTTTAAATGACGTCAACCAAGATGGCGTCCCTTCAATTCCGATTGGCTGATAGAATTCTATCAGCCAATCGGAATTAAGGTAGAAAAAATCCTATTGGCTGATGCAATCAGCCAATAGGATTGAGCTCACATTCTATTGGCTGATTGGAACAGCCAATAGAATGCCAGCTCAATCCTATTAGCTGATTGCATCAGCCAATAGGATTGAACTTCAATCCTATTGGCTAGTTGCATCAGCCAATAGGATTTTTTCTACCTTAAATCTGATTGGTTGATATATATCAGCCAATTGGAATTGAAGGGACGCCATCTTGGATGACGTCATTTAAAGGAACCTTCATTCAGTCTTAGCCGTCATCAGAAGAGGATGCTCCGCGTCGGATGTCTTGAAGATGGACCCACTCCGCGCCAGATGGATGAAGATAGAAGATGCCGTCTGGATGAAGACTTCTGCCCGTCTGGAGGACCACTTTTCCCGGCTTGGATGAAGACTGCTCCTGGTTTCATTGAACTTTGGCCCGGTTGGATTAAGACTTCTCCCGGTAAGGTGATCTTCAAGGGGTTAGTGTTAGGTTTTTTTAAGGGGGTATTGGGTGGGTTTTAGAGTAGGGTTGGTTGTGTGGGTGGTGGATTTTAATGTTGGGGGGATTTGTAATTTTTTTTACAGGTAAAAGAGCTGATTACTTTGGGGCAATGCCCTGCAAAAGGCCCTTTTAAGGGCTATTTGTAATTTAGTGTAGGGTAGGGCTTTTTTATTTTGGGGGGGCTTTTTTATTTTGTTAGGGGGATTAGATTAGGTGTAATTATTTTCAAAATCTTGTAATTTGTTTATTATTTTCTGTAATTTAGTGGGGGGGGTTTGTACTTTAGATAATTGTATTTAATTGTATTTAATTGTATTTAATTTAGGGAAATAATTTAATTATAGTGTAGTGTTAGGAGTAATTGTAACTTAGGTTAGGTTTTATTTTACAGGTAACTTTGTATTTATTTTAGCTAGGTATTTATTAAATAGTTAATAACTATTCTACCTAGTTAAAATAAATACAAACTTGCCTGTAAAATAAAAATAAAACCTAAGCTAGCTACAATGTAACTATTAGTTGATAAGGGAGTGACAAGACAGGGAACCTAAATGGAAGGCACCACTGCTTGAAGAACCTTTCTCCCAAAAGAGGCCTCAGCCGAGGCAAAAGTGTTAAATTTATAGAATTTTTAAAAAGTGTGAAGAGAGGACCAGGTTGCAGCCTTGCAAATCTGTTCCACAGAAGCTTCATTTTTGAATGCCCAGGAAGAGGAAACAGCCCTCGTAGAATGAGCCGTACCTCTCTCAGGAGGCTGCTGTCCAGCAGTTTCATAGGCAAAGCGAATGATACTCTTCAGCCACAAAGAAAGAGAAGTAGCCGTAGCTTTCTGCCCCTTACGTTTCCCAGAGAATACCAAAAACAGAGCAGAAGACTGACAAAAATCCTTAATTGCCTGTAAATAGAATTTTAATGCACGCACCACATCCAGATTGTGCAAAAGCCGTTTCTTTTGAGAAGAAGGATTAGGACACAAGGAAGGAACAACAATCTCCTGATTAATGTTACGGATCTGAAACTACTTTAGGGAGAAACCCTTACTTAGTATGCAAAACCACCTTTTCTGAATGAAAAATAAGGTAAGGAGACTCATACTGTAATGTTGAGAGCTCTGACGCTCTACGAGCATATGAAATAGCAACAAGAAACAAAACTTTCCAAGATAACAACTTAGTATCTAAGGAATACATAGGCTCAAACGGAGCCCCTTGAAGAACCTTTAGAACTACATTTAGACTCCAAGGAAGAGTAACTGGCTTGAACACAGGACTGATCCTGACCAAGGCCTGACAAAACGATTGCGCGTCTGGGACGTCTGCCAGACGTTTATGCAACAAAATAGAGAAGGCAGATATTTGACCCTTTAGGAAACTTGCCGATAAACCCTTCTCCAAACCTTCTTGGAGAAAGGACAGAATTCTAGAAATCTTAACTCTACTCCAAGAGTAGCCCTTGGATTCAAACCAATTTAGATATTTACGCCATATCTTATGGTAAATCTTTCTAGTCACAGGTTTACAAGCCTGAATCATGGTCTCAATGACCAATTCTGAAAATCCACGCTTGTATAAAATTAAGCATTCAATCTCCAAGCAGTCAGCTTCAGAGAAACTCGATTTGGATGAAGGAAAGGCCCTTGAAGTAGAAGATCCTTCCTCAACGGAAGTTTCCAAGGTGGAAGAGATGACATGTCCACCAGGTCTGCATACCAAATCCTGCGAGGCCACGCCGGTGCAATGAGGATTACTGACACCCTCTCCTGCTTGATTCGAGCAATGACCCGAGGTAGAAGAGCGAACGGAGGAAATAGGTATGCATGACTGAAATTCCAAGGTACCGCCAGAGCGTCTATCAGTACAGCCTGAGGGTCTCTTGACCTCGACCCGTACCTCGGAAGCTTGGCATTCTGCCGAGATGCCATGAGATCCAATTCCGGCTGACCCCATTTGAGAATCAGGCTGGAAAACACTTCTGGATGGAGCTCCCACTCCCCTGGGTGAAAGGTCTGCCTGCTCAGGAAGTCCGCCTCCCAGTTGTCCACTCCTGGGATGTGGATCACCGACAGACAGCAATTGTGGGTCTCCACCCACTGAATGATCTTGGCTACCTCTGTCATGGCAAAGGAACTCTGAGTTCCTCCCTGATGGTTGATGTAAGCCACTGAAGTTATATTGTCCGACTGGAACCTGATGAATCGGGCCGAGGCTAACTGAGGCCAGGCCAGAAGAGCATTGACGATTGCTCTCAGCTCCAGAATGTTTATGGGTAGAACAGACTCCGACCGAGTCCATGTCCCCTGAGCCTTTAGAGAGCCCCAGACTGCTCCCCATCCCAGAAGGCTGGCGTCTGTTGTCACAATCACCCAAGAGGGTCTGCAAAAGCAGGTTCCCTGGGAGAGATGATCCTGAGACAACCACCAAAGTAGAGAATCCCTTGTCTCCTGCTCCAGCTGTAATCGCGGAGACAGATCCGCATAATCTCCGTTCCACTGACTGAGCATGCTTAACTGCAGAGGTCTGAGGTGGAAACGGGCGAACAAGATGATGTCCATTGCCACTACCATCAGACCGATTACCTCCATGCACTGAGCCACTGATGGCCTAAGAGAGGACTGAATCTCTAGGCAAGAATCGAAAATCTTTGATTTCCTGACTTCTGTCTGAAAATGTTTCATTGATAAGGAATCTATTATGGTTACCAAGAAAATAACCCTTGTTTTTTGGAACTAAGGAACTCTTTTCCAAATTTACCTTCCACCCATGAGATCACAGGAAAGATAACAACATTGCTTGATGAAAGGATGGCGCCTGAACCAGGATGTCATCCAGATAAGGCGCCACTGCAATGCCACACAATCGGAGCACCACCAACAGGGATCCCAGAACCTTTGAGAAAATTCTGGGAGCTGTGGCAAGGCCGAATGGAAGAGCCACAAACTGGAAGAGTTTATCTAGAAATGCAAACCTTAGAAACTTGTGATGGTCCCTGTGGATGGGAACATACAGGTACGCATCCTTTAAATCTACCGTTGTCATAAATTGACCCTCTTGGACCAAATGAAGAATGGAACAAATAGTTTCCATCTTGAAGGACGGCACTTTGAGGAATTTGTTTAGACTCTTGAGATCTAAAATTTTTATGAAGGTTCCCTCCTTTTTGGGAACCACAAACAGATTGGAATAGAACCCCAGACCCCGTTCCTGCATCAGAAGAAGAACTATCATTCCCAGGTCGGAGAGGTCCCGAACACAATGTAAGAACACCTCTCTTTTTGTCTGGTCTACAGGTAATCTTGAGAGCAGAAACCTGCCCCTGGGAGGAAGGGTCTTGAACTCTAGTTTGTATCCCTGGGACACGATGTCCACCACCCAAGTATCCTGAACATCTCAAACCCAAGCTTGAGTGAAGAAGGAAAGTCTGGTCCTGGATCGGGGGCAGGCCCTTCATGCTGTTTTTGATTCAATAGCAGGCTTTTTGGATTGTTTTCCCTTGTTCCAAGACTGATTGGGCCTCCAGGAAGGCTTGGAATACTCCTGCTTGGAAGAAGGAGAGGAAGGCTTTCCCTTTAAATTTCGAAAGGAATGGAAATTACTATGATGTCCCTATTGTTTATTTCTCTTATCCTGAGGGAGGAAATGGCCCTTTCCTCCTGTAATGTCAGAAATTATGTCCGTCAAGCCCGGCCAAAACAAGGTCTTTCCCTCGTAAGGAATCGCCAAAAGTTTAGACTTAGATGACACATCCGCAGACCAACATTTTAACCATAAAGCTCTGCGGGCCAATACGGCAAAACCAGAAATCTTAGCTCCTAGCTTAATAACCTGAAGGGAAGCATCAGTGATAAAGGAGTTGGCCAACTTAAGGGCCTTTATCCTATCCTGGATTTCTTCGAGGGGAGTGTCTGTCTGAATAGAATCAGACAACGCATCAAACCAGTATGCTGCCGCACTAGTGACAGTAGCAATACAAACCGCAGGTTGCCATTGTAAACCCTGGTGTACATACATTTTCTTGAGCAACCCCTCTAACTTCTTATCCATAGGATCTTTAAAGGAACAACTATCCTCTATGGGAATAGTTGTTCTCTTGGCTAGCGTGGAAATTGCCCCTTCCACTTTGGGTACCATCTGCCAAGACTCCTTGATAGAGTCTGCTATAGGAAACATCTTTTTAAATATAGGGGATGGAGAAAAAGGGATACTTGGTCTCTCCCATTCCTTAGCAATAATCTCTGTAGCCCTATCTGGTAAAGGAAATACCTCCACCATGGAGGGCACATCAAAGTACTTGTTTAGTTAACTAGACTTCTTAAGATTGACTACAACGGTAGTGTCAGAGTCGTCCAGGGTAGCTAAAACCTCCTTAGGAGTTCCAGCTTAAACCTGAAAGAAACAACTTCAGTATCAGTTAAAGGTATTACACTGTCTGAGTCTGAGATTTCACCCTCAGATGCTACCGAAGTATCTTCCTCTTCAGGTTTCTGGGAATAAACATTTGGAATAGCCACTACTGTGTCAGCAACCTTATTCACAGATTGATTACATTTCCTCTTGTGCTTTCCCTGCAGCATGGGAAAAGCAGACAAGCAGGCAGACGCATGTCTTGCAAGGTAACTCCAGGTGGAGTAATAGAGGAAGCGCAGAGCACTGGCTGTATGGACGCTAAATTTTGGGACATATGAGGAGAAAGCTGCGGCATATCTTGAACATTATCAGAAGACTCCTGAACAGTATCCGCCTTAGACAACGTTGGCTCAGGAAAAAGTCTATCCCTGTAATGTAAAGTTCTCTCAATACATGAGGGACAGAAAGGGATTGGCGGTTCTACATTAGCATCAAAACATAAAGAACATGAACATCTTGCAGGGTTTCTTGGTCCATATTTATTCACAAATAAACAGACAAAATTTATATTTTTATTTAGAAAATAGCCCCCCCAAAAAAATCGTTACTATCTCTTTAAATTTTAAACAAAAAAATAACTGCTTTATTTTTCTGTCATTTGAAATAAACAATGGTCCCCAAAATAACACCTCAGACAACTCTACACCTCAGCTTTGTCCTGCTGAGGTGCTTACCTGACTGCCTACTAACGAAGTATGTGACTTCTAATTGATCCGGACTCAATGTTTTAACAATTACGGTCTGTAACCACATCGCTGCTTAATCTGTGATGCATCTGATTTCCAATGCGGAACACATGAAGTAACACCGGGCCGGAAAAAAAGGCACACAATAGGAAGTGCCGCCAAATCTAACTACGCCCATCGTGGGCGTAACCACATGAAACCCTGATCGGCTAAATGTATTATTACAGCCGTCGGGAGTAAAGTTAAAAAACATACACCACCATCACTGAGCCAGATTCTCCTTGTCCACAGTGCCTGCTCTACTGCCCTTAATAAACTTTCCCCAATCATAGGTGAATGTGACTTGTCCCCAACTGTGTCCCAGAAAAAAATAAAATTAGCACTTACCTTAAGACTTCTGCCAGGCAGCATGGCAGCTCACTAGGTTTGAGAGGCCAGTTCCCTCACAAGGACCTGTGGATAGAAGCAAAGACTGAGTAACCTTACTCAGGCTTGTACGGTTAGGGCAGCATTAATACATGGGTGGCGCAGTGAGAATTATGTCCTTCAAGTTCCCATTGCTTTAAAGCCACCACTGCTCTACTGAAGAGACTGATATGGACTACGGCTACACCCTAGAACAAAACAGCACAATCTTGCACTGCTGATAAAAAATAAAATCACCACCTAACTTTACCACTTCCTTGCTCTAACATAGGCAAAGAGAATGACTGGGGTTGGAGAGAAGAGAGGTAATATTTAACAGCTTTGCTGTGGTGCTCTTTGCCGCCTCCTGCTGGGCAGGAGTTATATTGCCAATAGTAATTACAGGGAGTGCAGAATTATTAGGCAAATGAGTATTTTGACCACATCATCCTCTTTATGCATGTTGTCTTACTCCAAGCTGTATAGGCTCGAAAGCCTACTACCAATTAAGCATATTAGGTGATGTGCATCTCTGTAATGAGAAGGGGTGTGGTCTAATGACATCAACACCCTATATCAGGTGTGCATAATTATTAGGCAACTTCCTTTCCTTTGGCAAAATGGGTCAAAAGAAGGACTTGACAGGTTAAGAAAAGTCAAAAATAGTGAGATATCAGCCATCTTATTGAGAGGCTAAACATTATTCCAATACTCTTAGCATCTCTGTTGCTTGGCCTATTCCTGCTTGCTTGATCCTTTAATGCTAATATTTTATGTAACAGAAGTGAACCATTTGTTGCGTCACTTCAGTGGGCTGGATCCACATTGCTACTCTTATTTATGGTTCCCCAGCGCATAAAACCCTAAACGAATCATAGCTCCACAAAAGACTTCGACCTTAAAGCTCTAACATACCAAACCGCTCAATAGCCTAGTACGACACTAACCCTTCTCTGTCATTCCCTTAGTAACCCACATGCTCCTTAGAGCACTACTGAAGTTCGTCTCACGTTTGAGCTATTGTATTATAAGCCATCTTGTCTCTCCACCGCACTCTAAATAACCACCTCCCCCCCCCCCAACATAATGTGCCTCCAAAATGTGGAGGACCACTTAAGCGGTTTTTCTCTTCTATACCGCATCCATCATAATTACTATAACAGACCTACATATCTCATTATAGCACCTAAGCATAGGAATGACGCCTTCATCATTGATATCATTTAAAATGTTATTTGCTAACCTTTTTGAATCCTATAGATCTCCTCAAATTAACCATTTTCCTCTTCTAGAGATCCTTGCAATTTATAAGAGGTACAAGAGTTGCCTCTAGTGTCAAATGAGGAAACACATCGTGTTTAGGTTATGTAAAAAAGAAAAAGAGGTTCCAGTTTCTGTATAGCATTACCCAGAATGTGAATTTTATGTATCTATATAGAAGCAGTTAAATTGAGATGTATCATTTATGTCTGTCTTATGATATGCTATTTCAAACAAGTTGTATTGTTCTCGCACAACCTCAATAAAAATCTGTTTAAAAAAAAAAAAAAAAAATAGTGAGATATCTTGCAGATGGATGCAGCACTCTTAAAATTGCAAAGCTTCTGAAGCGTGATCATCGAACAATCAAGCGTTTCATTCAAAATAGTCAACAGGGTCGCAAGAAGCGTGTGGAAAAACCAAGGCGCAAAATAACTGCCCATGAACTGAGAAAAGTCAAGCGTGCAGCTGCCAAGATGCCACTTGCCACCAGTTTGGCCATATTTCAGAGCTGCAACATCACTGGAGTGCCCAAAAGCACAAGGTGTGCAATACTCAGAGACATGGCCAAGGTAAGAAAGGCTGAAAGACGACCACCACTGAACAAGACACACAAGCTGAAACGTCAAGACTGGGCCAAGAAATATCTCAAGACTGATTTTTCTAAGGTTTTATGGACTGATGAAATGAGAGTGAGTCTTGATGGGCCAGATGGATGGGCCCGTGGCTGGATTGGTAAAGGGCAGAGAGCTCCAGTCCGACTCAGACGCCAGCAAGGTGGAGGTGGAGTACTGGTTTGGGCTGGTATCATCAAAGATGAGCTTGTGGGGCCTTTTCGGGTTGAGGATGGAGTCAAGCTCAACTCCCAGTCCTACTGCCAGTTTCTGGAAGACACCTTCTTCAAGCAGTGGTACAGGAAGAAGTCTGCATCCTTCAAGAAAAACATGATTTTTATGCAGGACAATGCTCCATCACACGCGTCCAAGTACTCCACAGCGTGGCTGGCAAGAAAGGGTATAAAAGAAGAAAATCTAATGACATGGCCTCTTTGTTGACCTGATCTGAACCCCATTGAGAACCTGTGGTCCATCAGCAAATGTGAGATTTACAAGGAGGGAAAACAGTACACCTCTCTGAACAGTGTCTGGGAGGCTGTGGTTGCTGCTGCACGCAATGTTGATGGTGAACAGATCAAAACACTGACAGAATCCATGGATGGAAGGCTTTTGAGTGTCCTTGCAAAGAAAAGTGGCTATATTGGTCACTGATTTGTTTTGTTTTGTTTTTGAATGTCAGAAATGTATATTTGTGAATGTTGAGATGTTATATTGGTTTCACTGGTAAAAATAAATAATTGAAATGGGTATATATTTGTTTTTTGTTAAGTTGCCTAATAATTATGCACAGTAATAGTCACCTGCACACACAGATATCCCCCTAAAATAGCTAAAACTAAAAACAAACTAAAAACTACTTCCAAAAATATTCATCTTTGATATTAATGAGTTTTTTGGGTTCATTGAGAACATGGTTGTTGTTCAATAATAAAATTAATCCTCAAAAATACTAATTGCCTAATAATTCTGCACTCCCTGTAGATGATCTGTGGACTCATCGTGTCATTAGAAAGAAACTCATATTTCATGCCTCAGTGTTGTAGGGTTCCATAATGTAAATTTAAATTAGCATTTTACTGTGCGTTTAAAATAGAAATGTCAATGTGTATTTTCAATTCACACTTTGATTTTTACATTTTGCTTTCAATGCATATTTTAAAGTGCTTTTTTGAGCACCATATTGTAACTTTAGTGTCTCTCTTTTGCATAGAAAAATTCACAATTATAACAGTAAAACGTGCCTTCAAATAATCAAGTGAAAGAATTAATAGCACTAAAAGATCTTTTTTAGAGAATCTCGCCTAAATCAGGCCCTAAGGGTCACATGATTAAATTCACCAGTGTGGCGAGAAATCACACAAAATCTTTGGAATAGTTTTTAGACCTTTTATTGTAATATAGGAGTGTCTCCTTTCCATACTGAACACCGCATTGCTATATAGACACACATCAAGATAACGTTTGTATTTCTACGGTATATGTTTTTCAGGGGCCTGATAGTACTGACTAGACTTCTTAGATCATCTCGTCGGAGTGGAGAGCTTTAGATCATCATGCCCCTAAGAAAAAGTGTTTTTTTTCTAACACCTGAGACCTCATATCATTGAGCCCTTATAACTTTATAATACATTTTGTTTAAAATATTTTTTTATCAGTGTTAATATGAGAGTATCTGTACTGTTAAATGTATTTTTGATGTTTTTAGCACAACTTTTTTGTCTTGTTCAGCAGTTAATCAGAGCTTTGAAGTCTTACTAGCCTGACATGCATTAAATTAGATTACACTCAAGCGAACACGTTTACTTTCAAATTGTAATACACACGCTATTTCCGTCGCATGCAAAAACCTGAGAAACATCCCATATTGCTTGTGTGCTACAGTTAGCGTGCCACTCGTAAACTTGCTTTGTGTAAAAATTGTGCTTTTTCTCAAAGCTTCCTAGAGAGGTCATAAAGCAAAACCTGTAACCTAGGTTTTATTGGCAAGTTGCCTAAACCAGCTATTTGATTTACAGCATGTGCAGGTTACAGTAACGAGGTGCTAGCGACAAACCCTATACATTATCCGATTGGTTGTGCATCTGGTGACCTCACAGAGACACAGGCCAATCAGATCATGCATTAACGCCCAAGGGTATATACGCTCCAGAGAGTTCTGTTCTAATCAGAGCCTCGGGGGGATTCAACGGCCTCTCGGAACCTAACCATTGGATCCAACCCCCACAACATGCTTTTAAAGGTTCTCAGACAGAATGCATGTATGACGGATAATAATCTGACAGACAAATGTCCGGCGGATAACAGTCCAGTCTTTCTGAGAACCTTTTTAAAGCACTTTGTGGGGGGTGGGACCCAAGGTTAGGTTTCCAGAGGCAGTTGCAGTGCCCGAGGCTCTGATTAGAACAGAACTCTCTGGAGCATATCTGCCCTCTGGCCTTAATGCATGATCTGATTGGCCCATGTCTCCGTGAGGTCACCGGATGCACAACCAATCAGATAATGCATAGGGTTTGTTGCTACCTCCTAGTTTACAGTATTTGCTTTTTTGGCCTTTCTATGGAGTGTAAAACAAAGCACAATTTTTACCCCAAATTAAGAGGTGTTTAATGTCCTTTTAAACAATTGATAAATTACTATATAACATTTCACTTAAGATACATATTTTAAGGTTGAGGAGTTCAGAAAATGCTTTCTTTTCACATACAACTTCATTTTTAATTTTGTTTTCCAAATAAAATAATTCTGTATTATTTACTATTAGAAAATAAAAGGTTAAAGCTGGTTAGAAGGATCTGTTAAAATGTCAGCCATGTTTGGGACCTGCCTGCAGAAAGAGTTGTACAGATTTGTGACTTGCATTGAATTTGCCCAGATTGATTAAAAGATAAGAAATACAATTTTGCTGACAATATTGCAGGAATTTACTTAACAATGCAAAGCAAAGCGTGAAATATTGGAATTATTGAATGATAAAGGTAATACAGTTGTCTGGCTAAATGAAAGTATGAACAAAACTCAGGCTCTTATCAAAAATAAAAACTTACTGTGATCAACAGTTACTCAATCCAGTGACTCCCCCTCTTTCACTTTCCATTGTTAGCAAAACCTATTGCTATCACCTCTTCTATAAACATGAATATTTTGTTATAAAAAAATCTGCGGCAAGATTATTATTGTTGTATTCAGTTTTTCATCACAGAAAGTGTAGAAGCAGATTGCTGTTATTTACCACTCAGTAACTCCTGGAACTGAAATCCAAAGAAATCTAACAGGAATTAAACTTCCATTAAGTATTTAATCATACATAGGGCCCAATTACAAATGCGGCGTCGCCCGCAAAATCCTGCTGCCCCCTCCCCGGATTAAGGACATTTTTGGCCATATAATATTTTTGGTCAGGGAGTAATGTTTTTTTTCGCTGCATTTTCAAATTACATTTTCCACAGCTAGGGCTTGTAGGCACGTTGTTAGTGACTCAGTTGTCTCACACTAATCCTTTATGAACGTCCTATTCTCTTTTTACTATGGGTAGAAAAATAAGCTAGATGGAATATTGAATCCACTGGGTTTTCTGTCTTAGCTCCTATTAAAGAGACCATGTTCTCTAGTGAATGAGTGTTCACTGGCACTGTTGCAAATTTAAAAAGTACCTTTATAAACCTCCCATACATAATGTTGTCACTCTGTAAAACATTGATGGTCCAGGAGGAAGAGTAGGTCTGATATTTAGATGTGTGGGGTCACATTTTGGTATTTTGGCCTGGGAGCTAGGTTCTCTAGGAATTTACCTGGCCATATGTATATAAAAAATATAGTAGGGCCATCATATGAATTCCAAAAGTATGCCAAGGGTGTTGTGGAATATATAAATACATGACTGAGAGGCAGAGCTATTGCTCAATAACATACACGTGCATTTGAAGCATTACATATTTATAAAATTATCAAAAAGTATTGGTTTTAAAAAATTCTTACAGGAGAAGAGGCAAAAATCCAGACAATCTTAAAACTTGTGGTATGATTGTGAGCCCTGTGATAGAGAAAAGTCTCATAGAGTAAAACAGGAACTGGTGCTTAAAGTCTTTATAAGACAAGTTATATTTATTTACTTAATAATTATTTTTACATTATAGATGGCCAGGGTTATTATTTTATTAGTTTGATTGACCTAAAAATAGACCTATAAAAAGCCAAATGTTTTTTATCTTCTCCAACAACAGACAAGGAAGTTTATAATACCATAAAGACCATGAAAGAAAATGGGTTTATAGTACAACTGCATACAATAATACAGTCACAAGGGGCATACTATTTACTCATTTAACAGTCACCTTTGCAAAATTTCTATGTATAAATTATATAAAAAATGTCACTAGATGATATATGTATAAACTATCAGCCAGCCAGCATCTACAGTCAGCAGTAGCACACGAGTGACTCTGTGGCAGCCTGAGTTGGTTCCCTACATGAGTTTGTTGCTCCAGACGGACAGTCCTCACTGTCACAGTCACTGTCTCCGCCGCTCCACTGGATCAGATTCAGTCTGCTCTGTCTCCTCTCCTCCCGCTCCTGACTCAATCTCACCTCCATTGCCGCCTTGCCTACTCCCTCAAGCCATGATGTGTGGAACATAGTGGAAGCTGGCTGGTTGAAAATGTCACGTGACCCCGGCGAAAACCAAGTGCAGTGTCAGTGTGGAAAAATGCCGCCCCCCAAAATTTGACGCTCTAGGCACCAGCCTTGTTGGCCTATTCATTAATACGCCCCTGCCCACAACGCAATAAACCTATCAAAGTATTAACCCCTAAATCGCCAAAGCCCACAACACAAATAATTACATTATTAAGCCCCCTAACCTAAGACCCCCTAACCTAATACCCCCTAAATGAACCCAAATTACAAAATACTAAAGTTACTAGCTATTAAAATAAAAAAAAAACTAACACTACTTTCAAAATAAAAAATAAACTAAGTATAAATTAAAGGGACAGTCTAGTCAAAATTAAAATTCTGGTGTAGACTGTCCCTTTAAGCTACAATTACATAAAAATCAAGATTACAGAAAATAAAAAACAAAATTATCAAAATTTAAAAATGTATACCTAATCCCTATGAAAATAAAAAAGCCCCCCCAAATAAAAACACCCTCTAATCTAATGCTAAACTACCAGTAGCCATTAAAAGGACTTTTTGCAGGGCATTGCCCAAAGATAAACAGCTATTTTACATTAAAAATACACAAAGTCCCCCCTAACAGTAACCCCCCACCCACCAAACCCCCCAAAATAAAAGAACCTAACACTAAAAAACCTAAACTACCCATTGCCCTGAAAAGTGCCCACTCAAATCTAAATAAATAACCCCCCCCCCCAACATTTAAAAAAAAAACCCTAAGTCTAACCCCCAGGTTGATACTCACCATTCCTGAAGTCCGGTGGAGAAGGTCCTGTCCCATGTGGTGAAATCTTCTTCCAAGCGGCGACCTCTTCTTTCTTCTTCCAGTAACAATCCGGTGCAGAGTGGAGGGCGGAGCTGTAGACCGATGACCGTGGAGCTGAAGACCGGCGACCCTGGAACTGAAGACCGGTGATTATCTTGGGGCAATGCCATGCAAAAAGCCCTTTTAAGGGCTACTGGTAGTTTAGCATTAGATTAGGGGGTGTTTTTATTTTGGGGGGGCTTTTTTTATTTTCATAGGGATTAGGTATCATTTTTTTAAATTTGATAATTTTGTTTTTTATTTTATGTAATCTTAGATTTTTTTTATTTTATGTAATTGTAGCTTAAAGGGACAGTCTACACCAGAATTTTAATTTTGACTAGACTGTCCCTTTAATTTATACTTAGTTTTTTTTATTTTGAAAGCAGTGTTTTTAAGGGGTGTTAGGTTAGGGGGCTTAGTAATTTAATTATTTATTTGTGTTGTGGGCTTTGGTGGTTTAGGGGTTAATACTTTGATAGTTTTATTGCGTTGTGGGCTTTGGTGGTTTAGGGATTAATACTTTAATAGGTAATTTGCGTTGTTGGCTTTGGCGGCTTAGGGGTTAATACTTAAATAGGTTTAATGCCGTGTGGGTTTGATGGCGGATTTAGGGGTTAATACTTTAGTTAGTACTTGCGGTGTCGGTTTGATGGAGGATATAGGGGTTAATAGTTTAAATAGGCATATTGAGTTGTGGGGGGGTTGTCGGTTTAGGGGTTAATACTTTTATTAGTTCCGATGTGGGTTTGATGGTGGATATAGGGGTTTTACGTGTTGGGCTTATTTTTGGGAGGCGTGTTAGACTTTTACAGAAGATTTGATTTTTTTTTTTTCACTTTTCTTAGGCCGTATATGTAATCTCGCCCCTAGTTTAAAATGTACAATGAAATAGTTGCATTGCCTGCTTTTTCTGTAATTTCACCCCACGCTATTTAATCCCTTGTTGTTTCCACATTTATGGGTTAAATAGTGCAGGTCTGTTTCTGCATGTTTTAGGCACTGAGGCATGCAGAAATAGCAAGGTCTGTCCGCTATCAGTGGCACCCACGCTATAAGAGGGCTTTAATCCACTTGCAACACAAAATGTACACGGTACATTGCTGTCGTTAAGGGATTCAATTAGAACATTTTATTTTCTGCACTTCCTCAAAAAGGCGGCAGTACATTCCAGGGAATTCAGAACCCTGCACAATGATGGCTGGATATGTGTGCATATATGTTCTTAATTGGCCACAGCAAAGGAGACAGATGCACTGAACTGTATATTAGGCATGTGCAGAGGGATCTTGAGGTATGTATATAATACCCAAACATAAGAATTGTTCTCCGGACAACATTCATTTTCCTTAACAAGACTTAATATTTAATGTAATTTTCTTTGTGCAGATGGATTGGTGCATAAAATCTTGTAAGTCAAGTAAGTTATAGGAAGAGGTCAATCCATTTAGAAAAAAAACTTGTTTGTGAACACCCCAAAACTCACCAAAATAAACATTTATTGTGTGTACTGCCTGCTCACAGGTGAGAGGGAAAACTGATTCGATAATCAGTTCTGTTGGTCACTACCTAGATGAATTATGTGGCTTCAACAAATGTCAGTGCATCTGTACACCAATGAAATGGCTAGAAGTGTGTTAGATACAAAAATAAAAACTGTGACAAAACAGCCAAATAAATGTAGCACACTCATAAAGATTCCCTGAAATACAAGCATTGTGCACTGTATGGTTCTAACCTATTCACTAAAGCTCACAGATCTCTCCATTTTAGTGAATACATTGCATGAAATATTATATGAATTAGTGGAACTGAAGATTACATTACAGTTTTAGTGAATCATGATTGATCCAATAGAAAACAAAAGGTTCAGTTTATTATAGATTTGTTTCTAGCAACATCCACTTAAATGTTGATCTGTCCAACGAAATAAGCTTATAAAAGAGACAAAGTAACTCAGTTCTTTAACATTAGCATTTTAACTGCAGTGCACATTCATTATTTATTTTGCCTTATGTTGCTCTAATATACCTTTGCAAATGGTTTCCCTCTTCCCAGAGGGATAGGAGACCCAGAGTGCAGTTATCCTGAGATTCTAATTGGCCTCAACAAACCAGACAATAAATGTGGATTTCACCAGGCTGCTAACAAAATTACAGATTTAAGTGCTTTAAAAAAAAAAAAAAATCATGCATTTTGTTTTTTGTCTTTTGCAATTTAGCTCTTCTAGGGACAGTAAAGTCAAAATTTAACTTTTAGGATTTGGATAGAACATGCAATTTTAAACAACTTTTCTATTTTCTTCATTCTCTTTGTATCTTTGATGAAGATTACAACTAAGTAGGCTCATAAGAGCTCAGCAGTGTGCACATGTCTTTAGTATTCTATGGCAGCAGTGTTTCTTTCATGTAATTAGCAAGAGTCCATGAGCTAGTGACGTATGGGATATATATTCCTACCAGGAGGGGCAAAGTTTCCCAAACCTTAAAATGCCTATAAATACACCCCTCACCACACCCACAATTCAGTTTTACAAACTTTGCCTCCTATGGAGGTGGTGAAGTAAGTTTGTGCTAGATTCTACGTTGATATGCGCTCCGCAGCAGGTTGGAGCCCGGTTTTCCTCTCAGCGTGCAGTGAATGTCAGAGGGATGTGAGGAGAGTATTGCCTGTTTGAATTCAATGATCTCCTTCTACGGGGTCTATTTCATAGGTTCTATGTTATCGGTCGTAGAGATTCATCTCTTACCTCCCTTTTCAGATCAACGATATACTCTTATATATATACCATTACCTCTGCTGATTTTCGTTTCAGTACTGGTTTGGCTTTCTACAAACATGTAGATGAGTGTCCTGGGGTAAGTAAGTCTTATTTTCTGTGACACTCTAAGCTATGGTTGGGCACTTTTTTAATAAAGTTCTAAATATATGTATTCAAACATTTATTTGCCTTGACTCAGGATGTTCAACATTCCTTATTTTCAGACAGTCAGTTTCATATTTGGGATAATGCACTTGAATCAAATATTTTTCTTACCTTAAAAATTTGACTTTTTTCCCTGTGGGCTGTTAGCCTCGCGGGGGCTGAAAATGCTTCATTTTATTGCGTCATTCTTGGCGCGGACTTTTTTGGCGCAAAAAATCTTTTCTGTTTCCAGCGTCATACGTGTCGCCGGAAGTTGCGTCATTTTTTGACGTTCTTTTGCGGCAAAAATGTCGGCGTTCCGGACGTGGCGTCATTTTTGGCGCCAAAAGCATTTAGGCGCCAAATAATGTGGGCGTCTTATTTGGCGCTAAAAAAATATGGGCGTCGCTTTTTGTCTCCACATTATTTAAGTCTCATTTTTTCTTTGCTTCTGGTTGCTAGAAGCTTGTTCCTTGGCATTTTTTCCCATTCCTGAAACTGTCATTTAAGGAATTTGATAAATTTTGCTTTATATGTTGTTTTTTCTCTTACATATTGCAAGATGTCTCACGTTGCATCTGAGTCAGAAGATACTTCAGGAAAATCGCTGTCTGGTGCTGGAACTACCAAAGCTAAGTGTATCTGCTGTAAACTTTTGGTAGCTATTCCTCCAGCTGTTGTTTGTATTAATTGTCATGACAAACTTGTTAATGCAGATAATATTTCCTTTAGTAATGTACCATTACCTGTTGCAGTTCCATCAACATCTAATGTTCAGAATGTTCCTGATAACATAAGAGATTTTGTTTCTGAATCCATCAAGAAGGCTATGTCTGTTATTCCTCCTTCTAGTAAACATAAAAAATCTTTTAAAACTTCTCTTTATACAGATGAATTTTTAAATGAACATCATCATTCTGATTCTAATAACTCTTCTGGTTCAGAGGATTCTGTCTCAGAGGTTGATGCTGATAAATCTTCATATTTATTTAAAATGGAATTTATTCGTTCTTTACTTAAAGAAGTACTAATTGCTTTAGAAATTGAGGATTATGGTCCTCTTGATACTAAATCTAAACGTTTAGATAAGGTCTTTAAATCTCCTGTGGTTATTCCAGAAGTTTTTCCTGTTCGTGGTGCTATTTCTGAAGTAATTTCCAGAGAATGGAATAATTTGGGTAATTCATTTATTCCTTCTAAACGTTTTAAGCAATTATATCCTGTGCAGTCTGACAGATTAGAATTTTGGGACAAAATCCCTAAAGTTGATGGGGCTATTTCTACCCTTGCTAAACATACTACAATTCCTACGTCAGATGGTACTTCGTTTAAGGATACTTTAGATAGGAAAATTGAATCCTTTCTAAGAAAAGCTTATCTGTGTTCAGGTAATCTTCTTAGACCTGCTATATCATTGGCTGATGTTGCTGCAGCTTCAACTTTTTGGTTGGAAACTTTAGCGCAACAAGTAACAGATCATGATTCTCATAATATTATTCTTCTTCTTCAACATGCTAATAATTTTATCTGTGATGCCATTTTTGATATTATCAGAGTTGATGTCAGGTTTATGTCTCTAGCTATTTTAGCTAGAAGAGCTTTATGGCTTAAAACTTGGAATGCTGATATGTCTTCTAAATCGACTCTACTTTCCATTTCTTTCCAGGGTAACAAATTATTTGGTTCTCAGTTGGATTCTATTATCTCAACTGTTACTGGTGGGAAAGGAACTTTTTTACCACAGGATAAAAAATCTAAGGGTAAAAACAGGGCTAATAATCGTTTTCGTTCCTTTCGTTTCAACAAAGAACAAAAACCTGATCCTTCATCCTCAGGAGCAGTTTCAGTTTGGAAACCATCTCCAGTCTGGAATAAATCCAAGCCTTCTAGAAAAGCAAAGCCAGCTTCTAAGTCCACATGAAGGTGCGGCCCTCATTCCAGCTCAGCTGGTAGGGGGCAGGTTACGTTTTTTCAAAGAAATTTGGATCAATTCTGTTCATAATCTTTGGATTCAGAACATTCTTTCAGAAGGGTACAGAATTGGTTTCAAGATAAGACCTCCTGCAAAGAGATTTTTTCTTTCCCGTGTCCCAGTAAATCCAGTGAAAGCTCAAGCATTTCTGAAATGTGTTTCAGATCTAGAGTTGGCTGGAGTAATTATGCCAGTTCCAGTTCTGGAACAGGGGCTGGGGTTTTATTCGAATCTCTTCATTGCACCAAAGAAGGAGAATTCCTTCAGACCAGTTCTGGATCTAAAAATATTGAATCGTTATGTAAGGATACCAACGTTCAAAATGGTAACTGTAAGGACTATCTTGCCTTTTGTTCAGCAAGGGCATTATATGTCCACAATAGATTTACAGGATGCATATCTGCATATTCCGATTCATCCAGATCATTATCAGTTCCTGAGATTCTCTTTTCTGGACAAGCATTACCAGTTTGTGGCTCTGCCGTTTGGCCTAGCTACAGCTCCAAGAATTTTTACAAAGGTTCTCGATGCCCTTCTGTCTGTAATCAGAGAACAGGGTATTGTGGTATTTCCTTATTTGGACGATATCTTGGTACTTGCTCAGTCTTTACATTTAGCAGAATCTCATATGAATCGACTTGTGTTGTTTCTTCAAGATCATGGTTGGAGGATCAATTCACTAAAAAGTTCATTGATTCCTCAGACAAGGGTAACCTTTCTGGGTTTCCAGATAGATTCAGTGTCTATGACTCTGTCTTTGTCAGACAAGAGACGTCTAAAATTGATTTCAGCTTGTCGAAACCTTCAGTCACAATCATTCCCTTCGGTAGCCTTATGCATGGAAATTCTAGGTCTTATGACTGCTGCATCGGACGCGATCCCCTTTGCTCGTTTTCACATGCGACCTCTTCAGCTCTGTATGCTGAATCAATGGTGCAAGGATTACACAAAGATATCTCAATTAATATCTTTAAAACCGATTGTACGACACTCTCTAACGTGGTGGACAGATCACCATCGTTTAATTCAGGGGGCTTCTTTTGTTCTTCCGACCTGGACTGTAATTTCAACAGATGCAAGTCTTACAGGTTGGGGAGCTGTGTGGGGATCTCTGACGGCACAAGGAGTTTGGGAATCTCAGGAGGTGAGATTACCGATCAATATTTTGGAACTCCGTGCAATTTTCAGAGCTCTTCAGTCTTGGCCTCTTCTGAAGAGAGAATCGTTCATTTGTTTTCAGACAGACAATGTCACAACTGTGGCATACATCAATCATCAAGGAGGGACTCACAGTCCTCTGGCTATGAAAGAAGTATCTCGAATTCTGGTTTGGGCGGAATCCAGCTCCTGTCTAATCTCTGCGGTTCATATCCCAGGTATAGACAATTGGGAAGCGGATTATCTCAGTCGCCAAACGTTGCATCCGGGCGAATGGTCTCTTCACCCAGAGGTATTTCTTCAGATTGTTCAAATGTGGGAGCTTCCAGAAATAGATCTGATGGCGTCTCATCTAAACAAGAAACTTCCCAGGTATCTGTCCAGATCCCGGGATCCTCAGGCGGAAGCAGTGGATGCATTATCACTTCCTTGGAAGTATCATCCTGCCTATATCTTTCCGCCTCTAGTTCTTCTTCCAAGAGTAATCTCCAAGATCCTGAAGGAATGCTCGTTTGTTCTGCTGGTAGCTCCGGCATGGCCTCACAGGTTTTGGTATGCGGATCTTGTCCGGATGGCCTCTTGCCATCCGTGGACTCTTCCGCTAAGACCAGACCTTCTGTCGCAAGGTCCTTTTTTCCATCAGGATCTCAAATCCTTAAATTTAAAGGTATGGAGATTGAACGCTTGATTCTTGGTCAAAGAGGTTTCTCTGACTCTGTGATTAATACTATGTTATAGGCTCGTAAATCTGTATCTAGAGAGATATATTATAGAGTCTGGAAGACTTATATTTCTTGGTGTCTTTCTCATCATTTTTCTTGGCATTCTTTTAGAATTCCGAGAATTTTACAGTTTCTTCAGGATGGTTTAGATAAAGGTTTAACCGCAAGTTCTTTGAAAGGACAAATCTCTGCTCTTTCTGTTCTTTTTCACAGAAAGATTGCTAATCTTCCTGATATTCATTGTTTTGTACAAGCTTTGGTTCGTATAAAACCTGTCATTAAGTCAATTTCTCCTCCTTGGAGTTTGAATTTGGTTCTGGGGGCTCTTCAAGCTTTTCCTTTTGAACCCATGCATTCATTGGACATTAAATTACTTTCTTGGAAAGTTTTGTTCCTTTTGGCGATCTCTTCTGCCAGAAGAGTCTCTGAATTATCCGCTCTTTCTTGTGAGTCTCCTTTTCTGATTTTTCATCAGGATAAGGCGGTGTTGCGAACTTCTTTTGAATTTTTACCTAAGGTTGTGAATTCCAACAACATTAGTAGAGAAATTGTGGTTCCCTCACTATGTCCTAATCCTAAGAATTCTAAGGAGAAATCGTTGCATTCTTTGGATGTTGTTAGAGCTTTGAAATATTATGTTGAAGCTACTAAATCTTTCCGAAAGACTTCTAGTCTATTTGTTATCTTTTCCGGTTCTAGAAAAGGCCAGAAAGCTTCTGCCATTTCTTTGGCATCTTGGTTGAAATCTTTAATTCATTATGCCTATGTCGAGTCGGGTAAAACTCCGCCTCAAAGGATTACAGCTCATTCTACTAGGTCAGTTTCTACTTCCTGGGCGTTTAGGAATGAAGCTTCGGTTGATCAGATTTGCAAAGCAGCAACTTGGTCTTCTTTGCATACTTTTACTAAATTCTACCATTTTGATGTATTTTCTTCTTCTGAAGCAGTTTTTGGTAGAAAAGTACTTCAGGCAGCGGTTTCAGTTTGAATCTTCTGTTTATGTTTTTCATTAAACTTTATTTTGGGTGTGGATTATTTTCAGCAGGAATTGGCTGTCTTTATTTTATCCCTCCCTCTCTAGTGACTCTTGCGTGGAAAGATCCACATCTTGGGTAGTCATTATCCCATACGTCACTAGCTCATGGACTCTTGCTAATTACATGAAAGAAAACATAATTTATGTAAGAACTTACCTGATAAATTCATTTCTTTCATATTAGCAAGAGTCCATGAGGCCCGCCCTTTTTTTGTGGTGGTTATGATTTTTTTGTATAAAGCACAATTATTTCAATTCCTTATTTTATATGCTTTCGCACTTTTTTCTTATCACCCCACTTCTTGGCTATTCGTTAAACTGAATTGTGGGTGTGGTGAGGGGTGTATTTATAGGCATTTTAAGGTTTGGGAAACTTTGCCCCTCCTGGTAGGAATGTATATCCCATACGTCACTAGCTCATGGACTCTTGCTAATATGAAAGAAATGAATTTATCAGGTAAGTTCTTACATAAATTATGTTTTTGCAACATTTTTTGTAGCTGTGTTATACAATATTGCAAAACACTGCTGCCATAGAGTACTAAAGACACGTGCACACCCCTGAGCTCTTATGAGCCTACATAGTTTTAATCTTCAATAAAAGATACCTAGAGAACGAAGAAAATTTGATAACAGAAGTAAATTGGAAAGTTGTTTAAAATTGCATGCTCTATCCGAATCACGAAAGTTTAATTTTGACTTTACTGTCCTTTTAATTATATACCAAGCATATATAAATAGACATATGTAATATTATGCATTGCAGCTCCTCCAGCAAAGGATAACAAGAGCTTGAAGCAAATTTGATAAAAGAAGTATATTGGAAACTTATTTACAATTGCATGCTCTATCTGAATCAGAAAAGAAAATATTGGGGTTTCCTGTCCCTTTAAAGGGTCATCATAGCAACAAAATTACATTCTGTAATTCATTAAAGCATGTCATTTTAAGACTATCCGCCCTGCACTACTGTGTTTTTAACCCCTGCACAATCACTGATGTAGTCACATGCGCTAGTTACACAGCTGAGTCGTGTCATTTTTCAACTATTATGGCCCTCTATTCAAAGGCCACAGGAACTATATAACTATTTGTTTGGTCTTGTGTGCAAATAAATACATAAATAAAATAAAAATTAGACATGCTATTCTATCAGCTGGAGCTGATCAAAACTGAAACACACATTAGCAATCCTGTGTTTCTGTACATAAAATATATAAAATGTGTATGTGGAATCTGGAATAAATAGTGCAGGTTTTGTAACACAAATCATTGCCTGAATTGCTGAACACAACTTCACAAAAAGAATATGTAATGGTCTAGGTATAAATACTTTACATAGATTAATTAAACTGACAGTCCTATTAATAGGATATAATACAAACAACATATATTTTTCAGGCAGAAACTAGAATTGCCAGGTGTACACAGTTGTTTGGCAAAGACTCAAAAGTAATCAAAAGAAAAGTTTATTTTGCAGACATCCTGACCTCACATGGCTTGAGCAATGGTAGAGGAGCTTAGTTCTGCACCGGGTCTGATTTACATCATTGGAGCACTAACTGATCTCTCACGCAACCAGTCTCTCTACCTAAACATTAGTCTTTATAGGAGGAGCTTTTGGATGACTAATTCAGTATCTCATTGGGTTTGCATTATGATTGCAGAATGTGAGGAACCAAGCCAGGCCCATTCTTAGTTAGGGCCATTGGCAGTAGTGTTGGCTATGTTTTTGTCTTTTTAGTTCCCATGAAATAGATCTTTACTGAGGCAAGTTTATATTTCCTTGTCAGTGACAGTTCAAACCTTTAAGTTGTAAATTGTTCTTAAAATGCAATGTTTTACTGTGTTGCATGCCCAGTGCGCTACACAAAGCATGGAAAGAGGTAAAGGAGGATTTTAAAAATTAATTAAAATGTTACAAATAGATAGACGAAGATGTTTCCCCATTGTACCACCCTGTAACTGATATTTAGAGTGCGGCTTTTTTTGCTACAGTTTGATATCCAAAACCGATACTGGTTACCATTTGGAGGTTAAAGACGATACTCCTGAAGCACCACTTCTGCTAAGGCGGACAACCAACAAGCGAGGATTCGATCTTCACATTCAGTAATTTCCGGATTACCTTCAAAACCCGTTATTCTTGCATCAGGATCTCCGGAACTCTCATAAACTCGTTTGTCTGTTACTAACACACTGTACATTTGCTCTGCTATTGTATCTGTATTGATTTTAATGATGTTTTAATTTTTGTTTTAATGTATTTCAGGATCTCATTATTATTTTAAAGTGAATCTGATTATAGTAAATATTTGTTTTTCCAATATAATCCAGCCTGATACTACATATATTCAGCTTGTGAGCGCCATAGTTCATAGACCTTCCCTGTTTTTTACAGGGAAGTTCTATTTAGAATTTTGCAACTGATATTTAGCTCTTATGTCAATTTTTTGACCCTCCACATTTTATTGATCTAGAACTATCCATGTTCCTTGCACATAAAGATTGTTATAAGCATTAATTTAAGTAGAAGACCAGGCTAAACAACTTCTGATCCATACGAACCTTGAAGCATGTCCGTCACCCGAATGTGACTTTCCTGCTCATTATCCATTACTGTACAACGGCTATATTTGATTTTTGTGTAATGGAACACTCAAGAATGCAAACATTTTACAAGCAGGAAATTCCTGAAATTCAGAGCCATAAGAAAACATTCTAGGTTTGGTTGTTTTAACAGTGTTATTAAATGAATTTCCTAAGGTTTACTACAAATCATTGGATTCAAATCTTGGGTGACTAACTGAACATAGGTTATGCAAATTGCATCTCATCGTTTATTTTACATTTAAGTAAATATTTCATTTTTCACCCACTGGAACTGAATATAGAACAAATACTCTACAGACTTGTGAAATAGAAAAAAAATGTTCACCTCAACCACCCATAACAGGGAACTTTATTAGTTTTAAAATATTTGTCTAAGCTCATTTGGAAGGAGAAATTGGTAAAGATTAAAGTTTCACCCTAAGGGGGATGTGCTGCTTTTTAGGACTTGCCAAAAGGAAAGTTCCTTTGAAAAATATATAAGTGAACAATTCATACATAGGACAAGCTAAAGAAACATAGATATAAATGACAGATACAACCTTTTGTTAATCTGCCGATTTTATCAGAATCTATTTTAAATGTAATATGTTTAAAGAGCATCTAAACCCTTATAGGGACATAAATGTGCCAAAAGAAGATGATCTAGTTTTTTTTAGAGAACTTTATTATAAAGTCAGCTACAGCGCAGCAATGCACTTTTGGGACATTACTGAACAAATCTGGTGAGACAATGAAATGAGGCATACGTGCGTATCAACCAATCCCCAGCTAGATTCCAGTAATGCAATACTGTTTCTGAAACTACCCGCAAACGTTTTTTCAACAAAGAATACCAAAAGAACAAAGTTAATTTGATATTAAAAGTAAAAGTCTTTTAAAATTGCATGCTCTATCTGAATCATTAAAATTTAATTTTGTTCATGTCACATTTCCTGCTACCACTATTTTCCATACATCTACACTGTCATGCAGTGGTTCCATAGCAAAAGTTTGTGCTGCCATTGCGCGATTTTTTTGGCTTGATGCCATTTTTTTGTCATTGTGTGCAGCTGCATTGCAGTGGTGACACATTTTTCTCGACATTTAAATATATATATTGACAAAGACCTCAGCAATCCCTTGCCTATTTGTTAATTGAGTTTCCTTTGCGTGCTGTTCTGCATTTTGCTTCTGGACTCTGACTTCTGCTATGACTTGCTTTCCTGCTTGTCTTCAGATTTTGTTCTGACTTTCCCCATGAGTTGCCAACCTCTTTGCTTGACCTTGGCCATGCTTGCTCCTTGTCCTTAGGGTTTGTCTTGCA
Source organism: Bombina bombina (assembly GCF_027579735.1). Taxonomy (NCBI): domain Eukaryota; kingdom Metazoa; phylum Chordata; class Amphibia; order Anura; family Bombinatoridae; genus Bombina; species Bombina bombina. The sequence goes on from NC_069499.1 coordinate 1,233,859,890, forward strand.
ACGTACTATTGCTAATCCTGCCTGACTGACTAAAAGTATATTTTTTCGAGTACCAATACCTGTGGGCTACATCTAGGGCTCCAGCCTACACTGGCATTTCAATTATTACTCATTACCCTCTACTGCATTACAATATCTAAAACTAGCTTTTGTGAAGGAGCTTTACAAATGTGGATCAGGGCATAAGAATGAGTTGACCGTGCTTCAGATTTTCAGCTATCTAATGGAGTTATAAGGAGGGTGTTAATATCGAGTTAATCCATAATTAAGAGTATCTAGAAGATCTGTAGTAGATAAGTTACAGGGAGAGAGTGTGTATTCTGTAAGGGATGAATATAAGACAGGGTGGAATAAAGGGAAATGGTATGCATATAGTGATATTCTGAACAATGTAGAGGTGCTGAGAGAGAGAATGCATTATCTTTAGGGGTGAAGTTACGATGTATGATAATGCGCAGGGTTACAGTGGGGAAGAGTTAGAGAGAGGGTGGATGTATAAGATATGTTATATGTTCTACAAGTAGGTGCTCAAAAAAATATAAATCATTTGTAAGGGATGCTAATCTATTAAGCAGTGAAGCATTGAGTCTTTACCCCTAGACACTAAATAGCAGAACAAGAAAGTCTTAAACTAGGGCTACAAAAATAGTAGAGGATTTAAGCTTTAAGGACAGGTTAGCCAAATTAGGTATCTTTACACTACAAAAAGAAGTTGCATTAGAGGTGATATGTGCTTTCCTGTAGTATATCAGCCTGGTCCCATGTAGCAGTACAGTCCCGCCCCAAAATATGAGGCAATCTGAACGAAAGATACGTCAAAGCCCCAGACCTGAGCTGCTTCTGGGGTGATAACTAGCCATAGAACAAGTTTTATGCTATTGTTCATTCCCTGGTTGAGCGCTTCTTTCTTTTTAAGTGTGCAATTTATGACCCTTGGGGAAGTCTCCCTAAGGGTGATTGCGGGAAACCAGATGTGGACCCGTTGCCCAAAGTTCCTAGAGGAATATGGCTGCACCTTACTGACAAGGACCACACTAGACCAAAACGTGTTTGCCTGTTCTCTTGTTCAGAGAGGGATTGCCTAGTATTTTGGGGATAGAATTTATATACTACAGGAAATATCTTCTTTGTTAAAGGCACATGTTGGGTGAATAGAGGCTACTTCTGGGGTGGTAAATAGCCATAGAACAAGCTATTCCACTATTTTTCATTCCCTGGTTGAGTGTTTCTCTCTTTTTGTGTATGCTTTTTTCATTAACATTGACGCAATAAACAAATATGGGATGAAACAAAAGACATTATTTTGTGTTAAATTATTCATCCTATTTATATCCTATCACATATCTATTGAGCACTATAAGTATTTGTTGCTTCTTTAAATACAGAAATGTAGGGAAGGTACATATTTGCCTTTCTAATACCTGTGAAGGGCCTCTTTAACAGATCTTTTTAGATAACCTCATAAGTCATACAAATTTGACGGAGCAGATTTTCTCACACAGCTGCCCTGCTTGATAGAAAAGAATCACACTGACAAATAGAGATTGCCTAATATAAGTTCAGTGGCCTGTCCTAAGAAGCATGTCTGGTTTACAGCTAGATCCTTAATATTACAACACACTGTATATTTTGCTTCTGATATATTGTCCCTACATAACATTACAAACATTGCATGTCAAAAATGCTATGTCTCAAAGACAAATGTACAATCCCTTGGTCGTTAATAAATAGCTGCAATGCATTACATAGTTACTGTTCTCTTTGGCAGCCAAGGGGTAAGACGTAATTGGCTAAGAGATGACAAATATAAATGTATTATTGTATGTCTATCCTCAAGATTCCTTGCCCTAGATTCAAGTTCACCCAATCATCCTTTTTTATTTGTTTTCATAGTCCAAAACCTTTTTTTTAATGATCACAACCGGAATGTTAGGCTTTATTTTCAGATTATTTCAGATTGCAGTACAGTGTCAGATATAGTAAACTATAAACACAAAATCATTATAATGCATTTTACAAGTATAAATTTAAATATTTTTTGCTAATATCAAATCTTACTTTAATTAAATAATTATTAAATGGCCTATTGAAATTGCCCGTTGAAAACCCCAATCTGCCACTCCTCCTGGCTGAAAGGGTTTTTTTCTTAAAACTTTCAAAAGTCCCATTGGCCAATCTACTAAATTTCAATCACCCCAGTTCTTTATCTGACTATTGTCACTGCCCACCTGGGGCAACCTAATCCTGCCAGGCCACATCCAGTCCCCCCATGACATGACCTGCACCCTTCTGCAACATGTCCATTCTCACCCTTCCTCCAAGGCTCCACCCACAATTCACCAGTGGGCGTCCTGGAGGTGCCCCCCTCCAATAAGAAATCTGTTGGGATGCAACTGGCAAAAAGAGGGCTAAATTACAAGTGGCACGCTAAAGTTAGCATGCACCACGATAAGCAATATTACAAATTGAAAGTAAACAAAATTTGCACTTGTCGTGTTAGAATAAAGACCTTGCGTAAAGTGTAAGGCTTAAAAAAAATGTTCACCAAACACAAGATAAACACAATAAAACAAAGTGTGATATATATATATATATATATATATATATACTTTCTGATAAACCTATTTATATTAATAATAATTAATACATTTTATAAGGTTTAAAAGGAGTATAGCATATGACAGGGTGTTTAAAGGGCCAGTCTACATTAAAATTGTTATTGTTTAAAAAGATAGATAATGCCTTTACTACCCATTCCCCATCTTTGCACAACAAACATTGTTAGATTAATATACTTTATAACATTTAAACCTCTAAATTTCTGCCTGTATCAAAGGCTCTATTGACAGTCTCTAAATCACATGCTTTTTATTTGCTTTTCACATTAGGAGACTGCTAGTTCATGTGGCCCATATAGATAACTGACGGCTAGATCACGAGTTCTGCGTTAGCCTTAAAAAGCAGCGTTGAGAGGTCCCAACGCTGCTTTTTAATGCCTGCTGGTATTACGAGTCCTGCAGGTACAGGTGTACCGCTCACTTTTCTTCCGCGACTCAAGGCTACCGCAAATCCCCTTATGTCAATTGTGTATCCTATCTTTTTAATGGGATTTGCCTAATGCTGGTATTATGAGTCTTGGTAGAAGAGAGCGGTAGACCCTCTCCTGTCAAGACTCCTACCGCATTTGAAAGTCAGTAGTTAAGAGTTTTATGGGCTAACGCCGGTACATAACGCTCTTAACTAAAGTGCTAAAAAGTACACTAACACCCAAAAACTACCTATTAACCCCTAAACCGAGCCCCCCCACATCGCAAACAATAAAATAAATTTTTTAACCCCTAATCTGCCGACCGGACATCGCCGCCACTTTAATAAATATATTAACCCCTAAACCGCCGCACTCCTTCCTCGCAAACACTAGTTACATTTTATTAACCCCTAATCTGCCGTTCCTAACATCGCCGACACCTACCTACATTTATTAACCCCTAATCTGCCGCACCCAACTTCGCCGCTACCATATTAAATGTATTAACCCCTAAACCTAAGTCTAACCCTAACCCTAACCCCCCTAACTTAAATATAATTTAAATAAATATAAATAAAATTACTATCATTAACTACATTATTCCTATTTAAAACTAAATACTTACCTATAAAATAAACCCTAATATAGCTACAATATAACTAATAGTTACATTATAGCTATTTTAGGATTTTTTTTTATTTTACAGGCAACTTTGTATTTATTTTAACTAGGTACAATAGTTATTAAATAGTTATTAACTATTTAATAACTACCTATCTAAAATAAATACAAATTGGCCTGTAAAATAAACCCTAACCTAAAGAAAATAAAAAATAAATTACAAATTTTAAAAATAATTACACCTAATCTAAGCCCCCTATTAGAATAAAAAATCCCCCAAAATAAAAAAAATTCCCTACCCTATACTAAATTACAAATAGCCCTTAAAAGGGCCTTTTGCGGGGCATTGCCCCAAAGGAATCAGCTCTTTTATCTGCAAAAAAAATTACAAAAAATACACACCCCTACTCTAAAACCCACCCAATCCCCCCTTAAAAAAACCTAACACTAACTCCCTGAAGATCACCCTACCTTGAGCCGTCTTCACCCAGCCGGGCACAAGTGGTCCTCCATACGGCAGAAGTCTTCATCCGATCGGGGCAGAAGAGGTCCTGCAGACGGCAGAAGGCTTCATCCAGGCGGCATCTTCTTTCTTCATCCTTCCGGAGCGGAGTGGGTCCATCTTCAATCCAGCCGACGCGGAGCATCCTCTTCAAACTAAGTCCTAACGAAGAATGAAGGTTCCTTTAATTGACGTCATCCAAGATGGCGTCCCTTGAATTCCGATTGGCTGATAGAATCCTATCAGCCAATTGGAATTAAGGTAGGAAAAATCCTATTGGCTGATGCTATCAGCCAATCGGATTGAAGTTCAATCCGATTGGCTGATACAATCAGCCAATAGGATTGACCTTGCATTCTATTGGCTGATTGGAAAAGGTAATTTATTTAATTATAGTGTAGTGTTAGGTGTAATTGTAACTTAGATTAGGATTTATTTTACAGGTTAATAACTATTTAATAACTATTCTACCTAGTTAAAATAAATACAAAGTTGCCAGTAAAATAAAAATAAATCCTAAAATATCTATAATGTAACTATTAGTTATATTGTAGCTATATTAGGGTTTATTTTATAGGTAAGTATTTAGTTTTAATATATATGCCTAGATTTAGAGTTAAATATAATTTTTATCTAACAAAATAAAATAAATCTTATTAAATAAATGAATCCTATTTAAAGCTAAATACTTACCTGTAAAATAAACTCTAATATAGCTACAATATAAATAATAATTATGTTGTAGCTATTTTAGGATTAATATTTATTTTACAGGCAACTTTGTATTTATTTTAACTAGGTACAATAGCTATTAAATAGTTATTAACTATTTAATAACTACCTAGCTAAAATAAATACAAAATTACCAGTAAAATAAATCCTAACCTAAGTTACAATTAAACCTAACACTACACTATCATTAAATAAATTAAATACAAATACCTACAAATAAATACAAATAAATACACCAACTAAAGTACAAAAAATAAAAAAAGAACTAAGTTACAAAAAATACAAAAATAATTTACAAACATTATAAAAATATTACAACAATTTTAAGCTAATTACACCTACTCTAAGCCCCCTAATAAAATAACAAAGCCCCCCAAAATAAAAAAATCCCTACCCTATTCTACATTTAAAAGATACCTGCTCTATTACCTTACCAGCCCTTAAAAGTGCCTTTTGCGGGGCATGCCCCAAAGAAAACAGCTCTTTTGCCTGTAAAATAAAAATATAACCCCCCCAACATTAAAACCGACCACCCACACACCCCTACTCTAACCCAAACCCCCCTTAAATAAACCTAACACTACCCCCCTGAAGATCTTCCTACCTTGAGTCGTCTTCACTCAACCAAGCCGAATTCTTCATCCAATCCGGGCGATGTCTTCATCCAAGCGGGGGCTGAAGAGGTCCATCATCCAGCTGAAGTCTTCATCCAAGCGGGGGCTGAAGAGGTCCATCATCCGGCTGAAGTCTTCATCCAAGCGGGGGCTGAAGAGGTCTTCCATCCGGCTGAAGTCTTCTATCAAGCAGCATCTTCAATCTTCTTTCTTCCGGCTCCATCTTCATCCCGCCGACGCGGAACATCCTTCCTCCACAACGAAATCCCGACGAATGAAGGTTCCTTTAAAGGACGTCATCCAAGATGGCGTTCCTCTAATTCCGATTGGCTGATAGGATTCTATCAGCCAATCGGAATTAAGGTAGGAATAATCTGATTGGCTGATTGAATCAGCCAATCAGATTCAAGTTCAATCCGATTGGCTGATCCAATCAGCCAATCAGATTGAGCTTGCATTCTATTGGCTGTTCTGATCAGCCAATAGAATGTGAGCTCAATCTGATTGGCTGATCCAATCAGCCAATCGGATTGAACTTGAATCTGATTGGCTGATTCAATCAGCCAATCAGAATTTTCCTACCTTAATTCCGATTGGCTGATAGAATCCTATCAGCCAATCAGAATTCGAGGGACGCCATCTTGGATGACGTCCCTTAAAGGAATCTTCATTCGTCGGGAGTTCACCATGGAAGAAGGATGTTCCGCGTCGGCGGGATGAAGATGGAGCCGGAAGAAAGAAGATTGAAGATGCCGCTTGATAGAAGACTTCAGCCGGATGATGGACCTCTTCAGCCCCCGCTTGGATGAAGACATCGCCCGGATTGGATGAAGAATTCGGCTCGGCTGAGTGAAGACGACTCAAGGTAGGAAGATCTTCAGGGGGTAGTGTTAGGTTTATTTAAGGGGGGTTTGGGTTAGATTAGGGGTATGTTGGTGGTGGGTTGTAATGTTGGGGGGGTATTGTATGTTTTTTTTTACAGGAAAAAGAGCAGAATTCTTTGGGGCATGCCCCGCAAAAGGCACTTTTAAGGGCTGGTAAGGTAAAAGAGCTTTACAATTTTTATTTTAGAATAGGGTAGGGCATTTTTTTTATTTTGGGGGCTTTGCTATTTTTTTAGGGGGCTTAGAGTAGCTGTAATTAGTTTAAAATTCTTGTACAGTAATCTTTTTTTATTTTTTGTAATTTAGTTCCTAGGGGCTCCTAATGCTGGTTTTGGGCTACCGCTGGTATTTAGAGTCAGTCAGGAAAGGGTCTAACGCTCACTTGCAGCCGCGACTTTTCCATACCGCAGATCCCCTTACGTCAATTGCGTATCCTATCTTTTCAATGGGATGTTTCTAACACCGGTATTTAGAGTCATGGCTGAAGTGAGCGTTAGAAATCTAACGACAAAACTTCAGCCGCAGAGAAAAGCCAGGAGTTAAGAGCTTTCTGGGCTAACGCCGGTTCATAAAGCTCTTAACTACTGTGCTCTAAAGTACACTAACACCCATAAACTACCTATGTACCCCTAAACCGAGGTCCCCCCACATCGCCACCACTCTATTAAAATTTTTTAACCCCTAATCTGCCGACCGCACACCGCCGCCACCTACGTTATCCCTATGTACCCCTAATCTGCTGCCCTTAGCACAGCCGGCCCCTATATTATATTTATTAACCCCTAATCTGCCACCCCAAACGTCGCCGCCACCTACCTACACTTATTAACCCCTAATCTGCCGACCGGAACTCACCGCTACTATAATAAATGTATTAACCCCTAAAGCTAAGTCTAACCTAAATTATTAACCCCTAATCCGCCTCACTCCCGCCTCAAAAACCCTATAACAAATAGTATTAACCCCTAATCTGCCGACCGGACCTCGCCAACACTATAATAAATGTATTAACCCCTAAAGCTAACCCTAACACTAACACCCCCCTAAGCTAAAACAGAATTTATGCTTACCTGATAAATTGCTTTCTCCAACGGTGTGTCCGGTCCACGGCGTCATCCATAACTTGTGGGAATATTCTCTTCCCCAACAGGAAATGGCAAAGAGCACAGCAAAAGCTGTCCATATAGTCCCTCCTAGGCTCCGCCCACCCCAGTCATTCGACCGACGGACAGGAGAAAAAACAGGAGAAACTATAGGGTGCCGTGGTGACTGTAATTAAAGAAAGAAATTCATCAAACCTGATTAAAAAACCAGGGCGGGCCGTGGACCGACACACCGTTGGAGAAAGCAATTTATCAGGTAAGCATAAATTCTGTTTTCTCCAACATTGGTGTGTCCGGTCCACGGCGTCATCCATAACTTGTGGGAACCAATACCAAAGCTTTAGGACACAGATGAAGGGAGGGAGCCAATCAGGTTACCTAAACGGAAGGCACCACGGCTTGCAAAACCTTTCTCCCAAAAATAGCCTCTGAAGAAGCAAAAGTATCAAATTTGTAGAATGTGGCAAAAGTGTGGAGGGAAGACCAAGTCGCTGCCTTACATATCTGATCAACAGAAGCCTCATTCTTGAAGGCCCATGTGGAAGCCACAGCCCTAGTAGAGTGAGCTGTGATGCGTTCGGGAGGCTGCCGTCCGGCAGTCTCATAAGCCAATCGGATGATGCTTTTCAGCCAAAAGGAAAGAGAGGTAGCAGTAGCTTTTTGACCTCTCCTCTTGCCAGAATAAATGACAAACAGAGAAGACGTTTGTCTGAAATCCTTTGTTGCTTTTAAATAGAACTTTAAAGCACGAACTACATCTAAATTGTGTAACAAACGTTCCTTCTTTGAAACTGGATTCGGACACAAAGAAGGCACAACTATTTCCTGGTTAATATTCTTGTTAGAAACAACCTTTGGAAGGAAACCAGGTTTAGTACGCAAAACAACCTTATCTGAATGGAACACCAGATAGGGCGGATTACACTGCAGAGCAGATAACTCAGAAACTCTTCTAGCAGAAGAAATAGCAACCAAAAACAGAACCTTCCAAGATAACATCTTGATATCTATGGAATGTAGAGGTTCAAACGGAACCCCTTGAAGAACTGAAAGAACTAAATTCAGACTCCAGGGAGGAGTCAAAGGTCTGTAAACAGGCTTGATCCTGACCAAAGCCTGAACAAAAGCTTGAGCATCTGGCACAGCTGCCAGTCATTTGTGTAACAAGACAGATAAAGCAGAAATCTGTCCCTTTAGAGAACTCGCTGATAATCCCTTATCCAAACCTTCTTGGAGAAAGGAAAGGATCCTAGGAATTTTGATCTTACTCCATGAGAATCCCTTGGATTCACACCAACAGATATATCTTTTCCATATTTTATGGTAAATTTTTCTAGTTACAGGTTTTCTGGCTTGTACCAGAGTATCTATCACAGAATCCAAAAACCCACGCTTAGATAAAATCAAGCATTCAATTTCCAAGCCGTCAGCTGGAGGGAAACTAGATTTGGATGTTCGAATGGACCCTGTACTAGAAGATCCTGTCTCAAAGGTAGCTTCCATGGTGGAGCCGATGACATATTCACCAGGTCTGCATACCAAGTCCTGCATGGCCACGCAGGAGCTATCAAGATCACCGAGGCCCTCTCCTGTTTGATCCTGGCTACCAGCCTGGGAATGAGAGAAAATGGTGGAAACACATAAGCTAGGTTGAAGGCCCAAGGCGCTACTAATGCATCCACTAGAGTCGCCTTGGGATCCCTGGATCTGGACCCGTAGCAAGGAACCTTGAAGTTCTGACGAGACGCCATCAGATCCATGTCTGGAATGCCCCATAATTGTGTCAACTGGGCAAATATCTCCGGGTGGAGTTCCCACTCCCCCGGATGGAATGTTTGACGACTCAGATAATCCGCCTCCCAGTTTTCCACTCCTGGGATGTGGATCGCAGATAGGTGGCAGGAGTGATCCTCCGCCCATTTTATGATTTTGGTCACTTCTCTCATCACCAGGGAACTCCTTGTTCCCCCCTGATGGTTGATGTAAGCAACAGTCGTCATGTTGTCTGATTGGAATCTTATGAATCTGGCCTTTGCTAGTTGAGGCCAAGCCCTGAGAGTATTGAATATCGCTCTCAGTTCCAGAATGTTTATCGGGAGAAGAGACTCTTCCCGAGACCATAGACCCTGATCTTTCAGGGAGTCCCAGACCGCGCCCCAGCCCACTAGACTGGCGTCGGTCGTGACGATGACCCACTCTGGTCTGCAGAAGCTCATTCCCTGGGACAGGAGATCCTGGGTTAGCCACCAATGGAGTGAGTCTCTGGTCTTCTGATCTACTTGAATCACTGGAGACAAGTCTGTATAGTCCCCATTCCACTGTTTCAGCATGCACAGTTGTAATGGTCTTAGATGAATTTGCGCAAAAGGAACTATGTCCATTGCTGCAACCATCAACCATACTACTTCCATGCACTGAGCTATGGAAGGTCGTGGAACAGAGTGAAGAACTTGACAAGCGTTTAGAAGTTTTGACTTTCTGACATCTGTCAGGAAAATCTTCATTTCTAAAGAATCTATTATTGTCCCCAAGAAAGGAACTCTTGTCGACGGAGACAGGGAACTCTTTTCTATGTTCACCTTCCACCCGTGAGATCTGAGAAAGGCCAGAACGATGTCTGTGTTAGCCTTTGCCTTTGAAAGAGACGACGCTTGTATCAAAATGTCATCCAAGTAAGGTGCCACTGCAATGCCCCTTGGTCTTAGAACCGCTAGAAGGGACCCGAGTACCTTTGTGAAAATCCTTGGAGCAGTGGCTAGCCCGAATGGGAGAGCCACAAAACTGGTAATGTTTGTCCAGAAAGGCGAACCTTAGGAACTGATGATGATCTTTGTGGATAGGAATATGTAGATACGCATCCTTTAGATCCACGGTAGTCATAAATTGACCCTCCTGGATTGTAGGTAAAATCGTTCAAATAGTTTCCATTTTGAATGATGGCACTCTGAGAAATTTGTTTAGAATCTTTAAATCCAGAATTGGTCTGAAAGTTACCTCTTTTTTGGGAACTACAAACAGATTTGAGTAAAACCCCATTCCTTGTTCCACAGTTGGAACTGGGTGTATCACTCCCATTTTTAACAGGTCTTCTACACAATGTAAGAATGCCTGTCTCTTTATTTGGTTTGAAGATAAATGAGACATGTGGAACCTTCCCTTTGGGGGTAGCTCCTTGAATTCCAGAAGATAATCCTGAGAAACTATTTGTAGTGCCCAGGGATCCTGAACATCTCTTGCCCAAGCCTGAGCGAAGAGAGAGAGTCTGCCCCCTACTAGATCCGGTCCCGGATCGGGGGCTACTCCTTCATGCTGTTTTGGTAGCAGCAGCAGGCTTCTTGGCCTGCTTACCCTTGTTCCAGCCTTGCATCGGTTTCCAAGCTGGTTTGGTTTGCGAAGCATTACCCTCTTGTCTAGAGGCTGCAGAGTTGGAGGCCGGTCCGTTCCTGAAATTGCGAAAGGAACGAAAATTAGACTTATTCTTGGCCATGAAAGGCCTATCTTGTGGGAGGGCGTGGCCCTTACCCCCAGTGATGTCTGAGATAATCTCTTTCAATTCTGGCCCAAAAAGGGTTTTACCCTTGAAAGGGATATTAAGCAATTTTGTCTTGGAAGATACATCCGCTGACCAAGACTTTAGCCAGAGCGCTCTGCGCGCCACAATTGCAAACCCTGAATTTTTCGCCGCTAATCTAGCTAACTGCAAAGCGGCATCTAAAATAAAGGAATTAGCTAACTTAAATGCGTGAATTCTGTCCATAACCTCCTCATACGGAGTCTCTCTACTGAGCGACTTTTCTAGTTCCTCGAACCAGAACCACGCTGCTGTAGTGACAGGAATAATGCACGAAATAGGTTGCAGGAGGTAACCTTGCTGTACAAAAATCTTTTTAAGCAAACCCTCCAATTTTTTATCCATAGGATCTTTGAAAGCACAATTATCCTCGATAGGAATAGTAGTGCGCTTAGCTAGTGTAGAAACTGCCCCCTCGACCTTAGGGACTGTCTGCCATAAGTCCTTTCTGGGGTCGACCATAGGAAATAATTTCTTAAATATAGGAGGGGGGACAAAAGGTATGCCGGGCTTCTCCCACTCCTTATTCACTATGTCCGCCACCCGCTTGGGTATAGGAAAAGCGTCGGGGTGCAGCGGAACCTCTAGGAACTTGTCCATCTTGCACAATTTTTCTGGAATGACCAGGTTGTCACAATCATCCAGAGTAGATAGCACCTCCTTAAGCAGTGCGCGGAGATGCTCTAATTTAAATCTAAATGTCACAACAACAGGTTCTGCCTGTTGAGAAATTCTACCTGAATCAGAAATTTACCCATCTGACAAAACCTCCCTCATGGCCACTTCAGATTGGTGTGAGGGTATGACAGAGCAATTATCATCAGAGCCCTCCTTCTCTACAGTGTTTAAAACAGAGCAATCGTGCTTTCTCTGAAATGCAGGCATTTTGGATAAAATATTTGCTATGGAGTTATCCATTACTGCCGTCAATTGTTGCATAGTAACAAGCATTGGCGCACTAGAAGTACTAGGGGTCTCCTGCGTGGGCAAAACTGGTGTAGACACAGAAGGAGATGATGTAGAACTATGTCTACTCCCTTCATCTGATGAATCATCTTGGGCAACTTTACTATCTGTGGCAGTACTGTCCTTACTTTGTTTGGACGCTATGGCACAATTATCACACAATTTTGAAGGGGGAGACACATTGGCTTCCATACATACAGAACATAGTTTATCTGAAGGCACAGACATGTTAAACAGGCTTAAACTTGTCAATAAAGTACAAAAACCGTTTTAAAACAAAACCGTTACTGTCTCTTTAAATTTTAAACAGGGCACACTTTTTTACTGAATATGTGAAAAACTATGAAGGAATTGTTCAATTTTAACCAAATTTTCACCACAGTGTCAAAGCATTGCACCCCAAACTTCAGACCTTTAACCCTTAAAATGACGAAACCGAAGCCGTTTACAGTTTTAACCCCTCTACAGTCCCAGCTACAGCCTTTGCTGCGACTTTACCAAACCCAGGGGGGTATACGATACCAAATGAAGCCTTCTAGGAACCTTTTCAACTACTTCCAGACCCACACACATGCAGCTGCATGTCCTGCTCTCAAAAGTAACTGCGCAGTAATAGCGCGAAAATGAGGCTCTGCCTACTACAGAGAAGGCCCTTCCTGACTGGGAAGGTGTCTAAACCAGTGCCTGACGAAAAAAAACGTTCCCCAAAGTTTATAAAGTGTGAATTTCAACATCAAGCTGTATAAAATGCCCAAATAAAGCAATCAATCTAGCCCATAAAAGTGTCTACCAGTTTTATAGCCCATATTAAGCCCTTTATTCTGTTTGAGACTAAGAAAACCGGTCCCCATGAGGGGAAATGACAGCCTTCCAGCATTACACAGTCTTGTTAGAAATATGGCTAGTCGTACCTTAAGCAGAAAAGTCTGCCAACTGTTCCCCCAACTGAAGTTATCTCATGTCAACAGTCCTATGTGGGAACAGAAACCGATTTTAGTTACTGCTGCTAAAATCATACTCCTCTCACAAACAGAACTCTTCATCCTTTTCTGTTTCAGAGTAAATAGTACATACCAGCACTATTTTAAAATAACAAACTCTTGATAGTAGAATAAAAAACTACAACTAAACACCACATACTCTTCACCATCTCCGTGGAGATGCTGCTTGTTCAGCGGCAAAGAGAATGACTGGGGTGGGTGGAGCCTAGGAGGGACTATATGGACAGCTTTTGCTGTGCTCTTTGCCATTTCCTGTTGGGGAAGAGAATATTCCCACAAGTTATGGATGACGCCGTGGACCGGACACACCAATGTTGGAGAAATATAATTTAAATCTAACGAAATAAATTAACTCTTATTAAATAAATTATTCCTATTTAAAGCTAAATACTTACCTGTAAAATAAATCCTAATATAGCTACAATATAAATAATAATTATATTGTAGCTATTTTAGGATTAATATTTATTTTACAGGCAACTTTGTATTTATTTTAACTAGGTACAATAGCTATTAAATAGTTAATAACTATTTAATAGCTACCTAGTTAAAATAATTACAAAATTACCTGTAAAATAATTCCTAACCTAAGTTACAAATAAACCTAACACTACACTATCAATAAATTAATTAACTAAACTACCTACAATTATCTACAATTAAACCTAACACTACTACACTACACTATCAATAAATTAATTAAATAAAATACCTACAAATAAATACAATTAAATAAACTAACTAAAGTACAAAAAATAAAAAAAGAACTAAGTTACAAAAAATAAAAAAATATTTACAAACATTATAAAAATATTACAACAATTTTAAGCTAATTACTCCTACTCTAAGCCCCCTAATAAAATAGCAAAGCCCCCCAAAATAAAAAAATGCCCTACCCTATTCTAAAATACAAATAGAAAAGCTCTTTTACCTTACCAGCCCTTAAAAGGGCCTTTTGCGGGGAATGCCCCAAAGAATTCTGCTCTTTTGCCTGTAAAAAAAAACATACAATACCCCCCCAACATTACAACCCACCACCCACATACCCCTAATCTAACCCAAACCCCCCTTAAATAAACCTAACACTAAGCCCCTGAAGATCTTCCTACCTTATCTTCACCATGCCGGGTATCACCGATCGGTCCAGGCTCTGAAGTCTTCATCCAAGCCCAAGCGGGGGCTGAAGATGTCCATGATCCGGCTGAAGTCTTCATCCTATCCGGACCGGTAGACATCTTCATCCAAGCGGCATCTTCTATCTTCTTCCATCCGACGACGAGCTGCTCCATCTTCAAGACCTCCGGCGCGGATCCATCCTCTTCTTCCGACGTCCTAACACAGAATGAAGGTTCCTTTAAGGGACGTCATCCAAGATGGCGTCCCTCGAATTCCGATTGACTGATAGGATTCTATCAGCCAATCGGAATTAAGGTAGGAAAATTCTGATTGGCTGATGGAATCAGCCAATCAGATTCAAGTTCAATCCGATTGGCTGATCCAATCAGCCAATCAGATTGAGCTTGCATTCTATTGGCTGTTCCGATCAGGGGTTAATAAGTGTAAGGTTAGGGGTGTTTAGACTCGGGGTACATGTTAGGGTGTTAGGTGCAGACTTAGAAACTGTTTCCCCATAGGAAACAATGGGGCTGCGTTAGGAGCTGAACGCTGCTTTTTTGCAGGTGTTAGGTTTTTTTTCAGCTCAAACTGCCCCATTGTTTCCTATGGGGGAATCGTGCACAAGCACGTTTTTTAAGCTGGCCGCGTCCGTAAGCACCGCTGGTATTGAGAGTTGCAGTGGCGGTAAATTATGCTCTACGCTCCTTTTTTGGAGCCTAACGCAGCCATTCTGTGAACTCTCAATACCAGCAGTATTTAAAAGGTGCGGGGAAAAAAAAGCCAGCGTTAGCTACACGGGTCGTTACTGACAAAACTCTAAATCTAGCCGGTAGTATGTGGATTTTATTTTAAATATAGGAAAACATGATTTTTTTATTTTTTATCCGATTAGTTTAAAAAATAATCGGCAGATTAATTGATTATGAAAATAATCATTAGTTGCAGCCCTATATATATATATATATATATATATATATATTTCTATATATATTATGCTATCTATAATTATTTGTAAAAATTATATTTATATTATAAAAAAATTATTAATAAAAAAAACGAATTCTTCATGTGTGCTAACACGAACACTATTTTAGACCGAAAGCATGAAACTCGAAGGTCGTTATACATATTTTACATTTCTATTTTCTTCACATAGAAAAAAAAGAATTTGTATTCTTAAATATATATTTCTATATACTGTATATTTGAAAATGTTAATGTAAAATAGATATCTATAGCAATATATCCATAGGAATATATATATAGTTATAGATATATACAGATATATACAGAAAAATATATTTACAATTAAATTATTATTTTTGTATATTAAGAACATTGGCATGTGAAATATTATCTCCTGTTGGGTTAGCGTGGGAGTGATAAGTGTTTTTTCTTTTGCGCTCTCCATTGAAGTCTATGGGGATAGTAAATTAACAAGGTTGCAATATTCTTAGTTCTTTGGTTAGCTCACGCACAAATATTTTACTTTCAACTTGTAATACGCACGGTACACAATATACACAAATATCTTACTTCTAAAATAATGCACCCCATGCTATTGATTGCGCTCCAATTATAATCTAGCCAAACATATTTA
The DNA here is from genome assembly GCF_027579735.1 of Bombina bombina. Classification (NCBI taxonomy): domain Eukaryota; kingdom Metazoa; phylum Chordata; class Amphibia; order Anura; family Bombinatoridae; genus Bombina; species Bombina bombina. The sequence continues at coordinate 1,233,875,628 of NC_069499.1, forward strand.
TTATGTATAATTTAAAAAAAATGCAATGTGCTTTCAATACTTATTTTGCCTACTTTTTCTGTGATTTAAGTCTGAAATTGTTCTTCCACAGAAAGCGCTCCGGTCTCTTTCTTCCGAGAGAGGCTGGAGTGCATTCTTTGGAATGCAGAACATTGATACGCTAAGAAGCTGCATAGTGATTGGTTGCAGCAAAGGAAGTATAAAACAACATTCAAGTGGCGTGTGTCCTGAAAGTGCATTTGTTTTAAACAAAGTAACTGTTTTAAATAATATTAAAAGATTTATGTTGCATGTAAAAAAATTTCAATGCAGTGAATATTTTTTCTGATGCATAAATAAAACAATGATTGCAAAGATCAGAGCTTGTCATGTATATGCTGTTTGGCTCAATACACCAATATATATTTTAACCAAAACCACTGAAATGAGGCAGAGAAATAAGTCTAAAACAGGACTAAACAATGTCCTAAATGCATGGATTTTCATTAGGTTGGCAAAGGGCCTTGATTTTATTTGAAATTCATAATACTAGAGATGTGCTTTTATTTTCGAACGAATGCACATTTGTCATGAAAATCAAATTTTTGTTTCTTTTTAACTAATCAAAAGTACGAATGAATGCAGCAACATAAAGAAAACAAAAAAATACTAACAAAAATCATCAGTATTCATCAGTTTCCTTTATTTCTTTTAAGCGCTTAATACTCTTAATACTCTGGAGAGCACATTAAGGTAAGTATTTTCATTTGTAGCTTTGAAACATTTTCATTTGTTTTTTAACGAAAATAAATGTAAATGTTTAACAAAAATTAAATTTTCGTTTCGTTTTAAACTAAATGAAAACCGAATAGTGCAGCCAACAAATATTCAGGGAAATTTATTTCCCTGAATATTCGTAACGAAAATTTCAACCAAAACAAAATTGTCTTCCCTGCACATCTTAACAAAATACCCATATGAAAAATCAACTGAAAGTGAGGAAGCAAAACTGTAAGAAGCTGGCAGGAAACATCTCTATGTAAAAAAGGAAGATATTTTTATTTTTTTATTTTTTTTAATTCTATTTCTATTGAAGTTGTACAGGATAATACAATATATAAAAACCTAGTAGGTATGTAAGAAAAAAGATGTAATGTGTACTAGACACACCAATCCTCCAGGGGGCGCTCTTAACAAGTGTAAAATATAATAAAAAAACAGCAACAAATCAAAAAATAATAATTAAAAACAATATTTAAAAACAATATTAAACATAAAAATTAAACTCCATAGAGACAAAGTCCAAGAAAAGAGGAAAATACTCCAAAAAAAAACTATATGGGCAGCTCTCTGTCATAGGAGGGTCAGGATCCTGGCAATTCGATTGGTCTATGAGAGAAGAACCCAGAGGCGCCCAATGGCCTAAACCCATAAACATAGAGTGGATACAGATAAGCAAAATGGATACTCACAAACGAACAGCATCTAAAGGTGCAAACAAGCAGACTGGAACCTCACAGTTGCCCAGCTGACTGGATATGAGCAGCCAGATATTCAAAGGGAAATCCCCACTTGTAGATTCCAAGGTATTCCTTTGTAAAGGGAGACAGAGCCAACATAGCCCAGCACAGTTTGGCACAAGGATGTGTGTATTAAGGAAATAAGCACACTAACATGTTCCAAAGCACCTCCAGGTGCAATACAAGCAGTCTGGAACTTCTTAGCCGCCCAGATTGCCAGGATCCTTTTTAGGGACCACTCCGAGGGGGGAAATACGCAAGTTAGGGATAGGAGGTTCCTTGAAAGGACCCACCATTCTACCCAATGCCACTTCCGTGTCAAGTTTTTCCTGGACCACCCCCGGCCACTCCCTAGCCGATTTTAAATTACCCTTGAAATGTGCCACCCCTTTATTAGATAGGATCCTGAAACCAAACTCAAACCCGTGCCACAACAATGAAGCTTTTCCCCTACACCCTTTTATTTTAGCGCATTGGGTGAGCCAACGCTCCAATGCGCTTACCCTCACCGGAGTTGCCCCCTTTTCAGGCAGCTCAGAGTTCCCTTCAGCCTTACCTTTTCGTAAGCACCTAGAGAAGGAATGGGCCCCGCACATTCCGAGCACTCATGACGAAATTTGCACGAAGCTCCCCATTTGCACACTTTTTCATTGTATGCAAAACAAAATCCTTTTTTAATGTTTGCCAAAAGTCCCCCTTGAAGTTGGCTGCCAGCTGCAGCTTGAAAGGGCTGTGCATTCCCGAGGGAGGTCATGATTTTGAGCCACAGCCCCATGTCCCTATCGTCCCAGGGCATATCCGGTTTTACCGATAGCCGCTGCCGGAATTGTTCATCATAGGCACACCAGGATATCCCTCCGTACATCCGTTGCACAGCAGCAATCTCATCTAAGTAGCAAAAGAGTGCTGCACCCTGGTCAGGGAACTTGCCCGCCAACACGCTCGCATAGATGACGAATGCCTGAAACCAATTACTCCTCTTCCTTTTTAGCCGAATCCTTCTTAGAATCCTCAGGGATTTCAAAAGATTGATATAAAGGCAACAGGGAAAACAACTCAATGAACTCACTCTTGCATATTTTTTCCCTAATCTCTCAGTCAAGTGCATGCCCAAAGGGCCAATAGAGCAAAGGCAGGATCGCGCCAATGCAGTATCTGCTATCTTAAGCTCAGATTCCCCAGGAACCTTAACAGGGGGTGCCCCCATGGCAACTCATTGTACCCCAGGGGCCTTATCCATCGTTACCAGAACCTCCTTGGGACCCTGAGTCAAAGGCACTTCCCCAGCCTCCTTCACAGAAGCGGCAGGGGGAACCCAAGCGCTAGCAATTGAAGGAGGCCCCCCTTTTTCTGCCCCTTCAATCTTGGCCAACAGTTCCCTTAACCCAGCTACTATTGTTCCTGACACAGAATCCAACACATATTCAGACACATTCCCACAGACCCCCGCTCACCTGTCCATGCTTCTCCATCCCTCCTGGGCTGAACCAGTCGGGCCTCAGCCGTTGTGCTCGGCATACTCAGGATCCCACCACCACTGGGTTCCGTATCTATCCCTTGTTGTATTTTGAGTGTGTGATTCTGTAATACAGAAAATTGAGACAAAACCCCCACCCGTGCAGACCCAACAACATTTTTGTTTACAGCAGACAGGCCACGAACACCGGCCGTAGCTCTTCCCCGTCCCCTCTTAGGCGCTGATACACCCACACCCAGCATCCCTACATCCTCTGATACATACTTCCTACGTTGCCTGCCCCTTGCATCCTGCCCACCTCTACCAGGCCTCCAGGACCAGACTGGGAACAAAAATAGGCCTGGCCATTTAAAGACAGAGCAGCCGACATCAGTAAGACCTCTTTCAGCTAGATAGCCATAATAGACCCAAACTCTCATTCTGCAGCACCTCTGCTTAACAGCCACACAGAAAATGTACTTTCTGCTTTACAAAATTAGCAGAATATATTAGCTTTCCTGTTGTTACCCATATTAAGAAAGGGTGGTATATAGCATTAAGGCCCACATGAGTGCAGCCTATCGGGCATTTGCCCTGTATGCCCTATGGAGAGTCGGGGCCTACAGGCCTCAACAGCCGTCCCCTATTACTGACATCTTCCTTCTGAAAGTGCAAATTTCTCCCCTGTCACCTAAATTGCTGGCCTGGACTGAAGTCTCTGGCCGTACTCACCGTCCCCAAGGCCACCACCTCTGCACGTTCATCCTGCTGAACACCGTCCTCTATGTCCAACTTTATGGTCTCCATCCAGGACTCCTGCAAGCCAGAGGATTCGCCCACCTGACCGCCAGCCCTCCAATTACTCAGGCCACTTACAATAAGAGACTGTGGCTCCACTCTTCTGTCATCTACAATACAGTGCCCCAAAAATGAAGGATCAAATGAAACACCCATATCACCATGGGACCTTAGTGACCAAACCACCCTAGGAGACCCAGAATTGTGACCCCTGATATAGGGACCTGCACCTTCTAATATACTTCTAAGCTAACCCTGAGGCCTAATTTGGATGGGAGTAGGAGGGACCATCTCCTCCTCAGAGGACAAGGGCCAAGTCACCTAATTCCTCCCAATTGTCATCCCCATTACCCGGTGACCATGGGTGATACCCTTCCCCACCTTAATACTCTGGGGAGGATCCTGTGTAAGCCTTTCCCTCTTCCTGGCCCCCAAAACCCCTCAACTGTTGTTCCCAACCCAGGACAACCCTAACCTGAGGGCCTAAATGCTACCTGGGGACCCTGACCCCTGATGAGGAAACCGTCTGTATAACCACCCAAGGATGGGCCTCACTCACTGCCTCAAGCCCAACTGGGCTGTCACCTAAGTCTCGCCTCAGTTGAACATTGTAATGCACTTCAGCACCTTCAGACCCCAATGGACCATGATCCAGCCTCTTACCCTGAGCCACACTCTCACCAGCCGACTTCGGTAAGGGCCTCTGCACCTGCACTATGCTGATTTCCCGCTGAGACAAGACCGGGGCCTCTTCTTTGTACTCCATTGGCAGGAGGGGCTCAAACTGCGTCGCCTTCTTCTCCAAGAGCTCCTGGCATCATCCGGACTCAAGCGAACAGGGGGCCTTGACATGCAAACTGGACATGAACGAGCCTCAACCTGATCTCCCACATCCTCTTCACCCCCATCTAGCAACGACCGGAGCCTGCTTTCAAGCCAAGCCGAACCTCGAGTCTCAGCCGTCTCCTTAAGTTGTGCCAGCATATCCTCTAAAGATAACATCCTCCAGCTGAGCGGGAAAAAGCTGTTGTCACCACAAAAACTCTGTAAAGTGACTTCCCGCTTCTTTACCGCTTGGCCTCTTAAGCCCGCCTTCTCAAACTCCCCCCCTTTACTACACAAACCACCAATCACAGGCCTCTTCCTCCCCCAGGTCAAAAGTCCCCTCCCATCAACTACGCTCATTCTGGGGATCTACTTTCTCTGGACATATACATAATATGTCATCTTTTAAAGCAAAATGCAAAAAACAACAAAAAGAAAATACATTTTATATAATCCAGTCTTATAGTCATCTTCCAAAGCAAAACAAAAAAAAATAAAAAATGAAAAGACACTTTATATAGCGCAGGTGCTGGCAAATATCTCAGCAGCTAGGATAAACAAATGAACAACCAGCATCCTAAAAAAATTAAATATTTTACCTCAAAATTCCTTCAGCTTACAATAGTATATGTTCTGAGAACAGTTATCATTGTGCTACTCCCTGCTGAATGTCATACTATAATAATAATGAATGTGCCTGCACATGACTGGGACTAGTATTCTGAATGGCTTTTCAAAGTCTCTTTACAATGGGATGTGGCTACTGAGGATATTTCTGAGGTAAAATGTCTTTCCTTTTTACATAGATATTTGGGTATTCTGTCCCTTTAACATACACAGTGGGCTAGATTACAAGTGGAGCGGTAATTTTTTTAAAGTAATTTTTTGCGTGCGTCAGATAGCGTGTGTACTAGAAGCTGAAACCCAATAAGCGATAACCTAAGGACTTCGGATATCATGACTGTGTTAACTTATTCTCCATAAAGACTCCAATCCCAATCTAACCCGAAAGGACTTATTAATATTTCACATTCCAATTTTGTCACATACAGAAAAAACATAATTTATGTAAGAACTTACCTGATAAATTAATTTCTTTCATATTAGCAAGAGTCCATGAGCTAGTGACGTATGGGATATACATTCCTACCAGGAGGGGCAAAGTTTCCCAAACCTCAAAATGCCTATAAATACACCCCTCACCACACCCACAAATCAGTTTAACGCATAGCCAAGAAGTGGGGTGACAAAAAAAGTGCGAAAGCATAAAAAATAAGGAATTGGAATAATTGTGCTTTATACAAAAAAATCATAACCACCACAAAAAAGGGTGGGCCTCATGGACTCTTGCTAATATGAAAGAAATGAATTTATCAGGTAAGTTCTTACATAAATTATGTTTTCTTTCATGTAATTAGCAAGAGTCCATGAGCTAGTGACGTATGGGATAATGACTACCCAAGATGTGGATCTTCCACGCAAGAGTCACTAGAGAGGGAGGGATAAAATAAAGACAGCCAATTCCGCTGAAAAATAATCCACACCCAAAATAAAGTTTAAATCTTATAATGAAAAAAACTGAAATTATAGGCAGAAGAATCAAACTGAAACAGCTGCCTGAAGTACTTTTCTACCAAAAACTGCTTCAGAAGAAGAAAACACATTAAAATGGTAGAATTTAGTAAAAGTATGCAAAGAAGACCAAGTTACTGCTTTGCAAATCTGATCAACCGAAGCTTCATTCCTAAACGCCCAGGAAGTAGAAACTGACCTAGTAGAATGAGCTGTAATCCTTTGAGGCGGAGTTTTACCCGACTCGACAAAAGCATGATGAAATAAAGATTTCAACCAAGATGCCAAAGAAATGGCAGAGGCCTTCTGACCTTTCCTAGAACCAGAAAAGATAACAAATAGACTAGAAGTCTTTCTGAAACTCTTAGTAGCTTCAACATAATATTTCAAAGCTCTAACTACATCCAAAGAATGCAATGATCTCTTCTCAGAATTCTTAGGATTAGGACATAATGAAGGAACCACAATTTCTCTACTAATGTTGTTAAAATTCACAACCTTAGGTAATAATTAAAAAGAAGTTCGCAACACCGCCTTATCCTGATGAAAAATCAGAAAAGGAGACTCACAAGAAAGAGCAGATATTTCAGAAACTCTTCTAGCAGAAGAGATGGTCAAAAGAAACAAAACTTTCCAAGAAAGTAATTAATGTCCAATGAATTCATAGGTTCAAACGGAGGAGCTTGAAGAGCCCCCAGAACCAAATTCAAACTCCAAGGAGGAGAAATTGACTTAATGACAGGTTTTATACGAACCAAAGCTTGTACAAAACAAAGAATATCAGGAAGATTAGCAATCTTTCTGTGAAAAAGAACAGAAAGAGCAGAGATTTGTCCTTTCAAAGAACTTGCAGACAAACCTTTATCCAAGCCATCCTGAAGAAACTGAAAAAATTCTCGGAATTCTAAAAGAATGCCAGGAAAAATGATGAGAAAGACACCAAGAAATATGTCTTCCAGACTCTATAATATATCTCCCTAGATACAGATTTACGAGCCTGTAACATAGTATTAATCACAGAGTCAGAGAAACCTCTTTGACTAAGAATCAAACGTTCAATCTCCATACCTTTAAATTTAAGGATTTGAGATCCTGATGGAAAAAAAGGACCTTGCGACAGAAGGTCTGGTCTCAACGGAAGAGTCCACGGTTGGCAAGAGGCCATCCAGACAAAATCCGCATACCAAAACCTGTGAGGCCATGCTGGAGCCCCCAGCAGAACAAACGAGCATTCCTTCAGAATCTTGGAGATTACTCTTGGAAGAAGAACTAGAGGCGGAAAGATATAGGCAGGATGATACTTCCAAGGAAGTGACAATGCATCCACTGCTTCCGCTTGAGGATCCCTGGATCTGGACAGATACCTGGGAAGCTTCTTGTTTAGATGAGAAGCCATCAGATCTTTTTCTGGAAGTCCCCATATTGAACAATCTGAAGAAATACCTCTGGGTGAAGAGACCATTCGCCCGGATGTAACGTTTGGCGACTGAGATAATCCGCTTCCCAATTGTCTATACCTGGGATATGAACCAGAAACTAGACAGGAGCTGGATTCCGCCCATAGCAGTATCCGAGATACTTCTTTCATAGCCAGAGGACTGTGAGTCCCTCCTTGATGATTGATGTATGCCACAGTTGTGACATTGTCTGTCTGAAAACAAATGAACGATTCTCTCTTTAGAAGAGGCCATGACTGAAGAGCTCTGAAAATTGCACGGAGTTCCAAAAATGTTGATTGGTAATCTCACCTCCTGAGATTCCCAAACCCCTTGTGCTGTCAGAAACCCCCATACAGCTCCCCAACCTGTCAGATTTGCATCTGTTGATCATAGTCTAATTTGGAGGAACAAAAAGAAGCCCCCTGAACTATACGATGATGATCTGTCCACCACGTCAGAGAGTGTCGAACAATCGGTTTTTAAAGATAATAATTGAGATATCTTTGTAAAATCCCTGCACCACTAGTTCAGCATACAGAGCTGAAGAGGTCTTATGTGAAAATGAGCAAAGGGAATCGCGTCCAATGCAGCAGACATAAGACCTAGAATTTCCATGCATAAGACTACCGAAGGGAATGATTGAGACTGAAGGTTTCGATAAGCTGAAACCAATTTCAGACGCCTCTTGTCCGTCAGAGACAGAATCAAGAACACTGAATCTATCAGGAAACCTAAAAAGGTTACCCTTGTCTGAGGAATCAAACGAACTTTAAGGTAAATTGATCCTCCAACCATGTTCTTGAAGAAACAACACTTATAAAAGACTGGAAGGTTCTTTCTAGAGAAAATGAGCAAAGGGAATTGAATCCAATGCTGTGGTCATAAGACCTAAAACTTCTATGCATATATAGCAACTGAAGGAAATAATAGAGATTAAAGGTACCGATAGACGGAACCCAATAACATTATCCCTTGTCTGATAGAGACAAGGACAGTGACACAAACTATCTGGAAACCTAAAAAAGGTGACCCTTGAGTGAGGAATCAAGAGCTTTAGAAAAGAAGATCCTCTAACTATGTCCTGAAGAGTAAGTGAATCATATGAGATTCCGCATCCTCAGAAAATAATCTGAATGAAAACAGAAAAATGAAAATATGCATTTATTGTATCTAATGAAAACAAATAATGCTATCAAAGACCATAAAAAGGCAAAATAATTTGAATAAAACTTCAAAACCCTGTTCCTCAAAAGAAACTGGAAGAAACAGCCCAGAAGATTCCAGGTCTGAGCAGCGCTTGAACCCCATGGGTGCCCAGCCATGCTTCAACAGTACCCAAAATACATAGGACAGAAACACAGTTAAAGAAAGTGTTAGCCTTGCTGGAATAAAATCAAAGAAATTTGGACAAAATAAATTTCAAAGAAGCCTTAACCTGCCCCTTACCAGCCAAGCTGGAATACGGCACGTACATCACAAATTTAGGGAGCTGATTTCGAACTCCAAATATAGACATGTTACTTGGGAAAGAACTCAGTAATTTGTTCCTTAATAAGAACAACCAAACTAGTATAAGCTTAAAGTTTTAGTCTTAGAACTCAACCTTGAAGCCCAGAGTAACAGTTAATAATTAAATCCAATTATAAAACAAATAATTGATTATCTTAGAACAAAGGAAATATGGATTTTTTTTTTTTTTTTTTTTAAATCACAAAATTCTTTTAGCTAAAAAAGCTAAAGACATAGATTAACCCTCATTTGCGAAAATATTCAATAAAATGAAGACACAAATGAAATTATTAGCATGATAGTTCAGTTTAAAGGACCAGCCAATACAGTGGACTTGCATAATCAATAAATGCAAAACAACAAGACAAATGCAACAGCACCTAGTCTAGTAAATGTTGTCCCTTAAACAATGCTAAAATAAATCATAATCTGATACTTGATCTTAAAGTAAACAGAGAAAATAAAGCAATTGCAATATCTAAATAAATCACAGGACCAAGCCTGAAACTAAATAATTTTCCATAAATAAGATACAGCTATCTAAAGGAAAATAAATACTATTTTGCTATAGAAACAATAGCATAATTAGTAGAATTAGAGATAGCCCCAATAAATTGGAGAACCCTCCAAATTAAGTTTAACTGCTGGCAAAGAATATAGTTTAAAACCTTTTTGAAAAAGGAATAAAAGAAAATTCTCAGCCTATTCCATTCCCTAGTACAGGGAATTGGAAAGAAAACCTCTAAAGAAATAAATAGGCAGAAATGATGTCAGCTAGTCTTAAAGAACTAGTTACCTTAATATCCAAAATAATCAACACCTTTTCAACAAAGAACAAATGTACTTTAATAATTGAAAAATAATAAAAAAGTAGATTTGTTAGTGTCAATATCTGATGAAGAAAATTTCTGAAAAAAACATCATCAGAGAAGGATAAATTAGTATGTTGTTGGTCATTTAAAACTTCAATAATTAAAAAAGAAGTGAAAAAGACCTAAAAATTTTATTAGAAGGCACAAAGTCAGACAAAGCCTTTAACATAGAATCAGAAAAATATTTCTTATAAGTCTTCTAAATATTTCTTGTAAGAAAAGAAAATATATAAAGCATAAATACTAATGGATTCCGCATGTAAAAGTATAACAAAATATCTTATTACAAACCATAGCTAAAGATAAACATTTATAACATTTAAAATAAATGAACTTAGCTTTGGTAGAACTGAAACTCAGTTAAGCGTTTTTCCAAAAGTGGCTTCTGATTCAGAGTCCAATTGAGACATCTTGCAATATGTAATAGAAAAAAACAACATATAAAGCAAAATTGATCAAATTCCTTAAATGACAGTTTCAGGAATGGGAAAAAAATGCCAATGAACAAGCTTCTAGCAACCAGAAGCAATAAATAATGAGACTTAAATATTGTGGAGACAACAATGACGCTCGAAATCTTTTAGCACCAAAAAAGCCGCCCACATTATTTGGCGCCTAAATGCTTTTGGCGCCAAAAATGGAGCCACATCCAGTAACGCCGACATTTTTTGGCGCAAAAAAAGTCAAAAAAATGACGCAACTTCCGGCGACACGTATGACGCCGGAAATGACAAGAAAATTTTTGCGCCAAGAAAGTCCGCACCAAGAATGACGCAATAAAATGAAGCATTTTCAGCCCGCGAGAGCCTAACAGCCCACAGGAAAAAAAGACAAATTTTAAGGTAAGAAAAAATTGATTATCCATATGCATATTCCCAAATATGAAACTGACTGTCTGAAATAAGGAACGTTGAACATCCTGAATCAAGGCAAATAAATGTTTAAACACATATATTTAGAACTTTATATAAAAGTGCCCAACCATAGCTTAGAGTGTCACAGAAAATAAGACTTAATTACCCCAGGACACTCATCTACATGTAGTAGAAAGCCAAACCAGTACTGAAACGAGAATCAGTAGAGGTAATGGTATATATAAGAGTATATCGTCGATCTGAAAAGGGAGGTAAGAGATGAATCTCTACGACCGATAACAGAGAACCTATGAAATAGACCCCGTAGAAGGAGATCATTGAATTCAAAAAGGCAATACTCTTTTCACATCCCTCTGACATTCACTGCACGCTGAGAGGAAAACCGGGCTCCAACCTGCTGCGGAGCGCATATCAACGTAGAATCTAGCACAAACTTACTTCACCACCTCCACAGGAGGCAAAGTTTGTAAAACTGATTTGTGGGTGTGGTGAGGGGTGTATTTATAGGCATTTTGAGGTTTGGGAAACTTTGCCCCTCCTGGTAGGAATGTATATCCCATACGTCACTAGCTCATGGACTCTTGCTAATTACATGAAAGAAATTTTATTTTTATTGTAAATACATACATATATATATATATATATATTTATATCTGTATACCTATACCTGTATGCCTATTCCTATAGATATATAGTTATAGATATATATTTTACATTAACAGTATCACACACACACATATATATATATATGTATATATATACACTCACCGGCCACTTTATTAGGTAAGCCTGTTTGATTGCTTGGTAACACAAATTGCCAATCAGCCAATCACATGTAAGCAACTCACATGGCAGGGGATTTAAGTCACTTTAAACGTGGCATGGTTGATGGTGCCAGACGGACTGGTCTGAGTATTTCAAAAACTGCTGATCTAATGGGTTTTTCACACTCAACCATCTCTAGGGTTTACAGAGAATGGTCTGAAAAAGAGAAAATATCCAGTGAGCGGCAGTTGTGTGGACAACAATGCCTTGTGTCTGTCAGAGGTCAGAGGAGAATGGGCAGACTGGTTTGAGATGATAGAAAGGCAACAGTAACTCAAATGATCACTCGTTACAACCAAGGTATGCAGAATACCATCTCTGAACACACAACAAGACGAAGCTTGATGCAGATGGGCTACAGCAACAGAAGACCACACCGGGTGCCACTCCAGTCAGTTAAGAACAGGAAACTGAGGCTATAATTTGCACAGGCTCACCAAAATTGGACAATAGAAGATTGGAAAAACGTTGCCTGGTCTGATGAGTGTCGATTTCAGCTGCAACATTCAGATGGTAGGATCATAATTTGGCGTAAACAACATGAAAGTATGGATCCATCCTGCCTTGTATCAATGGTTCAGGCTGGTGGTGGTGGTGGTGGTGTAATGGTGTGGGGGACATTTTCTTGGCACACTTTGGGCCCCTTAGTACCAATTGAACATTGTTTAAATACCACATCCTACCTGAGTATTGTTCTTCTGATGGCTACTTCCAGCAGGATAATGCATCATGTAACACAGCTCAAATAATCTCAAACTAGTTTCTTGAACATGACAATGAGTTCTCTGTACTCCAATGGCCTCCACAGTCAACAGATTTCAATCCAATAGACCACCTTTGTGATGTGGTGGAACAGGAGATTTGCATCATGGATGTGCAGCCAACAAATCTGGAGCAACTGCGTGATGCTATCATGTCAATATGGACCAAAATTTCTGAGGAATATTTCCAACACCTTGTTGAATCTGTGCCATGGAGAATTAAACGGACACTAACCCCAATTTATTTCTTCCATGATTCAGATAGAGCATGACATTTTAAGCAACTTTCTAATTTACTCCTATTATCAATTTTTCTTCCTTCTCTTGTTATCTTTATTTTAAAAGCAGGAATGTAAATAATAGCAGCCAGCCCATTTTGGGTTTAGCTGCTAAAACAAAAAATGGGCCGGCTCCTATGCATCACATTCCTGCTTTTTAAAAGAAAGATAGCAAGAGAACGCAAAACAATTAATAATAGGAGTAAATTAGAAAGTTGCTTAAAATTGCATGCTCTATCTGAATCATGAAAGAAAAAAATTGGGTTTAGTGTCCCTTTAAGGCAGTTCTGAAGGCTAAAGGGGATACTAGCAAGGTGTACCTAATAAAGTGGCCGGTGAGTGTATATTTAATAATAAAAAATTAAAAAAATTCTATGTGAAGAGCATAGGAATGTAAAATGCATAACACGCTTTGTTTTTCGGGCTTTAGTTCTAATGTAGTGATGAGTTAATTCAATGAATTATTTGTAATCTTAAATCTTGTTCTTGAAATATTACATATAAAATATTTTAAAATATGAATACTAATTATTAAAATGTATTTTCGATACTTTAACACACAAAACTTTTTATATATATTCTATGGATTATTTAGAATATTTTACAGTATTTATTATATTTTTTAATAATTATTATCAATAATGGTTATTATTTTATATTTAATATTTCAAGAACACGCTTTAAGATTACTAATTCTTCATGTGCTCTAACCCAACACTGGGCGAGATTACAAGTGAGGTGCAATGTTTTTTAGCCTAGTACAATTGTGATTTCGAAATCCATTTTTCTCCCGCTGATATTACAAGTCAGGAGGGATCACAATTGCGCTAGTGCAATAGCCTTTTTCCTTTTTTTTTTTAAAGGTAGTTAGTTTTTTTTTGTAAAGGCAGGGTTAGTCTGTTTTGGTTTAACTTAGGGGGTGTTAGAATAGGAAGTTTTGATGTTAGTGTGTTATTTTGCGTTGGGGGCTGGCATTTTAGGGGTTAATAGTGTAGTGGGTTACTTTGTGTTGGGGGGCTGGTGGTTTAGGGGTTAATAGTGCAGTGCATTACTTTGCATTGTGGAGCTGCCAGTTTAGGGGTTAATAGTGTATAGGGGTAGTTTGCGATCTTGGGGGCTGTTGCTTTAGGGGGTAATAGAGTAGAGGAGACTTTGCTGTGGGCTATGTGGTGGTTTAGGGGTTATTAGAGTAGGGGCTTATGGTGATACGATTCGCGCCCCTGTAGGTTGTTTTTTTGTCCACTTTTTTTATTTTTAAATTAGCGCTCCACTTAATCTAGCCCTGTAATAAAATTTACATATACTGTAATTATTTTTTAAATACATCACTTCCCAGAATACTAAATGCTTAAAGGGATACAGATTATTTTTCTTAGTTACATCTACTAAAGTCTATTTAAGACTTATTAATATATGTTTTTGTTTAAAGAAAAAGATGCCTCTGAACTCAATAAAACTACTTTTCTCATGCATGTTGAAAATACTTCTATACAGGCTATCAGCTATTGAGCAAATATTGCCTATGGATCAGTTATTAATAAGCATGCTGTGATGATTTAGCCTTTCCACCCAGCCAGGGGCAGACTGATCAGCCGGGCAAATAGGACCTGGACCGAGGGCCCAGCATGTAGGGGTGCCCCAAATGGCATCTCCATGGCTCCTGGTGTGCTGCTTAAGCTGGGGTTGACAGCTGCCCTATCGGTAACTAAGCAGTTAAGTGTGTGGATTTAGTAAGGGCCCTGGCCCCAGAATGAGAGTCTTGTGCCTGGATGTGGGGTTTGTTGCTCAGGGTGCCCTACAATGTGTGTGGGGTCCTGTCAGGGGTCTGTCATTGTGAGGGCCATGAGGTTGGGGGCCCTATAACTGACCTTTGATGTTGGGGGGCCAGTGTGAGACAGTGGGGGGGTCCTTCCCTATTTTTTGTTCAAGGCCCTGACTGGTCTCAGTCCGCCCCTGCAACCAGCCGTCACTATGTGTTGGGTGTGGGCATGAAGGGGTTAATAGCACTCAGCCACTGTTTTTTTCCTCTCTACAAAGGACCTAAATGGACAACAAATGAACCCCCAAATCTTGCCTACATCAACCCAGTTCAACAATTGCTGCCACCACCAAGAATTTTGAAAAAGGGTGTCTTGGAAACCCAATAACTCACACAATTAACATTTAGGTAACGTGCCTTTAACCTTGTCTAAACAGAGTGGGAATTAATAACAAAAGACAAATACAGGTTACACAGTGCCAAATTATAAAAGCAGAAGACATAAACAATACATGCAGAGATACAGTTCTTTAAAATAAATTGGTACACAATAAAAGACAAAACCTATACTTATCACCAAGCCTTCAGTAGGTCTGTGTGAGAACCTGCTTAAGTTGTTACTGCTTCTTCCAGGCAAGTTCTTAATACTTTTTCTGTAGCATTCAGTCATAACAGTTTTCCTTTGACTTGTCAAGACCACCGTCCTTGTTAACTTATGACTAGCTAAATTCCATGGCAAACCATGGTACAAGAGAAAGGGGGGAAGGGGGTCTTAAGACCACAGCATTCCGGAACAAACACAGATTTTACACAAAGAAAAAGCAGTTCAGCTTAACCTGGCAATGCTGAGACATATCACCTCTGGTGGGTAGCCAATCCAGGTATCAACTACTCCTCATGAGTGTGTTTCCTCTTTATCCTAATATGAATTTAAAGGGACAATAACCTTGCAATATAGATATGTTATTAACATACTTATCCTTATCCCTAAGCGTCCTCAGCAGAGAAGATACTGAAAACATGATGGCTACCTCAATTCAAAATAATAATCTAAAACTTATTTCTTAACTATTTAAACTACTAATATAATTTTAAACCTACATCTGCATATTATCTGCTAATAATTGCATTTAATATGTCAGTATTGCAAGCATTTGTTTATTTATTAAAGGGGCAGTAAAGTTAAAATTAAAGCTAAGTAGATTTGATAGATCATCAAGTTTTAAATAACTTTCCAATTCATTTCTATTTTCAATTTTGGTTAGTTCTCTTGGTATCCTTTCTTAAAGTGTAATCCTAGGTGATCGCAGGTGTTCACATGTCTTCAGCCATCAGGTATCAGTGTTTGCAACTTTGTTTATAGCATAGATACAAAGACTGCTGACCTAGGCCTAGATTTGGAGTTTGGCGGTAAAAGGGCTGTTAACGCTCCGCTGGCTTTTTTCTGGCCGCACCATAAAATTAACTCTGGTATCGAGAGTTCAAACAAATGCTGCGTTAGGCTCCAAAAAAGGAGCGTAGAGCATTTTTACCGCAAATGCAACTCTCGATACCAGCGGTGCTTACGGACGCGGCCAGCCTCAAAAACGTGCTCGTGCACGATTCCCCCATAGGAAACAATGGGACTGTTTGAGCTGAAAAAAAAACTAACACCTGCAAAAAAGCAGCGTTCAGCTCCTAACGCAGCCCCATTGTTTCCTATGGGGAAACACTTCCTACGTCTGCACCTAACACTCTAACATGTACCCCGAGTCTAAACACCCCTAGCCTTACACTTATTAACCCCTAATCTGCCGCCCCCGCTATCGCTGACCCCTGCATATTTTTTTAACCCCTAATCTGCCGCTCCGTAAACCGCCGCAACCTACGTTATCCCTATGTACCCCTAATCTGCTGCCCTAACATCGCCGACCCCTATATTATATTTATTAACCCCTAATCTGCCCCCCTCAACGTCGCCGACACCTGCCTACACTTATTAACCCCTAATCTGCCGAGCGGACCGCACCGCTACTATAATAAAGTTATTAACCCCTAATCCGCCTCACTAACCCTATCATAAATAGTATTAACCCCTAATCTGCCCTCCCTAACATCGCCGACACCTACCTTCAATTATTAACCCCTAATCTTCCGAGCGGAGCTCACCGCTATTCTAATAAATGTATTAACCCCTAACGCTAAGTCTAACCCTAACACTAACACCCCCATAACTTAAATATAATTTACATCTAACAAAATTAATTAACTCTTATTAAATAAATGATTCCTATTTAAAGATAAATACTTACCTGTAAAATAAATCCTAATATAGCTACAATATAAATTATAATTACATTGTAGCTATTTTAGGATTAATATTTATTTTACAGGCAACTTTGTAATTATTTTAACTAGGTACAATAGCTATTAAATAGTTAAGAACTATTTAATAGCTACCTAGTTAAAATATATAACAAATTTACCTGTAAAATAAATCCTAACCTAAGATATAATTAAACCTAACACTACCCTATCAATAAAATAATTAAATAAACTACCTACAATTACCTACAATTAACCTAACACTACACTATCAATAAATTAATTAAACACAATTGCTACAAATAAATACAATTAAATAAACTAGCTAAAGTACAAAAAATAAAAAAGAACTAAGTTACAAAAAATAAAAAAATATTTACAAACATAAGAAAAATATTACAACAATTTTAAACTAATTACACCTACTCTAAGCCCCCTAATAAAATAACAAAGCTCCCCAAAATAAAAAATTCCCTACCCTATTCTAAATTAAAAAAGTTACAAGCTCTTTTACCTTACCAGCCCTGAACAGGGCCCTTTGCGGGGCATGCCCCAAGAATTTCAGCTCTTTTGCCTGTAAAAGAATAAATACAATACCCCCCCCCAACATTACAACCCACCACCCACATACCCCTAATCTAACCCAAACCCCCCTTAAATAAACCTAACACTAAGCCCCTGAAGATCTTCCTACCTTGTCTTCACCATACCAGGTTCACCGATCCGTCCTGGCTCCAACATCTTCATCCAACCCAAGCGGGGGTTGGCGATCCATCATCCGGTGCTGAAGAGGTCCAGAAGAGGCTCCAAAGTCTTCCTCCTATCCGGCAAAAAGAGGACATCCGGACCGGCAAACATCTTCTCCAAGCGGCATCTTCGATCTTCTTCCATCCGGTGCGGAGCGGGTCCATCTTGAAGCAGGCGACGCGGATCCATCCTCTTCTTCCGTTGTCTCCCGACTAATGACGGTTCCTTTAAGGGACGTCATCCAAGATGGCGTCCCTCGAATTCCGATTGGCTGATAGGATTCTATCAGCCAATCGGAATTAAGGTAGGAATTTTCTGATTGGCTGATGGAATCAGCCAATCAGAATCAAGTTCAATCCGATTGGCTGATCCAATCAGCCAATCAGATTGAGCTTGCATTCTATTGGCTGTTCCGATCAGCCAATAGAATGCGAGCTCAATCTGATTGGGTTGGATGAAGATGTTGGAGCCAGGACGGATCGGTGAACCTGGTATGGTGAAGACAAGGTAGGAAGATCTTCAGGGGCTTAGTGTTAGGTTTATTTAAGGGGGGTTTGGGTTATATTAGGGGTATGTGGGTGGTGGGTTGTAATGTTGGGGGGGGGGTATTGTATTTATTCTTTTACAGGCAAAAGAGCTGAAATTCTTGGGGCATGCCCCGCAAAGGGCCCTGTTCAGGGCTGGTAAGGTAAAAGAGCTTGTAACTTTTTTAATTTAGAATAGGGTAGGGAATTTTTTATTTTGGGGGGCTTTGTTATTTTATTAGGGGGCTTAGAGTAGGTGTAATTAGTTTAAAATTGTTGTAATATTTTTATTATGTTTGTAAATATTTTTTTATTTTTTGTAACTTAGTTCTTTTTTATTTTTTGTACTTTAGCTAGTTTATTTAATTGTATTTTTTTTTAGCAATTGTGTTTAATTAATTTATTGATAGTGTAGTGTTAGGTTAATTGTAGGTAATTGTAGGTAGTTTATTTAATTATTTTATTGATAGGGTAGTGTTAGGTTTAATTATATCTTAGGTTAGGATTTATTTTACAGGTAAATTTGTTATTATTTTAACTAGGTAGCTATTAAATAGTTCTTAACTATTTAATAGCTATTGTACCTAGTTAAAATAATTACAAAGTTGCCTGTAAAATAAATATTAATCCTAAAATAGCTATAATATAATTATAATTTATATTGTAGCTATATTAGGATTTATTTTACAGGTAAGTATTTAGCTTTAAATAGGAATCATTTATTTAATAAGAGTTAATTAATTTCGTTAGATGTAAATTATATTTAAGTTAGGGGGGTGTTAGTGTTAGGGTTAGACTTAGCTTTAGGGGTTAATCAATTTATTAGAATAGCGGTGAGCTCCGGTCGTCAGATTAGGGGTTAATAATTGAAGGTAGGTGTCGGCGATGTTAGGGAGGGCAGATTAGGGGTTAATACTATTTATGATAGGGTTAGTGAGGCGGGTTAGGGGTTAATAACTTTATTATAGTAGCGCTCAGGTCCGCTCGGCAGATTAGGGGTTAATAAGTGTAGGCAGGTGTCGGCGACGTTGAGGGGGGCAGATTAGGGGTTAATAAATATAATATAGGGGTCGGCGGTGTTAGGGGTAGCAGATTAGGGGTACATAGGGATAACGTAGGTGGCGGCGCTTTGCGGTCGGAAGATTAGGGGTTAATTATTTTAAGTAGCTGGTGGCGACGTTGTGGGGGGCAGGTTAGGGGTTAATAAATGTAATACAGGGGTCGGCGGGGTTAGGGGCAGCAGATTAGGGGTACATAAGTATAACGTAGGTGGCGGTCGGCAGATTAGGGGTTAAAAATTTTAATCGAGTGGCGGCGATGTGGGGGGAGCTCGGTTTAGGGGTACATAGGTAGTTTATGGGTGTTAGTGTACTTTAGGGTACAGTAGTTAAGAGCTTTATGAACCGGCGTTAGCCAGAAAGCTCTTAACTCCTGCTATTTTCAGGCGGCTGGAATTTTGTCGTTAGAGCTCTAACGCTCACTTCAGAAACGACTCTAAATACCGGCGTTAGAAAGATCCCATTGAAAAGATAGGATACGCAAATGGCGTAGGGGGATCTGCGGTATGGAAAAGTCGCGGCTGAAAAGTGAGCGTTAGACCCTTTAATCACTGACTCCAAATACCAGCGGGCGGCCAAAACCAGCGTTAGGAGCCTCTAACGCTGGTTTTGACGGCTACCGCCGAACTCCAAATCTAGGCCATAGACTGCTAAAGACACCTGCAAGCTCCTGAGCTCCTATCACCCTACCTAGATTTACTGTTCAACAAAGGATACCAAAAGAACAAAGCAAATTTGATAATAGAAGTGAACTGACAAGTTGTTTAAAATGTCATGCTCTGTCTGAATCAATTAAGTTTCATTTTGATTTTACTTTTCCGGAACAAAAATATTATCGCTATAGTTTCATTTTTGGGCTCATATTCCAAAGTCCAAAGTTTTTGTTTTATTTTATTATCACTTGAGCTATAGTCTAGTATATGATAATTATAGTTAAATCTTTCAAAGAATAGACTTCTATCTGTGTCAGTAGGAGATGGTGTCCCAAAAAGGGTGCATATACATTTTTTATAATAAAAGTAAAGTGAAAAGTTTTTTTAAATTTGTCTTTTCTGAGTTAAAAGGTTAAAGGGACACTGTACTCAAATTTTTTCTTTTGTGATTCAGATTGAGCATGCAATTTTAAGCAACTTTCTAATTTACTCCTATTATCAATTTTTCTTAGTTATCTTGCTATCTTTATTTGAAAAAGAAGGAATCTAAGCTTTTTTTGGGTTCAGTACTCTGGACAGCAGTTTTTGATTGGTGGATGAATTTATCCACCAATCAGCAAGGACAACCCAGGTTGTTCACAAAAAATGGGCCGGCATCTAAATTTATATTCTTGGATTTCAAATAAAGATACCAAGAGAATGAAGAAAATTTGATAATAGGAGTAAATTAGAAAGTTGCTTAAAATGCCATGCTCAATCTGAATCACAAAAGAAAAATTTTGAGTATAGTGTCCCTTTAATTTTGACTTTAGCGCTCCTTTAAGATTTTTTGGTTAGTAAATGCAACCATCCACTTGTAATGCATTATTCTTTGTGTAAGATCTAGCACAAGTATGCACTGTGCACCAGCATTTTAAACACAGCACTAGTAAGCCTTGACATGGAACTTTACTATTTTTGGCTGTGCACAGTGTAATAGTTTTATAAAAGGAGGAGAATTCTGACATCCCTATACAGGTAAAAAGTAACTCCACATATGTAGTTTATGCTCTTAAATTTCTTTAAATTCTTTACATAGGAAAGACCACCTAAAAGGTCAAAGACCGCTTTTGTAAACATAAAGATTACATTAGAAGGGAGACCACAGCCCACCTCCCAGTACTTGCCCAACCTTTTGAGATAGGACATCAAGCCAACCAGTTGAGATTCATGGTTAATGTTATTGATCAGGCCCAAAAAACTTGAGGGGTTGTGACAGGATCAAAGA
Source organism: Bombina bombina (assembly GCF_027579735.1). Lineage (NCBI taxonomy): Eukaryota > Metazoa > Chordata > Amphibia > Anura > Bombinatoridae > Bombina > Bombina bombina. The sequence goes on from NC_069499.1 coordinate 1,233,896,649, forward strand.
TTTATTACATAAAGAGGCAAAGTGGATCTGAAGACTGGATACTATCGCCTAGATTTAGAGTTCTGCGTTAGCCATCAAAAGCAGCGTTAAGGGGTCCTAACGTTGCTTTTGGCCGCCTGCAGGTATTTAGAGTCAGGTAGGTAAAGGTGTACTGCTCACTTTCAAGCCGCAACTTTTCCATACCGCAGATCCCCGTACGCCAATTGCGTATCCTATCTTTTCAATGGGATCTTCCTAACGCTGGTATTTAGAGTCTTGGCTGAAGTGAGCATTACACCTCTACCGACAAGACTCCTACCGCCAATGGAAAGGCTGTAGTTAAGAGCTTTATGGGCTAATGCCGGTATATAAAGCTCTTAACTACAGTGCTCTAAAGTACACTAACAACCATAAACTACCTATGTACCCCTAAACCGAGGTCCCCCCACATCGCCGCCACTATAATAAATATTTTTAACCCCTAATCTGCGGACCGCACATCGCCACCACCTACATTATCCCTAGGAACCCCTAATCTGCTGCCCCTAACATCGCCGACACCTACATAATATTTATTAACCCCTAATCTGCCCCCCCCAACGTCACCGCCACCTAACTACAAGTATTAACCCCTAATCTGCCGACCGGACCTCGTCGCCACTATAATAAATGTATTAACCCCTAAACCGCCGCACTCCCGCCTCGCAAACCCTATAATAAATAGTATTAACCCCTAATCTGCCCCCGCCAACGTCGCCGCCACCTAACTTCAAGTATTAACCCCTAATCTGCCGACCGGACCTCGCTGCTACTCTAATAAATGTATTAACCCCTAAAGCTAAGTCTAACCCTAACACCCCCCTAAGTTAAATATAATTTTAATCTAACAAAATAAATTAACTCTTATTAAATAAAGTATTCCTATTAAAAGCTAAATACTTACCTGTAAAATAAACCCTATTTAAACTATTTAATAGCTACCAAGTTAAAATAATTACAAAATTACCTGTAAAATAAATCCTAACCTAAGTTACAATTAAACCTAACACTACACTATCAATAAATTAATTAAATAAATTAACTACAATTACATACAATGAAATAAACTATTTTAAGGGCTGGTAAAAGAGCTGGTTACTTTTTAATTTAGAATATGGTAGGGACCTTTATTATTTTGGGGGGCTTTTTTATTTTCTTAGGGGGCTTAGAGTAGGTGTAATTAGCCTAATATTCTTGTAATCCAATCACATTTTTCCGACCTTAATTCCGATTGGTTGATAGAATCCTATCAGCCAATTGGAATTCGAGGGACGCCATCTTGGATGACGTCATTTAAAGGAACCTTCATTTGGCAAATAGGCGTCGGTTGAAGAGGATGGATCCGCGCCGGCTGCAAGAAGATGGCTCCGCTCCGGATGGATGAAGATAGAAGATGCCGCTTGGATGAAGATGTCTGCCGGTCCGGATGTCCTCTTCTGCCCGGATAGGATGAAGACATCTGCCGGTCTGGATGTATGTCCCCTTCTGCCCCATCGGATGAAGACTTCGGCCCGGCTGGGTGAACACGACTCAAGGTAGGGAGATCTTCTGGGGGGTAGTGTTAGGTTTATTTAAGGGGGGTTTGGGTTAGAGTAGGGGTATGTGGGTGGTGGGTTTTAATGTTGGGGGAGTTGTATTTTTTTTTACAGGCAAAAGAGCTGATGACTTTGGGGCATGCAATTGTAGTTAATTTATTTAATTAATATATTGATAGTGTAGTGTTAGGTTTAATTGTAACTTAGGTTAGGATTTATTTTACAGGTAATTTTGTAATTATTTTAACTAGGTAGCTATTAAATAGTAAATAACTATTTAAAGGGACTCTCAGGTTAAATTAAATTTTCATAATTCAGATACAGCATGTAATTTTAAACAACTTTCCAATTTACTTCCATTAAAAAAAATGTGCACAGTCTTTTATATTTACAATTTTTGAGTCACCAGATCCTACTGAGCATGTGCAAGAATTCACAGACTATACGTATATGCATTTGTGATTGGCTGATTACTATCACATGGTACAAGGGGAGGGGAAATATACATAACTTTGAAATTTGTTATAAAAAAATCTACTACTCATTTGAAGTTCAGACTAAGCGCTATTGCATTGTCTTGTTATCTTGCATTTGTTGATTATGCAATTCTAATGTGTTGACTGGTCCTTTAATATTCTGGTCCTATTCTACCTAGTTAAAATAAATACAAAGTATTTAAAAAATTATTCGTTATATTGTAGCTATATTAGGGTTTATTTTACAGGTAAGTATTTAGTTTTAAATAGGAATACTTTAGTTAATAAGATTTAATTTATTTCGTTAGATTAAAATTATATTTAACCTAGGGGGTGTTAGGGTTAGGGTTAGACTTAGCTTTAGGGGTTAATACATTTATTATAGTAGCGGCGAGGTCCGGTCGGCAGATTAGGGGTTAATACTTGAAGTTAGGTGGCGTAGATGTTAGGGAGGGCAGATTAGGGGTTAATAAAATTTATTATAGTGTTTGTGAGATGGGAGTGCGGCAGTTTAGGGGTTAATACATTTATTATAGTGGCGGCGAGGTCCGGTCAGCAGATTAGGGGTTAATAAGTGTAGGTAAGGTAGCGGCGATGTTGGGGGGGTAGATTAGGGGTTAATAAATATAATATAGGTGTCGGCGGTGTTAGGGGCAGAAGATTAGGGGTTCATAGGGATAATGTAGGTTGCGGCAGTGTACGGAGCGGCAGATTAGGGGTTAATAATATAATGCAGGTGACGGCGATAGCGGGGGCGGCAGATTAGGGGTTAATAAGTGTAAGGTTAGGAGTGTTTAGACTCGGGGTTCATGTTAGGGTGTTAGGTGCAGACTTAGAAAGTGTTTCCCCATAGGAAACAATGGGGCTGCGTTGGGAGCTTAACGCTGCTTTTTTGCAGGTGTTAGTTTTTTTTATCCCAAACTGTCCCATTGTTTCCTATGGGGGAATCCTGCACGAGCACATTTTGCCAGCTTACCGCTACCGTAAGCAACGCTGGTGTTGAAGGTTGAAGTGGCGGTACATTAGGCTCAACGCACCCTTTTTGGAGCCTAACGCAGCCCTTCAGACAACTCTAAATACCAGCGTTTTCTTAAGGGTGCGTTGGGATTTTGCCAAAAAAACTCTAAATGTAGCCGTATGTCTCCAAGGGGTCTAAATAAGGATTTCAATTTGCTACCAATTATTTAATGTAAATAAAATCTTGGATATATCTTCTTTGTGTTATATGCTGTGAACTGATTTTGGGCCTCTGCCCTTTTAAATAAGCTGTCTTCCATGATTGCTTTTAATAGGAGTTCCAATCCGATCAGGCAGTCTAGGGTTAAACATGTTATCCTTGTATCCTTGTAGGCCTAATGATTGGTCACCTGTTTTATGTGTTTTATGTGCTTAGGATACATTTATATGTATTTTATTGTGTGTTTGATTGAAAAAGGGGCAGGTGTCACGAAACGTTGCTAAAGCTTTAATAAGTGCAACCTTCTCTTCAATTCGTCATTTATTATTTGTGGATGTGCGGGAGAGATCTAGAAGTTTAAGCACCCTTTACCTTTTGCTACTTTGAACTATTGCTGATTTCAATGGTGATGCTGCAGTGCTGATTGAGATGATTCTTTTGCACATAACTTTACATTATGGGCCAGATTACAAGTGGCGCCTGTTTATAATTTATTTATCACATAGCTCAAGCATTAACACCGCCAGTGGTAAAAGATTTTGCGCACTTAAGTTAGCACGCGAATTACAGGTTGAAAGTAAAACTTTTGCACACAAGCAAAACCCGACGGTCGCTATCTATAAGATTTAGGATATCGCGACCACCCTGCTTATTCTCCCCATAGACTTCAATGGACAGCACAGAATAAAAAACCTAACACATTTGCTCGTGCCCTTACTAGGGATGGGTGAATGTTTCTAAAAATTCGAAATTTAAAACAAATTTTTATACATTGGTTCGTTCAAATTGAATTTCGAATGTTTATATAATATTCTAACATTCTATTTTCGAATTTTCGTTTTTAAATTTTTCAATAAAATTCGAAAATATTCGTTAGAATAATAGAATGTTTAGCTATGTATTCATTCAATTTTGAAATGTAATATTCGAATTTGAATGTGACATTCAAATTCGAAATAGTATTTCTAGTCTACAACTGTGTTTAATAAATGTAATATTCAAATTCAAATGCTACATTCGAAATGTCACATTCGAATTTGAAATAGTATTTCTAGTCTAATACTGTGTTTTAAATGTAATATTCAAATTTGAATGTGACATTCGAATTCGAATGTCACATTCAAATTTGCAATAGTATTTCTAGTCTAATACTGTGTTTTAAATGTAATATTCAAATTCGAATGTGACATTCGAATTTGAATGTCACATTTGAATTTGAAATAGTATTTCTAGTCTAATACTGTGTTTTTTAAATGTAATATTCGAATTCGAATGTGACATTTGAATTCAAATGTGACATTCGAATTAAAAATAGTATTTCTAGTTTACAACTGTGTTTAATAAATGTGATATTCAATTCGAATGTGATATTCGATTTGAATGTGATATTCAATTCGAATGAGACATTCAAATTCAAAATAGTATTTCTAGTATAATACTGTGTTTTATAAATGTAATATTCAAATACGAATGTGATATTTGATTCAAATGTGATATTCGATTCGAATGTGATATTCGATTCAAATGTGACATTAGAATTCGAAATAGTGTTTCTAGTCTACAATTGTGTTTTATAAATGTAATATTTGAATTCGAAAGTGACATTCAAATTCGAATGTGACATTGGAAAACGGTAAATAACATTAGAAAATCGAATTTTTAAGAATATTCGTTCGAATTTCTACAATAACATTCGTTCTAACTTTCTAATTCGAATATAAACACATTCGCCCATCCCTAGCCCTAACCTGACAGGTGTTATTAATATTTCACATACCAATGTTCTTCACATACAGGAAAATGTTATTCTTACTTTAAATAAATATTTATTTATATATCTATAAATATCTATATATGTATTCATATAGATATATATTTTACATTAACATTATCAGATATATATATAGAAACAAATATTTCAAAATAAAAAGAATTGTTTTTTTCTATGTAAAGAATATTGAAATTTAAAATATGTGTAATGTAATGCGTTATAGTTTTTACAGTAACTATAATAATTATTAATAATTATTAATATTTTTTTAATATTATTATTATTCTTTATTTATAAAGCGCCAACAGATTCCGCAGCGCTGCCCATGGGTACAAGGATAAAAGTACAACGGAGAAACAATACAATAAAAGACAAAATTTTACAGACAAATACAGGGGGAATTGAGGGCCCTATTCTCGTGGGAACTTACAATCTAATTCATATTATTTACGTAACGCACCTTAAGATAACTAATTCTTCATGTGCGCTAACCCGAAACCGTGATAGACCTATTCACATATTTATCAGCTAGTGTATATATAAGTGTAACGGTTTATTTTAATGTAATTATGCTTTGTTTGGTGCAATTTTTTTATTTCATCCCTAACCCTTTATGCGAGGTCTTCAGTTGTGCTAAACCAAATGCATTTACTTTCAACTTGCAATACGCTTGCAAACTAACACGCCCCTGATATTTCAATATTGCATGTGCTAGCATTAGTGCACCACTTGTAACATATATATATATATATATAAATCTCAAGATGTTTACTGGCCCTTTAAGATATAATGAAAACCTTACCTGTTAAAAGAACTGGAAGACTGGAGTTGAGAAACGCTGGTCTAAATACATCAATGAAACGATTCATAAAATCTACCACCTAAGGATAGCTCCTTTTGTTCTTTTATTTCATGCCATTATAATGTTTATATCTTTAGTGCTCATTACAGTCTATCAGTAGGCATGATGTCTGAACTACTCCCAAATATATCACAGCAACATATATATGTTTAGTGCTCATTACAGTCTCTTAGTAGGCATGATGTCTGAACTACTCCCAAATATATCACAGCAACATATATATGTTTAGTGCTCATTACAGTCTATCAGTAGGCATGATGTCTGAACTACTCCCAAATATATCACAGCAACATATATATGTTTAGTGCTCATTACAGTCTCTCAGTAGGCATGATGTCTGAACTACTCCCAAATATATCACAGTAACATATATATGTTTAGTGCTCATTACAGTCTATCAGTAGGCACGATGTCTGAACTACTCCCAAATATATCACAGCAACATATATATGTTTAGTGCTCATTACAGTCTATCAGTAGGCATGATGTCTGAACTACTCCCAAATATATCACAGCAACATATATATGTTTAGTGCTCATTACAGTCTATCAGTAGGCATGATGTCTGAACTACTCCCAAATATATCACAGCAACATATATATGTTTAGTGCTCATTACAGTCTATCAGTAGGCATGATGTCTGAACTACTCCCAAATATATCACAGCAACATATATATGTTTAGTGCTCATTACAGTCTATCAGTAGGCATGATGTCTGACCTACTCCCAAATATATCACAGCAACATATATATGTTTAGTGCTCATTACAGTCTATCAGTAGGCATGATGTCTGAACTACTCCCAAATATATCACAGCAACATATATATGTTTAGTGCTCATTACAGTCTCTCAGTAGGCATGATGTCTGAACTACTCCCAAATATATCACAGCAACATATATATGTTTAGTGCTCATTACAGTCTATCAGTAGGCATGATGTCTGAACTACTCCCAAATATATCACAGCAACATATATATGTTTAGTGCTCATTACAGTCTATCAGTAGGCATGATGTCTGAACTACTCCCAAATATATCACAGCAACATATATATGTTTAGTGCTCATTACAGTCTATCAGTAGGCATGATGTCTGAACTACTCCCAAATATATCACAGCAACATATATATGTTTAGTGCTCATTACAGTCTCTCAGTAGGCATGATGTCTGAACTACTCCCAAATATATCACAGCAACATATATATGTTTAGTGCTCATTACAGTCTCTCAGTAGGCATGATGTCTGAACTACTCCCAAATATATCACAGCAACATATATATGTTTAGTGCTCATTACAGTCTATCAGTAGGCATGATGTCTGAACTACTCCCAAATATATCACAGCAACATATATATGTTTAGTGCTCATTACAGTCTATCAGTAGGCTTGATGTCTGAACTACTCCCAAATATATCACAGCAACATATATATGTTTAGTGCTCATTACAGTCTATCAGTAGGCATGATGTCTGAACTACTCCCAAATATATCACAGCAACATATATATGTTTAGTGCTCATTACAGTCTATCAGTAGGCATGATGTCTGACCTACTCCCAAATATATCACAGCAACATATATATGTTTAGTGCTCATTACAGTCTCTCAGTAGGCATGATGTCTGAACTACTCCTAAATATATAACAGCAACATATATATGTTTAGTGCTCATTACAGTCTATCAGTAGGCATGATGTCTGAACTACTCCCAAATATATCACAGCAACATATATATGTTTAGTGCTCATTACAGTCTATCAGTAGGCATGATGTCTGAACTACTCCCAAATATATCACAGCAACATATATATGTTTAGTGCTCATTACAGTCTATCAGTAGGCTTGATGTCTGACCTACTCCCAAATATATCACAGCAACATATATATGTTTAGTGCTCATTACAGTCTATCAGTAGGCATGATGTCTGAACTACTCCTAAATATATCACAGCAACATATATATGTTTAGTGCTCATTACAGTCTATCAGTAGGCATGATGTCTGACCTACTCCCAAATACATCACAGCAACATATATATGTTTAGTGCTCATTACAGTCTATCAGTAGGCATGATGTCTGAACTACTCCCAAATATATCACAGCAACATATATATGTTTAGTGCTCATTACAGTCTATCAGTAGGCATGATGTCTGAACTACTCCCAAATATATCACAGCAACATATATATGTTTAGTGCTCATTACAGTCTATCAGTAGGCATGATGTCTGAACTACTCCCAAATATATCACAGCAACATATATATGTTTAGTGCTCATTACAGTCTATCAGTAGGCATGATGTCTGACCTACTCCCAAATATATCACAGCAACATATATATGTTTAGTGCTCATTACAGTCTATCAGTAGGCATGATGTCTGACCTACTCCCAAATATATCACAGCAACATATATATATGTTTAGTGCTCATTACAGTCTATCAGTAGGCATGATGTCTGACCTACTCCCAAATATATCACAGCAACATATATATGTTTAGTGCTCATTACAGTCTATCAGTAGGCATGATGTCTGACCTACTCCCTAATATATCACAGCAACATATATATGTTTAGTGCTCATTACAGTCTATCAGTAGGCATGATGTCTGAACTACTCCCAAATATATCACAGCAACATATATATGTTTAGTGCTCATTACAGTCTATCAGTAGGCATGATGTCTGAACTACTCCCAAATATATCACAGCAACATATATATGTTTAGTGCTCATTACAGTCTCTCAGTAGGCATGATGTCTGAACTACTCCCAAATATATCACAGCAACATATATATGTTTAGTGCTCATTACAGTCTCTCAGTAGGCATGATGTCTGAACTACTCCTAAATATATCACAGCAACATATATATGTTTAGTGCTCATTACAGTCTCTCAGTAGGCATGATGTCTGAACTACTCCTAAATATATAACAGCAACATATATATGTTTAGTGCTCATTACAGTCTCTCAGTAGGCATGATGTCTGAACTACTCCCAAATATATCACAGCAACATATATATGTTTAGTGCTCATTACAGTCTCTCAGTAGGCATGATGTCTGAACTACTCCCAAATATATCACAGCAACATATATATGTTTAGTGCTCATTACAGTCTATCAGTAGGCATGATGTCTGAACTACTCCCAAATATATCACAGCAACATATATATGTTTAGTGCTCATTAAAGTCTATCAGTAGGCATGATGTCTGAACTACTCCCAAATATATCACAGCAACATATATATGTTTAGTGCTCATTACAGTCTCTCAGTAGGCATGATGTCTGAACTACTCCCAAATATATCACAGCAACATATATATGTTTAGTGCTCATTACAGTCTATCAGTAGGCATAATGTCTGAACTACTCCTAAATATATCACAGCAACATATATATATGTTTAGTGCTCATTACAGTCTATCAGTAGGCATGATGTCTGACCTACTCCCAAATATATCACAGCAACATATATATGTTTAGTGCTCATTACAGTCTATCAGTAGGCATGATGTCTGACCTACTCCCTAATATATCACAGCAACATATATATGTTTAGTGCTCATTACAGTCTATCAGTAGGCATGATGTCTGAACTACTCCCAAATATATCACAGCAACATATATATGTTTAGTGCTCATTACAGTCTATCAGTAGGCATGATGTCTGAACTACTCCCAAATATATCACAGCAACATATATATGTTTAGTGCTCATTACAGTCTCTCAGTAGGCATGATGTCTGAACTACTCCCAAATATATCACAGCAACATATATATGTTTAGTGCTCATTACAGTCTCTCAGTAGGCATGATGTCTGAACTACTCCTAAATATATCACAGCAACATATATATGTTTAGTGCTCATTACAGTCTCTCAGTAGGCATGATGTCTGAACTACTCCCAAATATATCACAGCAACATATATATGTTTAGTGCTCATTACAGTCTATCAGTAGGCATGATGTCTGAACTACTCCCAAATATATCACAGCAACATATATATGTTTAGTGCTCATTAAAGTCTATCAGTAGGCATGATGTCTGAACTACTCCCAAATATATCACGGCAACATATATATGTTTAGTGCTCATTACAGTCTCTCAGTAGGCATGATGTCTGAACTACTCCTAAATATATCACAGCAACATATATATGTTTAGTGCTCATTACAGTCTATCAGTAGGCATGATGTCTGAACTACTCCCAAATATATCACAGCAACATATATATGTTTAGTGCTCATTACAGTCTATCAGTAGGCTTGATGTCTGAACTACTCCCAAATATATCACAGCAACATATATATGTTTAGTGCTCATTACAGTCTCTCAGTAGGCATGATGTCTGAACTACTTCCAAATATATCACAGCAACATATATATGTTTAGTGCTCATTACAGTCTATCAGTAGGCATGATGTCTGAACTACTCCCAAATATATCACAGCAACATATATATGTTTAGTGCTCATTACAGTCTCTCAGTAGGCATGATGTCTGAACTACTCCCAAATATATCACAGCAACATATATATGTTTAGTGCTCATTACAGTATATCAGTAGGCATGATGTCTGAACTACTCCCAAATATATCACAGCAACATATATATGTTTAGTGCTCATTACAGTCTATCAGTAGGCATGATGTCTGAACTACTCCTAAATATATCACAGCAACATATATATGTTTAGTGCTCATTACAGTCTATCAGTAGGCATGATGTCTGAACTACTCCCAAATATATCACAGCAACATATATATGTTTAGTGCTCATTACAGTCTATCAGTAGGCATGATGTCTGACCTACTCCCAAATACATCACAGCAACATATATATGTTTAGTGCTCATTACAGTCTATCAGTAGGCATGATGTCTGAACTACTCCCAAATATATCACAGCAACATATATATGTTTAGTGCTCATTACAGTCTATCAGTAGGCATGATGTCTGACCTACTCCCAAATATATCACAGCAACATATATATGTTTAGTGCTCATTACAGTCTATCAGTAGGCATGATGTCTGAACTACTCCCAAATATATCACAGCAACATATATATGTTTAGTGCTCATTACAGTCTATCAGTAGGCATGATGTCTGAACTACTCCCAAATATATCACAGCAACATATATATGTTTAGTGCTCATTACAGTATATCAGTAGGCATGATGTCTGAACTACTCCCAAATATATCACAGCAACATATATATGTTTAGTGCTCATTACAGTCTCTCAGTAGGCATGATGTCTGAACTACTCCCAAATATATCACAGCAACATATATATGTTTAGTGCTCATTACAGTCTATCAGTAGGCATGATGTCTGAACTACTCCTAAATATATCACAGCAACATATATATGTTTAGTGCTCATTACAGTCTATCCGTAGGCATGATGTCTGACCTACTCCCAAATATATCACAGCAACATATATATGTTTAGTGCTCATTACAGTCTATCAGTAGGCATGATGTCTGACCTACTCCCAAATATATCACAGCAACATATATATGTTTAGTGCTCATTACAGTCTCAGTAGGCATGATGTCTGACCTACTCCCTAATATATCACAGCAACATATATATGTTTAGTGCTCATTACAGTCTCAGTAGGCATGATGTCTGAACTACTCCCAAATATATCACAGCAACATATATATGTTTAGTGCTCATTACAGTCTCTCAGTAGGCATGATGTCTGAACTACTCCCAAATATATCACAGCAACATATATATGTTTAGTGCTCATTACAGTCTATCAGTAGGCATGATGTCTGACCTACTCCCAAATATATCACAGCAACATATATATGTTTAGTGCTCATTACAGTCTATCAGTAGGCATGATGTCTGAACTACTCCCAAATATATCACAGCAACATATATATGTTTAGTGCTCATTACAGTCTATCAGTAGGCATAATGTCTGAACTACTCCCAAATATATCACAGCAACATATATATGTTTAGTGCTCATTACAGTCTCTCAGTAGGCATGATGTCTGAACTACTCCCAAATATATCACAGCAACATATATATGTTTAGTGCTCATTACAGTCTATCAGTAGGCATGATGTCTGAACTACTCCTAAATATATCACAGCAACATATATATGTTTAGTGCTCATTACAGTCTATCAGTAGGCATGATGTCTGAACTACTCCCAAATATATCACAGCAACATATATATGTTTAGTGCTCATTACAGTCTCTCAGTAGGCATGATGTCTGAACTAGACATGTGCGGTTCGTTTCGGATTAATTCGGAAATTCGGTAAATTCGGAGATTCGGATCGATTCGGATTTCCGAATTAAAATACTTCCGAATCTACCGAATGAATCCGAAATAGCTGCCGTATCTCCGAATAAATCCGTATTAGCTCGTTAAAATTCGGCATTTCCCCATAGGAAACAATGGGAGTTTCGGCTGAAAAAAACCTAACACCGCAGCCCCATTGTTTCCTATGGGGAAACACTAAGTCTGCACCTAACACCCTAACATGTACCCCGAGTCTCTAAACACCCCTAATCTAACACTTATTAACCCTTAATCTGCCGCCCCCGCTATCGCTGACACCTGCATTATTTTATTAACCCCTAATATGCCGACCGAATATCGCCGCCACCTACATTATAACTATTAACCCCTAATCTGCTGTCCCTAACACCGCCGACCCCTACATTATAGTTATTAACCCCTAATCTGCCCCCCCCAACGTCGCCGCAATCTAACTACAAGTATTAACCCCTAATATGCCGACCGAATATCGCCGCCGCCTACATTATAGCTATTAACCCCTAATCTGCTGTCCCTAACACCGCCGACCCCTACATTATAGTTATTAACCCCTAATCTGCCCCCCCCCAACGTCGCCGCAATCTAACTACAAGTATTAACCCCTAATCTGCCGACCCGATATCGCCGCCGCCTACATTATAGCTATTAACCCCTAATCTGCTGTCCCTAACACCGCCGACCCCTACATTATAGTTATTAACCCCTAATCTGCCCCCCCCCTACGTCGCCACAATCTAACTACAAGTATTAACCCCTAATCTGCCGACCGCAAATCGACGCAACTATAATAAATGTATTAACCCCTAAACCGCCGCACTCCCGCCTCGCAAACACTATAATACATTTTATTAACCCCTAATCTGCCCTCCCTAACATCGCCGCCACCTACCTACAATTATTAACCCCTAATCTCCCGCCCCCAACGTCGCCGCTACTATAATAAGGTTATTAACCCCTAAACCTAAGTCTAACCCTAACACTAACACCCCCCTAACTTAAATATAATTTAAATAAAACGAAATAAATTTACTATAGTTAAATAAATGAATCCTATTGAAAACTAAATACTTACCTGTAAAATAAACCCTAAGATAGCTGCAATATAACTAATAGTTACATTGTAGCTATTTTAGGATTATTTTTATTTTACAGGCAACTTTGTATTTATTTTAACTAGGTACAATAGTTATTAAATAGTTAATAACTATTTAATAACTACCTAGCTAAAATAAATACAAATTTACCTGTAAAATAAAAACTAACCTAAGTTACAATTACACCTAACACTACACTATACTTTAATAAATTATTCCTATTTAAAACTAAATACTTACCTGTAAAATAAACCCTAAGATAGCTGCAATATAACTAATAGTTACATTGTAGCTATTTTAGCATTTATATTTATTTTACAGGCAACTTTGTATTTATTTTAACTAGGTACAATAGCTATTAAATAGTTATTGACTAATTAATAGCTACCTAGTTAAAATAATTACAAAATTACCTGTAAAATAAATCCTAACCTAAGTTACAATAAAACCTAACACTACACTATCATTAAATAAATTAACTACAAGTACCTACAATTATCTACAATTAAATAAACTAAAGTACAAACCCCCCCCACTAAATTACAAAAAATAAAAAACCACTAAATTACAAAAAATAAAAAAATATTACAAGAATTTTAAACTAATTACACCTAATCTAAGCCCCCTAATAAAATAACAAAGCCCCCCAAAATAAAAAAAAATGCCCTACCCTATACTAAATTACAAAAGTTAACAGCTCTATTACCTTACCAGCCCTGAACAGGGCCCTTTGCGGGGCATGCCCCAAAGAAAACAGCTCTTTTGCCTGTAAAAAAAAAACACAATCCCCCCCCCCACATTACAACCCACCACCCACATACCCCTACTCTAACCCAAACCCCCCTTAAATAAACCTAACACTACCCCCCTGAAGATCTCCCTACCTTGAGTCGTGTTCACCCAGCCGGGCCGAAACCTTCATCCGATGTGGCAGAAGAGGACATCCAGACCGGCAGAAGTCTTCATCCAAGCGGGGCAAGAAGAGGTCTTCCATCCATCATACAAGTACCAAAATACAAACAAACACTAAATTACCAAAAATAATAAAATATTACAATAATTTTAAACTAATTACACCTAATCTAAGCCCCCTACTAGCTATTAATATAGCTTCAATATAACTAATAGTTACATTGTAGCTATTTTAGGATTTATATGTATTTTACAGGCAACTTTGTATTTATTTTAACTAGGTACAATAGTTATTAAATAGTTAATAACTATTTAATAACTACCTAGCTAAAATAAATACAAATTTACCTGTAAAATAAATCATAACCTAAGTTACAATTACACCTAACACTACACTATCATTAAATTAACTAAATAAATTAATCCTATATAAAACTAAAGACTTACCTGTAAAATAAACCCTAATATAGCTGCAATATAACTAATAGTTACATTGTAGCTATTTTAGCATTTATATTTATTGTACAGGCAACTTTGTATTCATTTTAACTAGGTTCAATAGCTATTAAATAGATATTGACTATTTAATAGCTACCTAGTTAAAATAATTACAAAATTACCTGTAAAATAAATCCTAACCTAAGTTACAATTAAACCTAACACTACACTATCATTAAATAAATTAACTACAAGTACCTACAATTAAATACAATTAAAAAAACTAAACTAAAGTACAAAACCCCCCCCACTAAATTACAAAAAATAAAAAAATATTACAAGAATTTTAAACTAATTACACCTAATCTAAGCCCCCTAATAAAATAACAAAGCCCCCCAAAATAAAAAAAATGCCCTAACCTATACTAAATTACAAAAGTTAACAGCTCTATTACCTTACCAGCCCTGAACAGGGCCCTTTGCGGGGCATGCCCCAAAGAAAACAGCTCTTTTGCCTGTAAAAAAAAAACACAATCCCCCCCCCCACATTACAACCCACCACCCACATACCCCTACTCTAACCCAAACCCCCCTTAAAAAAACCTAACACTACCCCCCTGAAGATCTCTCTACCGTGTCTTCACCCAGCGGGCCGAAGTCTTCATCCGATCGGGCAGAAGAGGACATCCAGACCGGCAGAAGTCTTCATCCAAGGGGGGCAAGAAGAGGTCTTCCATCCATCAGAAGTCTTGATCCAGGCGGCATCTTCTCTGTTCATCTATCCGGAGCAGAGCGGCAGCATCCTGAAGACATCCCACGCAGAGCATCCTCTTCTTTCTTGATCCGATGACTAGGTGACTGTACCTTTAAGTGACGTCATCCAAGATGGCGTCCCTTGAATTCCGATTGGCTGATAGGATTCTATCAGCCAATCGAAATTAAGGTAGGAAAAATCTGATTGGCTGATTTAATCAGCCAATCAGATTCAAGTTCAATCCGATTGGTTGATGGAATCAGCCAATCAGATTGACCTCGCATTCTATTGGCTGTTCCGATCAGCCAATAGAATGCGAGCTCAATCTGATTGGCTGATTGGATCAGCCAATCGGATTGAACTTGAATCTGATTGGCTGATTGAATCAGCCAATCAGATTTTTCCTACCTTAATTCCGATTGGCTGATAGAATCCTATCAGCCAATCGGAATTCAAGGGACGCCATCTTGGATGACGTCACTTAAAGGTACAGTCACCTAGTCGTCGGATCAAGAAAGAAGAGGATGCTCTGCGTGGGATGTCTTCAGGATGCTGCCGCTCCGCTCCGGATGGATGAACAGAGAAGATGCCACCTGGATCAAGACTTCTGATGGATGGAAGACCTCTTCTTGCCCCGCTTGGATGAAGACTTCTGCCGGTCTGGATGTCCTCTTCTGCCCGATCGGATGAAGACTTCGGCCCGCTGGGTGAAGACACGGTAGAGAGATCTTCAGGGGGGTAGTGTTAGGTTTATTTAAGGGGGGTTTGGGTTAGAGTAGGGGTATGTGGGTGGTGGGTTGTAATGTGGGGGGGGGGTATTGTGTTTTTTTTTACAGGCAAAAGAGCTGTTTTCTTTGGGGCATGCCCCGCAAAAGGCCCTGTTCAGGGCTGGTAAGGTAATAGAGCTGATTACTTTTGTAATTTAGTATAGGGTAGGGCATTTTTTTATTTTGGGGGGCTTTGTTATTTTATTAGGGGGCTTAGATTAGGTGTAATTAGTTTAAAATTCTTGTAATTTTTTTTATTTTTTGTAATTTAGTGTTTGTTTTTTTTGTACTTTAGTTTAGTTTATTTCATTGTATTTAATTGTAGGTACTTGTAGTTAATTTATTTAATGATAGTGTAGTGTTAGGTTTAATAGTAACTTAGGTTAGGATTTATTTTACAGGTAATTTTGTAATTATTTTAACTAGGTAGCTATTAAACAGTAAATATCTATTTAATAGCTATTGTACCTAGTTAAAATAAATACAAAGTTGCCTGTAAAATAAATATAAATGCTAAAATAGCTACAATGTAACTATTAGTTATATTGTAGCTATATTAGGGTTTATTTTACAGGTAAGTATTTAGTTTTATATAGGATTAATTTATTTAGTTAATTTAATGACAGTGTAGTGTTAGGTGTAATTGTAACTTAGGTTAGGGTTTATTTTACAGGTAAATTTGTATTTATTTTAGCTAGGTAGTTATTAAATAGTTATTAACTATTTAATAGCTATTGTACCTAGTTAAAATAAATACAAAGTTGCCTGTAAAATAAATATAAATCCTAAAATAGCTACAATGTAACTATTAGTTATATTGTAGCTATATTAATAGCTAGTAGGGGGCTTAGATTAGGTGTAATTAGTTTAAAATTATTGTAATATTTTATTATTCTTGCTAATTTAGTGTTTGTTTGTTTTTTTGTACTTTTCTGATGGATGGAAGACCTCTTCTTGCCCCGCTTGGATGAAGACTTCTGCCGGTCTGGATGTCCTCTTCTGCCCGATCGGATGAAGACTTCGGCCCGGCTGGGTGAACACGACTCAAGGTAGGGAGATCTTCAGGGGGGTAGTGTTAGGTTTATTTAGGGGGGTTTGGGTTAGAGTAGGGGTATGTGGGTGGTGGGTTGTAATGTGGGGGGGGTATTGTGTTTTTTTTTACAGGCAAAAGAGCTGTTTTCTTTGGGGCATGCCCTGCAAAAGGCCCTGTTCAGGGCTGGTAAGGTAATAGAGCTGTTAACTTTTGTAATTTAGTATAGGGTAGGGCATTTTTTTTTATTTTGGGGGGCTTTGTTATTTTATTAGGGGGCTTAGATTAGGTGTAATTAGTTTAAAATTCTTGTAATATTTTTTTATTTTTTGTAATTTAGTGAACACGACTCAAGGTAGGGAGATCTTCAGGGGGGTAGTGTTAGGTTTATTTAAGGGGGGTTTGGGTTAGAGTAGGGGTATGTGGGTGGTGGGTTGTAATGTGGGGGGGGGATTGTGTTTTTTTTTTACAGGCAAAAGAGCTGTTTTCTTTGGGGCATGCCCCGCAAAGGGCCCTGTTCAGGGCTGGTAAGGTAATAGAGCTGTTAACTTTTGTAATTTAGTATAGGGTAGGGCATTTTTTTTATTTTGGGGGGCTTTGTTATTTTATTAGGGGGCTTAGATTAGGTGTAATTAGTTTAAAATTCTTGTAATATTTTTTTATTTTTTGTACTTTAGTTTAGTTTTTTTAATTGTATTTAATTGTAGGTACTTGTAGTTAATTTATTTAATGATAGTGTAGTGTTAGGTTTAATTGTAACTTAGGTTAGGATTTATTTTACAGGTAATTTTGTAATTATTTTAACTAGGTAGCTATTAAATAGTCAATATCTATTTAATAGCTATTGAACCTAGTTAAAATAAATACAAAGTTGCCTGTACAATAAATATAAATGCTAAAATAGCTACAATGTAACTATTAGTTATATTGCAGCTATATTAGGGTTTATTTTACAGGTAAGTCTTTAGTTTTATATAGGATTAATTTATTTAGTTAATTTAATGATAGTGTAGTGTTAGGTGTAATTGTAACTTAGGTTATGATTTATTTTACAGGTAAATTTGTATTTATTTTAGCTAGGTAGTTATTAAATAGTTATTAACTATTTAATAGCTATTGTACCTACTTAAAATAAATACAAAGTTGCCTGTAAAATAAATATAAATCCTAAAATAGCTACAATGTAACTATTAGTTATATTGAAGCTATATTAATAGCTAGTCGGGGGCTTAGATTAGGTGTAATTAGTTTAAAATTATTGTAATATTTTATTATTTTTGGTAATTTAGTGTTTGTTTGTATTTTGGTACTTGTATGATGGATGGAAGACCTCTTCTTGCCCCGCTTGGATGAAGACTTCTGCCGGTCTGGATGTCCTCTTCTGCCCCATCGGATGAAAACTTCGGCCCGGCTGGGTGAACACGACTCAAGGTAGGGAGATCTTCAGGGGGGTAGTGTTAGGTTTATTTAAGGGGGGTTTGGGTTAGAGTAGGGGTATGTGGGTGGTGGGTTGTAATGTGGGGGGGGGATTGTGTTTTTTTTTTACAGGCAAAAGAGCTGTTTTCTTTGGGGCATGCCCCGCAAAGGGCCCTGTTCAGGGCTGGTAAGGTAATAGAGCTGTTAACTTTTGTAATTTAGTATAGGGTAGGGCATTTTTTTTATTTTGGGGGGCTTTGTTTTTTTATTAGGGGGCTTAGATTAGGTGTAATTAGTTTAAAATTCTTGTAATATTTTTTTATTTTTTGTAATTTAGTGTATGTTTTTTTTTGTAATTTAGTGGGGGGTTTTTGTACTTTAGTTTATTTAATTGTAGATAATTGTAGGTACTTGTAGTTAATTTATTTAATGACAGTGTAGTGTTAGGTTTAATTGTAACTTAGGTTAGGATTTATTTTACAGGTAATTTTGTAATTATTTTAACTAGGTAGCTATTAATTAGTCAATAACTATTTAATAGCTTTTGTACATAGTTAAAATAAATACAAAGTTGCCTGTAAAATAAATATAAATGCTAAAATAGCTACAATGTAACTATTAGTTATATTGCAGCTATCTTAGGGTTTATTTTACAGGTAAGTATTTTGTTTTAAATATGATTAATTTATTTAGTTAATTTAATGATAGTGTAGTGTTAGGTGTAATTGTAACTTAGGTTAGGATTTATTTTACAGGTAAATTTTTATTTATTTTAGCTAGGTAGTTATTAAATAGTTATTAACTATTTAATAGCTATTGTACCTAGTTAAAATAAATACAAAGTTGCCTGTAAAATAAATATAAATCCTAAAATAGCTACAATGTAACTATTAGTTATATTGAAGCTATATTAATAGCTAGTCGGGGGCTTAGATTAGGTGTAATTAGTTTAAAATTATTGTAATATTTTATTATTTTTGGTAATTTAGTGTTTGTTTGTATTTTGGTACTTGTATGATGGATGGAAGACCTCTTCTTGCCCCGCTTGGATGAAGACTTCTGCCGGTCTGGATGTCCTCTTCTGCCCCATCGGATGAAGACTTCGGCCCGGCTGGGTGAACACGACTCAAGGTAGGGAGATCTTCAGGGGGGTAGTGTTAGGTTTATTTAAGGGGGGTTTGGGTTAGAGTAGGGGTATGTGGGTGGTGGGTTGTAATGTGGGGGGGGGATTGTGTTTTTTTTTTACAGGCAAAAGAGCTGTTTTCTTTGGGGCATGCCCCGCAAAGGGCCCTGTTCAGGGCTGGTAAGGTAATAGAGCTGTTAACTTTTGTAATTTAGTATAGGGTAGGGCATTTTTTTTATTTTGGGGGGCTTTGTTTTTTTATTAGGGGGCTTAGATTAGGTGTAATTAGTTTAAAATTCTTGTAATATTTTTTTATTTTTTGTAATTTAGTGTTTGTTTTTTTTTGTAATTTAGTGGGGGTTTTTTGTACTTTAGTTTATTTAATTGTAGATAATTGTAGGTACTTGTAGTTAATTTATTTAATGACAGTGTAGTGTTAGGTTTAATTGTAACTTAGGTTAGGATTTATTTTACAGGTAATTTTGTAATTATTTTAACTAGGTAGCTATTAATTAGTCAATAACTATTTAATAGCTTTTGTACATAGTTAAAATAAATACAAAGTTGCCTGTAAAATAAATATAAATGCTAAAATAGCTACAATGTAACTATTAGTTATATTGCAGCTATCTTAGGGTTTATTTTACAGGTAAGTATTTTGTTTTAAATATGATTAATTTATTTAGTTAATTTAATGATAGTGTAGTGTTAGGTGTAATTGTAACTTAGGTTAGGATTTATTTTACAGGTAAATTTGTATTTATTTTAGCTAGGTAGTTATTAAATAGTTATTAACTATTTAATAACTATTGTACCTAGTTAAAATAAATACAAAGTTGCCTGTAAAATAAAAATAAATCCTAAAATAGCTACAATGTAACTATTAGTTATATTGTAGCTATATTAGGGTTTATTTTACAGGTAAGTCTTTAGTTTTAAATAGGATTCATTTATTTAACTATAGTAAACTTATTTCGTTTTATTTAAATTATATTTAAGTTAGGGGGGTGTTAGTGTTAGGGTTAGACTTAGGTTTAGGGGTTAATAACCTTATTATAGTAGCGGCGACGTTGGGGGCGGGAGATTAGGGGTTAATAATTGTAGGTAGGTGGCGGCGATGTTAGGGAGGGCAGATTAGGCGTTAATAAAATGTATTATAGTGTTTGCGAGGCGGGAGTGCGGCGGTTTAGGGGTTAATACATTTATTATAGTTGCGTCGATTTGCGGTCGGCAGATTAGGGGTTAATACTTGTAGTTAGATTGTGGCGACGTTGGGGGGAGGCAGATTAGGGGTTAATAACTATAATGTAGGGGTCGGCGGTGTTAGGGACAGCAGATTAGGGGTTAATAGCTATAATGTAGGCGGCGGCGATATCGGGTCGGCAGATTAGGGGTTAATACTTGTAGTTAGATTGCGGCGACGTTGGGGGGGGCAGATTAGGGGTTAATAACTATAATGTAGGGGTCGGCGGTGTTAGGGACAGCAGATTAGGGGTTAATAGCTATAATGTAGGCGGCGGCGATATCGGGTCGGCAGATTAGGGGTTAATACTTGTAGTTAGATTGCGGCGACGTTGGGGGGGGCAGATTAGGGGTTAATAACTATAATGTAGGGGTCGGCGGTGTTAGGGACAGCAGATTAGGGGTTAATAGCTATAATGTAGGCGGCGGCGATATCGGGTCGGCAGATTAGGGGTTAATACTTGTAGTTAGATTGCGGCGACGTTGGGGGAAGCAGATTAGGGGTTAATAACTATAATGTAGGGGTCGGCGGTGTTAGGGACAGCAGATTAGGGGTTAATAGTTATAATGTAGGTGGCGGCGATATCGGGTCGGCAGATTAGGGGTTAATACTTGTAGTTAGATTGCGGCGACGTTGGGGGGGGCAGATTAGGGGTTAATAACTATAATGTAGGGGTCGGCGGTGTTAGGGACAGCAGATTAGGGGTTAATAGCTATAATGTAGGTTGCGGCGATATCCGATCGGCAGATTAGGGGTTAAATAATGTTATTATAGGGTTTGCGATGTGGGGGGGCCTCGGTTTAGTGGTTCATAGGTAGTTTATGGGTGTTAGTGACTTAGTGTACTAAATGGGTGTTAGTGTACTAAAAACATACCGAATTTCGGAACGGAATAGAACCGAATTCAGCCGAATCCGAATAAATCCGAAACGAATTTATTCGGATCCGAATAAATCCGAAACGAATTTATTCAAATTTTGCCGAATATATATATATATATATGTTTAGTGCTCATTACAGTCTATCAGTAGGCATGATGTCTGAACTACTCCCAAATATATCACAGCAACATATATATGTTTAGTGCTCATTACAGTATATCAGTAGGCATAATGTCTGAACTACTCCCAAATATATCACAGCAACATATATATGTTTAGTGCTCATTACAGTCTATCAGTAGGCACGATGTCTGAACTACTCCCAAATATATCACAGCAACATATATATGTTTAGTGCTCATTACAGTATATCAGTAGGCATGATGTCTGAACTACTCCCAAATATATCACAGCAACATATATATGTTTAGTGCTCATTACAGTCTATCAGTAGGCTTGATGTCTGAACTACTCCCAAATATATCACAGTAACATATATATGTTTAGTGCTCATTACAGTCTATCAGTAGGCATGATGTCTGAACTACTCCCAAATATATCACAGCAACATATATATGTTTAGTGCTCATTACAGTCTATCAGTAGGCATGATGTCTGAACTACTCCCAAATATATCACAGCAACATATATATGTTTAGTGCTCATTACAGTCTATCAGTAGGCATGATGTCTGAACTACTCCCAAATATATCACAGCAACATATATATGTTTAGTGCTCATTACAGTCTCTCAGTAGGCACGATGTCTGAACTACTCCTAAATATATCACAGCAACATATATATGTTTAGTGCTCATTACAGTCTATCAGTAGGCATGATGTCTGAACTACTCCCAAATATATGACAGCAACATATATATGTTTAGTGCTCATTACAGTATATCAGTAGGCATGATGTCTGACCTACTCCCAAATATATCACAGCAACATATATATGTTTAGTGCTCATTACAGTCTCTCAGTAGGCATGATGTCTGAACTACTCCCAAATATATCACAGCAACATATATATGTTTAGTGCTCATTACAGTCTATCAGTAGGCATGATGTCTGAACTACTCCCAAATATATCACAGCAACATATATATGTTTAGTGCTCATTACAGTCTATCAGTAGGCTTGATGTCTGAACTACTCCCAAATATATCACAGCAACATATATATGTTTAGTGCTCATTACAGTCTATCAGTAGGCATGATGTCTGAACTACTCCCAAATATATCACAGCAACATATATATGTTTAGTGCTCATTACAGTCTATCAGTAGGCATGATGTCTGAACTACTCCCAAATATATCACAGCAACATATATATGTTTAGTGCTCATTACAGTCTATCAGTAGGCATGATGTCTGAACTACTCCCAAATATATCACAGCAACATATATATGTTTAGTGCTCATTACAGTCTCAGTAGGCATGATGTCTGAACTACTCCCAAATATATCACAGCAACATATATATGTTTAGTGCTCATTACAGTCTATCAGTAGGCATGATGTCTGACCTACTCCCAAATATATTACAGCAACATATATATGTTTAGTGCTCATTACAGTCTATCAGTAGGCATGATGTCTGAACTACTCCCAAATATATCACAGCAACATATATATGTTTAGTGCTCATTACAGTCTATCAGTAGGCATGATGTCTGACCTACTCCTAAATATATCACAGCAACATATATATGTTTAGTGCTCATTACAGTCTATCAGTAGGCATGATGTCTGAACTACTCCCAAATATATCACAGCAACATATATATGTTTAGTGCTCATTACAGTCTATCAGTAGGCATGATGTCTGACCTACTCCCAAATATATCACAGCAACATATATATGTTTAGTGCTCATTACAGTCTATCAGTAGGCATGATGTCTGAACTACTCCTAAATATATCACAGCAACATATATATGTTTAGTGCTCATTACAGTCTATCAGTAGGCATGATGTCTGAACTACTCCCAAATATATCACAGCAACATATATATGTTTAGTGCTCATTACAGTCTATCAGTAGGCACGATGTCTGACCTACTCCCAAATATATCACAGCAACATATATATGTTTAGTGCTCATTACAGTCTATCAGTAGGCATAATGTCTGAACTACTCCCAAATATATCACAGCAACATATATATGTTTAGTGCTCATTACAGTCTATCAGTAGGCACGATGTCTGAACTACTCCCAAATATATCACAGCAACATATATATGTTTAGTGCTCATTACAGTCTCTCAGTAGGCACGATGTCTGAACTACTCCCAAATATATCACAGCAACATATATATGTTTAGTGCTCATTACAGTCTATCAGTAGGCATGATGTCTGAACTACTCCCAAATATATCACAGCAACATATATATGTTTAGTGCTCATTACAGTCTATCAGTAGGCATGATGTCTGACCTACTCCCAAATATATCACAGCAACATATATATGTTTAGTGCTCATTACAGTCTATCAGTAGGCATGATGTCTGAACTACTCCCAAATATATCACAGCAACATATATATGTTTAGTGCTCATTACAGTCTATCAGTAGGCATGATGTCTGAACTACTCCCAAATATATCACAGCAACATATATATGTTTAGTGCTCATTACAGTCTCTCAGTAGGCACGATGTCTGAACTACTCCCAAATATATCACAGCAACATATATATGTTTAGTGCTCATTACAGTCTATCAGTAGGCATGATGTCTGAACTACTCCCAAATATATCACAGCAACATATATATGTTTAGTGCTCATTACAGTCTATCAGTAGGCATGATGTCTGAACTACTCCCAAATATATCACAGCAACATATATATGTTTAGTGCTCATTACAGTCTATCAGTAGGCATGATGTCTGAACTACTCCCAAATATATCACAGCAACATATATATGTTTAGTGCTCATTACAGTCTATCAGTAGGCATGATGTCTGAACTACTCCCAAATATATCACAGCAACATATATATGTTTAGTGCTCATTACAGTCTATCAGTAGGCATGATGTCTGACCTACTCCCTAATATATCACAGCAACATATATATGTTTAGTGCTCATTACAGTATATCAGTAGGCATGATGTCTGAAATACTCCTAAATATATCACAGCAACATATATATGTTTAGTGCTCATTACAGTATATCAGTAGGCATGATGTCTGAACTTCTCCCAAATATATCACAGCAACATATATATGTTTAGTGCTCATTACAGTCTATCAGTAGGCATGATGTCTGACCTACTCCCAAATATATCACAGCAACATATATATGTTTAGTGCTCATTACAGTATATCAGTAGGCATGATGTCTGAACTACTCCCAAATATATCACAGCAACATATATATGTTTAGTGCTCATTACAGTCTATCAGTAGGCATGATGTCTGAACTACTCCCAAATATATCACAGCAACATATATATGTTTAGTGCTCATTACAGTCTCTCAGTAGGCACGATGTCTGAACTACTCCTAAATATATCACAGCAACATATATATGTTTAGTGCTCATTACAGTCTATCAGTAGGCATGATGTCTGAACTACTCCCAAATATATGACAGCAACATATATATGTTTAGTGCTCATTACAGTATATCAGTAGGCATGATGTCTGACCTACTCCCAAATATATCACAGCAACATATATATGTTTAGTGCTCATTACAGTCTCTCAGTAGGCATGATGTCTGAACTACTCCCAAATATATCACAGCAACATATATATGTTTAGTGCTCATTACAGTCTATCAGTAGGCATGATGTCTGAACTACTCCCAAATATATCACAGCAACATATATATGTTTAGTGCTCATTACAGTCTATCAGTAGGCATGATGTCTGACCTACTCCCAAATATATCACAGCAACATATATATGTTTAGTGCTCATTACAGTCTATCAGTAGGCATGATGTCTGAACTACTCCCAAATATATCACAGCAACATATATATGTTTAGTGCTCATTACAGTCTATCAGTAGGCATGATGTCTGAACTACTCCCAAATATATCACAGCAACATATATATGTTTAGTGCTCATTACAGTCTATCAGTAGGCATGATGTCTGAACTACTCCCAAATATATCACAGCAACATATATATGTTTAGTGCTCATTACAGTCTCAGTAGGCATGATGTCTGAACTACTCCCAAATATATCACAGCAACATATATATGTTTAGTGCTCATTACAGTCTATCAGTAGGCATGATGTCTGACCTACTCCCAAATATATTACAGCAACATATATATGTTTAGTGCTCATTACAGTCTATCAGTAGGCATGATGTCTGAACTACTCCCAAATATATCACAGCAACATATATATGTTTAGTGCTCATTACAGTCTATCAGTAGGCATGATGTCTGACCTACTCCCAAATATATCACAGCAACATATATATGTTTAGTGCTCATTACAGTCTATCAGTAGGCATGATGTCTGACCTACTCCTAAATATATCACAGCAACATATATATGTTTAGTGCTCATTACAGTCTATCAGTAGGCATGATGTCTGAACTACTCCCAAATATATCACAGCAACATATATATGTTTAGTGCTCATTACAGTCTATCAGTAGGCATGATGTCTGACCTACTCCCAAATATATCACAGCAACATATATATGTTTAGTGCTCATTACAGTCTATCAGTAGGCATGATGTCTGAACTACTCCTAAATATATCACAGCAACATATATATGTTTAGTGCTCATTACAGTCTATCAGTAGGCATGATGTCTGAACTACTCCCAAATATATCACAGCAACATATATATGTTTAGTGCTCATTACAGTCTATCAGTAGGCACGATGTCTGACCTACTCCCAAATATATCACAGCAACATATATATGTTTAGTGCTCATTACAGTCTATCAGTAGGCATAATGTCTGAACTACTCCCAAATATATCACAGCAACATATATATGTTTAGTGCTCATTACAGTCTATCAGTAGGCACGATGTCTGAACTACTCCCAAATATATCACAGCAACATATATATGTTTAGTGCTCATTACAGTCTCTCAGTAGGCACGATGTCTGAACTACTCCCAAATATATCACAGCAACATATATATGTTTAGTGCTCATTACAGTCTATCAGTAGGCATGATGTCTGAACTACTCCCAAATATATCACAGCAACATATATATGTTTAGTGCTCATTACAGTCTCTCAGTAGGCACGATGTCTGAACTACTCCCAAATATATCACAGCAACATATATATGTTTAGTGCTCATTACAGTCTATCAGTAGGCATGATGTCTGAACTACTCCCAAATATATCACAGCAACATATATATGTTTAGTGCTCATTACAGTCTATCAGTAGGCATGATGTCTGAACTACTCCCAAATATATCACAGCAACATATATATGTTTAGTGCTCATTACAGTCTATCAGTAGGCATGATGTCTGAACTACTCCCAAATATATCACAGCAACATATATATGTTTAGTGCTCATTACAGTCTATCAGTAGGCATGATGTCTGAACTACTCCCAAATATATCACAGCAACATATATATGTTTAGTGCTCATTACAGTCTATCAGTAGGCATGATGTCTGACCTACTCCCTAATATATCACAGCAACATATATATGTTTAGTGCTCATTACAGTATATCAGTAGGCATGATGTCTGAAATACTCCTAAATATATCACAGCAACATATATATGTTTAGTGCTCATTACAGTATATCAGTAGGCATGATGTCTGAACTTCTCCCAAATATATCACAGCAACATATATATGTTTAGTGCTCATTACAGTCTATCAGTAGGCATGATGTCTGACCTACTCCCAAATATATCACAGCAACATATATATGTTTAGTGCTCATTACAGTATATCAGTAGGCATGATGTCTGAACTACTCCCAAATATATCACAGCAACATATATATGTTTAGTGCTCATTACAGTCTATCAGTAGGCATGATGTCTGACCTACTCCCAAATATATCACAGCAACATATATATGTTTAGTGCTCATTGCAGTCTATCAGTAGGCATGATGTCTGACCTACTCCCAAATATATCACAGCAACATATATATGTTTAGTGCTCATTACAGTATATCAGTAGGCATGATGTCTGAACTACTCCCAAATATATCACAGCAACATATATATGTTTAGTGCTCATTACAGTCTATCAGTAGGCATGATGTCTGACCTACTCCCAAATATATCACAGCAACATATATATGTTTAGTGCTCATTACAGTCTATCAGTAGGCTTGATGTCTGAACTACTCCCAAATATATCACAGCAACATATATATGTTTAGTGCTCATTACAGTCTATCAGTAGGCATGATGTCTGAACTACTCCCAAATATATCACAGCAACATATATATGTTTAGTGCTCATTACAGTCTCTCAGTAGGCATGATGTCTGAACTACTCCTAAATATATCACAGCAACATATATATGTTTAGTGCTCATTACAGTATATCAGTAAGCATGATGTCTGAACTACTCCCAAATATATCACAGCAACATATATATGTTTAGTGCTCATTACAGTCTATCAGTAGGCATGATGTCTGAACTACTCCCAAATATATCACAGCAACATATATATGTTTAGTGCTCATTACAGTCTATCAGTAGGCATGATGTCTGAACTACTCCCAAATATATCACAGCAACATATATATGTTTAGTGCTCATTACAGTCTCAGTAGGCATGATGTCTGAACTACTCCTAAATATATCACAGCAACATATATATGTTTAGTGCTCGTTACAGTCTCTCAGTAGGCATGATGTCTGAACTACTCCCAAATATATCACAGCAACATATATATGTTTAGTGCTCATTACAGTCTATCAGTAGGCATGATGTCTGAACTACTCCCAAATATATCACAGCAACATATATATGTTTAGTGCTCATTACAGTCTCAGTAGGCATGATGTCTGAACTACTCCTAAATATATCACAGCAACATATATATGTTTAGTGCTCATTACAGTCTCTCAGTAGGCATGATGTCTGAACTACTCCCAAATATATCACAGCAACATATATATGTTTAGTGCTCATTACAGTCTCAGTAGGCATGATGTCTGAACTACTCCTAAATATATCACAGCAACATATATATGTTTAGTGCTCATTACAGTCTCTCAGTAGGCATGATGTCTGAACTACTCCCAAATATATCACAGCAACATATATATGTTTAGTGCTCATTACAGTCTATCAGTAGGCATGATGTCTGAACTACTCCTAAATATATCACAGCAACATATATATGTTTAGTGCTCATTACAGTCTCTCAGTAGGCATGATGTCTGAACTACTCCCAAATATATCACAGCAACATATATATGTTTAGTGCTCATTACAGTCTATCAGTAGGCATGATGTCTGAACTACTCCCAAATATATCACAGCAACATATATATGTTTAGTGCTCATTACAGTCTCTCAGTAGGCATGATGTCTGAACTACTCCCAAATATATCACAGCAACATATATATGTTTAGTGCTCATTACAGTCTCTCAGTAGGCATGATGTCTGAACTACTCCCAAATATATCACAGCAACATATATATGTTTAGTGCTCATTACAGTATATCAGTAGGCATGATGTCTGAACTACTCCCAAATATATCACAGCAACATATATATGTTTAGTGCTCATTACAGTCTATCAGTAGGCATGATATCTGAACTACTCCCAAATATATCACAGCAACATATATATGTTTAGTGCTCATTACAGTCTATCAGTAGGCATGATGTCTGACCTACTCCCAAATATATCACAGCAACATATATATGTTTAGTGCTCATTACAGTCTATCAGTAGGCATGATGTCTGAACTACTCCTAAATATATCACAGCAACATATATATGTTTAGTGCTCATTACAGTCTCAGTAGGCATGATGTCTGACCTACTCCCAAATATATCACAGCAACATATATATGTTTAGTGCTCATTACAGTCTATCAGTAGGCACGATGTCTGAACTACTCCCAAATATATCACAGCAACATATATATGTTTAGTGCTCATTACAGTCTATCAGTAGGCATGATGTCTGAACTACTCCCAAATATATCACAGCAACATATATATGTTTAGTGCTCATTACAGTCTATCAGTAGGCATGATGTCTGAACTACTCCCAAATATATCACAGCAACATATATATGTTTAGTGCTCATTACAGTCTATCAGTAGGCATGATGTCTGAACTACTCCTAAATATATCACAGCAACATATATATGTTTAGTGCTCATTACAGTCTATCAGTAGGCATGATGTCTGAACTACTCCCAAATATATCACAGCAACATATATATGTTTAGTGCTCATTACTGTCTATCAGTAGGCATGATGTCTGAACTACTCCCAAATATATCACAGCAACATATATATGTTTAGTGCTCATTACAGTCTATCAGTAGGCATGATGTCTGAACTACTCCCAAATATATCACAGCAACATATATATGTTTAGTGCTCATTACAGTCTATCAGTAGGCATGATGTCTGAACTACTCCCAAATATATCACAGCAACATATATATGTTTAGTGCTCATTACAGTCTATCAGTAGGCATGATGTCTGAACTACTCCCAAATATATCACAGCAACATATATATGTTTAGTGCTCATTACAGTCTATCAGTAGGCATGATGTCTGAACTACTCCCAAATATATCACAGCAACATATATATGTTTAGTGCTCATTACAGTCTATCAGTAGGCATGATGTCTGAACTACTCCCAAATATATCACAGCAACATATATATATGTTTAGTGCTCATTACAGTCTATCAGTAGGCATGATGTCTGAACTACTCCCAAATATATCACAGCAACATATATATGCAGA
Organism: Bombina bombina; assembly: GCF_027579735.1. Taxonomy (NCBI): domain Eukaryota; kingdom Metazoa; phylum Chordata; class Amphibia; order Anura; family Bombinatoridae; genus Bombina; species Bombina bombina. The sequence continues at coordinate 1,233,927,412 of NC_069499.1, forward strand.
TTTGTTGATTGGATTTTCATAATTACATTGAGTTTCTGTGATTACACTACATATGTGATCAATTAGAGACATTTTTTGTATGAGAACCTAAATGACTAAACTAGATAAAAATACCAACAAGGTATAATTCTTAGGAGAAACAGTGAAGGTATCTATACAAATAGTACTTGTGTTTCTTGCATTTAAAACGGCAAAATTAAAAGTTCTTGCTTCAGATAGGACACACAGTTTTGAAAATTAAATTTTACAAATTTACTTATTTTATCAAATGTAATATTTTCACTTGGTTTCCTTTGTTTAAAAGGATTCAGATAGAGCATGTGATTTTAATCAACTTTCTATTTTACTTCTATTTCAATTTCTATGTGTTCTCTTGGTATCTTTTGTTAAAAAGCAGGCACATAAGCTTAGGAGCAGGCCCATTTCTGGAGAACTATATAGCAGCGGTTTTACAAAAATGTCATCCATTTGCCATGTAGTGCTCCAGATGCCTACCTAGGTATCACTTCAGCACAGAATATCATGGGAACAAAGCAAACTTAATAACAGAAGTAAACTGGAAACATTTTTAAATTGGTATGTTCTGTCTAAATCATAAAATAACATTTTTGGGTTTGCTATCCCTTTAAACTCAGCTTAATTATGGACATTAAACAGTTAATTATATGTAATAAAATAACATTTGCAATATACTGTCATTATTTATGTTGTCCCCTTTTCCCTTTAACTGTGAAAATAATTATTTTTTTCATTTCTCCTGACTGCTTATAAAGTATTGAGCACCAACATGTTTGAACCTAAGTTTCCCCTATCATCTGTCTCTGCTGCTGAGGACATTTGTGAACAAATATAAAACAGCCAATACAAGAGAGTTTGCAAACAAGACTGTTAGATAGTTACTTCAAATGGACATTAAACTGCTGTGTACAACTTCAAGTATTCTTGCACCCTGTGACAGAAGCATTGGGCATTCACAAAATTAGAGAATAATATAAAGCTACTGCTTTCTATAGGGTAGGCTAACCCAAACGTACTAGGTATAACAATCCAAAAACTAGTAACATCACTTATCTGTTTAAGCCCACTGCTTGTATCACACAGGATGTAACAATACAAGATGGAGGCGACCAGTATAAAATCGGAGCTTTACCAACTGAATTATTTAATAGGTTAAAAGAAAAGAAAAGCTGTATAGAGAGCTGCAATTACAGGAGGAAAAACAATAGTATGGTGAATAGTGACCCTGCAACTGTAGATGTACCCACAGGGGCGGAACTACCATTGGTGCAGCAGTTGCACTGGCACCAGGACCCAAGTGCTAAGGGGGGCCAATAGTAGCCAGTCTATACATAGGCATGTACAACCCTAATGCAGGGGAGCCTTTTATTACTGAAGATAGAATGTCCATATTATCTATCTATCTATCTATCTATCTATCTATCATCTATCTATCTATCCATCTATCCTCAAAATCATTATACAGAGCAGTATAATACTATTACTTTTGTTTACTACTGAGTTACCTTAGGCAGAGCCCCCAAAAAAACTCTGCTCCAGGGCCCCCTGTTGAGAAGGTCCACTACTGTGTACCCAGCAGAAGAAAACCTTGGCTACAATATGGAGTCACCCATTGCTTTAAAGAAATAAAATTGCTAAACCTTTTACTAATATAATTTAAATAAATCTGCATACTGTTTTCAGGCTAATATTTGCTTTGAATACATCATGATATCTACCATTTATTTACAGCTCAATATCACTTTAACTCCAGATGTGCAAAAGTACAAGGTACAACAATTATTTGTGGAAACGAAAACAATATCCCTGTTTCTTTAACAAATTTTTAATTAATTAAAAAAACTAATGCACTTCTCTAGTCTCTGGGCTAATGCGATTCTATAAGAATGCTTGTCACTACTTCTTTTTACCTGGTGGAATTCTATAAAGTCACTTTTACCCTGAAAACAGGGTGTCTCGCTAAGGAGCATGTACTGCGTTTTTGTATGGGAAGGAGAAACAAACATTATAAAAGTGCAAAATGAAAATTGTAATTATAAAATCATACAAAAACCAGTAATTGAACCACTCACACAAAAAAAAATTGTTTTGTTAATTAAAAGGTGGTGAGTTTTTATCAAAATACTCAAAACACTAATTACTCTGAACGGAAAACCTATGCATATGTAAATAAAAGTGATTTTGAGGTACAGTCTAATTTGATTTGTATTAGGCATAATATTAAATTTCAAACAGGTTCTTCCTGTGTACTTCGTCCTCCCTTGCAAACTTTTACATAATGGAGAGCCCTCATTAATTCTATAGGAGACATCTCACCACTTGCAGGGACAGCCTCATAGAATTCTATAAAACAAGGGGCTGTCCCTGCAAGTGATTAGTGTGTACAAGCACTAACATCCTTTTTAATACAATTACTTTCCAGGAGCCAAACTCCGCCCACTATTTGCCTTATTTGGAGGAGCTGATCTGGGCTTTAGTCCACAGACAACAAGGCTAGTATAAAATGCATTGTTTTGTAGTTGATATCTGATAAAACCAATTAGGGACAGGTACAGTATGTAGCAGAGTTATCTATGAGAAGTTAGCAGGGTGTATATCAAGTTCTGAGAATTAGAAAATGCTACATTTTTTAGAGCTAAACTACATGAAAAGGAGGGAAAATAAATAATGAAATACAAAGTTGTTTCATTATGCAAAACTAAATATTTTATATAAAAATTCTCAAGGTGTTTACTGACCCTTTAAGTTTACTAATTAAAACCCATATTGATCCTTTCCCTTTGATTGCACAAAATGAGTCAGTCACATATGTTTCTCAGACCGGACTGCGAAGAAGCTCTGAAATAATGTCTCGTCTACATATTTACAACCCACAGGCACTTGGATTTGTAAATATTTTTACTACTTTGAAAGAAAATGTTAGTACTTCCTTTGGTATGAACCTTTACTTTTATATATGTGTAAAAATCAGCACACATAAAGAAGCAAGGTCCCCTCTGATGGATCAAAGAATTTTCTAAATCTGCTTTAAGCCCATCTATTAATAAACAGATTATGAAATAAAGGAGGGAGTATTTTGAAAATGTACGACCACAGACATATAGTACAGGAAACAGAATGTTCTTGTGATCTGAGTTTTCGTCTGGAGGTTTACTCACCCTTTACCACGGCACAAAAGGGTTCTCATATAACCCATAGTGCTGCTAACTTGCTTCACGTGTACCCAGAAGTGTATTTCTCATATAACCCATAGTGTTGCTAACTTGCTTCATGTGTACCCAGAAGTGTATTTCTCACATAACCCATAGTGCTGCTAACTTGCTTCATGTGTACCCAGAAGTGTATTTCTCATATAACTCATAGTGCTACTAACTTGCTTCACATGTACCCAGAAGTGTATTTCTCATATAACCCATAGTGCTGCTAACTTGCTTCATGTGTACCCAGATGTGTATTTCTCATATAACCCATAGTGCTGCTAACTTGCTTCACGTGTACCCAGAAGTGTATTTCTCATATAAACCATAGTGCTGCTAACTTGCTTCATTTGTACCCAGAAGTGTATTTCTCATATAACCCATAGTGCTGCTAACGTGCTTCACGTGTACCCAGAAGTGTATTTCTCATATAACCCATAGGGCTGCTAACTTGCTTCACATGTACCCAGAAGTGTATTTCTCATATAACCCATAGTGCTGCTAACTTGCTTCACGTGTACCCAGAAGTGTATTTCTCATATAACTCATAGTGCTGCTAACTTGCTTCATGTGTACCCAGAAGTGTATTTCTCATATAACCCTTAGTGCTGCTAACTTGCTTCATGTGTACCCAGAAGTGTATTTCTCTTATAACCCATAGTGCTGCTAACTTGCTTCATGTGTACCCAGAAGTATATTTCTCATATAACCCATAGTGCTGCTAACTTGCTTCACGTGTACCCAGAAGTGTATTTTTCATATAACCCATAGTGTTGCTAACTTGCTTCACATGTACCCAGAAGTTTATTTCTCATATAACCCATAGTGCTGCTAACTTGCTTCACGTGTACCCAGAAGTGTATTTCTCATATAACCCATAGTGCTGCTAACTTGCTTCATGTGTACCCAGAGATGTATTTCTCATATAACCCATAGTGTTGCTAACTTGCTTCACATCTACCCAGAAGTGTTTTTCTCATATAACCCATAGTGCTGCTAACTTGCTTCACATGTCAGAAGTGTATTTCTCATATAACCCATAGTGCTGCTAACTTGCTTCATGTGTACCCAGAGGTGTATTCCTCATATAACCCATAGTGCTGCTAACTTGCTTCACGTGTACCCAGAAGTGTATTTCTCATATAACCCATAGTGCTGCTAACATACTTCACGTGTACCCAGAAGTGTATTTCTCATATAGCCCATAGTGCTGCTAACTTGCTTCACGTGTACCCAGAAGTGTATTTCTCATATAACCCATAGTGCTGCTAACTTGCTTCACGTGTACTCAGATGTGTATTTCTCACATAACCCATAGTACTGCTAACTTGCTTCATATGTACCCAGAAGTGTATTTCTCATATAACCCATAGTGCTGCTAACTTGCTTCACGTGTACCCAGATGTGTATTTCTCACATAACCCATAGTGCTGCTAACTTGCTTCATATGTACCCAGAAGTGTATTTCTCATATAACCCATAGTGCTGTTAACTTGCTTCATTTGTACCCAGAAGTGTATTTCTCATATAACCCATAGTGCTGCTAACTTGCTTCATTTGTACCCAGAAGTGTATTTCTCATATAACCCATAGTGCTGCTAACTTGCTTCACGTGTACCCCGAAGTGTATTTCTCATATAACCCTTAGTGCTGCTAACTTGCTTCATGTGTACCCAGAAGAGTATTTCTCATATAACCCATAGTGCTGCTAACTTGCTTCATGTGTACCAAGAAGTGTATTTCTCTTATAACCCATAGTGCTGCTAACTTGCTTCACGTGTACCCAGAAGTGTATTTCTCATATAACCCATAGTGCTGCTAACTTGCTTCATGTGTACCCAGAAGTGTATTTCTCATATAACCCATAGTGCTGCTAACTTGCTTCATGTTTACCCAGAAGTGTATTTCTCATATAACCCATAGTGCTGCTAACTTGCTTCACGTGTACCCAGAAGTGTATTTCTCATATAACCCATAGTGCTGCTAACTTGCTTCATGTGTACCCAGAGGTGTATTTCTCATATAACCCATAGTGTTGCTAACTTGCTTCACGTGTACCCAGAAGTGTATATTTCATATAACCCATAGTGCTGCTAACTTGCTTCACGTGTACCCAGAAGTGTATTTCTCATATAACCCATAGTGCTGCTAACTTGCTTCATGTGTACCCAGAGGTGTATTTCTCATATAACCCATAGTGTTGCTAACTTGCTTCACATGTACCCAGAAGTGTATTTCTCATATAACCCATAGTGCTGCTAACTTGCTTCATGTGTACCCAGAGGTGTATTCCTCATATAACCCATAGTGCTGCTAACTTGCTTCACGTGTACCCAGAAGTGTATTTCTCATATAACCCATAGTGCTGCTAACTTGCTTCATGTGTACCCAGAGGTGTATTTCTCATATAACCCATAGTGTTGCTAACTTGCTTCACGTGTACCCAGAAGTGTATATTTCATATAACCCATAGTGCTGCTAACTTGCTTCACGTGTACCCAGAAGTGTATTTCTCATATAACCCATAGTGCTGCTAACTTGCTTCATGTGTACCCAGAGGTGTATTTCTCATATAACCCATAGTGTTGCTAACTTGCTTCACATGTACCCAGAAGTGTATTTCTCATATAACCCATAGTGCTGCTAACTTGCTTCATGTGTACCCAGAGGTGTATTCCTCATATAACCCATAGTGCTGCTACCTTGCTTCACGTGTACCCAGAAGTGTATTTCTCATATAACCCATAGTGCTGCTAACTTGTTTCACGTGTACCCAGAAGTGTATTTCTCATATAACCCATAGTGCTGCTAACTTGCTTCACGTGTACCCAGATGTGTATTTCTCACATAACAAATAGTGCTGCTAACTTGCTTCATATGTACCCAGAAGTGTATTTCTCATATAACCCATAGTGCTGCTAACATACTTCACGTGTACTCAGAAGTGTTTTTCTCATATAACCCATAGTGCTGCTACCTTGCTTCATGTGTACCCAGAAGTGTATTTCTCATATAACCTATAGTGCTGCTAACATACTTCACGTGTACCCAGAAGTGTATTTCTCATATAAGAGAGACAAGGCCGCTGCAGAGCGTGACGTGGAGGGGAGAGTCCTATTGCTGCCCAGCCGATAGGGTAAGTTACTCACAGCCCCGTGAGGTGCAAATCAATCGCGGCTAAGCGCAAGCCGCAAAAATGTAAAGGAAAAAGACAATCAGACTTGAAAAGCATGAAGGATAATAACAAAGATAAATACAAGGGCTATAAGAAAAATTTGAAAGCTAAAGTACACAAATTGGATGCTGAATTAGCACAAAGAAAAGGCAAAAAGTTTTCCAGAGATTGGGATGATTATGTTAATCAAAGAGTTTATAATTGGTCAAGATTTCAAAGAGGTCCTAGAAGGCGATTTGGAAGAAATTTTTCAAATAAAAATACAAGAAAGAATGAAGATAAAACAAGAGGGCCTGAACGGCAAGAAAAAGACAAAGAAACAGCACACAAATCCATCCTCAAAAATAAAAACAAAAGGGACAAAAAAGTGGCATTTTCATCCACTGATACTTCTGACCATGAGTCCAACTACTCTGAGGGGAGCTGTGTTTCCACAGCTTTGTCAACGACTTCTCTTTCCTCTTCCTTTTCTTCCTCTTCTTCCTCTTCTTCATCCTCTCTTTCTTCTATCCCTTCTAACATAGTTCCTTCCCTACAGGTATCAGATGGGGACACCAATCAAGAAGGAGGGGCAGTCCGCTCAAAAGTTAGAGCTGTCCCTTTAGGAGACGGACGAGAAGAGCAAGCAGACGACAGAAGAAAGTCAACAAGAAAATCCAAGGGCCACAAGAAACATTGACTGTAATAAATCTCTCTGATCATCCTCTGACAGAAGGACAAAAAAACAGAATTTATGTTTACCTGATAAATTGCTTTCTCCAACGGTGTGTCCGGTCCACGGCGTCATCCTTACTTGTGGGATATTCTCTTCCCCAACAGGAAATGGCAAAGAGCCCAGCAAAGCTGGTCACATGATCCCTCCTAGGCTCCGCCTTCCCCAGTCATTCGACCGACGTAAAGGAGGAATATTTGCATAGGAGAAATCATATGATACCGTGGTGACTGTAGTTAAAGAAAATAAATTATCAGACCTGATTAAAAAACCAGGGCGGGCCGTGGACCGGACACACCGTTGGAGAAAGCAATTTATCAGGTAAACATAAATTCTGTTTTCTCCAACATAGGTGTGTCCGGTCCACGGCGTCATCCTTACTTGTGGGAACCAATACCAAAGCTTTAGGACACGGATGAAGGGAGGGAGCAAATCAGGTCACCTAGATGGAAGGCACCACGGCTTGCAAAACCTTTCTCCCAAAAATAGCCTCAGAAGAAGCAAAAGTATCAAATTTGTAAAATTTAGTAAAAGTGTGCAGTGAAGACCAAGTCGCTGCCTTACATATCTAATCAACAGAAGCCTCGTTCTTGAAGGCCCATGTGGAAGCCACAGCCCTAGTGGAATGAGCTGTGATTCTTTCAGGAGGCTGCCGTCCGGCAGTCTCGTAAGCCAATCTGATGATGCTTTTAAGCCAAAAAGAGAGAGAGGTAGAAGTTGCTTTTTGACCTCTCCTTTTACCAGAATAAACAACAAACAAGGAAGATGTTTGTCTAAAATCCTTTGTAGCATCTAAATAGAATTTTAGAGCACGCACTACATCCAAATTGTGCAACAAACGTTCCTTCTTTGAAACTGGATTCGGACACAAAGAAGGCACGACTATCTCCTGGTTAATGTTTTTGTTAGAAACAACTTTCGGAAGAAAACCAGGTTTAGTACGCAAAACCACCTTATCTGCATGGAACACCAGATAAGGAGGAGAACACTGCAGAGCAGATAATTCTGAAACTCTTCTAGCAGAAGAAATTGCAACCAAAAACAAAACTTTCCAAGATAATAACTTAATATCAACGGAATGTAAGGGTTCAAACGGAACCCCCTGAAGAACTGAAAGAACTAAATTGAGACTCCAAGGAGGAGTCAAAGGTTTGTAAACAGGCTTGATTCTAACCAGAGCCTGAACAAAGGCTTGAACATCTGGCACAGCTGCCAGCTTTTTGTGAAGTAACACAGACAAGGCAGAAATCTGTCCCTTCAAAGAACTTGCAGATAATCCTTTCTCCAAACCTTCTTGAAGAAAGGATAGAATCTTAGGAATTTTTATCTTGTCCCAAGGGAATCCTTTAGATTCACACCAACAGATATATTTTTTCCATATTTTGTGGTAGATTTTTCTAGTTACAGGCTTTCTGGCCTGAACAAGAGTATCAATGACAGAATCTGAGAACCCTCGCTTTGATAAGATCAAGCGTTCAATCTCCAAGCAGTCAGTTGGAGTGAGACCAGATTCGGATGTTCGAACGGACCTTGAACAAGAAGGTCTCGTCTCAAAGGTAGCTTCCATGGTGGAGCCGATGACATATTCACCAGGTCTGCATACCAAGTCCTGCGTGGCCACGCAGGAGATATCAAGATCACCGATGCCCTCTCCTGATTGATCCTGGCTACCAGCCTGGGGATGAGAGGAAACGGCGGGAATACATAAGCTAGTTTGAAGGTCCAAGGTGCTACTAGTGCATCTACTAGAGTCGCCTTGGGATCCCTGGATCTGGACCCGTAGCAAGGAACCTTGAAGTTCTGACGAGAGGCCATCAGATCCATGTCTGGAATGCCCCACAATTGAGTAATTTGGGCAAAGATTTCCGGATGGAGTTCCCACTCCCCCGGATGAAATGTCTGACGACTCAGAAAATCTGCTTCCCAATTTTCCACTCCTGGGATGTGGATTGCAGACAAGTGGCAGGAGTGAGTCTCCGCCCATTGAATGATTTTGGTCACTTCTTCCATCGCCAGGGAACTCCTTGTTCCCCCCTGATGGTTGATGTACGCAACAGTCGTCATGTTGTCTGATTGAAACCGTATGAACTTGGCCTTTGCTAGCTGAGGCCAAGCCTTGAGAGCATTGAATATCACTCTCAGTTCCAGAATATTTATCGGGAGAAGAGATTCTTCCCGAGACCAAAGACCCTGAGCTTTCAGGGGTCCCCAGACCGCGCCCCAGCCCACCAGACTGGCGTCGGTCGTGACAATGACCCACTCTGGTCTGCGGAAGCTCATCCCCTGTGACAGGTTGTCCAGGGACAGCCACCAACGGAGTGAATCTCTGGTCCTCTGATCTACTTGTATCGTCGGAGACAAGTCTGTATAGTCCCCATTCCACTGACTGAGCATGCACAGTTGTAATGGTCTTAGATGAATTCGCGCAAAAGGAACTATGTCCATTGCCACTACCATCAAACCTATTACTTCCATGCACTGCGCTATGGAAGGAAGAGGAACAGAATGAAGTATTTGACAAGAGTTTAGAAGTTTTGATTTTCTGGCCTCTGTCAGAAAAATCCTCATTTCTAAGGAGTCTATTATTGTTCCCAAGAAGGGAACCCTTGTTGACGGAGATAGAGAACTTTTTTCTACGTTCACTTTCCACCCGTGAGATCTGAGAAAGGCCAGGACAATGTCCGTGTGAGCCTTTGCTTGTGGAAGGGACGACGCTTGAATCAGTATGTCGTCCAAGGAAGGTACTACTGCAATGCCCCTTGGTCTTAGCACCGCTAGAAGGGACCCTAGTACCTTTGTGAAAATTCTTGGAGCAGTGGCTAATCCGAATGGAAGTGCCACAAACTGGTAATGCTTGTCCAGAAATGCGAACCTTAGGAACCGATGATGTTCCTTGTGGATAGGAATATGTAGATACGCATCCTTTAAATCCACCGTGGTCATGAATTGACCTTCCTGGATGGAAGGAAGAATTGTTCGAATGGTTTCCATTTTGAACGATGGAACCTTGAGAAACTTGTTTAGGATCTTGAGATCTAAGATTGGTCTGAATGTTCCCTCTTTTTTGGGAACTACGAACAGATTGGAGTAGAACCCCATCCCTTGTTCTCCTAATGGAACAGGATGAATCACTCCCATTTTTAACAGGTCTTCTACACAATGTAAGAATGCCTGTTTTTTTATGTGGTCTGAAGACAATTGAGACCTGTGGAACCTCCCCCTTGGGGGAAGCCCCTTGAATTCCAGAAGATAACCTTGGGAGACTATTTCTAGCGCCCAAGGATCCAGAACATCTCTTGCCCAAGCCTGAGCGAAGAGAGAGAGTCTGCCCCCCACCAGATCCGGTCCCGGATCGGGGGCCAACATCTCATGCTGTCTTGGTAGCAGTGGCAGGTTTCTTGGCCTGCTTACCTTTGTTCCAGCCTTGCATTGGCCTCCAGGCTGGCTTGGCTTGAGAAGTATTACCCTCTTGCTTAGAGGACGTAGCACTTGGGGCTGGTCCGTTTCTGCGAAAGGGACGAAAATTAGGTTTATTTTTGGCCTTGAAAGACCTATCCTGAGGAAGGGCGTGGCCCTTGCCCCCAGTGATATCAGAAATAATCTCTTTCAAGTCAGGGCCAAACAGCGTTTTCCCCTTGAAAGGAATGTTAAGCAATTTGTTCTTGGAAGACGCATCCGCTGACCAAGATTTTAGCCAAAGCGCTCTGCGCGCCACAATAGCAAACCCAGAATTTTTCGCCGCTAATCTAGCCAATTGCAAAGTGGCGTCTAGGGTGAAAGAGTTAGCCAATTTGAGAGCATGAATTCTGTCCAAAATCTCCTCATAAGAAGAATCTTTATTGAGCGCCTTTTCTAGTTCATCGAACCAGAAACACGCTGCTGTAGTGACAGGAACAATGCATGAAATTGGTTGTAGAAGGTAACCTTGCTGAACAAACATCTTTTTAAGCAAACCCTCTAATTTTTTATCCATAGGATCTTTGAAAGCACAACTATCTTCTATGGGTATAGTGGTGCGTTTGTTTAGAGTAGAAACCGCCCCCTCGACCTTGGGGACTGTCTGCCATAAGTCCTTTCTGGGGTCGACCATAGGAAACAATTTCTTAAATATAGGGGGAGGGACGAAAGGTATGCCGGGCCTTTCCCATTCTTTATTTACAATGTCCGCCACCCGCTTGGGTATAGGAAAAGCTTCGGGGGGCCCCGGGACCTCTAGGAACTTGTCCATTTTACATAATTTCTCTGGAATGACCAAATTCTCACAATCATCCAGAGTAGATAACACCTCCTTAAGCAGGGCGCTGAGATGTTCCAATTTAAATTTAAATGTAATCACATCAGGTTCAGCTTGTTGAGAAATTTTCCCTGAATCTGAAATTTCTCCCTCAGACAAAACCTCCCTGGCCCCCTCAGACTGGTGTAGGGGCACTTCAGAACCAATATCATCAGCGTCCTCATGCTCTTCAGTATTTTCTAAAACAGAGCAGTCGCGCTTTCGCTGATAAGTGGGCATTTTGGCTAAAATGTTTTTGATAGAATTATCCATTACAGCCGTTAATTGTTGCATAGTAAGGAGTATTGGCGCACTAGATGTACTAGGGGCCTCCTGTGTGGGCAAGACTGGTGTAGACGAAGGAGGGGATGATGCAGTACCATGCTTACTCCCCTCACTTGAGGAATCATCTTGGGCATCATTTTCTCTAAATTTTGTGTCACATAAATCACATCTATTTAAATGAGAAGGAACCTTGGCTTCCCCACATACAGAACACAGTCTATCTGGTAGTTCACACATGTTAAACAGGCATAAACTTGATAACAAAGTACAAAAAACGTTTTAAAATAAAACCGTTACTGTCACTTTAAATTTTAAACTGAACACACTTTATTACTGCAAATGTGAAAAAGTATGAAGGAATTGTTCGAAATTCACCAAAATTTCACCACAGTGTCTTAAAGCCTTAAAAGTATTGCACACCAAATTTGAAAGCTTTAACCCTTAAAATAACGGAACCGGAGCCGTTTTTATATTTAACCCCTTTACAGTCCCTGGTATCTGCTTTGCTGAGACCCAACCAAGCCCAAAGGGGAATACGATACCAAATGACGCCTTCAGAAAGTCTTTTCTATGTATCAGAGCTCCTCACACATGCATCTGCATGTCATGCTTCCCAAAAACAAGTGCGCAATAGAGGCGCGAAAATGAGGCTCTGCCTATGATTAGGGAAAGCCCCTAGAGAATAAGGTGTCCAATACAGTGCCTGCCGGTTATTTTACATAATTCCCAAGAATAAAATAATTCCTCAAAGCTATGAAGTATAAAATATGCTTATATATCAATCGTTTTAGCCCAGAAAATGTCTACAGTCTTAAAAGCCCTTGTGAAGCCCTTTTTTTTTCTTTATGTAATAAAAATGGCTTACCGGATCCCATAGGGAAAATGACAGCTTCCAGCATTACATCGTCTTGTTAGAAATGTGTCATACCTCAAGCAGCAAAAGTCTGCTCACTGTTTCCCCCAACTGAAGTTAATTCCTCTCAACAGTCCTGTGTGGAAACAGCCATCGATTTTAGTAACGGTTGCTAAAATCATTTTCCTCTTACAAACAGAAATCTTCATCTCTTTTCTGTTTCAGAGTAAATAGTACATACCAGCACTATTTTAAAATAACAAACTCTTGATTGAATAATAAAAACTACAGTTAAACACCAAAAAACTCTAAGCCATCTTCGTGGAGATGTTGCCTGTACAACGGCAAAGAGAATGACTGGGGAAGGCGGAGCCTAGGAGGGATCATGTGACCAGCTTTGCTGGGCTCTTTGCCATTTCCTGTTGGGGAAGAGAATATCCCACAAGTAAGGATGACGCCGTGGACCGGACACACCTATGTTGGAGAAAGTGTATTAAGCAAAGGTTTGGGCTTTGCCCCATCGCATAGCTTTTCAGCCTTTAAAACAATTATCGATGTGAATAGGTTTGTGCGCAAACTAACGTTGAAATGTTTCTTTAAAGATGATAGAGGCATTGAATACCATGATAGTCCTTCCACAGAGGAAATAGGAGATAATCCAACATTACAGCAGTTAGATACACAGAACACCCATTTTGATTTCCAAGACTTTAGTCTAAATACACTAAGAGTTTTAGAAACTTCCAATATAGGTCCTGATGAACTCAATATGTCAACACCAAAAAAAAAAACCTCTGATTTTTACCCTGTTCAGTTTAGGGGCAAATTTTTGAACATATTTCAAAAACAAGTGGAGAGGGATATTCTAGAATTAGAACGTAAGTGTAAAACATCACAAATTAAACCTAATCATATAACCCATAGTGCTGCTAACTTGCTTCAAATGTACCCAGAAGTGTATTTCTCATATAACCCTTATAGTGCTGCTAACTTGCTTCACGTGTACCCAGAAGTGTATTTCTCATATGACCCATAGTGCTGCTAACTTGCTTCATGTGTACCCAGAAGTGTATTTTTCATATAACCCATAGTGCTGCTAACTTGCTTCACGTGTACCCTGAAGTGTATTTCTCATATAACCCATAGTGCTGCTAACTTGCTTCACGTGTACCCAGAAGTGTATTTCTCATATAACCCATAGTGCTGCTAACTTGCTTCACATGTACCCAGATGTGTATTTCTCATATAACCCATAGTGCTGCTAACTTGCTTCACGTTTACCCAGAAGTGTATTTCTCATATAACCCATAGTGCTGCTAACTTGCTTAACGTGTACCCAGAAGTGTATTTCTCATATAACCCATAGTGCTGCTAACTTGCTTCACGTGTACCCTGAAGTGTATTTCTCATATAACCCATAGTGCTGCTAACTTGCTTCACGTGTATCCAGAAGTGTATTTCTCATATAACCCATAGTGCTGCTAACTTGCTTCATTTGTACCCAGAAGTGTATTTCTCACATAACCCATAGTGCTGCTAACTTGTTTCACGTGTACCCAGAAGTGTATTTCTCATATAACCCATAGTGTTGCTAACTTGCTTCACGTGTACCCAGAAGTGTATTTCTCATATAAACCATAGTGCTGCTAACTTGCTTCATGTGTACCCAGAAGTGTATTTCTCATATAACCCATAGTGCTGCTAGCTTGCTTCACGTGTACCCAGAAGTGTATTTCTCATATAACCCTTAGTGCTGCTAACTTGCTTCACGTGTACCCAGAAGTGTATTTCTCATATAACCCATAGTGCTGCTAACTTGCTTCACGTGTAACTAGAAGTGTATTTCTCATATAACCCATAGTGCTGCTAACTTGCTTCACGTGTACCCAGAAGTGTATTTCTCATATAACCCTTAGTGCTGCTAACTTGCTTCACGTGTACCCAGAAGTGTATTTCTCATATAAACCATAGTGCTGCTAACTTGCTTCATGTGTACCCAGAGGTGTATTTCTCATATAACCCATAGTGCTGCTAACTTGCTTCACGTTTACCCAGAAGTGTATTTCTCATATAACCCATAGTGCTGCTAACTTGCTTCACGTGTACCCAGAAGTGTATTTCTCATATAACCCTTAGTGCTGCTAACTTGCTTCTCGTGTACCCAGATGTGTATTCTCATATAACCCATAGTGCTGCTAACTTGCTTCATGTGTACCCAGAAGTGTATTTCTCATATAACCCATAGTGCTGCTAACTTGCTTCTCGTGTACCCAGAAGTTTATTTCTCATATAACCCATTGTGCTGCTAACTTGCTTCTCGTTTACCCAGAAGTGTATTTCTCATATGACCCATAGTGCTGCTAACTTGCTTCACGTGTACCCAGAAGTTTATTTCTCATATAACCCATAGTGCTGCTAACTTGCTTCACGTGTACCCAGAAGTGTATTTCTCATATAACCCTTAGTGCTGCTAACTTGCTTCACGTGTACCCAGAAGTGTATTTCTCATATAACCCATAGTGCTGCTAACTTGCTTCACATGTACCCAGAAGTGTATATCTCATATAACCCACAGTGCTGCTAACTTGCTTCACGTGTACCCAGAAGTTTATTTCTCATATAACCCATAGTGCTGCTAACTTGCTTCACGTGTACCCAGAAGTGTATTTCTCATATAACCCATAGTGCTGCTAACTTGCTTCACGTGTACCCAGAAGTGTATTTCTCATATAACCCATAGTGCTGCTAACTTGCTTCACGTGTACCCAGATGTGTATTTCTCATATAACCCATAGTGCTGCTAACTTGCTTCACGTTTACCCAGAAGTGTATTTCTCATATAACCCATAGTGCTGCTAACTTGCTTCACATGTACCCAGAAGTGTATTTCTCATATAACCCATAGTGCTGCTAACTTGCTTCATTTGTACCCAGAAGTGTATTTCTCATATAACCCATAGTGCTGCTAACTTGCTTCACGTGTACCCAGAAGTGTATTTCTCATATAACCCATAGTGCTGCTAACTTGCTTCACATGTACCCAGAAGTGTATTTCTCATATAAACCTTATAGTGCTGCTAACTTGCTTCTCGTGTACCCAGAAGTGTATTTCTCTATAACCTATTGTGCTGCTAACTTGCTTCATTTGTACCCAGAAGTGTATTTCTCACATAACCCATAGTGCTGCTAACTTGCTTCTCGTGTACCCAGAAGTTTATTTCTCATATAACCCATAGTGCTGCTAACTTGCTTCACGTGTACCCAGAAGTGTATTTCTCATATAACCCATAGTGCTCCTAACTTGCTTCACGTGTACCCAGAAGTGTATTTCTCATATAACCCATAGTGCTGCTAACTTGCTTCACGTGTACCCAGAAGTTTATTTCTCATATAACCCATAGTTCTGCTAACTTGCTTCACGTGTACCCAGAGGTGTATTTGTCATATAACCCATAGTGCTGCTAACTTGCTTCACGTGTACCCAGAAGTGTATTTCTCATATAACCCATAGTGCTGCTAACTTGCTTCACCTGTACCCAGAAGTTTATTTCTCTAATAACCCATAGTGCTGCTAACTTGCTTCACGTGTACCCAGAAGTGTATTTCTCATATATTCCATAGTGCTGCTAACTTGCTTCACGTGTACCCAGAAGTGTATTTCTCATATAACCCATAGTGCTGCTAACTTGCTTCACGTGTACCCAGAAGTGTATTTCTCATATGACCCATAGTGCTGCTAACTTGCTTCATGTGTACCCAGAAGTGTATTTCTCATATAACCCATAGTGCTGCTAACTTGCTTCACGTGTACCCAGAAGTTTATTTCTCATATAATCCATAGTGCTGCTAACTTGCTTCACGTGTACCCAGAGGTGTATTCCTCATATAACCCTTAGTGCTGCTAACTTGCTTCACGTGTACCCAGAAGTGTATTTCTCATATAACCCATAGTGCTGCTAACTTGCTTCACGTGTACCCAGAAGTGTATTTCTCATATAACCCATAGTGCTGCTAACTTGCTTCATGTGTACCCAGAGGTGTATTTCTCATATAACCCATAGTGCTGCTAACTTGCTTCACGTTTACCCAGAAGTGTATTTCTCATATAACCCATAGTGCTGCTAACTTGCTTCACGTGTACCCAGAAGTGTATTTCTCATATAACCCTTAGTGCTGCTAACTTGCTTCTCGTGTACCCAGATGTGTATTTCTCATATAACCCATAGTGCTGCTAACTTGCTTCATGTGTACCCAGAAGTGTTTTTCTCATATAACCCATAGTGCTGCTAACTTGCTTCTCGTGTACCCAGAAGTTTATTTCTCATATAACCCATTGTGCTGCTAACTTGCTTCTCGTTTACCCAGAAGTGTATTTCTCATATGACCCATAGTGCTGCTAACTTGCTTCACGTGTACCCAGAAGTTTATTTCTCATATAACCCATAGTGCTGCTAACTTGCTTCACGTGTACCCAGAAGTGTATTTCTCATATAACCCATAGTGCTGCTAACTTGCTTCACATGTACCCAGAAGTGTATATCTCATATAACCCACAGTGCTGCTAACTTGCTTCACGTGTACCCAGAAGTTTATTTCTCATATAACCCATAGTGCTGCTAACTTGCTTCACGTGTACCCAGAAGTGTATTTCTCATATAACCCATAGTGCTGCTAACTTGCTTCACATGTACCCAGAAGTGTATTTCTCATATAACCCATAGTGCTGCTAACTTGCTTCATTTGTACCCAGAAGTGTATTTCTCATATAACCCATAGTGCTGCTAACTTGCTTCACGTGTACCCAGAAGTGTATTTCTCATATAACCCATAGTGCTGCTAACTTGCTTCACATGTACCCAGAAGTGTATTTCTCATATAAACCTTATAGTGCTGCTAACTTGCTTCTCATGTACCCAGAAGTGTATTTCTCTATAACCTATTGTGCTGCTAACTTGCTTCATTTGTACCCAGAAGTGTATTTCTCACATAACCCATAGTGCTGCTAACTTGCTTCTCGTGTACCCAGAAGTTTATTTCTCATATAACCCATAGTGCTGCTAACTTGCTTCACGTGTACCCAGAAGTGTATTTCTCATATAACCCATAGTGCTCCTAACTTGCTTCACGTGTACCCAGAAGTGTATTTCTCATATAACCCACAGTGCTGCTAACTTGCTTCACGTGTACCCAGAAGTGTATTTCTCATATAACCCTTAGTGCTGCTAACTTGCTTCACGTGTACCCAGAAGTGTATTTCTCATATGACCCATAGTGCTGCTAACTTGCTTCACGTGTACCCAGAAGTGTATTTCTCATATAACCCATAGTGCTGCTAACTTGCTTCACGTGTACCGAGAAGTTTATTTCTCATATAACCCATAGTTCTGCTAACTTGCTTCACGTGTACCCAGAAGTGTATTTCTCATATAACCCTTAGTGCTGCTAACTTGCTTCTCGTGTACCCAGATGTGTATTCTCATATAACCCATAGTGCTGCTAACTTGCTTCATGTGTACCCAGAAGTGTATTTCTCATATAACCCATAGTGCTGCTAACTTGCTTCTCGTGTACCCAGAAGTTTATTTCTCATATAACCCATTGTGCTGCTAACTTGCTTCTCGTTTACCCAGAAGTGTATTTCTCATATGACCCATAGTGCTGCTAACTTGCTTCACGTGTACCCAGAAGTTTATTTCTCATATAACCCATAGTGCTGCTAACTTGCTTCACGTGTACCCAGAAGTGTATTTCTCATATAACCCTTAGTGCTGCTAACTTGCTTCACGTGTACCCAGAAGTGTATTTCTCATATAACCCATAGTGCTGCTAACTTGCTTCACATGTACCCAGAAGTGTATATCTCATATAACCCACAGTGCTGCTAACTTGCTTCACGTGTACCCAGAAGTTTATTTCTCATATAACCCATAGTGCTGCTAACTTGCTTCACGTGTACCCAGAAGTGTATTTCTCATATAACCCATAGTGCTGCTAACTTGCTTCACGTGTACCCAGAAGTGTATTTCTCATATAACCCATAGTGCTGCTAACTTGCTTCACGTGTACCCAGATGTGTATTTCTCATATAACCCATAGTGCTGCTAACTTGCTTCACGTTTACCCAGAAGTGTATTTCTCATATAACCCATAGTGCTGCTAACTTGCTTCACATGTACCCAGAAGTGTATTTCTCATATAACCCATAGTGCTGCTAACTTGCTTCATTTGTACCCAGAAGTGTATTTCTCATATAACCCATAGTGCTGCTAACTTGCTTCACGTGTACCCAGAAGTGTATTTCTCATATAACCCATAGTGCTGCTAACTTGCTTCACATGTACCCAGAAGTGTATTTCTCATATAAACCTTATAGTGCTGCTAACTTGCTTCTCGTGTACCCAGAAGTGTATTTCTCTATAACCTATTGTGCTGCTAACTTGCTTCATTTGTACCCAGAAGTGTATTTCTCACATAACCCATAGTGCTGCTAACTTGCTTCTCGTGTACCCAGAAGTTTATTTCTCATATAACCCATAGTGCTGCTAACTTGCTTCACGTGTACCCAGAAGTGTATTTCTCATATAACCCATAGTGCTGCTAACTTGCTTCACGTGTACCCAGAAGTGTATTTCTCATATAACCCATAGTGCTGCTAACTTGCTTCACGTGTACCCAGAAGTTTATTTCTCATATAACCCATAGTTCTGCTAACTTGCTTCACGTGTACCCAGAGGTGTATTTGTCATATAACCCATAGTGCTGCTAACTTGCTTCACGTGTACCCAGAAGTGTATTTCTCATATAACCCATAGTGCTGCTAACTTGCTTCACCTGTACCCAGAAGTTTATTTCTCTAATAACCCATAGTGCTGCTAACTTGCTTCACGTGTACCCAGAAGTGTATTTCTCATATATTCCATAGTGCTGCTAACTTGCTTCACGTGTACCCAGAAGTGTATTTCTCATATAACCCATAGTGCTGCTAACTTGCTTCACGTGTACCCAGAAGTGTATTTCTCATATGACCCATAGTGCTGCTAACTTGCTTCATGTGTACCCAGAAGTGTATTTCTCATATAACCCATAGTGCTGCTAACTTGCTTCACGTGTACCCAGAAGTTTATTTCTCATATAATCCATAGTGCTGCTAACTTGCTTCACGTGTACCCAGAGGTGTATTCCTCATATAACCCTTAGTGCTGCTAACTTGCTTCACGTGTACCCAGAAGTGTATTTCTCATATAATCCATAGTGCTGCTAACTTGCTTCACGTGTACCCAGAAGTGTATTTCTCATATAACCCATAGTGCTGCTAACTTGCTTCATGTGTACCCAGAGGTGTATTTCTCATATAACCCATAGTGCTGCTAACTTGCTTCACGTTTACCCAGAAGTGTATTTCTCATATAACCCATAGTGCTGCTAACTTGCTTCACGTGTACCCAGAAGTGTATTTCTCATATAACCCTTAGTGCTGCTAACTTGCTTCTCGTGTACCCAGATGTGTATTTCTCATATAACCCATAGTGCTGCTAACTTGCTTCATGTGTACCCAGAAGTGTTTTTCTCATATAACCCATAGTGCTGCTAACTTGCTTCTCGTGTACCCAGAAGTTTATTTCTCATATAACCCATTGTGCTGCTAACTTGCTTCTCGTTTACCCAGAAGTGTATTTCTCATATGACCCATAGTGCTGCTAACTTGCTTCACGTGTACCCAGAAGTTTATTTCTCATATAACCCATAGTGCTGCTAACTTGCTTCACGTGTACCCAGAAGTGTATTTCTCATATAACCCATAGTGCTGCTAACTTGCTTCACATGTACCCAGAAGTGTATATCTCATATAACCCACAGTGCTGCTAACTTGCTTCACGTGTACCCAGAAGTTTATTTCTCATATAACCCATAGTGCTGCTAACTTGCTTCACGTGTACCCAGAAGTGTATTTCTCATATAACCCATAGTGCTGCTAACTTGCTTCACGTGTACCCAGAAGTGTATTTCTCATATAACCCACAGTGCTGCTAACTTGCTTCACGTGTACCCAGAAGTGTATTTCTCATATAACCCATAGTGCTGCTAACTTGCTTCACGTGTACCCAGAAGTGTATTTCTCATATAACCCATAGTGCTGCTAACTTGCTTCACATGTACCCAGAAGTGTATTTCTCATATAACCCATAGTGCTGCTAACTTGCTTCATTTGTACCCAGAAGTGTATTTCTCATATAACCCATAGTGCTGCTAACTTGCTTCACGTGTACCCAGAAGTGTATTTCTCATATAACCCATAGTGCTGCTAACTTGCTTCACATGTACCCAGAAGTGTATTTCTCATATAAACCTTATAGTGCTGCTAACTTGCTTCTCATGTACCCAGAAGTGTATTTCTCTATAACCTATTGTGCTGCTAACTTGCTTCATTTGTACCCAGAAGTGTATTTCTCACATAACCCATAGTGCTGCTAACTTGCTTCTCGTGTACCCAGAAGTTTATTTCTCATATAACCCATAGTGCTGCTAACTTGCTTCACGTGTACCCAGAAGTGTATTTCTCATATAACCCATAGTGCTCCTAACTTGCTTCACGTGTACCCAGAAGTGTATTTCTCATATAACCCACAGTGCTGCTAACTTGCTTCACGTGTACCCAGAAGTGTATTTCTCATATAACCCTTAGTGCTGCTAACTTGCTTCACGTGTACCCAGAAGTGTATTTCTCATATGACCCATAGTGCTGCTAACTTGCTTCACGTGTACCCAGAAGTGTATTTCTCATATAACCCATAGTGCTGCTAACTTGCTTCACGTGTACCGAGAAGTTTATTTCTCATATAACCCATAGTTCTGCTAACTTGCTTCACGTGTACCCAGAGGTGTATTTGTCATATAACCCATAGTGCTGCTAACTTGCTTCACCTGTACCCAGAAGTTTATTTCTCTAATAACCCATAGTGCTGCTAACTTGCTTCACGTGTACCCAGAAGTGTATTTCTCATATATTCCATAGTGCTGCTAACTTGCTTCACGTGTACCCAGAAGTGTATTTCTCATATAACCCATAGTGCTGCTAACTTGCTTCACGTGTACCCAGAAGTGTATTTCTCATATGACCCATAGTGCTGCTAACTTGCTTCATGTGTACCCAGAAGTGTATTTCTCATATAACCCATAGTGCTGCTAACTTGCTTCACGTGTACCCAGAAGTTTATTTCTCATATAATCCATAGTGCTGCTAACTTGCTTCACGTGTACCCAGAGGTGTATTCCTCATATAACCCATAGTGCTGCTAACTTGCTTCACGTGTACCCAGAAGTGTATTTCTCATGTAACCCATAGTGCTTCTAACTTGCTTCACGTGTACCCAGATGTGTATTTCTCATATAACCCATAGTGCTGCTAACTTGCTTCACGTGTACCCAGAAGTTTATTTCTCATATAACCCATAGTGCTGCTAACTTGCTTCATGTGTACCCAGAAGTGTATTTCTGATATAACCCATAGTTCTGCTAACTTGCTTCACGTGTACCCAGAAGTGTATTTCTCATATAACCCATAGTGCTGCTAACTTGCTTCACGTGTACCCAGAAGTGTATTTCTCATATAACCCATAGTGCTGCTAACTTGCTTCACGTGTACCCAGAAGTGTATTTCTCATATAACCCATAGTGCTGCTAACGTGCTTCACGTGTACCCAGAAGTGTATTTCTCATATAACCCATAGTGCTGCTAACTTGCTTCATTTGTACCCAGAAGTGTATTTCTCATATAACCCATAGTGCTGCTAACTTGCTTCATTTGTACCCAGAAGTGTATTTCTCTTATATCCCATAGTGTTGCTAACTTGCTTCATGTGTACCCAGAAGTGTATTTCTCACCTAACCCATAGTGCTGCTAACTTGCTTCTCATCTACCCAGAAGTGTATTTCTCATATAATCCTTAGTGCTGCTAACTTGCTTCTCGTGTACCCAGAAGTGTATTTCTCATATAATCCTTAGTGCTGCTAACTTGCTTCATGTGTACCCAGAAGTGTATTTCTCATATAACCCATAGGGCTGCTAACTTGCTTCATGTGTACCCAGAAGTGTATTTCACATATGACCCATAGTGCTGCTAACTTGCTTCACGTTTACCCAGATGTGTATTTCTCACATAACCCATAGTGATGCTAACTTACTTCATGTGCACACAGAAGTGTATTTCTCACATAACCCATAGTGCTACTAAAATACTTCACGTGTACCCAAAAGTGTATTTCTCACATAACCCATAGTGCTGCTAACATACTTCACATGTACCCAGAAGTGCATGCTATGTAGTTTGTGTATCTACATGTATAAGTGTATGTTATGTTGTGTGTGTTTGTATCTGCATGTGTAAGTGTATGCTATGTAGTGTGTGTGTGTGTTTATCTGCATGCATAAGTGTAAGCTATGTAGTGTGTGTGTGTATCTGCATGTATAAGTGTATGCTATGTAGTGTGTATGTTTCTGCATGTATAAGTGTATGCTATGTAGTGTGTGTGTGTGTGTGTATCTGCATGTATAAGTGTATACTATGTAGTGTGTGTGTGTTTATCTGCATGTATAAGTGTAAGCTATGTAGTGTGTGTGTGTGTATCTGCATGTATAAGTGTATGCTATGTAGTGTGTGTATCTGCATGTATAAGTGTATGCTATGTAGTGTGTGTGTGTATCTGCATTTATAAGTGTATGCTGTGCAGTGTGTGTATCTGCATGTATAAGTGTATACTATGTAGTGTGTGTGTATCTGCATGTATAAGTGTATGCTATGTAGTGTGTGTGTATCTGCATGTATAAGTGTATGCTATGTAGTGTGTATGTTTCTGCATGTATAAGTGTATGCTATGTAGTGTGTGTGTGTGTGTGTGTATCTGCATGTATAAGTGTATACTATGTAGTGTGTGTGTATCTGCATGTATAAGTGTATGCTGTGTAGTGTGTGTGTATCTGCCTGTATAAATATATGCTATGAAGTGTGTGTGTATCTGCATGTGTAAGTGTATGCTATGTAGTGTGTGTGCGTGTGTGTGTATTTGCATGTATAAGTGTATGCAATGTAGTGTGTGTGTGTATCTGCATGTATAAGTGTATGCTATGTAGTGTGTGTGTGTATCTGCATGTATAAGTGTATACTATGTAGTGTATGTGTGTATCTGCATGTATAAGTGTATGCTATGTAGTGTGTGTGTATCTGCATGTATAAGTGTATGCTATGTAGTGTGTGTGTATCTGCATGTATAAGTGTATGATAGGGATGGGTGAATGTGTAAATTTTCGAATTTCGAACGTAGAACGAATGTTATTACCGAAATTCGAATTCTGAATTCGAATGTCGATAAGAACAATATTCTTAAAAATTCGAAAATCGAATGTTATATACATTTTTCGAATGTCACTTTCGAATTAGAATGTTTCTAATTATATCGAATGTCCACATTCGAAATTTCGAATTTAACATTCTATTTAACAAATACTATTTGGTAGGGCGGGAATCTAGTAAATTGATACATAATAGATACAAATATATAATTTCGAATGTTATCAAAAATATAGAATATTGCATAATTCGAATATTACATTTAAAGAAAGCATTAGAAATACTATTACAAACATATAAATTTGAATTTTTCGAATTCGAATATAAATTTGAATTTTTCGAATTCGAATATTGCATAATTCAAATATTACATTTAAAGAAAAAGCATTAGAAATACTATTACAATCTAAATTCGAATTTTTTGAATTTGAATATACGTATTGCATAATTCGAATATTACATTTAAAGAAAAAGCATTAGAAATACTATTACAATCTAAATTCGAATTTTTCAAATTCGAATATGCATTAATTCGAATATTACATTTAAAGAAAAAGCATTAGAAATACTATTACAATCTAAATTCAAATTTTTCGAAAAAGAATATTTTCGAATGTAATCGTAAAATTCGAAACCGAACATTCGAAAATCGAATGTTAGAATGTTATGTAAACATTCGAAATTCGATTCGAACGAACGAATGTGTTAAAATTTGTGACGTTTTTCGAATGTTGCAAAACATTTGCCCATCCCTAGTGTATGATATGTAGTGTGTGTGTATCTGCATGTATAAGTGTATGCTATGTAGTTTGTGTGTATCTGCCTGTATAAGTGTATGCTATGAAGTGTGTGTGTATCTGCATGTATAAGTGTATGCTATGAAGTGTGTGTGTATCTGCATGTATAAGTGTATGCTGTGTAGTGTGTGTGTATTTGCCTGTATAAGTGTATGCTATGTAGTGTGTGTTTGTGTATCTGCATGTATAAGTGTATGCTATGTAGTATGTGTGTGTGTATCTGCATGTATAAGTGTATACTATGTAGTGTATGTGTGTATCTGCATGTATAAGTGTATGCTATGTAGTGTGTGTTTGTGTATCTGCATGTATAAGTGTATACTATGTAGTGTATGTGTGTATCTGCATGTATAAGTGTATGCTATGTAGTGTGTGTATGTATCTGCATGTATAAGTGTATGCTATGTAGTGTGTGTGTATCTGCATGTATACGTGTATGCTGTGTAGTGTGTGTGTATCTGCCTGTATAAGTGTATGCTATGAAGTGTGTGTGTATCTGCATGTATAAGTGTATGCTATGTAGTGTGTGTGTATCTGAATGTATAAGTGTATGCTATGTAGTGTGTGTGTATCTGCATGTGTAAGTGTATGCTATGTAGTGTGTGTGTATCTGCATGTATAAGTGTATGCTATGTAGTGTGTGTGTATCTGCATGTGTAAGTGTATGCTATGTAGTGTGTTACTGTGCATTTTTGCTGACTTTAAAGGGCAGAATCTAGAATATTAATGGGGAATGCAGAGAGCAGTTTTAAAGAATCCATTATTAAATGTCCAATTAAGATGGGGGGGCGGAGCTTAAAATAAAAGGTATGACTTTATTTAGAATTGCATTTATATTACTTTGGTCTTATGGGGGTTTTTTTTAGCCCTGTCCCTGCTCCTGTCCCGGCGGGGGTCCCTCTTTTGAATTTTGAAATGTTGGGAGGTATGTATATATATATATATATATATATATATATATATATATATATATATATATACACACACACACACACACACTGTAAATGAGTCTGTGCCTGATGAATTTCACATGAAACAGAGAACTGGGTAATGAAAGGACACTTTGAAATCTGTCAGAAAAAAATCTGCTGATCATTTGAATGTCAAATTAGGCATTATTGCATTGTCTTTTTATTATTCATTTGTTAATTATGCTATTCTATCATATTTAATAGTCCTTTATGCGGACATTGCATTGAATATTTTTCTATCATCCATATGAATGAGCATTATGTTAATATGGATTTTGTTGCCTGAATATATGTTAAGTAAATGCTGTTTTAATTTAAACAAACTAAAAAGCAGTATCATTTGTATATTTCATGCTAATGCTCATTAGATATATCAACCAATTAGCATTAGAAGGATGTGCCTATCAGCTAATAAATGCTAGCAGGAAGTACCTCTTAGCCAATGAGCATTAGCAGGATGTGCCTATCAGTTAATGAATGCTAGCAGGAAGTACCTCTTAGCCAATGAGCATTAGCAGGATGTGTCTGTCAGTCAATAAATGCTAGTAGGAAGTACATCTTAGACAATAATCATTAGCAGGATGTGTCTGTCTGTCAATAAATGCTAGCAGGAAGTACCTCTTAGCAAATGAGCATTAGCAGGGTGTGTCTGACTGTCAATAAATGCTAGCAGGAAGTACCTCTTAGCAAATGAGCATTAGCAGGATGTGTCTGACTGTCAATAAATGCTAGCAGGAAGTACCTCTTAACTAATACGCATCAGTAGAATGTGCCTATCAGTTAATGAATGCTAGCAGGAAGTACCTCTTAGCCAATGAGCATTAGTAGGAACTTCACAACTGATGCAGCTTTTACTTCATATTTTTGTCAGGCAAACAAAAAACAAAACTGCATGTTTAATGCCTTTTGTTTATATATATATATATATATATATATATATATATATATATATATATATATATATATATATATATAAATATATATATATAAAAATTGGAGTACAATGTTCCTTTAAAGATTGATTGTCCACAGGCTAATAGGTTGATTCTTCAATGTTTTATTGGTAACATGGTAATATAAAAACAAACAAGGCTTTTTTAACTAAGAATATGATCATATAATATATATATATATAAACAATAAATACATAAAAACATAATTTATGTAAGAACTTACCTGATAATTTAATTTATTTCATATTGGCAAGAGTCCATGAGCTAGTGATGTATGGGATATACAATCCTACCAGGAGGGGCAAAGTTTCCCAAACCTCAATATGCCTATAAATACACCCCTCACCACATCCACAATTTAGTTTAACGAATAGCCAAGTAGTGGGGTGAACAAATAAGGAGTAAAAAAGTATACAAAAAGAGGAACTGCAAAAAAAATTGTGCTTTTATACAAAAACAGAACCACCATAAAAAGGGTGGGTCTTATGGACTCTTGCCAATAGGAAAGAAATTAATTTATCGGGTAAGTTCTTACATAAATTATGTTTTCTTTCATGTAATTGGCAAGAGTCCATGAGCTTGTGACGTATGGGATAGAAATACCCAAGATGTGGGAGACCACAGAAGAGTCACTAGAAATGGAGGGATAAAATAAAAACAGCTATTTCCGCTGAAAAAATTAAATCCACAAAAAATAAGTCTCATAAATTTCACGCACATTTCAAGAAAAAAACTTAAATCTTAAGCAAAAGAATCAAACTGAGACAACTGCCTGAAGAACCTTTCTATCAAAGACTGCTTCAGAAGAAGCAAATACATGAAAATTGTAAAATTTAGTAAATGTATGCAAAGAAGACCAAGTTGCTGCTTTGCAAATCTGATCAACCAAAGCTTCATTCTTAAAAGCCCAAGAAGTGGCGACTGATCTTGTAGAATGAGCTGTAATTCTCTGAGGCGGAGACTGTGCCGCCTCCAAATAAGCCTTGCGAATCAAAAGCTTTACCCAAGATGCCAAAGAAATGGCACAGATTAGTACGCAAGGAAGGAACAACAGTTTCCCTATTAATGTTGTTAGAATTCACAACCTTAGAAAGGAATTTAAACAAAGTCCGCAAAACAGCCTTATCCTGATGGAAAATCAGAAAAGGAGACTCACAAGAGGAGACTCACAAGAGAGAGCTGACAATTCAGAAACTCTTCTAGCTGAAGAGATAGCCAAAAGAAACAATACTTTCCAATAAAGTAGTTTAATATCCAAAGAATGCATAGTTTCAAAAGGAGGAGCCTGCAAGGCCTTCAAAATCAAATTAAGATTTAATAACAGGCTTGATATGAACCAAAGCCTGAACAAAACAGTGAATATCAGGAAATTTAGCAATCTTTCTATGAAATAAAACAGAAAGAGCAGAGATTTGTCCCTTTAAGGTACTTGCAGACAAACCTTTATCCAAACCATTCTGAAGAAACCGTAAAATTCTAGGAATCCTAAAAGAATGCCAATAGAATTTATGAGTAGAACGCCATGAAATATAGGTTTTCCAAACCCGATAATAAATCTTCCTTGAAAAAGACTTACGAGCATGTAGCATAGTATTAATCACTGAGTCAGAGATACCTCTATGACTAAGTACTAAGTGTTCAATTTCCATACCTTCAAATTTAGTGATTTGAGATCCTGAGGGAAAAACGACCCTTGAGACAGAAGGTCTGGCCTTAAAGGAAGTGGCCAAGGTTGGCAACTAGACATCCGGACAAGATCCACATACCAAAACCTGTGCGGCCATGCTGGTGCTATCAGAAACACATGCAAATGTTCCAATACGATCTTGGAGATCACCCTTGTAAGAAGAACTAGAGGTGGAAAAATGTAAGCAGGTTGGTAAAACCAAGGAACTGCTAACGCACCCACCATCTCCGCCTGAGGATCCCTGGACCTGGAAAGGTACCTGGGAAGCTTCTTGTTTAGATGGGAAGCCATCAGATCTATTTCAGGGAGACCCCACATCTGTACAATCTGACAAAATACATCTGGATGGAGAGACCACTCCCCTGCATGTAAAGACTGACGACTGAGATAATCCGCTTCCCAATTGTCTACACCTGGGATATGTATTGCAGAAATTACACAGGAGTTGGATTCCGCCCAAGAAAGTATTCAAGATACTTCTTTCATCGCAAAAGGACTGCGAGTCCCCCTTTGATGATTGACATATGACATAGTTGTGATATTGTCTGTCTTAAAACAAATGAATGATTCTCTCTTTAATAAAGGCCAAGCCTAAAGAGTCCTGAAAATAGCACAGAGTTGTAAAATATTGATTGGTAACCTCGCCTCTTGAGGATTCCAAACTCCTTGTGCTGTCAGAGACCCCCAGACAGCTCCCCAACCTGTGAGACTTGCATCTGTTGAAATCACAGTCCAGGAAGGATTAACAAAAGAGGCCCCTTGAGGAATCCGGTGATGGTCCAACCACCAGGACAGAGAGAGTTGAATGCTAGGATTTAAGTATATCAACTGTGATAACCGAGTATAATCCTTGCACCATTGATTCCGCATGTAAAGCTGCTGGAGGTCTCATATGAAAACAAGCAAAGGGGATCGCGTCCGATGCCGCAGTCATGAGACCTAACACTTCCATGCACATAGCCACTGAAGGGAATGATCGAGACTGAAGGTTTCGACAGGCAGAAACCAATTTCATTTGTCTCTTGTCTGTTAAGGACAGAGTCATGGACACTGAATCTATCTGGAAACCTAAAAAGGTGACCCTTGTCTGAGGAATCAAGGAACTCTTTGGTAAATTGATCCTCCAACCATGTTTTAGAAGAAACAACACAAGTTGATTCATGTGAGATTCTGCTAAATGAAAAGACTGAGCCAGTACCAAGATATTGACCAAATAATGAAACACTGCAATACCCTACTCTCTGATTACAAATAGAAGGGCACCAAGAACCTTCAAAAAGATTATTGGAGCTGTTCCTAGGCCAAATGGAAGAGCAACAAATTGGTAATGCTTGTCTAGAAAAGAGAATCTCAGAAACTGATAGTGGTCTGGATGAATCGGAATGTGAAGATACGCATTCCGTAAGTCTATTGAGGACATGTAATGACCTTGCTGAACAAAAGGCAGAGTAGTCCTTATAGTAACCATCTTGAAAGTTGGGACCCTTACAAATTGATTCAAAAACTTCAGATCCAGAACTGGTCGGAAATAATTTTCCTTCTTCGGGACAATGAATAGATTTGAATAAAAACCCAGACCCTGTTCCAGAATTGGAACTGGTACAATTACTCCTGAAAGCTCTAAATCTGAAACACAATTCAGAAAAGCCTGAGCTTTCACAGGATTTGTTGGAATGTGAGAAAGAAAAAATCTTCTCACAGGAGGTCTTATTCTGTAACCTATTCAATAACCCTGAGAGACAATATTCTGAATCCAAAGATTCTGAATGGAACCAGCCCAAACGTCTTGAAATAATTTCAATCTGCCCCCCACCAGTAGAACTATATTGAGGGCCACACCTTCATGCAGTTTTGGGGGGTGGCTTTGGTTTCTTATAAGGCTTGGATTTATTCCAACTCGAGGATGGCTTCCAATTGGAGCCAGAGTCCTTAGGGGAAGGAATGGTTTTCTGTTCTCTATTCTGACGAAAGGAACGAAACCGATTAGAAGCTTTAGATTCGCCCTTAGATTTTTTATCTTGAGGCAAAAAAACTCCCTTCCCCCCAGTAATAGTGGAAATAATAGAGTCCAACTGGGAACCAAACAAATTATTACCCTGGAATGATAGAGATAGCAACCTAGATTTAGATACCATGTCAGCATTCCATGATTTGAGCCATAAAGCTCTTCTAGCTAAAATAGCCAAAGACATAGATTTAACATTAATCTTGATGATATCAAAAATAGCATCACAGATAAAATGATTAACATGTTGAAGCAAACGAACAATGCTTTGCAAATCAGAGTCTTTTCCTGGTTGTGCTAAGCTATCCAACCAAAAAGTTGATGCAGGCGCCACATCAGCCATAGAAATGGCAGGTCTGAGAATATAGAGGAAAAACAAATGTTATGTGAGCGCCTATGTATAAACCACTGGCTTAATCTAATTGTGTGGCAATATATTAAAATTTATAATAAGTAAAAACCATTCCATATAAATTTTGATTAAATAATTCACAAATGCAAACTGCTCAAAACAAACAATTTTTTTTTTTATAAAAAATGAGAATTAGTAATATAAATAAAATGTTTACTTCATATAATTCTACTTATGAAGCCTTTCTGAATATATTGGTACCAATATTCACAACATTTGCTATTAACAGGTAGTTAGCAGATTAATCTGACCTTATTGGTCCTATACACACATATCTATCCTAAAAAGATGTTTTAAAATTCAATATTAGTATACATAATTCTAAACAATAATGTTCTGAACAATATTTAAAATCCCTAAAATGACACCAAGTAACAATGTTAAAAACCACAGATGTGTAGCGTTGTTAATTAAAAGAACATCGTTATTAAACAATGTTGCTAAACAATGTGTAAAATCAAATGGGTATATTATATAATCACGCCAAGTTGTTCCATAGAAAATATGCTGAGAGTGGGAGTTGTTAACCTCTTTTTGGGTCCTTATTAGTGTCTTTGCCGATATTGAAGTTTGTTGTTCTTAAACAGATTACTCTCTATTATGCCACAATGTTTGCGATGTATATTCAAAGAAAGTCACAGTATACTTAAATTGAAGTTTGTGATTTTGCGTTGAGGTACCTTGATTTCTTTGCGATATGTATTATTCCAATTCTGTGTAGCTTTTATTTTAAAGCTATTAGAGGACGGTTTCCTTATGCAGCGTCCCTGTATGCTGCCAAGACGCCAAAACGATCCGTGCTTCTTTCCAAACATGCCCACAAATGCGGGGATGACGTTTAAACTTCCGGTGGTTTTCCTGTGCAAGTCGTCACAGTAGTTACTTATTTTAACTGCAGACCCCAAATGGTACCTCTCAAGCAGTTCACAGGTGGAGTGTTATATATTGTGCTGTCTGGCTTCTGTCAAGGCTACGTTACCCTTTCTTGCTTCTGCAGCAATGTCATTTGGTTGCTCCCGCAACGATGTCCGTTTTGGTTATAAATTAAGCTCAGCAGTTGTAAATCCAAAAGCTAATACTTATAATATTATTGAACCTAAGTCTGCAGCCTTTTTCAAACAAACTCTTTGTTTGAAAAGGGCTGCAGGCTTAGGGTCGATGTGAAGCATGGTTCCTACAGCAGCTTCTGAGACAGGATCAGATTGATACATCTTGTAAAATGTAAAAGAAAAAATAACATTTAAACAGAATATCTTAATTCCACATATAGCAGTTTCAGGAATGGGAAAAAATGCAAATGCTAAAATGGGCAAAAAAAGCAAATAGCATAGCCCTCTGAGCATAAAGAAGGCAAGAAGCATATAGGAAGTGGGGTAAAATAAAATTTAACATTTTTGGCGCCAAGTATGACGCACAACGCAAAAGGAAGTTGAGAATTTTTTAGGCGCCAACAAACATCCAGAAATGACGCAACTCGCGCCTTAACAATTTTGCGCCAAACAACCTAGCGTCAACAAAGACGCAGGAAATTACAAACTTGCGTCATTTCAGACGCACACTCACGCCAAGAATGACGCAATAAATAATAGCATTTTGCACTGTCGCAAGCCTAATTTGCCCGCAAGTTTTTAAAGGAAAAAACAAGTCAAGTGAAAAAAAGACTATACCCCAGGTAAGACAAGCTTCCTAAAACATGATTCCCATAACGAAACTGCCAGACTGCAAAGGGAAATACACATAGACCTGACTCATGGCAAATATAAGTAAACTACATATATTTAAAACTTTAAACATAAAGCGCCAAACCATAGCTGAGAGTGTCTTAAATAATGATACATACTTACCGAGATACCCATCCACATATAGCAGATAGCCAAACCAGTACTGAAAACTATCAGCAGAGGTAATGGTGTATAAGAGTATATCGTTGATCTGAAAAGGGAGGTAGGAGATGAATCCCTACGACCAATAACAGAGAACCCTTGAAAGATTTACGTTGAGGAAAACCATAAAATTAAATAGGCAATACTCTTCTTCACATCCCTCTGACAAACACTGTACTCTGAGAGGAATTGGGCTTCAGAATGCTTAGAAGCGCTTATCACAGAAGAAATCATTAAAAAAACAAGCACAAGCTTACTTCACCACCTCCATAGGAGGCAAAGTTTGTAAAACTGAATTGTGGGTGTGGTGAGGGGTGTATTTATAGGCATTTTGAGGTTTGAGAAACTTTGACCCTCCTGATAGGATTGTATATCCCATATGTCATTAGCTCATGGACTCTTGCCAATTACATAAAAGAAATAAATGTAGTACATTTCAAAATGTCCTCTTTTAGGTGCAAAAAAATACTTTAGCATCACAAGGTAAGTGTATCAGGCTTATTTATACTTCTCAGCTATTCTTGATCCTGCAGGTTTTTAACGGGTTGTGTGGGCTGTCCGCCTTTCTGCCACAGCTTTTGTGGCCAGGGCAAATCTTCTAGTTTTAGGTGAATGCCCTAGCTCCATCTAGGAAATGCTGACTCCACACAGCTCAGCCCACAACTCACCAATGGTCCCACCCCTCCCATCACAACTTTGGTAATGTAAGGAGGTAATGTTTTATAAACACACACACGCAGAAACTTATAAGCTGGATCAACACAGATGTGGTAGATGCTGTAGTAGGGAACAGTGAAGGGAAAGCTCAATAAAAACCATTAAAAAGATGCACTGTGACCCAAATGCACTTGGCTGGAGAGCCCAGCCTTAAAGGGATATGAAACTTGTGATTCAGACAGAAAATACCATTTTAAAATAGTTTCCAATTGACTTCTATTATCAAAATGTACTTTTTTTTCCCATGATATTCTGTGTTGAGGAGATACCTAGGTAGGCATCTGGAGCACTACATAGCAGGAAATAGTGCTGCCATCTAGTGTTCTTGCAAAAAACAATCTTGCAAAACTGCTGCCATATAATGCTCCAGAAATGGGCCGGCTCTTAAGCTTATGTCTCGGCTTTTCAAAAAAAGATACCAAGAGAATGAAGAAACATTGTTAATAGAAGTAAGCAAACAATATGTACAGTATATTAAATTATTTGAAAAATTATATGATTTTTTTATCTGCACGGTACTTTAGTACCAAATTTAATCTACAATTATTTAGTTATTTGTTATAAAAAAAAAATAGATAAAAAGTAAACAAAATTTTTAAACAGCACGGAATATTTAATTATTACAAGGCATTTGTATTTTATTTTAAAAAAATGATGTGCAATACCAGCACAAATCAACCTTATAAAATTATATATTTGTTTTTTATTGCCTTTCCTGGTTTTCAGTTTCATGTTCTTATGTTGAGGGTGTGAAGGTCTTTGGAGCAAGTCATATATTATGGACCAACTTGGAATCCTTCCATATAAAATTTATGGAGAACAATCTAATTATTCAGCTCAATGCTACTTACTATCATTATTGCTCCCATTGTGAGGCTTTCTGGAAAGGCTATTCGTCACAACAGACAGTATTTGTCATAGCCACATTTCACTGATGGAAATATGTCTTCTCATTCTGATAGTAACATAACTATACTTGATAGACAGAACAAGCATCTTAAGCAAGACACCACATCAATAAATAATTTAAAACAAAACAAATATAAGGACATTGCAATAAAACAAAGGGATCAGGAGACAGTTGTAGCGTAACATCATTGTCTGCTTTTTTTTCTCTCAGGATTATGGAGGCTGGACTAAAATGACTGTTGCTGATGATAAAACTATGAAATTTAACCAGAAAGAGGTCACCTTGACTCTGCATGGTCCATGTTAAGACTAACCTTGAAAGTATCTCCCTATTGCTAAAAGCAGAAACATCAAAAGGTCAATGTATCAAGCAGATTGTTCTGGCATCATGAAGCCAATTATTTTTTATTTTGTCCCTTGATGTTTGAATTAAATTTAAAAAGCTCAGATACATGCCCTTTAGACAGGTAGCCAAAATCAGGATGAAAATGCAGAGTGAGATGCATAACAACTCAATGTAAACAATGCTCTCCAATGCACACTAACCAAAATTTCACATAAAGATAAAAAATCTAAATTTTTAAAGGCACAGACATGATAATCCATAATACAGAGAAGAGGATATTGAAGTTCTTAGATGTAACTATTATGGTATTTTGTTCATGATTTATTTTCTCTCTTAACAAACCATGCTGATTTGACTGATTTGTTTGCAGTTATTACTTTCATTTGTAAACCTTTCCAATTAAACTATCAGATACTGTTACACACTATTTTGACGCTTCCAAATAACACTTTAGGAAGTTATTATCGTACTATAAAATCAAGGTCTTAATTAGATTTGTCCAAGTCACCTCCTTAAAGCAGTAAGATTTTACAAAATTATACTAAGAACAAAATTACGAAGAAACAAATGAGAGGTCTATTTAGGGTTAGACTAACTAGGTCACTATCGACATGAGTAGGATTGGGTGAAAGTACATTTTAAAGGTCAGCTCAGAAGCATGTTATTTTCTTCCTCTCTATCTTTTTTATTAATGTATTTATTACATGAGTAGGATATCACAGAGGCATGGGTATCAACCATTTATTTTTCATTACCTGAGATGTGTCATGAACAAGTTTATCACTGTTTTCTATTGTTGTTGGATGTAGCGCTCATTCATGGGTATCTATATTTCTTAGTTGAAGGATTTAATCACTGGCTGTGAGAAAGAGGTTGATTACGGTTCTTTTTGTGCACAAGAATTAAAGAGTTCATCTCCATGTTTTATGTGTCTATCAGCAAAATGGTTAAGCACTGCTCCATATAAAGAATATATATAAAGCAGACAAAAGAAAGGACTGGATAATACCACAAAAGTAATAAAATTGGTTCAAAAGTCCACCACATTTATTAACTATTTTAAAACATATAAAATAATTAGGTTGCTTGCAACAAACCATCCAAAAAAACAAGTACTCTCCTCAGATTGAAACAATCCCTTGGACCTTCTGTCCCAAGGACTTAACTTCAACTGACCATTTGCCACCACCTCAGCAGTGCCAAGCACCCAACCACAAGTGTGACATATCAATTACGAGCTCCACTAACATCTTCCAGACATCCTAGACATTACCATAACTTAACCCAAACTGTTCTCCAAATTGCCAAGGATTTACCTCCAAATAAATTACATACAATATCATTCCCACTGGCATTAATCAAAACAAAATGAGAAAGTGGAAAAAGGCTAGCATAAATAATTACATTCAATGCATACTTACCTTAAACTTAACCAATATAATTTGACCACATGCTTTCCTTCCCTACCTGTATAATGTTAGACTTGGTAATTGCTACATGCGCTTCGTCAGACTTCCAATAAGACACATATCCAAAACTACAACTATTTTGCTGCCCCGGTTTGGTAAGAGTCCCAGGAGACCAAACACTCAGAGAAAAGACAATGCATACCAACCAGCACAAAGGACAAATACATTATTTCCCAAATCATAAGCCACTAATAGCTCACAATCGTATAAAGAAATGTCCCAAATGGAATCAAGAATAACAAC
The DNA here is from genome assembly GCF_027579735.1 of Bombina bombina. Classification (NCBI taxonomy): domain Eukaryota; kingdom Metazoa; phylum Chordata; class Amphibia; order Anura; family Bombinatoridae; genus Bombina; species Bombina bombina. The sequence goes on from NC_069499.1 coordinate 1,233,963,662, forward strand.
AAGACCTTACCTGTTTATGCTTAATATATTCAATATCGCCTAGATTTAGAGTTTGGCGTTAGCCCGCTGGTATTTAGAGTCAGGCAAGAAAGGGTCTAACGCTCACTTCCTTACCACGACTCCAGGCTACCGCAGATCTGCTTACGTCAATTGCGTATCCTATCTTTTCTATGGGATCTGCCTAACACTGGTATTTGGAGTCTTGGACCAAGTGAGCGGTAGACCCTCTTCTACCAACAAGACTCCTACCGACAAAAAAAGTCAGTAGTTAAGAGGTTTATGGGCTAACGCGTGAATATAAAGCTCTTAACTACTGTGCTACAAAGTACACTAACACCCATAAACTACCTATGTACCCCTAAACCGAGGCCCCCCACATCGCCGCCACTATAATAAAAAATTTAAACCCCTAATCTGCAGACCGGACACCGCCGCCACCTACATTATACCTATGAACCCCTAATCTGCTGCCCCTAACATCGCCGACCCCTATATTATATTTATTAACCCCTAATCTGACCCCCCCAATGTCGCCGCTACCTAACTACACTTATTAACCCCTAATCTGCTGACCAGACCTCGCCACCACTATAATAAATGTATTAACCCCTAAACCGCTGCACTCCCGCCTCACAAACACTATAATAAATAGTATTAACCCTAATCTGCCCTCCCTAACATCGCCGCCACCTACCTACAATTATTAACCCCTAATCTCCCGCACGCAACGTCGCTGCTACTATAATAAAGTTATTAACCCCTAAACCTAAGTCTAACCCTAACCCTACCACCCCCCTAACATAAATATAATTTAAATTAAACAAAATAATATTCCTAAAATTAAATAAATTAATCCTATTTAAAACTAAATACTTACCTATAAAATAAACCCTAATATAGCTACTATATAATTAATAATTACATTGTAGCTATTTTAGGATTTATATTTATTTTACAGGCAACTTTTTATTTATTTTAACTGGGTACAATAGCTATTAAATAGTTAATAACTATTTAATAGCTACCTAGTTAAAATAATTACAAAATTACCTATAAAATAAATCCTAACCTAAGTTACAAATACACCTAACACTACACTATCATTAAACTAATTAAATAAATTACCTACAATTATCTAAACTCAAATACAATAAACTATTCTATAATACAAAAAAAACAAACACTTAATTACAAAAAATAAAAAAGAATTACAAGAAGTTTAAACTAATTACACCTAATCTAAGCCCCCTAATAATCGGATCAGCCAATAGAATGCAAGCTCAATACGATTGGCTGATTGGTTCAGCCAATCGGATTAAACTTCAATCTGATTGGCTGATTGCATCAGCCAATCAGATTTTTTCTACCTTAATTCTGATTGGCTGATAGAATTCCTTCATTTGTCGGGAAGAGGATGGCTCCGCGTTGGCTCCTTTGAAGATGGCTCCGCTCCTCTCCGGATGGATGAAGATTGAAGACGCCGCCTGGATGAAGACTTCTACCGGATGGAGGACCTCTTCTTGCCCCGCTTGGATGAAGACTTCTACCGGATGAAGGACCTCCTCTGCGCACCTTGGATGAAGAATTCGGCTCGGCTGGGTGAAGACGACTCAAGGTAGGATAATCTTCAGGGGGTTAGCGATAGTTTTTTTTAAGGGGGGTTTGGGTGGGTTAGAGTAGGGGATTGTGGGTGGTGGGTTGTAATGTTGGGGGGTATTGTATTTGTATTTTCAGGTAAAAGAGCTGATTACTTTGGGGCAATGCCCTGCAAAAAGCCCTTTTAAGGGCTGGTAAAAGAGATGATTACTTTTGTAGTTTAGAATAGGGTAGGGCATTTTATTATTTTGGGGGGATTTTTTATTTTATTAGGGGCCTTAGATTAGGTGTAATTAGCTATTGTACCTAGTTAAAATAAATACAAAGTTGCCTGTAAAATAAATATAAATCCTAAAATAGCTACAATGTAATTATTAATTATATTGTAGCTATATAAGGGTTTATTTTATAGGTATTTAGTTTTAAATAGGATTAATTTATTTAATTTTAGGAATATTATTTTGTTTAATTTAAATTATATTTATGTTTGGGGGGTGTTAGGGTTAGGGTTAGAGTTAGGTTTAGGGGTTAATAACTTTATTATAGTAGCAGTGATGTTGTGGGCGGGAGATTAGGGGTTAATAATTGTAGGTAGGTGGCGGCGATGTTAGGGAGGGCAGATTAGGGGTTAATACTATTTATTATAGTGTTTGCGAGGTGGGAGTGCGGCGGTTTAGGGGTTAATAAATTTTTTATAGTGGTGGCGAGGTCTGGTCGGCAGATTAGGGGTTAATAATTGCAGTTAGGTAGCGGCGACGTTGGGGGGGCAGATTAGGGGTTAATAAATATAATATAGGGGTCAGCGATGTTAGGGGCAGCCGATTAGGAGTTCATAAGGATAATGTAGGTGGCGGCGGTGAACGGAGTGGCAGATTAGGGGTTGATAATATAATGCAGGTGTCAGCGATAGCGGGAGCGGCAGATTAGGGGTTAATAAGTGTAAGGTTAGGGGTGTTTAGACTCGGGGTTCATGTTAGGGTGTTAGGTGTAGACATAGAGAGTGTTTCCCCATAGGAAACAATGGGGCTGTGTTAGGAGCTGAACGCTGCTTTTTTGCAGGTGTTAGGTTTTTTTTCAGCCCAAACTGCCCCATTGTTTCCTATGGGGATATCGTGCACAAGCAGATTTTTCCAGCTTACCGCTACCGTAAGCAACACTGGTATTGAGGGTTGAAGTGGAGCTAAATTATGCTCAACGCACCCTTTTCTGAGCCTAACGCGGCCACTCAGACAACTCTGAATACCAGCGTTGTCTTAAGGGTGCGCTGGAAAAAAAGCAGCGTTAGCTACGCGGGATTTTACCGACAAAACTCTAAATGTAGGCGTATATTTGTTAAATAAAGATTAACAGTCATAAAATAAACCCGAGCTTTACAGGCCAATTACTACTTCCACAAAGTTGCAGAAAATGATGACGAAAAACACTGTAAACAAAAATGTGTACTCTGACACTCATTCTGCAGAATTCTCATAATATGCTAAAGAAGAGAAAAAACATAATTTATGTAAGAACTTACCTGATAAATTCATTTCTTTCATATTAGCAAGAGTCCATGAGCTAGTGACGTATGGGATATACATTCCTACCAGGAGGGGCAAAGTTTCCCAAACCTCAAAATGCCTATAAATACACCCCTCACCACACCCACAAATCAGTTTAACGTATAGCCAAGAAGTGGGGTGATAAGAAAAAAGTGCGAAAGCATAAAAAATAAGGAATTGGAATAATTGTGCTTTATACAAAAAAATCATAACCACCACAAAAAAGGGTGGGCCTGATGGACTCTTGCTAATATGAAAGAAATGAATTTATCAGGTAAGTTCTTACATAAATTATGTTTTCTTTCATGTAATTAGCAAGAGTCCATGAGCTAGTGACGTATGGGATAATGACTACCCAAGATGTGGATCTTCCACGCAAGAGTCACTAGAGAGGGAGGGATAAAATAAAGACAGCCAATTCCGCTGAAAAAAATCCACACCCAAAATAAAGTTTAAATCTTATAATGAAAAAAACTGAAATTATAAGCAGAAGAATCAAACTGAAACAGCTGCCTGAAGTACTTTTCTACCAAAAACTGCTTCAGAAGAAGAAAACACAACAAAATGGTAGAATTTAGTAAAAGTATGCAAAGAAGACCAAGTGGCTGCTTTGCAAATTTGATCAACTGAAGCTTCATTCCTATACGCCCAGGAAGTAGAAACTGACCTAGTAGAATGAGCTATAATCCTTTGAGGCGGAGTTTTACCCGACTCGACATAGGCATGATGAAACAAAGATTTTAACCAAGATGCCAAAGAAATGGCAGAAGCCTTCTGACCTTTCCTAGAACCGGAAAAGATAACAAATAGACTAGAAGTCTTTCGGAAATCCTTAGTAGCTTCAACATAATATTTCAAAGCTCTAACTACATCCAAAGAATGCAACGACTTTTCCTTAGAATTCTTAGGATTAGGACACAATGAAGGAACCACAATTTCTCTACTAATGTTGTTAGAATTCACAACCTTAGGTAAAAATTTAAAAGAAGTTCGCAACACCGCCTTATCCTGATGAAAAATCAGAAAAGGAGACTCACAAGAAAGAGCAGATAATTCAGAAACTCTTCTAGCAGAAGAGATGGCCAAAAGAAACAAAACTTTCCAAGAAAGTAATTAATGTCCAGTGAATGCATAGGTTCAAACGGAGGAGCTTTAAGAGCCCCCAGAACCAAATTCAAACTCCAAGGAGGAGAGATTGACTTAATAACAGGTTTTATACGAGCCAAAGCTTGTACAAAACAATGAATATCAGGAAGACTAGCGATCTTTCTGTGAAAAAGAACAGAAAGAGCAGAGATTTGACCTTTCAAGGAACTTGCAGACAAACCTTATCCAAACCAACCTGAAGAAACTGTAAAATTCTAGGAATTCTAAAAGAATGCCAAGAAAAATGATGAGAAAAACACCAAGAAATGTAAATCTTCTAGACTTGATAATATATCTTCCTAGATACAGTTTTACGAGCCTGTAACATAGTATGAATCATAGAGTCAGAGAAACCTCTATGACTAAGAATCAAGCGTTCAATCTCCATACCTTCAAATTTAAGGATTTGAGAACCTGATGGAAAAAAGGACCTTGCGATAGAAGGTCTCGCCTTAACGGAAGAGTCCACGGTTGGCAAGTGGCCATCCGGACAAGATCCGCATACCAAAACCTGTGAGGCCATGCTGGAGCCACCAGCAGAATAAACGAACTTTTCTTTAGAATCTTGGAAAAAGAACTATAGTCGGAAAGATATAAGCAGGATGATACTTCCAAGGAAGTGACAATGCATCCACTGCTTCCGCCTGAGGATCCCTGGATCTGGACAGATACCTGGGAAGCTTCTTGTTTAGATGAGAAGCCATCAGATCTATTTCTGGAAGTCCCCATATTTGAACAATCTGAAGAAATACCTCTGGGTGAAGAAACCATTTGCCCGGATGTAGCGTTTGGCAACTGAGATAATCCGCTTACCAATTGTCTAAACCTGGGATATGAACCGCAGAAATTAGACAGGAGCTGGATTCTGCCCATACAAGTATTCGAGAGACTTCTTTCATAGCCAGAGGACTGTGAGTTCCTCCTTGATGATTGACATATGCCACGGTTGTGACATCGTCCGTCTAGAAACAAATGAACGACTCTCTCTTTAGAAGACTAAAGATTGTGAAGATACAATGTCTACATTAAGGGATGCTACGCAAAATAGAAACAAGCTTAACATTAATCTTTTTACAGAGGATGAGGTTTTGTTAGCATTATCAAAAATAAATGTTACAAAGGCAGTGGGTCCTGATAATATTCATCCAAGGGTTTTAAAAGAACTTCGATCAGTGCTAACTGTCCCATTAACTGATCTGTTTAATCAGTCACTATTAACAGGAGCTGTCCCAGATGATTGGAGAATAGCAAATGTAATACCCCTTCATAAAAAGGGCAGTAGAGAAGAATCTGGCAACTACAGGCCAGTTAGTTTAACTTCAGTAGTAGGGAAATTAATGGAAAGCCTCTTAAAAGAAAGAATTATGACTTACATAAAGACAAACAATTTAGAGGACCAAAATCAGCATGGTTTTACTTCAGGGAGATCATGTCAGACTAATCTAATTGACTTCTTTGATTATGTAACAAAAGTATTAGACAAGGGAGGAGCAGTTGATGTAGCATATCTAGATTTCAGCAAAGCATTTGACACCGTCCCACACAATAAACTTATTCACAAACTATATCTCCTTGGTCTAGATTCAAAAATTGTGAACTGGGTGGAATGCTGGCTTAAGGACAGAAAACAAAGTGTCTTAGTAAATGGAGTTCATTCAGCAGAGGGAGCTGTTACTAGTGGTGTTCCTCAGGGGTCAGTTCTGGGGCCTGTTTTGTTTAACATATTTATCTGCGATATCAGCAAAGGGCTACAGGGGAAAGTATGTCTCTTTGCAGATGATACAAAAATTTGCAACAGAGTGGATGTTCCAGGGGGGGTAGACAAAATGAGAAGTGATATACAACAATTGGAGGATTGGACAAACGACTGGGGTCTAAAGTTTAACACAGCAAAGTGTAAAATAATGCATTTAGGGAAGAAAAATCCAAATGTTAATTACAGACTCAATGACACTTTACTGACTGTTACAGACGAGGAACAGGACTTGGGAATTATTATTTCAGATGATTTAAAACTTAGTAAACAATGTAGTAATGCAGCGAGTAAGGCAAGCAGAATGCTTGGATGTATTGGTAGAGGTATTTGCAGCAGAAATAGTAAGGTTCTTATGCCACTTTATAGATCATTAGTTAGGCCTCATCTTGAGTATTGTGTGCAGTTCTGGAGACCATATCTTCAGAAGGATATTAATAAACTTGAATCTGTGCAAAGGAGGGCTACCAAAATGGTACATGGTCTAAAAAATAAAACTTACCAGGATAGGCTCATTGACCTAAATATGTATAGCTTAGAGGAGAGAAGGGAAAGAGGTGATATGATAGCAACTTTCAAGTACATTAAAGGGTTTAGTAAAACTGAGGCTGTGGGTATTTTACATAAAATGGAAAATTCAAGAACAAGGGGTCATGAGCTCAAGCTAAAGGGTAGTAGATTCAGAAGTAATTTGAGGAAGCACTTCTTTACAGAAAGAGTGATTGATTTATGGAATAAACTTCCTCAAGAGGTAGTAGCAACAAACACTGTGGGGGACTTTAAAAATGCATGGGACAAGCATAGGGCTATCCTACGAACTAGATAAGTTTATACTGTTAGGTAAGGTCGGGCAGACTTGCTGGGCCTATGGCTCTTATCTGCCGTCAATATCTATGTTTCTATGTTTCTATGACTGAAGAGCTCTGAAAATTGCACGGAGTTCCAAAAATGTTGATTGGTAATCTCACCTCCTGAGATTCCCAAACCCCTTGTGCTGTCAGAAACCCCCATACAGCTCCCCAACCTGTCAGACTTGCATCTGTTGAGATCACAGTCTAGGTTGGAAGAACAAAAGAAGCCCCCTGAACTAAACGATGGTGGTCTGTCCACCACATCAGAGAGTGTCGAACAATCGGTTTTAAAGATATTAATTGAGATATCTTTGTATAATATAAAGTCAAAAGAAATATGCACCAATGAGGCGTAGTATCTGCTGAAGTAAAAAATGTTTATTGTACAGTCCAAAAGTAATGTAAAAACAGAGTCACAGTGGAGAACGCCTGACGCGTTTCGCGCATGCGTAGATGCGCTTCATCGGAGGCTAGTTAGAATCTAATTGTGACAGCTTTTAAACAAACATTCTACCAATCATTTGTGAGTTTGAATATGAGCCAATGGTGTGGTGTATCTTTGTATAATCCCTGCACCACTGGTTCAGCATACAGAGCTGAAGAGGTCGCATGTGAAAACGAGCAAAGGGGATCGCGTCCAATGCAGCAGTCATAAGACCTAGAATTTCCATGCATAAGGCTACCGAAGGGAAAGATTGAGACTGAAGGTTTCGATAAGCTGAAACCAATTTCAGACGCCTCTTGTCCATCATAGACAGAATCAAGAACACTGAATCTATCAGGAAACCTAAAAAGGTTACCCTTGTCTGAGGAATCAAACAAACTTTTTGGTAAATTGATCCTCCAACCATGTTCTTGAAGAAACAACACTTATAAATGACTGGAAAGGTTCTTTCTAGTGAAAATGAGCAAAGGGAATTGAATCCAATGCTGTGGCCATAAGACCTAAAACTTCTATGCATATATAGCAACTGAAGGAAATAATAGAGACTAAAGGTACCAATAGACGGAACCCATAACATTATCCCTTGTCTGATAGAGACAAGGACAGTGACACAAACTATCTGGAAACCTAAAAAAGGTGACCCTTGTGTGAGGAATCAAGAGCTTTTGAAAAGAAGATCCTCTAACTATGTCCTGAAGAGTAAGTGAATCATATGAGATTCCGCATCCTCAGAAAATAATCTGAATGAAAACAGAAAAATGAAAATATGCATTTATTGTATCTAATGAAAACAAATAATGCTATCAACGACCATAAAAAGGCAAAATAGTTTGAATAAAACTCCAAAACCCGGTTCCTCAAAAGGAACTGGAAGAAATACCCTAGAAGAGTCCAGGTCTGAGCAGCGCTTGAACCCCATGGGTGCCCAGCCATGCTTCAACAGTACCCAAAATATATAGGACAGAAACACAGTTAAAGAAAGTGTTAGCATTGCTGGAATAAAATTAAAGAAATTTCAAAGAAGCCTTAACCTGCCCCTTACCAGCCAAGCTGGAATACGGCACGTACATCGCAAAATTAGGGAGCTGATTTCGAACTCCAAATATAGACATGTTACTTGGGAAAGAACTCAGGAATTCGTTCCTTAATAAGAACAACAAAACCAGTATAAGCTTAAAGTTTTAGTCTTAGAACTCAACCTTGAAGCCCAGAGTAACAGTTAAGAATTGAATCCAATTATAAAACAAATAATTGATTATCTTAGAACAAAAGAAATATGGATTTTTTTTTTTTTTTTTAAAAATCACAAAATTCTTCTAGCTAAAAAAGCTAAAGACATAGATTAACCCTCATTTGCGAAAATATTCAATAAAATGAAGACACAAATGAAATTATTAGCATGATAGTCCAGATTAAAGGACCAGCCAATACAGTGGACTTGCATAATCAATAAATGCAAAACAACAAGACAAATGCAACAGCACCTAGTCTAGTAAATGTTGTCCCTTTAACAATGTTAAAATAAATCATAATCTGATACTTGATCTTAAAGTAAACAGAGAAAATGAAGCAATTGCAATATCCAAATAAATCACAGGACCAAGAAAGTACCTGAAACTAAATAATTTTCCATAAATAAGATACAACTATCTAAAGGAAAATAAATACTATTTTGCTAAAGAAACAATAGCATAATAAGCAGAATTAGAGATAGCCCCAATAAATTGGAGAACCCTCCAAATTGAGTTTAACTGCTGGCAAAGAATATAGTTTAAAACCTTTGAAGAGGGAATAAAAGAAAATTCTCAGCCTATTCCATTCCCTAGTATAGGGAATTGGAAAGAAAACCTCTGAAAACACAGAAGAAATAAATAGGCAGAAATAATGTCAGCTAGTCTTAAAGAACTAGTTACCTTAATATCCAAAATAATCAACACCTTTTCAACAAAGAACAAATGTACTTTAATAATAGAAAAATAATAAAAAAGTAGATTTGTTAGTGTCAATATCTGATGAAGAAAATTTCTGAAAGAGAAAAAAACATCATCAGAGAAGGATAAATCAGTATGTTGTTGGTCATTTGAAACTTCAATAATTAAAAAAGAAGTGAAAAGGACCTAAAAATTTTATTAGAAGGCACGAAGTCAGACAAAGCCTTTAACATAGAATCAGAAAAATATTTCTTATAAGTCTTCTAAATATTTCTTGTAAGAAAAGAAAATATATAAAGCATAAATACTAATGGAATTCGCATGTAAAAGTATAACATAATAACTTATTACAAACCATAGCTAAAGATAAACATTTATAACATTTAAAATAAATGAACTTAGCTTTGGTAGAACTGAAACTCAGTTAAGCGTTTTTCCAGAAGTGGCTGAGACATCTGAGACATCTTGCAATATGTAATAGAAAAAACAACATATAAAGCAAAATTGATCAAATTCCTTAAATGACAGTTTCAGGAATGGGAAAAAAATGCCAATGAACAAGCTTCTAGCAACCAGAAGCAATAAATAATGAGACTTAAATATTGTGGAGACAACAATGACGCTCAAATTTTTTAGCGCCAAAAAAGCCGCCCACATTATTTGGCGCCTAAATGCTTTTGGCGCCAAGAATGGCGCCACATCCGGTAACGCCGACATTTTTTGGCGCAAAAAAGTAAAAAAAATGATGCAACTTCCGGCGACACGTATGACGCCGGAAATGACAAGAAAATTTTTGCGCCAAGAAAGTCCGCGCCAAGAATGACGCAATAAAATGAAGCATTTTCAGCCCCCGCGAGCCTAACAGCCCACAGGAAAAAAGTCAAATTTTAAGGTAAGAAAAAATTGAATTATTCATATGCATTATCCCAAATATGAAACTGACTGTCTGAAAATAAGGAACGTTGAACATCCTGAATCAAGGCAAATAAATGTTTAAACACATATATTTAGAACTTTATATAAAAGTGCCCAACCATAGCTTAGAGTGTCACAGAAAATAAGACTTACTTACCCCCGGACACTCATCTACATGTAGTAGAAAGCCAAACCAGTACTGAAACGAGAATCAGTAGAGGTAATGGTATATATAAGAGTATATCGTCGATCTGAAAAGGGAGGTAAGAGATGAATCTCTACGACCGATAACAGAGAACCTATGAAATAGACCCCGTAGAAGGAGATCATTGAATTCAAACAGGCAATACTCTCTTCACATCCCTCTGACATTCACTGCACGCTGAGAGGAAAACCGGGCTCCAACCTGCTGCGGAGCGCATATCAACGTAGAATCTAGCACAAACTTACTTCACCACCTCCACAGGAGGCAAAGTTTGTAAAACTGATTTGTGGGTGTGGTGAGGGGTGTATTTATAGGCATTTTGAGGTTTGGGAAACTTTGCCCCTCCTGGTAGGAATGTATATCCCATATGTCACTAGCTCATGGACTCTTGATAATTACATGAAAGAAAGAAAGTTATTTTCATCAGATTCTTGTGCCACATTGGCATCAGTCCTCTCATCTCATGTACACCATACCAGCAGATCTTAGTAGCCATAGCAGGTACCACTGCATCTGTGATTATCCTGTCACCAGTCACCACAGGAGCTCAGGACACCTCTTGGCAACTGGATCTGCAACTGTGACCACCACTTGGCGTTAATTCCATTGAGACCAAATATCAGACACATTAATTGCCCAACAAAATCCATACAACTCTACACAAATGCCCCCAATAGCTGTAAACAGGAAAGATCACAGACAAACTACTAACTACCTAAATACCCAGGTTATAAGAATAGAGCAACAATTAGTGATCCCTCAAAAAGGCATCCCAAATTAATGGAGAAATAACTCTACATTTTAGAAAATATAGACTAGAATAGAAAATTGGAATTAGAATTATTTTCGTTCATAATGATTCTATGTCACTTTCCCACATTTGTATTTGCATTTTTTATTCAAAAGAAAAAGAGTATTTATTTTTTCATCTGACCTAGATACCTTATGAAATCAGATGGCCATGAAGCGATACAATTAACAATTCCTGTGTTATCCTATATTTGATCCATAAGAATGTAAGCAAATCTTTCATGCTTTAGTGAACCAGCTTTCTAGGATAATAGTAGAAAAAAGTCTCACTGCAGAGAGCACTGAATGTTAGTGAATCTAAGGCATTAAACTTCATTGCTGAGCCTCTCTTCCACAACAAACCAATGGTATTTAACAAAAGGAAAAGTCACCTTGACATTGTCTGTCTCAGCGTAAAAAACACTGGAATATTTACCTTTTGTTGCAAGCAGCAACATTAAAAGAAGCCTTGGTATTAATGAATTTAGGAAGCACAGGTTTTATGGAGTAAAATGGTAAAATGATGGGACTTTAAAGCATTTATTTTTTCAGGCGTCCTGTGGTATTGATTTACCTTGCAACCCATTCAAAAGTAGACTACACAAAAGGAAGACTGATTACCACTGTCTTGCATTAACAGTGATATCCTTTTATTTATATTCTTTATAAAGTAAATAGGCAGATGCTTGAAATGATAAACCCTCTCTGGTATATAATATTTGTACTGTTATTCAATGTGATTAAAATGCATCATTATTTAAGAAAAGCTTTATCTGTTGTTTGTTTGGAATAAGAAATACATCAGGGATTTCTAGAAGAAAGGTAGAGGAAATAATGCACACATAGAAGACATTGTTTTTCTTTGTAGCAGTTTGTAATGGGGTTGTTTTATTTTTATTTTGTTTGTAAAATGGATGTTCTTAAGCTTAATAAACGTAATTGGTCAGTTGCTGTCCTTATGCATGATGGGAGCACATCTCCATGTTTGTTTATGCTACAAAGTTGAAATGATACTGTGCCAATTTGTGGAATTTATATTAGATATTTAGACTATGAGGCCAATTTATTAAATGTCTTGTGGACCTGATCCGACAGTGCGGATCAGGTCCGCAAGACCTTGCTAAATGCGTAGAGCAATACGCTCTGCGTATTCAGCATTGCACCAGCAGCTCTTATGAGCTGCAGGTGCAACGCCCCCCCTTTCAGACTCGCAGCCAATCAGCCACCAGCAGGGGGGTCAATCAACCCGATCGTATTCGATCTGGTTGAATTCCAGCGATTCCTGTCCGCCTCATCAGAGCATCAGAGCAGTCCGCTGCTTCATAACTGCTGTTTCTGGTGAGTCTGAAGACTCGCCAGAAACACGGCCCTTCAAGCTCCGTTCAGAGCTTGATAAATGGGCCTCTAAATCCCTTCTTTTAGTTATACATATAAATGGAAAGTTCACTAGCTCCTTTAATTAATATCCAATCACTTTTACCTTTGGCATAATAATAAGGCCTGAAATATAAAAATGTACCTTTGGTATTTCTGTATGTGTCAAAGGGGCCCATTTATCAAGCTCCGTATGGAGCTTAAAGGCCCATGATTCTGGCGAGCTGCTCCATAACCTGTCCGCCTGCTCTGTACGATCGGGTTAATTGACAACCCCTGCTGGCGGCTGACTTGCCGCAAATCTGCAGGAGGCGGCGTTGCACAAGCAGCTCACAAGAGCTGCTGGTGCAATGCTGAATACGGAGAGCGTATTGCTCTCCGCATTCAGCGAGGTCTGTCGGATCCGCACTGTCGGATCAGGTCCAACAGACCTTTATTAAATAGGCCCCAAAAACGTAGTTATCTCAGTGTGGTTGAAATGACTGCACATAAGTTTCATCTGACCACAACATGTAAATAAAAATCTCTGATGCAGTTATCAGGCACTGGTATCTAATCTATATAACATAGGTGCCACTGTCATCCTTGTGTATTGGGGATCTTCTAAATGCCAGATGCCCAGCACAAATTAACCTTTGTGCCCCTCTAATGTAATTGACCCATCTCTACTGTAATACATAATTCTGCACTCTGCACATTAACCCTCTATCTCCCTTTTAATATATTAACTACAATTCTTCACTTACCGCTATGTTATGAGTTTTGCGTTATGAATGTAAAAGCATTGTTATGCTTCATAACGCTGCTTTTTCCCTAACGGCGCTATTACAAGTCTTGTAGGTATAGGTGTACCGCACACCTTTTTGGCTGTCGCGCAACGTCAGTACCACACTTTTTAAAAAGTCCTTTTTCAATGGGACTTCCATAGCGCCGGTATTATGAGTTTGCCTGGGTGGCCAAAACGTGAGCGGTACACCCTATACTGACAAGATCCGTACCGCCATCTAAAGTCAGTAGTTATGAGTTTTACGTTACAAAGCTGCACCATAAGACTAAAGTGTTAAAAAGTACACTAACACCCATAAACTACCTATTAACCCTTAAACAGAGGCCCTCCTGCTTCGCTAACACTAAAATAAAATTATTAACTCCTAATCTGCTGCTCCGGACATCGCCGCCACTAAATAAAATTATTAACCCCTATTCCGCCGCTCCCTGACATCGTCGCCATTATAATAAACCTATTAACCCCTAAACTACCGCCCTCCTGCATCGCAAACACTATTTAAAGGGATTTAGCGCTGCGGAATCTGTTGACACTCTACAAATAGCCGATAATAATAATAATAATAATACTAAACCCACATTTTTTCTTTCATGATTCAGAGCATGCAATTTTAAGCAATTTTCTAATTTACTCCTATTATCAATTTTTTTCGTTCTCTTGCTATCTATATTTGAAAAAGCAGAAATGTAAGCTTAAGAGCCGGCCCATTTTTGGTTCAGCACATGGGTAGCGCTTACTGATTGGTGGCTAAATGTAGCAAACCTATCAGCAAGCTCTACCAAGGGTGCTGAACCAAAAATGGGCCGGCTCCTAACCTTACTTTCCTGCATTTTCAAATAAATATAGCAAGAGAACGAAGAAAAATTGATAATAGGAGTAAATTAGTAAAATGCTTTAAATTGGATGCTCTATCTGAACCAGGAAAGAAAAAATGTGGGTTTAGTACCCCTTTAAAGATTTTTAACCCCTAATCTGCCATCCGCCCACACAGCCTCTATAATAAACCTATTAACCACTAAACCGCAAGCCCCCCACAACAAAGTATACTAAAATAAATTATTAACCCCTAAACCTCTGACCTCCCACATCACTAACTCTACATAAATATATTAACCCCTAACCCTAACGCAACCCTAACCCTAAGTCTAACACTAACGTAACCCTAAGCCTAGCACCCCCTAACTAAATAAAGCTAAATAAACCTTACAATTATTAACTAAATAATTTGTATTTAAAACTAAATACAAACTTACCTGTAAAAAAAAACCTAAGCTAGCTACAACATAACTAATAGTTACATTGTAGCTATCTTAGGTTTTAATTTTATTTCACAGGTAAGTTTGTATTTATTTTAACTAGGTAGACTAGCTAGTAAATAGTTATTAACTAGCTACCTAGTTAAAATAAATACAAAGTTACCTGTAAAATAAAACCTAACCTGCTTACAATAAAAACTATTACAATAAAATAAATTAAATTAAATGAATAAAATACAATTGACTAAATTACAAAAAAAAATAAACACTAAATTACAAAAAATAAAAAAATAAATGATCAAAAATAAAAACGAATTACTCCTAATCTAATAGCCCTATCAAAATAAAAAAGCCCCCCCAAAATAAAAAAAACCCTAGCCAACACTAAACTGCCAATGGCCCTTAAAAGGGCCTTTTGCAAGGCATTGCCCCAAAGAAATCAGCTCTTTTACCTGTAAAAAAAATACAAACAACCCCCAACAGTAAAATCCACCATCCAACCAACCAACCCCCCTAAATCTAAATAAACCTAAGCTAACCGTTGCCCTGAAAAGGGCATTTGGATGGGCATTGCCCTTAAAAGGGCATTTAGCTCTTTTACATTGCCCAAACTCTAAGCTAAAAAAAAAACCCACCCAAAAAACCCTTAAAAAAAACCTGACACTAACCCCAGACGATCTACTTACAGTTATCGAAGTCCGGGCAACTATCCTCATCCAGCCGGCGAAGACATTTCGGGGCGGCAGATTAGGGGTTAATAACTGTAATGTAGGTGGCGGCGATGTTAAGGGCGGCATATTAGGGGTTAATAACATTATGTAGGTGGCGGCGATGTCGGGGGCGGCAGATTAGGGGTGTTTAGACATGGTTTTTATGTTAGAGTGTTAGGTTTAAACATAACTTTTTCTTTTCCCCATAGACATCAATGGGGCTGCGTTACGGAGATTATGTTTCCGCGATCGCAGGTGTTAGGCTTCTTTTTTGACGGCTCTCCCCATTGATGTCTATGGGGAAATCGTGCACAAGCACGTCAAGGCAGCGCTTGTATTTTGGTGCGGTATGGAGCTCAACGCCACCATATCGCCCGCACAAGACTGCTTTTTCAAAACCTGTAATAGCAGCGCTATAGGGATGTGAAATAACGCTGCTTTTGTGACGGTCGTTAATTTTCCTATAGCACTGAAAACTCGTAATCTAGCTGTTTATTAATTATCTAATTAATTAACTATTTATCCTATACCCCCTGGAAACCCACCCAAAAAAATGCCTATCCATAAAACCACACAACCTTAACTATTTTCTACTTGAAAAGCATATAACACAATTGTGCCTGGTCCATCACCATATTAAATTCTAAATCACAATGCCCCTTATCAAATTAATGGGATGGTAATCATTTTTAAATATATGTAATTATGTGTTTTAAAACAACTCTGTAATATACTATTATTTATTTTGTCCTCTTTTCCTGTAGTTTAAGTCGGAAAATTGGTAGGGCACATAGCAGGTTTCACATAAGTCTAGTCCTGTAACATTCCTGACTTTAATTGATTATCAGATAATGGGCATTTTGCTAACATAATGACCGTGGTTAACCTTGATTACTCCAGTAACAAGTGAGGATTGACTCCTACAAATAAGACTAGTAAAGGGGATGTCTGATTTACAAAATCATACATCAAACATACAGCTAGATTATGAGTTTTGCGTTATGAGTCAAATAGCATCGTTATGGCCCATAATGCAGTTTTTTCCCTAACGCTGCTATTACAAGTCTTGTTGGTATAGGTGTACCGCACACCTTTTAGCCAGTCACGCAATGTCAGTACCGCACTTTTATAAAATAGGATGAGAGCTCAATCCTATTGGCTGATTGGAACAGCCAATAGGATGAGAGCTGCTCAAATCCTAATGGCTGATTCAAACAGCCAATAGGATTTTAGCAGCTCTAATCCTATTGGCTGATTGAAATCTTTCAGCCAATAGGAATGCAATGGACACCATCTTGGATGACGTCACTTGCATTAAAGTTCCAGTTTACGGCGGTGACCATATGAAGAGGATTCTCCGTGCCGGATGTCTTCAGGATGGACCCGCTCCGTGCCGGATGGATAAAGATAGAAGATGCCATCTGGATGAAGACTTCTTGCCGCATGGATGAGGACTTTGCCGGCTGGATGAAGATTGAAGAGGCCGCCTGGATGAAGACTTCTTGCTGGCTGGATGGATCCTTCAAGCGGGACTTCAAGAACTGTAAGTTGATCGTCGGGGGATAATGTTAGGTTTTTTTTAAGGGTTTTTTGGGTGGTTTTTATTTTTAGTTTAGGGTCTGGGCATGTAAAAGAGCTAAATGCCCTTTTAAGGGCAATGCCCACACAAATGCCCTTTTTTCAGGGCAATGGGGAGCTTAGTTTTTTTTAGATAGTTATTTTATTTGGGGGGGGGGTTGGTTGTGGGGGTGGTGGCTTTTACTATTGGGGGATATTTGTATTTTTTTACAGGTAAATGAGCTGATTTATTTTGGGGCTCATTTTTTGTAATTTAGTGTTTGTTTTTTATGTAATTTAGTTATTTTTAGTAATTTTAGTGTTTATTTTTTTTTGTAATGTTAGGTATTAGTGTAAGATAGGTAAGGTTTTATTTCACAGGTAAGTTTGTATTTATTTTAACTAGGTAGTTAGTAAATAGGTATTTAGTTAATAATTGTAACTTTAGTGTAGCTCTATTTTAATTATGTTAAAGGTAGGGGGGTTAGGGTTAGGTTTAGGGGTTAATATAGTTTAATTTAGCTTGTTGCGATGTGGGTGTGTGTGGGGTTAATAGGTTTATTTAGTTAATAATTGTAAATTTAATTTAGCTATATTTTTATTATGTTAAAGTTAGTGGGTGTTAGGGTTAGGCTTAGGGTTACATTAGGGTTAGGGTTACGTTAGGGTTAGGTTTAGGGGTCAATAGATTTATTTAGTAGTAGTGATGTGGGAGGCCAGAGGTTTAAGGGTTAATAACTTTAGTATAGTGGCAGCGACATCGGGAGCGGCAGATTAGGGGTTAATAGTTTTATGTAGGGGGCGGCAGATTAGGAGTTAATAACTGTATGTAGGTGGCGGCGATGTTAGGGGCAGCAGATTAGTGGTGTTTAGACTCTGGGTTTATGTCAGGGTGTTAGGTTTAAACATTATTTTCCTTTTTCCCATAGACATCAATGGGGCTGCGTTACGGAGCTTTTGTTTCCACGATCGCAGGTGTTAGGCTTTTTTTTGCCGGCTCTCCCCATTGATGTCTATGTGGAAATCGTGCACGAGCACGTCAAAGCAGCGCTTGTTTTTGCTGCGGTATGGAGCTCAACGCAACCATATCGCCCGCACAAGCCTGCTTTTTTAAAACTTGTAATAGCAGCGCTATAGGGAGGTGAAATAACGCTGCTTTTGTGGCGGTCGTTAAAATCCCTATAGCGCTCAAAACTCGTAATCTAGCTGTATAGTCTTATTATATTCAAAACAGCTTGCTAATGCTAATTTATTGCAAGACTCCAGAGAAATCCTATAATTACAAAGTGTTACTGTTCCTTTATTTCCTTCTTCCACATTTAACATCCTATAGGCTGCACACTTGGGTGTTATTTCCATCCACACACAAACTGCAAAAAGGTATCTTTGGGCATACCAGTTGAATGATTTATTTTGCACCAGGGATACCTGAGCTAGACTCCAGTTATTTACGTTGATGCTATACACATAAATGCATGAGGAAAAAGATTGAAGCGCCATCTCTAAGGATTGTAGGATGTTGGACTTTTTCATCTCTGTAGATGATTAATGGAATAGACAAGTCCAAGCTACAAAATGTGAAAGAGCACCCATCCAGAGGTACCCTCAGTACCCATAACCTTCCCCCCCAAGAGAATTGTAATCTCTATAAAAGTCCCCAGTACTTCAAGGAACCTCATTGACCTTGCCAGTAATATGGCTGACTGGGTTGGCCACTAAAACTTTTTCAAATGAAATTGGAAACTGGAATTAGATACACATATTTATTGGAATATATTCATTCAAACTTGGATTGCAACACATTAATAAAACATAATAAGGATGCATGACATTTGAATGCAATTTTATGTAATCAATAAAACAAGTTGATAAGAAGTTAAGAGAAAAAAATTGCTGTAAGACAAATCTATTATCTAAAATATACAATAAACACTTGGGTTCAGAAGAAGACAAATCACACCCTTGTCATATAACTGGCTGAGGCTTATTTTTAATTGGCTCAAAGGAAGTAACAGAATGTAGAGCACAGGTCCATGACAAGAACTTCACACCATTAGAATGGGGCACATATATTTAAAATGATTTGAATCCGATATATTCATATTGTATGGTAATACAGAGTGGCCTTATGTGTAACATGACTAACAAAAGGTTTTCTTGGAATTTAGACAAGCCCTTTCATCTTCCACTTATCACAAATATTATAAACCAGTTAATCTAATTCTAATAAATATATGTAGTTATAGGCTCAGGAGCAACGCTGGGAGCTACCTGGTGATTGGTTGCTACACATATATTACTCTATCATGGCCTCATCAATGTATTTAGCTAACTCCCAGTAGTGCATTACTGCTCTGGAGTAACCTGTTCAACAAAGTATACCAAGAGAACAAAGCAATTTTGATAACATAAGTCAACTGGAAATTAGTTTAAAATTGCATGTTCTATCTAAATCATGAAAGGTTCATTTTTACTTCACTGTTTACTGTTCTGCACAATATCAAAATCTTATCAAATATCAGCAATGGACTCAAAAACGTCTGTATCCTGATACTGAACCCTCATATATTCACCAAAACCAAGAGCTGAATAAATTAAGTGAAAAATATACAATACATCAAAAGTTTCAGTTTTACTCAGAGGCAAAAATTCATTAACGTTGGTTACTGTGTAAAGGTCAACAGAGAAATGCATATAGCACCTAAGACAGGTAAGGTGGGTGCATAATCATAGCTAGATCTATGATGACTCCATGATTAAGTGCCACAGAACACAAAATCTATCAGATTTATCAGGGTGATTTGTCATGACTCCCTTTGTGGCATTTTAATTTGTGTCAGTAAATATTATTTTTTAATAAGCAAGCACCCACTTTCCCTTTTTAATATGCTAGATTTATTTTTTCTACCCACCTTAACAAAGCAGCAAACTATAATGAATTTTAGTTTCTGACAGGCCTATGGCAGATTTAAAATATTTTTCTATATTTTCAAGATCTATTGATCTATTGAAATTATTTTTATTTGGTAAGTGCCATCTTCCATTTTTGAGTTGGTTGGTAATTAGCAAATGCATGAGCTGGCAGGTTAACAGTATTGTTCACAGATTATCATATCATAGATATGCCTCAGTGATAACATATGTGGGGAAATTTCCCCAGAAAGTAAGCAGGCAGTGAGTATGTTTTTTCTGGACCTTGATGTGCAATGATGTTGAATAGGAAGTGAGAGCACAGGTCTCTGCTATACTCTACATCGATCCTTAAAGTGATCTAAGAGCCGTGCAGATGTGATAGTCTAGAGCTGATCTAAGGAAGCTTTGGCTTAGTGCGGCCGGCAGCCTGAGGTGCTCTATCTTGATGTTGAACTGGAAGTGAGTGCACTTTTTTGCTCTATTCGCATTTTTCCAGTCAGTAGTGACCCTGACAATGTTCCTGGCACCAAGTCTGAGGTGTTAAAGGTTCATAACTGACTCCCATTTGGTGCTTGGTTATTTATATGAAGTCTCCTCCTGATTCTGACCTTAGCAAAGTTCCTGTATTACATTACCTGTCTGATAATTACCTGTACAGTTACATGTGGCTTATTTACTGGCTAAAGACCCTTAGAATTGTTTTCTGCTTAAAAAGCTTCCTTACTCCTATTGTTGTGACACTTGGTTTCAAACAGATCTTCTGGTTCTTACTCCTGGCTTGTCTATGGATCACACTACAGTTTCATCTATGTGTGCAGACCATATCCTGCTCTACTGGTTCAGGACATCAAACTCGTAATTCTCTAATTACCTTTTATAGGGCTAGATTACAAGTGGAGTGCTATTCATCGCTCCAGCTCAAGTGTGCAAATTACAAGATGAAAGTAAAAAGGTTCTGCATGAGTGCTAACCTGACGCATGCAAAAAGCTGAACTTTGAATAGCACAAACGCGTTAACGCCCTATAGACTTAAGTGGAGTGCAAAAACCCATACTTGTGCACATACCGATTGCATTTTCTAACCCGATATGAAATATGAATATTTCACATTCTAATGTTCTTCACATAGCAGAATATGTTCTATGTTCTATTTATTCTTAAATACATATTTATATATATATATCCTATAATATAAAAGGCCATGTGTGTTTGTCCGAAGCTGTCATGCACAGTAGAGACAGCGCGAGGACAAACACACCTGGCCTTAGAGTCTACCTGATCTGTTGTCCGCGGCGTGACAATGGTGGACGTGAGTGGGCATGGCCAGATGTGACGTGGACGTGGCCGTGTGTGGTGTGGGCGGGACCTGGCGGGGTCAGGCGCGGTCACGTGCCTGCGAGAGAAACAGATCAAAAGAAAGGGTGGAGAGAGAGAGAAAGAGAGCAAAAGAGATGGGAAAGAGCAAAAGAGAGGGAATAGAGAGCAAAAGAGAGGGGAAGGAGCAAAAAAGAGATGAAAGAGCAAAAGGGAGGGGAGAGAGCAAAAGAGAGGGAAGAGAGAGCAAAAGAGAGGGGGAGAGAGCAAAAGAAAGGGTGAGAGAGAGAGAGAGCAAAAGAAAGGGGGAGAAAGAAAAAAGCGAGAGCAAGCAAAAGAGGGGGAGAGAGAGAGCGGAAAAGAGATGAGGGAGGGAGAGCAAAAGAGAGGGGGAAGAGAGAGTGCAAAAGAGAGGAGGGAGAGAGAGAGCAAAAGAGAGGGGGGAGAGAGTGCAAAAGAGAGGGGGAGAGAGAGAGCAAAGGAGAGGGGGTTGGTGGTTTAGGGGTTAATATTGTAATTAGGTAGTTGGTGTTGTGGAGGTTTTTGTGGTTTATGGGGTTAATAGTGTAAGTAGGTAGTTTGTGTTGTGGGGGTTTGGTGGTTAAAGGGTTAATATTTTAATTTGCGAATTAGGGGTTAATTACTTTATTATTTTGCAATGTGGGGGTTGTCTGTTTAGAGGTACATTTTGCGTTACAAATGGCAAGAGAATTTAAAGATAGGTCCGTGCAGCCTATTCTTTAAAAGAAGACTACATAAACAGCACTCAAAGAGTAAGTTGTAGGGTATTAATTTTAACACTGATATTGTAACACACACACTTAGTTTTGCTGATTTTAATCAAAGATAAATTGACAGTACAATAAAGTGCTGAGGGATTTGTGCTTATTAAAACATAACTTTTAATAACAAAAAACACAGTTTAAAATAGGAAAGTGTAAATAAAATCACACTTAGGCTCTTTAGATAGATGTATTATACATAATAAACGTAGAGAGTAGCATAAGTACTTGAGGTATGTACTTCAAGACAACATTGACATAGTGGCCCCTAGTTATCAAGCCGTCAACCTCAAATACGCTGGAATTCCGCAGCGTATTTGTGGCGAGGCTGATTCACTGTAGTTATCAAGCACTACAGCCCGGCAAAAGTAGAATTTAGTGACGTAAGCTTCGATCCGCTGGACTCAGTCCAATACAGATCAACACTCTAATAAACTGATTAACCCCTAAACCGCCACTCCTGGACCCGCAGCCACTACAATAAATATGTTAACCCCTAAACCGCTGCTCCTGGACCCCGCAGCCACTACAATAAATATGTTAACCCCTAAACCGCCGCTCCCGGACCCCGCAGCCACTACAATAAATATGTTAACCCCTAAACCGCCGCTCCCGGACCCCGCCGCCACCTACATAATACCTATTAACCCCTATCCTGCCCCCCCTACACCGCCGCCACTATAATAAAATTATTAACCCCTAAACCTAAGTCTAACCCTAACCCTAACACCCCCCTAACGTAAATATTAATTAAATACATCTAAATATTATAACTCTTATTAACTAAATTAATCGTATTTAAAACTAAATACTTACCTTTAAAATAAACCCTAATATAGCTACAATATAAATAATAATTATATTGTAGCTAGCTATCTTAGGATTTATTTTTATTTTACAGTCAAATTTCAATTTATTTTAACTAGGTACAATAGCTATTAAATAGTTATTAACTATTTAATAGCTACCTAGTTAAAATAAAGAGAAATTTACCTGTAAAATAAAAACTAACATAAGTTACAATTACACCTAACACTACACTATACTTAAATAAATTATTCCTATTTAAAACTAAATACTTACCTGTAAAATAAACCCTAAGATAGCTACAATATAATTAATAATTACATTGTAGCTATTTTAGGATTTATATTTATTTTACAGGTAACTTTGTATTTATTTTAACTAGGTAGAAAAGTTATTAAACAGTTATTAACTATTTAATAACTACCTAGCTAAAAGAAATTACCTGTAAAATAAATCCTAACCTAAGTTACAATTAAATCTAACACTACACTATCATTAAATTAATTAAATAAAATTAACTACAAATAACTACAATTAAATACAATTAAATAAACTAACTAAAGTACAAAAAATAAAAAAAACTAAGTTACAAAAAAGAAAAAAAAATAAGTTACAAACATTTCAAAAATATTACAACAATTTTAAGCTACTTACACCATTAAAAAGTTAACAGCTCTATTACCTTACCAGCCCTTAAAAGGGCCCTTTTCGGGGCATGCCCCAAAGAAATCAGCTCTTTTGCCTGTAAAATAAAAATACAACCCCCCCCAAAATTAAAACCCACCGCCCACATACCCCTACTCTAACCCAAACCCCCCTTAAATAAACCTAACACTACCCCCCTGAAGATCATCCTACCTTTAGCCATCTTCAGCCAGCCGACCACCATTGGAACAGAAGAGGACATCCGCAGCGGCTGAAGTCATCATCCAAGGGGCGCTGAAGTAGTCTTCCATCCGATTGAAGTCATCATCCAAGGGGCGCTGAAGAGGTCTTCCATCCGAATGAAGTCATCATCCAGGCGGCGTCTTCAATCTTCATCCATCCGGAGCGGAGCCATCTTCAGACGAGCCAACACGGAGCCATCCTCTTCTACCGACGGACTTACGACGAATGACGGTTCCTTTAATTGACGTGATCCAAGATAGCGTCCCTCGAATTCCGATTGGCTGATAGGATTCTATCAGCCAATCAGAATTAAGGTAGGAAAAATCTGATTGGCTGATTTAATCAGCCAATCAGATTGAAGTTCAATCTGATTGGCTGATTCAATCAGCCAATCAGATTGAGCTTGCATTCTATTGACTGAATTGATTCTATTGACTAGCCATGAATGCGAGCTCAGTCTGATTGGCTGATTAAATCAGCCAATAGTATTTTTCCTACCTTAATTCCGATTTGCTGATAGAATCCTATCAGCCAATCGGAATTCGAGGGATGCTATCTTGGATGACGTCACTTAAAGGAACCGTCATTCGTCGTTAGTTCGTCGGTAGAAGAGGATGGCTCCGCGTCGGCTCGTCTGAAGATGGCTCCGCTCCGCTGCGGATGGATGAAGATTGAAGACGCTGCCTGGATGATGACTTCAATCGGATGGAAGACTTCTTCAGCGCCCCTTGGATGATGACTTCAATCGGATGGAAGACTTCTTCAGCGCCCCTTGGATGATGACTTCAATCGGATGGAAGACTTCTTCTGCGCCCCTTGGATGATGACTTCAATCGGATGGAAGACTTCTTCAGCGCCCCTTGGATGATGACTTCGGCCGCTGCGGATGTCCTCTTCTGTTCTATCGGTGGTCGGCTGGCTGAAGACGACTAAAGGTAGGATGATCTTCTGGGGGGTAGTGTTAGGTTTATTTAAGGGGGGTTTCGGTTAGTGTAGGGGTATGTGGGTGGGGGGTTTTAATGTTGGGGGGTTGTATTTTTTTACAGGCAAAAGAGCTGATTTCTTTGGGGCATGCCCCGCAAAAGGCCCTTTTAAGGGCTGGTAAGGTAATAGAGCTGTTAACTTTTTAATGTAGAATAGGGTAGGGCATTTTTTTATTTTGGGGGGCTTTGTTATTTTATTAGGGGGCTTAGATTAGGTGTAAGTAGTTTAAAATTTTTGTAATATTTTTGAAATGTTTGTAACTTATTTTTTTTTTATTTTTTGTAACTTAGTTTTTTTTATTTTTGGTACTTAAGTTAGTTTATTTAATTGTATTTAATGGTAGTTATTTGTAGCTAATTTATTTAATTAATTTTATGATAGTGTAGTGTTAGGTTTAATTGTAACTTAGGTTAGGATTTATTTTACAGGTAATTTTGTATTTCTTTTAGCTAGGTAGTTATTAAATAGTTAATAACTATTTAATAAATATTCTAACTAGCTAAAATAAATACAAAGTTACCTGTAAAATAAATATAAATCCTAAAATAGCTAGAATGTAATTATTTATTACATTGTAGCTATCTTAGGGTTTATTTTACAGGTAAGTATTTAGTTTTAAATAGGAATAATTTAGTTAATGATAGTGTAGTGTTAGGTGTAATTGTAACTTAGGTTAGTTTTTATTTTACAGGTAAATTTGTCTTTATTTTAACTAGGTAGCTATTAAATAGTTAATAACTATTTAATAGCTATTGTACCTATTTAAAATAAATTGAAATTTGCCTGTGAAATAAAAATAAATCCTAAGATAGCTACAATATAATTATTATTTATATTGTAGCTATATTAGGGTTTATTTTAAAGGTAAGTATTTAGTTTTAAATAGGATTAATTTAGTTAATAAGAGTTATAATATTTAGATGTATTTAATTAATATTTAAGTTAGGGGGTGTTAGGGTTAGGGTTAGACTTAGGTTTAGGGGTTAATAATTTTATTATAGTGGCGGCGGTGTAGGGGGGGCAGGATAGGGGATAATAAATGTATTATAGGTGGCGACGGTGTAGGGGGGGCAGATTAGGGGTTAATAAGTTTAATATAGGTGGCGGCGGGGTCCGGGAGCGGCGGTTTAAGGGTTATACAATTTATTTAGTTGCGGCGGGGTCCGGGATCGGCAGGATAGGGGTTAATAAATTTATTATAGGTGGCGGCGGTATAGGGGGGGCAGGATAGGGGTTACTAGGTATAATGTAGGTGGCAGTGGGCTCTGGGAGCGGCGGTTTAGGGGTTAATAGATTTATTATAGTTGCGACGGGGTCTAGGAGCGGCGGTTTAGGGTTTAATAACTTTATTTAGTTGCGGGGGGCTCCGGGGGCGCCGGTATAGGGGGTAGAACAGTGTAGTTTAGTGTGGGTGCTTAGTGACAGGCTAGCAATAAAGCTGGGAAAAAGCCGAAGAGCAGTGAGATTGATGAGTGATAACTATCACAGTCCGCTGCTCATCGCCCCGTACTTGGTACGCAGCTTTTTGACAGCTTTATTGATAACTTTGGCAAGATTATTCAGGTCCGCGGCGGCGATGGTAGGCAAGCTTAGGCGGGCGTATTGGGCCGACAAAGGCAGGTAAGTAGACACGTTGATAACTAGGCCTCAGTGTATTAAATTTACTGGATACTTTGAAAACATACAAATGTAATCCCTTCCTTATCTATCTTTGGTGAGAATGATACAGGTTGGACGGTCACCTTTGACGCTGTGGCTTCACAGGAATGACCTAAGTCTCCGCTGGAGTAGGGAGTCTGGGACATCTTGATTAATGTAACATACAAGTGCCTCCACTCAGTGATAACAATTCTCAGGGAACCCACAACACTGAGACAATGAGTTCCCCACAACATGCAATAATAAACAGAAGCAGATAATAAAGTAACACAAAATATATTTAAATGCAAATAGAACAACATATAAATAACATAACAGTCCCACACTTTGCAGGGTACCCTTTTCCCCAAAATACACTGCTAAGTAAAGTCCCTTGTGGTGGTGCACGTTGGGGCCCTTAGTAAGTTTCAGATATCTGTTTAGTGTGAGGGATAACTGTAACTATTCCACTACCTGAATCCTCCTGTAGAATGTTCTAGAAAAGGTCTGGCTGCTTTCTCTGCTGCTTGCTTTTCCACTTAAGTGCTGACAGTCTGAAATGACAGCTCACTCTAGTCCTACTGTAGCTGCTTCTTACTGTGACATCAGGCCGAGTGTTCACAGCATGCAGGGTCCTGGATGCTTTATATCCACTTAAGTGCTGACAGTCTGAATTGACAGCTCACTCTAGTCCCAATGCAGCTGCTTCTTACTGTGACATCAGGCTTAATGTGTTCACAGCATACAGGGTCCTGGATGCAGCCTTTATCATCCCTGGCAGAATCACACACACATCTTTCAGCAGCCCTGAACAGCTCTGACTAAACTCTCCTTGCAGGAAGTCTCTGAAAAACTGCCAGCCTCTGATTGGCTCTCACTACCATGTGATGCAGGGTTGAGCAAAGGGCAAAGTGCAAAGTGCAGTTAATCCCTGCAGCAAAATGACAAAGGGCTACATTCTCCCCCCTGTAAAATTCCTGCCTTCCACTGGCAGGGTAGATACATTAAATAATTAAACATCACTCTGGCACAAGTAACAAACTAATCTAATACAGCTGTGTTCCTGTACCTAACAATGTATTCAAGGTGTCAAGGGCATGTAATACTTGTATGACCTTGGAGTGGGACTCTTGCCAGTATGTGGGTTCCCCTACTCGGTCATAAGTGAATATTCTTGGTGGACGCCTATGTCTTTGACTTCCTCTTGAGTCTCTTTGTGGCAACTGTTGAATTCCTCCAGAAGTAGATCTTCTCACTGCTCTGTTTGGAAAAGGTGCTATAGCTTGAGGCCTAGGTCTCCCCATAGAATATGTATCTGTGTCAGTAGATCTAGGGATGAAGTTGGGGCTTTCAGGATTAAGATCTGACTGAGGAGAAGCAACAGGAGGGTCAGAAGCTTCTAGCTGAGCATCAGGAGGTGTCCACCACTCTTGATCTAAACCTGAATTGTCATGGTTTCCTTCACTAGAATTATCTGCTTCCTTCACTTCTGGTTGACCAACAGGTAACAAATGATTTCGATGCCATGCCTTAATTCAGCCTTCAGGCCCTTTTATTTTGTATACAGGAAGTCCTGGAATCTTGGAAACCACTTAAAAAAGGGTGCCTTTCCACCAGTTAGCGAGTTTGTGTTTTCCAATAATACCTCGGTTTTTAAGGAGTACCTTATCTCCTGGCTGAATTTCACTATGCCTGACTTTAGCGTCATAACGTCTTTTGTTATTTTCCTTAATCCGGGAACTAGCCTTCTCTGCCAGGTCATAGGCTCTTTGTAGACTCTGTTTCAAGTTGCAAACATACTGGTAATGTGGGACATGGGCCACTCCATCAGAAGAGACATCAAACTGAAGATCTATTGGAAGCCTTGCTTCTCGACCAAAAAGCAAGTAATAAGGAGAATATCCTGTAGATTTATGTCTTGTACAATTGTATGCGTGAACCATGGCTTCAACATGCCTACTCCAGGTTCTTTTCTCTGTATCGTTAAGGGTCCCTAACATGTCCAACAGGGTACGGTTGAACCTTTCAGGAAGAGCATCCCCTTCAGGATGGTAAGGAGTAGTTCTGGACTTTTCAATGTTTAGCAGTATCAAAAGTTCTTTTATGAGTCGGCTTTCAAAGTCACGACCCTGATCAGAATGAATTCGGCTAGGTAACCCGTAGTGAATGAAAAACTTCTACCATAGCACTTTGGCAACTGTGGTGGCTTTCTGGTCTTT
Organism: Bombina bombina; assembly: GCF_027579735.1. Lineage (NCBI taxonomy): Eukaryota > Metazoa > Chordata > Amphibia > Anura > Bombinatoridae > Bombina > Bombina bombina. The sequence goes on from NC_069499.1 coordinate 1,233,992,063, forward strand.
AGTAGGGTAAGCTTGAGCATACCTGGTGAAATGATCAGTCACTACCAGTACATTTCCTACTCCTGCTGAATCAGTCTCAATACACAGAAAATCCATACAGACTAGTTCCATGGGGCCAGAGCTCTTTAGGTGGCCCATTGGCGCAGCTCGGGTAGGTAGAGTTTTCCTCTGAATACACCTTCGGCAATTATGACAATGCCTCTCCACAGACTCTCTCATTTTTGGCCAGAAGAAACGATCTTGCACCAATCCAAAAGTTTTGTCCACCCCCAGGTGTCCATGTTGGTCATGAAAGGATCTTAGTACCATTCCTCTATACTTTTCTGGTAATACCAACTGTCTTCGTCCTGGGTGATCATGATATTGAATGAGCCTATTGAGAAGTCCCTTCTCAATACGGAAACGGCTCCATTCTCTCTTGAATAGTTGTTGCAACTCAGCAGGTAAACAGTTCAAGTATTTTTGGCACCCATTCTTAACAGCTTTTAATAATGGGCCCACTGTTGAGTCTTGAGCATGAGTTTGTTGTTTGTCCTCATTACTGATGCTTGTCCACTAGGGGAAGGTTATCTGGGTAACACATAGCCTCTGGAACTGCCTCAACACTACAACTGAGTGAGTCGATGCATCTCAATTCAGAAAAGTTAACCCACCCATCTTCAGTGATAGAGGTCTGACACAATGCCCTTACTCCAGGGCCAGGAATTTCAATCCAATCTTCTTTATCTGTCTCTGGAGGAAGTCCAGGTCTCTGAGATAAAGCATCAGCTCCCACATTAGTAGATTCAGGCTTGTATTTCAATGATAAGCTATAGTTGGACAAAGCTGCAAGCCAGCGATGTCCAGTGGCATGTAGTTTAGCTCTGGTCCAGATATAGGTGAGGGGATTGTTGTCGGTCCTCACCTCAAATTCTGCACCATACAGGTAATCATGTAGTTTATCTACGATAGCCCACTTCAATGCCAGAAATTCTAGTTTATGCACTGGGTAATTCTTTTCAGCTTTAGACAAGCTCCAACTAATGTAGGCAACAGGCCTTAGCCCCTCAGGATGTGCCTGGTGTAGAATGCCTCCAAGCCTTTCCATGCTGGCATCTACATGAAGCACAAATGGTTTCTCAAGATCTGCATATGCCTGTACAGGAGCTTCAGTCATCTTACTTTTAAGTAGCTGAAAAGCCTCTTCACAGGAATTAGTACACTTATCTCCTATGGGTTTCTTGGAATACAGGCTCTTCTGCTTGGCATTCTCTCCAGGCTCCAATTTCAGAAGATTGTGAAGACTTCTGGCTATCTTGGAATAACCTTCTACAAAACGACGGTAGTAACCGCAGAACCCCAAGAATGAACGTAGCTCTTCAATATTCTTTGGTCTTGGCCAATTTTCCACTGCTTCTATTTTTGCTGGGTCTGTGGCCACACCTTCTGCAGAAACTATATGTCCAACATAAGTCACTGAGCTTCTTGCAAATTTGCATTTGTCAACTGATAACTTCAGACCTTCAGCTTGAAATCGATCTAACACTCTCAGCAACCGATTTTCATGTTCTTCAGGGATTCTTCCAAAAATTATTATATCATCCAGATAAACAAGGCACTCTCTTGGACTAAGGTCCACAAGGGTCTTTTCCATTAATCTCTGGAAAGTTGCTGGGGCCCCGGTAATCCCTTGTGGCATATGGGTAAACTGGTAGAAACCCAAAGGGCAGATGAATGCTGTTTTCTCTTGGTCTTCTTTTTTCATGGGAACTTGATAATATCCAGAGCGGAGATCCAATACACTAAACCATTTGCTACCAGATAGAGCATTCAGTAGATCTTCTATCCGGGGCAGTGTATACTGGTCAGGAATTGTTCGTTTATTTAAAGTTCGATAGTCTATACACAATCGCACAGAGCTATTTTTCCTCACCACTACAATGGGAGAAGCATAGGGACTTCTAGATTCTTTGATAATGCCAGTATCTTCCATTTCTTGCAAGATGTTTCTCACATCCTCCACATCTCATGGTGCTATACGTCGAGACCTCTCACAAAAGGGAGCAGAGTCCGTCAATCTTATGGTGTGTTGTGCACTCTTGCAACACCCTACATCCATGTCTTTAGTTGAGAAGACTCCTCTTCTGGTTTTTAGAGCTTTAAGCAATCTCTCTTTCCATTCAAATGGTAAACTTGAGTCTTCAAAATCAAACTCCAATTCTCCTGAGGAGTTGACTGCTGGTTCTATGGGAAGGGCAGACATAGGGGTTATTTCCTCTAAGAGGTGAAGGATTCCCAATTCTTGACAATGATCAATATGGACATCTCTTGGGGACAGATTACAGACAGTTACTGCAAAAATGCCTGTTGTGCCTTTCTGCCAATCCTTGACTTCAGGCATAATCATCCACCCCTTTCGAATGTCCTCTTCAGGAATAGATTCTACACAGTAGATCTGTGCACAATTAATCATACCCTCCTGTAAGGTGGGTACAGCTTTAACAGATTTCATTTCTCCAGGTCGTAAAGTCAAAGGCTGGGGGCCCCAGTAATGGAACTGCCTAGTCAGTGATTCTTGAGCTAATTTGTGACATTCTTGTCTTAGGGCAGGCTCCAATTCAGCCATCTGATTAATGGATACATTTCCTACCTCTTGCAAGTAAGATCTAAACAAGTTTCGAACCATACTAGTGTTGGTTCCCAGGAGAATGGAGAAATTTGATAGTTTAGGGGTAGGGCACAACAGAGCCTCCACATCCATGGAGCAAGTCTTTCCAGTGTTCAGTTGTGGGATGACAATCTGCACTCTGACTACTCCTTCTACTGTACAGGCTTGTGAACCTAGCCCCCATAAACTGACATCTTTAGCTGTGGCAATAGGTAAGTGACGTAGGTGAGCATCATAAAATGATCTGAAGATAATGGTCACCTGGTATCCAGTGTCTAGCAATGCAGAAGCTGGGATGCCCTCAACCTCAAAACTCATCTTCTTCCTCTGCATATGCAGTCATTATAATTTGAAGGAGCTCTGATGCAGAAGCTTGAGGATGGATAATTTGATGGTGCCTTACCAGCTCTAAGGCTGGACCTTTTAAACCTTCTATGAGCCTTTGTCGTTTCACATCCTCAGAACAAGCCCATTCTCTAAGAAGCTGCAAAGTAGTGTCTCTCCAGGATTTGAAGCACTCTTCTTCAACAGGAGTAGGGTCAATCCCAGAGAAAATCTTCAATCTCTTGTAATTGTGAATGTGTTGAGCTTGGGTTAGTTCCACCGCTAATTGTTTAAGTACATTTGTTATGGAAAAATAAATCTCTTGCTTAGGAGAATCATTCTTTAGTCTCCTTTCACTTACTATAGAACTGCCTTCAGAATCATTTACATTTAAATCATCTTCAGACTCACTGTCACTATTTTGAAATATCAGGTCAGAATCATCACCCTCCTCGTGGTCAGAATCTCCTTCTGGGTATACTATCAGGCACCCTTTACGGTCTGCTCCAGGTATAGCGATTCTAGTTGTTCCTTTTACTGGATTTATATCCTGGTCCCCATGAACAAGGGTCACACCATGAGTTCCTGTTTTCTTAGCCTGAACTATGGCAGGGTTTTCCAACCCAGGGATCAGTTTTAGGGCATCTATAAACTTCCTCCGGCTGAGTCCAATAGGAGTTTGCACAGCCACAACCTTCTGGGGAGGAACCCTCATTATTCTAGCCCACTCTCTAACATCTCTGGGTGATGGAACAGGGGTCTTGCTTAAACATTTCTTACTGTCCCAGTTCATCTCAGCGTTGCCTCCATCTGTAACCCCTTCCTTATCTATCTTTGGTGAGAATAATACAGGTTGGACGGTTACCTTTGACGCTGTGGCTTCACAGGAATGACCTAAGTCTCTGCTGGAGTAGGGAGTCTGGGACATCTTGATTAATGTAACATACAGTGCCTCCACTCAGTGATAACAATTCTCAGGGAACCCACAACAATGAGACAATGAGTTCCCCACAACATGCAATAATAAACAGAAGCAGATAATAAAGTAACACAGAATATATTTAAATGCAAATAGAACAACATATAAATAACATAACAGTCCCACACTTTGCAGGGTACCCTTTTTCCCAAAATACACTGCTAAGTAAAGTCCCTTGTGGTGGTGCACGTTGGGGCCCTTAGTAAGTTTCAGATATCTGTTTAGTGTGAGGGATAACTGTAACTATTCCACTACCTGAATCCTCCTGTAGAATGTTCTAGAAAAGGTCTGGCTGCTTTCTCTGCTGCTTGCTTTTCCACTTAAGTGCTGACAGTCTGAAATGACAGCTCACTCTAGTCCTACTGTAGCTGCTTCTTACCGTGACATCAGGCTGAGTGTTCACAGCATGCAGGGTCCTGGATGCAGCCTTTATCATCCCAGGCAGAATCACACACACATCTTTCAGCAGCCCTGAACAGCTCTCACTAAACTCTCCTCACAGGAAGTCTCTGAAAAACTGCCAGCCTCTGATTGGCTCTCACTACTATGTGATGCAGGGTTGAGCAAAGGGCAAAGTGAAAAGTGCAGTTAATCCCTGCAGCAAAATGACAAAGGGCTACACAAAGATAAAATTATAGACTATAAATAATACCTACCTGTTATACTTAAACTTTCATTATTCAGGTAGAGCAGCAATTTTAAACAACTTTCCAATTTACTTCCATTAACAAAATGTGCACAGTCTTTTTATATTTATACTTTTTGAGTCACCAGCTCCTACTGAGCATGTGCAAGAATAAGTGTGTATGCATTTGTGAATGGCTGATTGCAGTCACATGGTACGTGTATGCATTTGTAATTGGCTGATGGCTGTCACATGGTACATAACATATTGCAGTGGTTATAAGAGTCAATATAGTTTGGCAAATTTCTTGCAGGCGGTTAGTTTTTTTTTGTTAATACTTTGAGCGGGTGTTTTTTTTGTTTTGTTAATACTTTGTGCGGGTGGTTAGTTTTTTTTTGTTAATTCTTTGTGCGGGTGTTTTTTTTGTTTTGTTAATACTTTGTGCGGGTGGTTAGTTTTTTTTTGTTAATTCTTTGTGCGGGCGGTTGTTTTTTTTTGTTAATACTTTGTGCGGGCGGTTAGTTTTTTTTTTGTTAATACTTTGTGCAGGCGGTTAAGTTATTTTTGTTAATACTTTGTGCGGGCACTTAGGGTTTTTTTGTTAATACTTTGTGCGGGCGGTTAGGTTATTATTGTTAATACTTTGTGCGGGCGGTTAGGGTATTTTTTGTTAATACTTTGTGCGGGCGGTTAGGTTTTTTGTTAATACTAAGTAAGGGCAGTTAGTTTTTTTTTTGTTAATACTAAGTACAGGCAGTTCAGAGTTTTTTTTGCTAATACTTTGTGCGGGCAGTTTTATTTTTTGTTAATTCTTCGTTTTCGGCGGTTGGTTTTTTTGTTAATATTTTGTGCCGGCGGTTAGGTTTTTTGGTTAAATGCTTTGTGTGGGCGTTTGTTTTTTGTTGATACCTTGTTTACAGCATTTAGGTTTTTTGTTAATATTTTGTGCAGGTGGTTAGGTTTTTTGGTTAAATGCTTCTTTTTACTGTGTGCCCAGCCTACATTTTTTTGGCTGTGCGCGTAACTGACAACGGCGACGGATGGGTTACAAACGCGATTATAGTATAAATGAATATTGCATAAATATGATTTTTCATGTTTTAAGCTACTTGACTGCTAAGGGCTCCAATGCATATATATATATATATATATATATATATATATACATACACACACACATATGTCTATATATGTATAAATATGTATTTATGTGTTTATACAGTATGTGTATGTATGTCTGTGAATACATATATACACATATAAATGCATATGTACACACACATATACTGTATATATGTATATATATATACAGGGAGTGCAGAATTATTAGGCAAATGAGTATTTTGACCACATCATCCTCTTTATGCATGTTGTCTTACTCCAAGCTGTATAGGCTCGAAAGCCTACTACCAATTAAGCATATTAGGTGATGTGCATCTCTGTAATGAGAAGGGGTGTGGTCTAATGACATCAACACCCTATATCAGGTGTGCATAATTATTAGGCAACTTCCTTTCCTTTGGCAAAATGGGTCAAAAGAAGGACTTGACAGGCTCAGAAAAGTCAAAAATAGTGAGATATCTTGCAGAGGGTTGCAGCACTCTTAAAATTGCAAAGCTTCTGAAGCGTGATCATCGAACAATCAAGCGTTTCATTCAAAATAGTCAACAGGGTCGCAAGAAGCGTGTGGAAAAACCAAGGCGCAAAATAACTGCCCATGAACTGAGAAAAGTCAAGCGTGCATCTGCCAAGATGCCACTTGCCACCAGTTTGGCCATATTTCAGAGCTGCAACATCACTGGAGTGCCCAAAAGCACAAGGTGTGCAATACTCAGAGACATGGCCAAGGTAAGAAAGGCTGAAAGACGACCACCACTGAACAAGACACACAAGCTGAAACGTCAAGACTGGGCCAAGAAATATATCAAGACTGATTTTTCTAAGGTTTTATGGACTGATGAAATGAGAGTGAGTCTTGATGGGCCAGATGGATGGGCCCGTGGCTGGATTGGTAAAGGGCAGAGAGCTCCAGTCCGACTCAGACGCCAGCAAGGTGGAGGTGGAGTACTGGTTTGGGCTGGTATCATCAAAGATGAGCTTGTGGGGCCTTTTCGGGTTGAGGATGGAGTCAAGCTCAATTCCCAGTCCTACTGCCAGTTTCTGGAAGACACCTTCTTCAAGCAGTGGTACAGGAAGAAGTCTGCATCCTTCAAGAAAAACATGATTTTCATGCAGAACAATGCTCCATCACACGCGTCCAAGTACTGCACAGCGTGGCTGGCAAGAAAGGGTATAAAAGAAGAAAATCTAATGACATGGCCTCCTTGTTCACCTGATCTGAACCCCTTTGAGAACCTGTGGTCCATCATCAAATGTGAGATTTACAAGGAGGGAAAACAGTACACCTCTCTGAACAGTGTCTGGGAGGTTGTGGTTGCTGCTGCACGCAATGTTGATGGTGAACAGATCAAAACACTGACAGAATCCATGGATGGCAGGCTTTTGAGTGTCCTTGCAAAGAAAGGTGGCTATATTGGTCACAGATTTGTTTTTGTTTTGTTTTTGAATGTCAGAAATGTATATTTGTGAATGTTGAGATGTTATATTGGTTTCACTGGTAAAAATAAATAATTGAAATGGGTATATATTTGTTTTTTGTTAAGTTGCCTAATAATTATGCACAGTAATAGTCACCTGCACACACAGATATCCCCCTAAAATAGCTATAACTAAAAACAAACTTAAAACTACTTCCAAAACTATTCAGCTTTGATATTAATGAGTTTTTTGGGTTCATTGAGAACATGGTTGTTGTTCAGTAATAAAATTAATCCTCAAAAATACAACTTGCCTAATAATTCTGCACTCCCTGTATATATATATATATATATATATATATATATATATATAGATATATATAGATATATATAGATATATATAGATATATATATATACACACATACATATACATCTTTAGACATGTAGTATATGTATCATATGTTTGGGCCCTTATAACTTTTATATGCAATATTTTTTTTAAATATTTTTTATTAGACAGTGTTATTATGAGTGTAACATTTTTGTTAACCAGAGCTCTGAATTCGCGCTATCTCGATATGTGTTAAATTTATGTGTGCTCAAGCAAACGCTTTGACTTTCAACTTGTAATACACGCGCTATATTTCCGACGTGTGAAAGAGCCATGATAAACCACTTTTCACTCGCATGCAACAATAAGCAAATATAAATATGAATATAAACATATTTGCAGTGTACATGTATTGGCAAAAATGCTTCTAGTAAAAGTTATCACTGTTTTAGTGTTAACATTTTTCTCTGCATGTGCATGTGAAGCATAGATAGATATTTTGAGTACACAAGCAATTTAAATACTGCAGTTGCTCAGTGTACCAGTGGGGCTTGTAGCCTGTTAGCAATTAACAAATTGAGTCATTACCAGATGATACAAGCACATTCGGCTCTATGAGCAATAGCTGTGTTTAAAATGCTGGTGCACGTGCCTACTTAAATACACTTTTGAAAAAGCTTTAGCTTTTACTAGAAGTATTTTAGCTAATACATTTATATTACTAAAATGTTTCTATTCAAAACTGAAATGCACCCATGTCCATTCCATTTAATGTTCCTTAAACTCCAGTCCTAACCCTAATGTTGACATTGAAAGATTGGGTTTTTCACTCAGATGGTATTGTTACAGTTTCATTTTGTGGGTGCCATTTAGCTGTTAGCATTTTTGTATTCATCAGTTTTTGTTTGTCTTCTGGAAAACCATTAATTTTTAATCGATAACCAATGCAATTAAAATCTCATTTTTTTGGTTAATAGTTTTATTGAGTTTTAATAAAGTTAAACAAGACAAGACATTGAACACTATCTAACTAAGATTAATGACGCAAATAATACAATAGAATGAATCCTGGATTCTACCTGTGACAATGCATAAGGAAACAGAATAACTAGATAGCTAGACAAATGACTTGCTATAATATAACAATTAATATTAATGAACAAGGTAGGATGACCTACAAAAATATGTAAAGAAGGAAAAAAGAAATGAAAGAATATGAATAGATGCAGCAGATGACTGAGTATTAGGGTTCTAAGGGAAGGGTATCACACCATCAACACAGCGTGATGAAACCTGTCAACCCTATTGCAAGGTTAAGCTGTTTCTGTAGCTAGGCAACTACATTTTAATTGACATGACTTTACCAAGTGAAGCAAGTAATGATAACATTTTTATGGTACATTTATAGGAAGTAAGTTAAGTGATTCTGTGGCCCTGAGTGTCTTTCTATGTATATTGCAACAATCGTTTATCCTGTCGGTATAGTTGCAGTATAGAAGGTATCCAGGTGCCAATCTTTGAGCCTACAGCATGCAAGTGCTAGTCTGTAAATGGCTGTATATACGTCAGAACAGAAAACAAAGAAAGCAGCTGTCTTTAGCACTTGTATTCTTAGGAACTGCAATCTTTTCTGGCAATTTAAAAGGACATTTAAGTCAAAATAAACTTTTATGATTCAGAAAGATCATGCCATTTTAAGACAATTTCCAATTTACTTCCATAAATTTTGCACAGTCTTTTTATATATACACTTTCTGGGGAACAAGATCCTACTGAGCATGTGCAAAGGTTTACAGGGTATAAGTATACTAGTCTGCGATTGGCTGATGTCTGTCGCATGAAATAAAAATCTACTGCTTATTTGAAATTCAGAGTAAGCGCTATTGCATAGTATTTTTATTATTTACATGTTAATGATGTAATTCTACTTCATTGAGAGGTCCTTTAAGGTACAAATATTAAAAGTTTAGCGACTAATTAGGAACAAAGCTGATAAATACACATGGACATGGAGGAGTGGGTTCATGAGATGATGCTGGCTCTCCCTCTGCAGGAGGGGCATTGGAGCTTATATCTATGGAATGGACAGCATCTTCCAGGTCCTTTGTCAGTGTAACTCCCATCCAGCCTGATTTGTTTTTCTTTGTTATTTTGTGCAGGCGATGTTTCCAGCTCATCTCTTCTGGAGGACAGCTACGGATTTTTCCATTTTTTTATAGGGAGTGTTAGTTATTCCCATGTATCCAGAATATTTCTGGGAGTTGTGTTGATCTCTAATTAAAGGGACAGTCTACACCAGAATTGTTATGGTTTTAAAAGATAGATAATCCCTTTATTACCCATTCCCCAGTTTTGCATAACCAACACAGTTATAATAATATACTTTTAACCTCTGTGATTATCTTGTATCTAAGCCTCTGCAAACTGCCCCTTTTTCCAGTTCTTTTGACAGACTTGCAGTCTAGCCAATCAGTGCCTGCTCCCATATAACTTCTCGTGCACGAGCACAGTGTTATCTATATGAAGTACGTGAACTAACACCCTCTAGTGGTGAAAAACTGTTAAAATGCAATCTGAAAGAGGTGGGCTTCAAGGTCTAAGAAATTAGCATATGAACCTCCTAGGTTAAGCTTTCAACTAAGAATACCAAGAGAACAAAGCAAAATTGGTGATAAAAGTAAATTGGAAAATTGTTTAAAATTACATGCGCTATCTGAATCATGAAAGTTTATTTTGGCCTAGACTGTCCCTTTAAGTGGTATCTTGTATATGCAAGGAAGGGGCAACCCTGAAGGTTGGAAAGTAGCAGGGCTTGAGCGCATCTTGGTTTCTGAGCGGACCTTTCTGGGGAAGGAGAATTGTATTTATACCTTACAACCATTTGTGCTAATACTTTATAATAGTTATCAATAGATCACAGTGATATTTAGTATCCAGGTTCCCTTTTCCTCAGTAACAAAAACAGAGTTACAAGATCATGTGATTAGTTATACCACCTGATCCTGGTATTTTCAGCTTCCTCTAGATCCCTATTTTGTGCACCCAGAGGGACTTGATTTGCCAAAAAAAAAAGGAAGAAAGAACAAACAAACAAACATTTATTCAAAACAAAGATATTTTTGAATGGTGGTTTATTATATATCCAGGCCCATTTCATTTCAGTGATTTTGTGCTTATAGGACAACCTTTTATGAGTTCCATTGCCATTCTATAGGCTGAAACCTGTTGCTTAATTAACAGCTTCACTACCAGGACTTTCAGAGACGAACTTGTCCAAAATGCCGGAGAATTTTCAACATTTTTGCTATTACTTCATTTAAACAGAAAAAGGAGCCTTGTTTTTTTGTTTTATTTACCTGTCAAAACTATATATTTTCGGTATGTTTCATGCCACCATTTCACCGCCAAATGCAATCATATAAAATCGTTATTTTTTTCACAAACTTTAGGTTTCTCACATAACTTTACATACAGCTTGTGCATCATGGCACAAATAATTGTTAAAGCTTCTCTGGGATCCCCTTAGTTCAGAAATAGCAGACATGCATGGCTAAGCCCTTGTCTGACACTTGCAAGTGTTTTATTTTTATCTGTATCCATGTTGTAAATAAAGTGTTCAAGAAGATTTCAAAGTATCATGAGCACCGCTGTTTGATTTTTTTTCACATATGCATGGCTTTGCCATTGCTTTTTGTAATTAGAAAGCCGCTAATTGCAGCTGCGCACCACACTTCTATTATTTCCGGCTGTGAAGGGGTAAATCATATAGATTGTAAGGTAAAATTTAGTTTTAGTGTAGAGATTACCCTTCTACCATACACTTGCCATCCCCTGATCCCTCCCAAACAGCTCTCTTCCCTCCCCCACTGGTCACCACCATTTTAGGTACTGGCAGACAGTATTTTTTTTTTTTTTTTTTTTAAATCGATTTTCTGTAGGGTAGGATGCCCCTCTTACCCTCCAACCTCACTGATCCCTCGCAAACAGCAGCTCTCTAACCCTCTCCCCCCTCTAACTAGTGCCTACCATCTTAGGCACTAGCAGCTGTCTGCCAGTACCTATAAAACAGGTTGTTTTAAAAAAATAAATAAAAAAATAAATAAATTAACCCCTTAATGACCGGAATAAGGGAATTTTAGAGAAAAACTTGCCCAAAGAACCAGAGAAAATTTTAAATTTTAAACAAAAATAGAGCCTTTTTTAACTAACCTATTAAAACTAAATTTTATTTTTTGGTAGACAACCAAAGGTATTGGTCTTGGCCCATTTTGGTACATTTCATGCACCGTTTCATGAACACACATTATTTAATTTTACACACAACTACTGAAGTGATAAGACAAATGGTTGTAAAAGGTTCTCTGAGGTCTCCTTTGTTCAGAAACAGCAGATATGCATGGCTTTGTTATTGTTTCTTGCAATTAGAAGACCGTTAATTGCAGCTGTGCACCACACTTCTGAAATTCCCAGCAGGGAAGGGGTTAATCAGGTAGCTTTTAAGGTTAATTTTAGCTGTAGTGTAGAAATTACCCCCCCCCCGTCACCACAATATTTTATAGTTTTATATATATATATATATATATATATATATATATATACACACAGTATATATTTGTATTTCTGTAGTGTAGGGAACTCTATGTGTAGATATGTGCGCACATATTTACTCATATAAACACATAAATACACATGTATACACATATACACACACATATTTAGACACGCACATATATATTATATACACTTTTTTTTTCTCTTGGCTCTCTGATTATACAGTATTTGCGGTTGGAGAGTGCTGCTTTGACTGCTCCAATCAACATCCGTGTAGCAGTTCTTGAACAAGTGTAGCTGTTTTCTACCACCCAACTCACCCATCCACCACATCACTGTGTGACTGCACACAACATAACCGTAGCCATTCTCAGATCCAATCCTGGTCTGTCTTGGAGGACACACACCCACGACGCAGGCTCTTTGACGCTTCCTTGGACATTCGACAGCTGATGCAGAGGACGGCGGGCTTCCACCTGGTTACTTCGGCACCAGCTAGGGACTGTACAACCATCGTGAATGTGGTGAGTGATTACATATGACCAAATAAAGCGACCAGGGAGGAGATTGAAAGCACACATCCTATTTTGATTGCTCTGGGACTGTATTTTTTAGTCACAGCTTACTCATAAGAACCAGACCTGAGAACTGTATAATATTACGGACTGCTACAAGACATTTGGCATATTTGATTGTCAGCAGCAGTTTTTTCTTCTTGGCTCTATGATTATATATTATATACACTGGAGCCCTTACCAGTCACACACTTTGCCATGTACCATATCCCCTTTAACCCTTTTAAAAAACAAAATTAATATTAATATTATATATTAAAAAATGTATATATGTGTGTGATACTTTATTTTAATGTCAGGTCGGAAGTTGCGCTGAATATTCTAGTTATGGATTTCACTCAAGCAAAGTCGGCTGCACTAAACAGTGCTATCATTAGTGCACCACTTGTAATCTGGCCCTATAAGGGCTTATATTATTTGAGCCGTAAATGGTTTCGTCTGCAGGCTGAAACAAAATGCTGTCAGAAGCCATTACGCTTATTGACAGTTTCCGATCTCACATTTTCTATCATTATGGCAGCTGGTCCTATAGAAAATAATGGAAGCCGAAAAGAACAAAATTACACCCGGATTCAGTGGAGGCTCCTCTATATGTTCACAGCCACACGTGAACCCCCAGCCCAAATGAAGGTAAAATTAAAAACTTTGAATACAATATAATTTTTCCAATAGTCACCTATTGGAAAAATTATATTTAATTTATAGACCCCAAAAAATAAAAGCCAGTCTTTTTTAAAAAATAAAAATGTTTGTATCTTTTTTTTTTAATTTAACCACACATGCGGTCAGCCTGATGCCTGTCATTATAGTGCTCTCACTAGATTTGATTGCTGCCTGCTCCGCCTCCCAACCCATCCCTATACTGTCTTAATCGCACAGTTCAGCCTGTGCAATAGACAGTGTGAGTGAGCAGAGATGTGGTGCTAATGGTCATCACTACAGTCACGTGATGATGCTGCAGCTTGATGAGGTTCCTCCCACGCTACACTTAGAAGCCCAGAGTGACTGAGCTGTGAGCTCTAAGTAGTGGTCGGGCCTTTTAGCGCTGGGAATGTGCAGTTTCAGTCAGGGCCCGGCTTAAGGCAAGTGTGTGTCATGGCTCATAGACTTTATACACAAGAAAAATTCATCAGCTAAGGGCTCTGAAACTCGTCTGTGGATCACTGATATAGTATGAAGTACTTGTGTTTTATGTAGAAGACATAGCTATTTCCATGTGTATAGACATGCTGTATTACTGTTCCTGTGTGTGTCATGATTGCATCTGTCATGTCTCATGCCATATCGTGTCACACTGACTTCATTTTACATTGCTATCATGATATCTGAGACACCTCACTAGTTGTTATTCTGTGCATCACATGGAGTGGGGCCGGTGTTACTCAGTGTGGGTGTCCTATTGCCTATACATGTGTGCCTGTCTCCCCTAGACCTGTCTGTGTGTGTTATGACCACATACTGGTTATGTGGTGTTGCATAGTGTACACCAATGGCTGACTCTGTCAACTACTGTATCTGTCCCCTGTCACTGTGTCTCAATACAACACCCTGTAATGTACTGTAACAGTAACTCATTGTCTCTGTGCTCATTTTGTCCCCCACCAATTACATATTGTATTCACTATTGTGCATCTTATTACAAGGTTAGTAATATGTACTGGTCTGAATAACAGTTCATTTGTGTGCATCATACGTTATCATGCCTGCATGATGCACTAACATGTCCATTCTACTGTATGTACCATGTCTGCATGATGTGCTAATGTGTCCATTCTACTGTATGTACATCTCTCCCTCTCTCCCTCTCTTTCTCTCTCCCTCTCTTTCTCTCTCCCTCTCTTTCTCTCTCCCTCTCTTTCTCTCTCCCTCTCTCCCTCTCTTTGGGTGTGGTCAGGGGCAGGGCCAAGTGACCCCCATCTTCATAATTCACCAGCCGCCACTGCCCGGATTCCATTGCACCAATGTTGGAAGCTTTCGATAAAGTCTCAAACATTACGACATGCTCCACTAGGTGTAAAAGAGGAAGAATAAGCTTTTTGAGGCCTAGTTCCTATTTATATATTAATGTTTGCAAACAATGAGAGTGTTTTACTTTATACATTTTCTGTTATATGTAATATTTATTACTGGTCCAGGTATAGGACTAGTTGGAGTTATGTTTCTATTTACATAACAATATGTATTTGCAAATAAAATTATAATCAAGCACATATCTCCACAATTGCAACTAGGCCTATGCCAAGGGCAGCACTAAATATTACATATATATCGATACATTTAAAAAAATCTGAAACACTTTTTTTTTTTCATGATTCAAATAGAGCATGCTCTTTTAAATAACTTTCAACTGTATTTCTATTATCTAATTTGTTTAGTTCTCTTGGTATCCTTGTTGAAAAGGATATCTAGGTAGGCACAGGAGCTGCTGATTGGTGACTACACATGTATGCTATGATGTTATTGGCTCACACATGTGCATTGCTGTTTCTTCAATAAAGGATACCAAGAGAATTAAGCAAATTAGATAATAGAAGTAATTTGGAAAATGTTTGGGTTTCATGTTGCTTGAAATAAATCTTTTTTCATAAAATTCAATGTATCTTTGTTTTGTGACCTACATACCGGCTGTGTCTTTTTCTCTAGAGGCAATCACACTTAAGGATTGCAGGCATTAAACGTAACTTTAATAGTGTAAGGTCAGGTTACCATAACAACAAACTTGTTAGGGTGTGATTTTCGAGAAATCCAGCGTCAGATAGAAGCGTTAAGACAATGTTAACTTACTCATAAATGAAAAGACTGTGAAAAATATTTTAATGGAAACCTGGTACTAAAATGGAGCTATAAACTACTTTTAGCTGTCGGCAACCTCAGTAGCTTACGGCTCCATTTTTAAGGACTCAATGGAAACAAGCCAGAAAACTAAAAAAACAAACAAACAAAAAAAACAAAAACCTAGACGTACTGTAATATAATAAGAAGATTGCACCTTACTCTACAATCACAGTAATGGAAAAATAACTCCAACTTTTAAATAACATGTACAAATATTTATAGAGTAGATATTTCCAACTTATATCCCAAAAAAGTCACATTAAATATTTTTTATTCAACACCTTGACTGCTAGTTAGGTTCCATTTGAACTCTGTATAAACAGATTTCTTTCATGTAATTAGCAAGAGTCCATGAGCTAGTGACGTATGGGATATACATTCCTACCAGGAGGGGCAAAGTTTCCCAAACCTCAAAATGCCTATAAATACACCCCTCACCACACCCACAATTCAGTTTTTACAAACTTTGCCTCCCATGGAGGTGGTGAAGTAAGTTTGTGCTAGATTCTACGTTGATATGCGCTTTGCAGCAGGCTGAAGCCCGGTTTTCCTCTCAATGTGCAGTGAATGTCAGAGGGATGTGAAGAGAGTATTGCCTATTTGAATTCAATGATCTCCTTCTACGGGTCTATTTCATAGGTTCTCTGTTATCGGTCGTAGAGATTCATCTCTTACCTCCCTTTTCAGATCGACGATATACTCTTATATATACCATTACCTCTACTGATTCTCGTTTCAGTACTGGTTTGGCTTTCTACTACATGTAGATGAGTGTCTTGGGGTAAGTAAGTCTTATTTTCTGTGACACTCTAAGCTATGGTTGGGCACTTTTATATAAAGTTCTAAATATATGTGTTTAAACAATTATTTGCCTTGATTCAGGATGTTCAACGTTCCTTATTTCAGACAGTCAGTTTCATATTTGGGATAATGCATATGAATCAATAAATTTTTTCTTACCTTAAAATTTGACTTTTTTCCTGTGAGCTGTTAGGCTCGCGGGGGCTGAAAATGCTTCATTTTATTGCGTCATTCTTGGCGCGGACTTTCTTGGCGCAAATATTTTCTTGTCATTTCCGGCGTCATACGTGTTGCTGGAAGTTGCGTCATTTTTTTGACGTTTTTTGTGCGCCAAAAAATGTCGGCGTTACCGGATGTGGCGTCATTTTTGGCGCCAAAAGCATTTAGGCGCCAAATAATGTGGGCGGCTTTTTTGGCGCTAAAAAATTTGAGCGTCATTGTTGTCTCCACAATATTTAAGTCTCATTGTTTATTGCTTCTGGTTGCTAGAAGCTTGTTCATTGGCATTTAAGGAATTTGATCAATTTTGCTTTATATGTTGTTTTTTCTATTACATATTGCAAGATGTCTCAGATTGACCCTGAATCAGAAGCCACTTCTGGAAAAACGCTTAACTGAGTTTCAGTTCTACCAAAGCTAAGTTCATTTATTTTAAATGTTATAAATGTTTATCTTTTGCTATGGTTTGTAATAAGTTATTATGATATACTTTTACATGCAGAATCCATTAGTATTTATGCTTTATATATTGCCATTCTTACATCTTATGTACAAGAAATATTTAGAAGATTTATAAGAAATATTTTTCTGATTCTATTTTAAAGGCTTTGTCTGACTTTGTGCCTTCTAATAAAATTTTTAGGTCTTTTTTACTTCTTTTTTAATTATTGAAGTTTCAAATGACCAACAACATACTGATTTATCCTTCTCTGATGATGTTCTTTTCTCTTTCAGAAATTCACTTCATCAGATATTGACATTAACAAATCTACTTTTTTATTATTTTTTTATTATTAAAGTACATTTGTTCTTTGTTGAAAAGGTCTTGATAATTTTTGATATTAAGGTAACTAGTTCTTTAAGATTAGCTGACACTATTTCTGCCTATTTATTCTTCTGTGTTTTCAGAGGCTTTCTTTCCAATTCCCCATACTAGGGAATGGAATAGGCTGAGAATTTTCTTTTATTCCTTCTTCAAAGGTTTTAAACTATATTCTTTGCCAGCAGTTAAATTCAATTTGGAGGGTTCTCCAATTTATTGGGGCTATCTCTACTCCTACTAATTATGCTATTGTTTCTATAGCAAAATAGTATTTATTTTCCTTTAGATAGTTGTATCTTATTTATGGAAAATTATTCAGTTTCAGGAACTTTTCTTGGTCCTGTGATTTATTTGGTTATTGCAATTGCTTCATTTTTTCTGTTTACTTTAAGATCAAGTATCAGATTATGATTTATTTTAGCATTTTTAAAGGGACAACATTTACTAGACTAGGTGCTGTTGCATTTGTCTTGTTGTTTTGCATTTATTGATTATGCAAGTCCACTGTATTGACTGGTCCTTTAAACTGGACTATCATGCTAATAATTACATTTGTGTCTTCATTTTATTGAATATTTTCGCAAATGAGGGTTAATCTATGTCTTTAGTTATTTTAGCTAGAAGAATTTTGTGATTTTTAAAAAAATCCATATTTCTTTTGTTCTAAGATAATCAATTATTTGTTTTATAATTGGATTCAATTCTTAACTGTTACTCTGGGCTTCAAGATTGAGTTCTAAGACTAAAACTTTAAGCTTATACTAGTTTGGTTGTTCTTATTAAAGAACGAATTCCTAAGTTCTTTCCCAAGTAACATGTTTATAATTGGAAATTTTTCAGTTCGAAATAAGCTCCCTAATTTTGCGATGTACATGCCGTATTGCTTGGCTGGTAAGGGGCAGGTTAAGACTTCTTTGAAATTTATTTGTTTCTATTTGGTCCAAATTTCTTTGATTTTATTCCAGTAAGGCTAACACTTTCTTTAAGTGTGTTTCTGTCCTATATATTTTGGGTACTGTTGAAGCATGGCTGGGCACCCATGGGGTTCAAGCGCTGCTCAGACCTGGAATCTTCTGGGGTATTTCTTCCAGTTCCTTTTTTTAGGAACTGGGTTTTGGAGTTTTATTCAAACTATTCTGCCTTTTATGGTCATTGATAGCATTATTTGTTTTCATTAGATACAATAAATGCATATTTTCATTTTTCTGTTTTCATTCAGATTATTTTCTGAGGATGCGGAATCTCATATGATTCACTTTGCTCTTCAGGACATAGTTAGAGGATCTTTTTTTCAAAAGCTCTTGATTCCTCACGCAAGGGTCACCTTTTTTAGGTTTCCAGATAGTTTATGTCACTGTCTTTGTCTCTATCAGACAAGGGACAATTTTATTGGGTTCCGTCTGTCGGTACCTTTAGTTTCTATTATTTCCTTCAGTTGTTATATATGCATAGAAGTTTTAGGTCTTATGGCCACAGCATTGGATTCAATTCCCTTTGCTCATTTTCAATAGAAAGAACCTTTCCAGTCTTTTATGAGTGTTGTTTCTTCAAGAACATGGTTGGAGGATCAATTTACCAAAAAGTTTGTTGATTCCTCAGACAAGGGTAACCTTTTTAGGTTTCCAGATAGATTCAGTGTCCATGACTCTGTCTCTGACAGACAAGAGACGTCTGAAATTGGTTTCAGCTTGTCGAAACCTTCAGTCTCAATCATTCCCTTCGGTAGCCTTATGCATGGAAATTCTAGGTCTTATGACTGCTGCATTGGACGCGATCCCCTTTGCTCGTTTTCACATGTGACCTCTTCAGCTCTGTATGCTGAACCAGTGGTGCAGGGATTATACAAAGATATTTCAATTAATATCTTTAAAACCGATTGTTCGACACCCTCTGACGTGGTGGTCAGACCACCATCGTTTAGTTCAGGGAGCTTCTTTTGTTCTTCCAACCTGGACTGTGATCTCAACAGATGCAAGTCTGACAGGTTGGGGAGCTGTATAGGGGTTTCTGACAGCACAAGGGGTTTGGGAATCTCAGGAGGCGAGATTTCCAATCAACATTTTGGAACTCCGTGCAATTTTCAGAGCTCTTCAGTCGTGGCCTCTTCTAAAGAGAGAGTCGTTCATTTGTTTCCAGACGGACAATGTCACAACCGTGGCATATGTCAATCATCAAGGAGGGACTCACAGTCCTCTGGCTATAAAAGAAGTATCTCAAATACTTGTATGGGCGGAATCCAGCTCCTGTCTAATTTCTGCGGTTCATATCCCAGGTATAGACAATTGGGAAGCAGATTATCTCAGTCGCCAAACGCTACATCCGGGCGAATGGTCTCTTCACCCAGATGTATTTCTTCAGATTGTTCAAATATGGGGACTTCCAGAAATAGATCTCATGTCTTCTCATCTAAACAAGAAGCTTCCCATGTATCTGTCCAGATCCAGGGATCCTCAGGCGGAAGCAGTGGATGCATTGTCACTTCCTTGGAAGTATCATCCTGCTTATATCTTTCCACCTCTAGTTCTTCTTCCAAGAGTGATTTCCAAAATTCTAAAGGAGCATTCATTTATTCTGCTGGTGGCTCCAACATGGCCTCACAGGTTTTGGTATGCGGATCTTGTCCGGATGGCTCCTTGCCAACCGTGGACTCTTCCGTTAAGACCAGACCTTCTTTCGCAAGGTCCTTTTTTCCATCAGGATCTCAAATCCTTAAATTTGAAGGTATGGAGATTGAACACTTGATTCTCAGTCATAGAGGTTTCTCTGACTCCGTAATTAATACTATGTTACAGGCTCGTAAATCT
The DNA here is from genome assembly GCF_027579735.1 of Bombina bombina. NCBI lineage: Eukaryota > Metazoa > Chordata > Amphibia > Anura > Bombinatoridae > Bombina > Bombina bombina. The sequence continues at coordinate 1,234,012,115 of NC_069499.1, forward strand.
GTATCTAGGATGATATATTATCGAGTCTGGAAGACTTACATTTCTTGGTGTTTTTCTCATCATTTTTCTTGGCATTCTTTTAGAATTCCTAGAATTTTACAGTTTCTTCAGGATGGTTTGGATAAAGGTTTGTCTGCAAGTTCCTTGAAAGGACAAATCTCTGCTCTTTCTGTTCTTTTTCACAGAAAGATTGCTAGTCTTCCTGATATTTATTGTTTTGTATAAGCTTTGGTTCGTATAAAACCTGTTTTTAAGTCAATTTCTCCTCCTTGGAGTTTTGAATTTGGTTCTAGGGGCTCTTCAAGCTCCTCCGTTTTGAACCTATGCATTCGCTGGATATTAAATTACTTTCTTGGAAAGTTTTGTTTCTTTTGGCCATCTCTTCTGCTAGAAGAGTTTCTGAATTATCTGCTCTTTCTTGTGAGTCTCCTTTTCTGATTTTTCATCAGGATAAGGCGGTTTTGCGAACTTCATTTAAATTTTTACCTAAGGTTGTGAATTCTAACAACATTAGTAGAGAAATTGTAGTTCCTTCATTGTGTCCTACTCCTAAGATCTCTAAGGAAAGATTGTTGCATTCTTTGGATGTAGTTAGAGCTTTGAAATATTATGTTGAAGGTACTAAGATTTCCGGAAGACTTCTATTCTTTTTGTTATCTTTTCTGAAAGGTCAGAAGGCTTCTGCCATTTCTTTGGCATCGTGGTTAAAGTCTTTGATTCATCATGCTTATGTTGAGTCGGGTAGAACTCCGCCTCAAAGGATTACAGCTCATTCAACTAGGTCAGTCTCTACTTCCTGGGCATTTAGGAATGAAGCTTCAGTTGATCAGATTTGCAAAGCAGCAACTTGGTCTTCTTTGCATACTTTTACTAAATTCTACCATTTTGATGTGTTTTCTTCCTCAGAAGCAGTCTTTGGTAGAAAAGTACTTCAGGCAGCTGTTTCAGTTTGATTCTTCTGCTTATAATTTAAGTTTTTTTCATTATAAGATTTAAACTTTGTTTTGGGTGTGGATTATTTTTCAGTGGAATTGGCTGTCTTTATTTTATCCCTCCCTCTCTAGTGACTCTTGCGTGGAAGATCCACATCTTGGGTATTCATTATCCCATACGTCACTAGCTCATGGACTCTTGCTAATTACATGAAAGAAAACATAATTTATGTAAGAACTTACCTAATAAATTCATTTCTTTCATATTAGCAAGAGTCCATGAGGCCCACCCTTTTTTGTGGTGGTTATGATTTTTTTGTATAAAGCACAATTATTCCAATTCCTTATTTTTTATGCTTTCGCACTTTTTTTCTTATCATCCCACTTCTTGGCTATTCGTTAAACTGAATTGTGGGTGTGGTGAGGGGTGTATTTATAGGCATTTTTAGGTTTGGGAAACTTTGCCCCTCCTGGTAGGAATGTATATCCCATACGTCACTAGCTCATGGACTCTTGCTAATATGAAAGAAATTAATTTATCAGGTAAGTTCTTACATAAATTATGTTTTTATAGTTCCTATGTTTACCAAAGAGTTGTTAGGATTAATAACAAATAGTTATTTTTTTATTAATTCCAATGAGCTGCTGCATTTGGTAAGTGCACCAGTTCATTGTCATTACATTTTTTGTGTAGGTGGCATATGTTCACTCATGTTAAACACGGATTGTGTGTTAAAAATCGCCAAATCTAATTAGGGAGAGAAACAGCATATTAAAATCCACCATCAGAAAATAGAATGCTTGATTGAAAATGAACTGTAAGATATGATCTTCTGACACTGCTGCTGTATTTAAAGCAATAAGCTACTAATTTAAGCAAAGCGATTTGTAAAATTGTTATGTGGGTACAATTAACCATCTACATTGCTTTTGCTACATGCTTTAATCTCTAAATTGCAAAAACATTAACATTATTGATTGATAAAACATCAATCCAACAGAAATTTAATTAAATTAAAATGTGTCAGGGAGAAGCCTTCTCTGCACCAGGTATAAATCTTTGGCATTACGTTGACAAAAGACAGTGGGAATTAATGCTGTTTCCTACCTGCACTTGATTGTTTAAAGGGACACTGAACCCAATTTTTATCTTTCATGATTCAGACAGCATGAAATGTTAAGCAACTTTCTAATTTACTTCTATTATCAATTTTTCTTTATTCTCTTGCTATCTTTATTTAAAAAGCAAGAATGCAAGTTTAGAAGCCGGACCATTTTTGGTTCACAACCTGGGTTGTCCTTGCTGATTGGACAGCACCAATAAACAAATGCTGTCCAGCGTACTGAACCAAAAATTGGCTAGCTCCTTAGCTTAGATGCCTTCTTTTTCAAATAAAGATAGCAAGAGAACAAAGAAAAATTGATAATAGGAGTAAATGAGAAAGTTGCTTAAAATTGCATGCCCTATCTGAATCACAAAAGAAAAAATTTGGGTTCAGTGTCCCTTTAAGCTCACTGTAAGAAGAGCTGCTGTCTACAAGAGATGGTTAATTAGATATACAGCACGGTTTTGAATAACATTTTGAAACATTTTTGTATCATTATCTAATTAAATACCAGCTGCTGTCTGTATATACATGGATGGTACATATGAACCTACAATCATACACACATCAAGCACACAAACGTTTAGCACTGACACACATATCACAAACATGCACAATTGAAGCTGCACATCACGCATGTACACACACAGGTTATGTTTAGTTAAACACTTAAATATGCACTCACATACTCACAAATACTTACACATATATATGCACTCAAATAATCACACACCCTCACCTCAAACACTCACACATCTATGTATACAGGTACATACACTTGCACACATCAAACATACCTATAAACACATACATCACCCACATACACATATATGCATATGCATTACTGACATACACATATACACACATCAAACATACCTATGCACACATAAGTCACCCAAATACACATATGCATATGCATTACTGACATACACATATACACACATCAATCATACCTATACACACATACATCATCTACATATACATATATGCATTACTGACATACACATATACACACATCAATCATACCTATACACACATACATCATCTACATATACATATATGCATTACTGACATACACATATACACACATCAATCATACCTATACACACATACATCATCTACATATACATATATGCATTACTGACATACACATATACACACATCAATCATACCTATACACACATACATCATCTACATATACATATATGCATTACTGACATACACATATACACACATCAATCATACCTATACACACATACATCATCTACATATACATATATGCATTACTGACATACACATATACACACATCCAGTGGCGGCTGGTGAATTTTGAATATGGTGGGGCGCTACACCCCATACCTTGAAATTTAGCCCTGCACCTCATATTGTTCTGCTCACGCTCTGTAAAATAAAACAAACAAACAAAAAAAAAAAAATATATATATATATATATACATACAGTATATATGTATATATATGTATCCCTGATGCTACATTGCAAAACTATGTTGTCATTACAGTTCATGTGACCTAAATCAGAGAAATACATATAGAATGGAGGCATAACTCTGTGCCACGGACATAACACGATCACACAGCAGCATGAATGAGCAGACAATTTATGATACTCATCACTACCTTTGTTTTGCTAAACACCTACAAACAATCATTAAACAGTGCCAGTCCTGCTAATGTCACAACAAGCAAACACTTTTGTTCTAATACCATAAACATGTCTTACCAACAGACACACATGTAGGATTGTGTGCATTTAAAAGCAAGAGAGGGTAAACAAGGCAGTAAATCTACCCCATAGCCTATCGGATCGGGCTGCACTGCATTTGTGTATGTGGGTGATGTATGTGTGTATAAGTATGTTGGATATGTGTATATGTGTATGTCAGTAATGCATATATGTATATTGCATGATGTATGTCTGTATAGGTATTTTGGATGTGTGTATATGTATATGTCAGTAATGCATATGCATTACTGACATACACATATACACACTTCCAACATACCTACACACACATACATCACCCACATACACAAATATGCATATGCATTACTGACATACACATATACACACATCCAACATATCTATATACACATACATCACCCAAATACACATATATGCATTACTGACTTACACATATACACGCATTAAACTTACCTATACATACATACATCACTCACATATATATATATGCATATGCATTACTGACATACACATATAAAGACATCCAACATACCCATACACACATACATTACCCACATACACATATATGCATATGCATTACTGACATACACATATACACACATCCAACATACCTATACAAGCATACATCACCCACATACACATATATGCATTACTGACATACAAATATACACACATCAAACATACCTATACAAGCATACATCACCCACATACACATATATGCATATGCATTACTGACATACACATATACACACTTCCAACATACCTACACACACATACATCACCCACATACACAAATATGCATATGCATTACTGACATACACATATACACACATCCAACATATCTATATACACATACATCACCCAAATACACATATATGCATTACTGACTTACACATATACACGCATAAAACTTACCTATACATACATACATCACTCACATATATATATGCATATGCATTACTGACATACACATATAAAGACATCCAACATACCCATACACACATACATTACCCACATACACATATATGCATATGCATTACTGACATACACATATACACACATCCAACATACCTATACAAGCATACATCACCCACATACACATATATGCATATGCATTACTGACATACACATATAAAGACATCCAACATACCCATACACACATACATTACCCACATACACATATATGCATATGCATTACTGACATACACATATACACACATCCAACATACCTATACAAGCATACATCACCCACATACACATATATGCATATGCATTACTGACATACAAATATACACACATCAAACATACCTATACAAGCATACATCACCCACATACACATATATGCATAACTGACATACACATATACACACATCCAACATACCATACACACATACATCACCCACATACACATATATGCATAACTGACATACACATATACACACATCCAACATACCTTTACACACATACATCACCTGAAAACACATATATGCATATGCATTCCTGACATACACATATACACACTTCCAACATACCTATACACACATACATCACCCACATACACATATATGTATATGCATTACTGACATACATATATACAGACATCCAACATAACTATACACACATACATCACCCGCATACACATATATGCATTACTGACATACATATATACACACATCCAACATACCTATACACACATACATCACCCGCATACACATATATGCATTACTGACATACAGATCTACACGCATACATCTGTTCATTTATAACACTACAGCGTTTATGCAAAATAACAAAGGTCGGCTAGGATTTTATGAGTGTAACTGTACTTTTAAATGTATTTTTGATGTTTTGTGACACTTTTTATTCAAGCGTAACAGTTAACCAGAGCTCTGAAGCCACGCTATCCTGACACAAGTTAAATTCAATTGCGCTCAAGTAATTGCATTTACTTTCAACCTGTAAAATGTGCATTACTTTTGATGCGCGGAAGCAGGTGTGATAAACCCGATATCGCGCAAGCGCAACAGTTAGCACACCGCTCGTAATCTAGCCCATAGTCAGATGCATAGAAATTAGTTGCGTCCAAAATATTCTCTCATTTATTTTCATCTGAAATTAATTCATTTGCTCATTCCTTTTGAATGAATATTTGTTAACATTTTCATTTGTTAACTAATATTTGTTCACCGTTATTTTTAATGGACAGCCGAATATGCAACACAATTTAATCCAAAACTTACATTAAACAATTTGAAAAATATAAAGAATCATTCATTTAATGCAAACAATAGTTACATAGCATACAAAAATATTTAAAAAGAATTTTATTTTACATAATTCCTTTAAAGGGATATGAAACCCAAATATTTTATTTTGTGATTCAGACAGAGCAAACCATTTTTAAAAAGTTTTCAATTTACTTCTATTATCAAATTTGCTTCGTTCCCATGATATTGTTTGTTGAAGAGATACCTTTGGAAATAGTGCTACCATCGAGTGCTCTTGCAAATGGATAAGATTCTTGCAAAATTTCTGCCATATAATGCTCCAGAAAAGGGCCGGCTCCTAAGCTTACGTCCCTGCTTTCCTCAAAAGATAAAAGAGAACAAAGAAAAAATGATAATAGAAGTAAATTAGAAAGCTGTGTAAAATTGCATGCTCTATCTCAATCATGAAAGAAAAAATGTGAGTTTCATATCCCTTTAATATTAAACTTAATAATACTGCATGATAATACCGTATGGAACTTGAAGCCCAGTGTTTCTGGCGAGCATTCAGGCTAAAGACTGCTGCTCCATAACCTGTCCGCCTGCTATGAGGAGGCGGACAGAACTCGCAAGAAATCAACCCGATCCAATACGATTGGGTTGATTGACACTCCCTGCTATCGGACGATTGGCCGCGAATCTGCAGGGGGCGGCATTGCACCAGCAGTTCACAAGAACCGTACGCTGTCTGCATTTATCGATGTGCGGCAGACATGATCCGCAATATCGGATCATGTCCGTTCGCACCTTGTTAAATAGGCCCCATACAGTACAACTTAAAAAAGTACACGTTAACAAGCATATAATAAAGTAATGTAATGAGTGTCAAGATGACAAGAATAACTCGCTCTCTTGGGTCAGTTAGGCCCAAATGTATTAACCAAGCAACATGCTGAATCTCAAAATGGTTCTAATCAGGCCGGGGTTTAAATTTGTTTTTTTAGACTGTTAAATGAGAAGTCAGGATTGGCTAAGAAATTGCACACATCATTCTTAGTTCAATGTCAGATTTGAGATTGACAGGCTGCTAAAGCAATCAATCAAATCTTGGCTTCCTGATCTCTTGTGATTGGCTTCTCTCCTGACTATTTTTCATGTGAATCAATATGAATGAATGTATGAACGAAATTAGTTTGTTCAAACATTTGTTTATTTGTTCATATGGTTATTCGTTCATTAGTTCATAAATGGATGCAACGAATAACACATTTTTCATTATTTTTTGCATTAGTTTCCAAACTAATGTACATCTCTAATGTTTAAAGGGAAAGTCTAGTCAAAATTAAACTTTCATTAACCAGATAGGCAGAACAAAAAAAGAGTATACAATAGGATAGTTACTTCGATTTAGTTAGAACCGCTGCCTTCCAAACAGTCTCTCTCAAAGCTGTACAAACGATGTATATTGGCAGATAGAGGTGCTGGTTCTAAGGGATCTCCAAAGGATTTTTCTCTATGTTTCACACTTTTCCCAGAAGAATTCTGTCTGTATCTGTGTTCAAAGAATATCACATTGGCATAGTATGTCTGAGCACCTTAAAGGGATACTAAACCCAATTTTTTTATTTCATGATTCAGATAGAGCATGAGATTTTAAGCACCTTTCTAATTTATTCCTATTATCAATTTTTCTTTGTTCTCATGCTATCTTGATTTGAAAAAGCAGTACTGTAAGCTTTAGAGCCGTCCCATTTTTTGTTCAGCACCTGGGTAGAACTTGCTGATTTGTGGCTAAATGTAGCAAACCAATCAGCAAGCTCTACCAAGGTGCAGAATTAAAAATGGGCCAGCTCCTAACCTTTTATTACTGCTTTTTCAAATCAAGATAACATGAGAACAAAGAAAAATTGATAATAGGAGTAAATTAGAAAGTTGCTTAATATTGCATGCTCTATCTGAATCATGAAAGAAAAAAATGTGGGGTTAGTATCCCTTTAATACATAAGTGCAGTATACTCACAGAATAATATCAGGCAAACAGCTCCACAGGTGATTTCACAATCTTCCCAAAAAGGGGATCTGTCTGTATAGAATGATATCAGGCAAACAGCTCCACAGGTGATGTCACAAAAAAACAGCAGGTGATTTCACACAAAAAACAACGATCAGAAAGGGAAAAAAGCTAGCTTTTTTCTTTTTTTTAAATAAAATATTTATTTTGCTCAATGCAAAAGCATTTCAACGGCTATACCGTCTTTTTCAAGAGCTATTTGTAAACTTTGTAAAATCATATACAATGCCAGATCGAAGGTGGCCTTAAATACACAATCATGGGCGGTATCTGATACCTCATTGGTTGAGGTCAGATTTACACTTGATTTTAAAAACATTTAAAATAGAAAAACATTTAAAATAAAAATAAAAAAACAATTAAATGGTAAACACATACGGCTAGATTTAGAGTTTTGTCGGTAACGACCCGCGTAGCTAACGCTGGCTTTTTTCTGGCCGCACCTTTAAAATAACTCTGGTATTGAGAGTCCACAGAATGGCTGCGTTAGGCTCCAAAAAAGGAGTGTAGAGCATAATTTAACGCCACTGCAACTCTCAATACCAGAGTTGCTTATGGACGCGGCCAGCCTAAAAAACGTGCTCGTGCACGATTCCCCCATAGGAAACAATGGGGCTGTTTGAGCTGAAAAAAAACCTAACACCTGCAAAAAAGCCGCGTTCAGCTCCTAACGCAGCCCCATTGTTGTCTATGGGGAAACACTTCCTACGTCTGCACCTAACACCCTAACATGTACCCCGAGTCTAAACACCCCTAACCTTACACTTATTAACCCCTATTCTGCCGCCCCTGCTATCGCTGACCCCTGCATATTATTTTTAACCCCTAATCTGCCGCTCCGTAAACCGCTGCTACTTACATTATCCCTATGTACCCCTAATCTGCTGCCCCTAACACTGCCGACCCCTATATTATATTTATTAACCCCTAATCTGGCCCCCACAACGTCGCCTCCACCTGCCTACACTTATTAACCCCTAATCTGCCGACCGGACCGCACCGCTATTATAATAAAGTTATTAACCCCTAATCCGCCTAACTAACCCTATAATAAATAGTATTAACCCCTAAACTGCCCTCCCTAATATCGCCGACACCTAACTTCAAACATTAACCCCTAATCTGCCGACTGGAGCTCACCGCTATTCTAATAAATGTATTAACCCCTAAAGCTAAGTCTAACCCTAACACTAACACCCCCCTAACTTAAATATAATTTTAATCTAACGAAATTAATTAACTCTTATTAAATAAATTATTCCTATTTAAAGCTAAATACTTACCTGTAAAATAAATCCTAATATAGCTACAATATAAATTATAATTATATTATAGCTATTTTAGGATTAATATTTATTTTACAGGTAACTTTGTATTTATTTTAACAAGGTACAATAGCTATTAAATAGTTAAAATAATTTCAAAATTACCTGTAAAATAAATCCTAACCTAAGTTACAATTAAACCTAACACTACACTATCAATAAATTAATTAAATAAAATACCTACAATTATCTACAATTAAAACTAACACTACACTATCAATAAATTAATTAAATACAATACCTACAAATAACTACAATGAAATAAACTAACTAAAGTACAAAAAATAAAAATGAACTAAGTTACAAAAAATAAAAAAATATTTACAAACATAAGAAAAATATTACAACAATTTTAAACTAATTACACCTACTCTAAGCCCCCTAATAAAATAACAAAGCCCCCCAAAATAAAAAAATGCCCTACCCTATTCTAAATTACTAAAGTTCAAAGCTCTTTTACCTTACCAGCCCTGAACAGGGCCCTTTGCGGGGCATGCCCCAAGAAATTCAGCTCTTTTTCCTGTAAAAAAAAACATAAAATACCCCCCCTCCAACATTACAACCCACCACCCACATACCCCTAATCTAACCCAAACCCCCCTTAAATAAACCTAACACTAACCCCCTGAAGATCTTCCTACCTTATCTTCACCATACCAGGTATCACCGATCCGTCCTGGCTCCGATATATTCATCTAAGCCCAAGCGGGGGCTAGACATCCATCATCCGACGGCTGAAGAAGTCCAGAAGAGGCTCCAAAGTCTTCATCCTATCCGGGAAGAAGAGTAGATCCGGACCAGCAACCATCTTCTTCCAAGCGGCATCTTCTATCTTCATCCGATGAGGACCGGCTCCATCTTGAAGACCTCCACCGCGGACCCATCTTCTTCCGACGACGACTTCCCGACGAATGACGGTTCCTTTAAGGGACGTCATCCAATATGGCGTCCCTCAAATTCCGATTGGCTGATAGGATTCTATCAGCCAATCGGAATTAAGGTAGGAAAATTCTGATTGGCTGATGAAATCAGCCAATAAGAATCAAGTTCAATCCGATTGGCTGATCCAATCAGCCAATCAGATTGAGCTCGCATTCTATTGGCTGATCGGATTGAACTTGATTCTGATTGGCTGATTCCATCAGCCAATCAGAATTTTCCTACCTTAATTCCGATTGGCTGATAGAATCCTATCAGCTAATCGGAATTCGAGGGACGCCATCTTGGATGACGTCCCTTAAAGGAACCGTCATTCGTCGGGAAGTCGTCGTCGGAAGAAGATGGGTCCGCGGTGGAGGTCTTCAAGATGGAGCCGGTCCTCATCTGATGAAGATAGAAGATGCCGCTTGGAAGAAGATGGTTGCTGGTCCGGATCTACTCTTCTTCCCGGATAGGATGAAGACTTTGGAGCCTCTTCTGGACTTCTTCAGCCGTCGGATGATGGATGTCTAGCCCCCGCTTGGGCTTAGATGAAGATATCGGAGCCAGGACGGATCGGTGATACCTGGTATGGTGAAGATAAGGTAGGGAGATCTTCAGGGGCTTAGTGTTAGGTTTATTTAAGGGGGGTTTGGGTTAGATTAGGGGTATGTGGGTGGTGGGTTGTAATGTTAGGGGGGGTTTTGTATGTTTTTTTTTTACAGGAAAAAGAGCTGAATTTCTTGGGGCATGCCCCGCAAAGGGCCTTGTTCAGGGCTGGTAAGGTAAAAGAGCTTTGAACTTTAGTAATTTAGAATAGGGTAGGCCATTTTTTTTATTTTGGGGGGCTTTGTTATTTTATTAGGGGGCTTAGAGTAGGTGTAATTAGTTTAAAATTGTTGTAATATTTTTCTTATGTTTGTAAATATTTTTTTATTTTTTGTAACTTAGTTCTTTTTTATTTTTTGTACTTTAGTTAGTTTATTTCATTGTAGTTATTTGTAGGTATTGTATTTAATTAATTTATTGATAGTGTAGTGTTAGTTTTAATTGTAGATAATTGTAGGTATTTTATTTAATTAATTTATTGATAGTGTAGTGTTAGGTTTAATTGTAGATAATTGTAGGTATTTTATTTAATTTATTTATTGATAGTGTAGTGTTAGGTTTAATTGTAACTTAGGTTAGGATTTATTTTACAGGTAATTTTGTAATTATTTTAACTATTTTAGCTATTAAATAGTTCTTAACTATTTAATAGCTATTGTACCTGGTTAAAATAAATACAAAGTTACCTGTAAAATAAATATTAATCCTAAAATAGCTATAATATAATTATAATTTATATTGTAGCTATATTAGGATTTATTTTACAGGTAAGTATTTAGCTTTAAATAGGAATAATTTATTTAATAAGAGTTAATTAATTTCGTTAGATTAAAATTATATTTAAGTTAGGGGGGTGTTAGTGTTAGGGTTAGACTTAGCTTTAGGGGTTAATACATTTATTAGAATAGCGGCGAGATTCGGTCGGCAGATTAGGGGTTAATAATTGAAGTTAGATGTCGGCGATGTTAGGGAGGGCAGATTAGGGGTTAATAAATATAATATAGGGGTCGGCGGTGTTAGGGGCAGCAGATTAGGGGTACATAAGTATTATGTAGGTGGTGGTCGGCAGATTAGGGGTTAAAAAAATGTAATCGAGTGTCGGCAATGTGGGGGGGCCTCGGTTTAGGGGTACATAGGTAGTTTATGGGTGTTAGTGTACTTTAGAGCACAGTAGTTAAGAGCTTTATAAACCGGCGTTAGCCCAGAAAGCTCTTAACTACTGACTTTTTTCTGCGGCTGGAGTTTTGTCGTTAGAATTCTAACGCTCACTTCAGACACGACTCTAAATACCGGAGTTAGAAAGATCCCATTGAAAAGATAGGATACGCAATTTACGTAAGGGGATCTGCGGTATGGAAAAGTCGCAGCTGAAAGGTGAGCGTTAGACCCTTTTTTGACTGACTCCAAATACCGGCGGTAGCCTAAAACCAGTGTTAGGAGCCTCTAACGCTGGTTTTCACGGCTACCGCCAAACTACAAATCTAGGCCATATTTAACAATTCATTTAAACAAATGTCTAAAAGTAACATTATAAAAAAGAAAAAAATATAAACCAATGCTAGGGCCCATTACATATGCAGTTTTTACGAGATTTTGGTATTACATATACGGTGTAGCATACAAGTTACGCTCGTATATTTCACCCGTCGCTCGCAATTATTACTCCCATAGGCTAACATGGGACCGCGTCGTAAATCGGTATCAATATCCAGCGCAAGGCCTTACATGGCGAAAATGGAGAAATCTTACTCCATTTTTACCTCGCCATAAAAGGCAGCCGTAGCAGGCCTTGCGCTGAGTATGGGAGCACCGTAACTCCCGAAAATGCCTGCAAAAATAAACTAACACTTAACGCATGCGCAATGTCTATCTACCTGTCAACTGCAATCCCCCACCGCAATAACTAATAAAAGTTGCATCAGCCAATAGAATTTTTCCTACCTTAATTCCGATTGACTGATAGAATTCTATCAGCCAATCGGAATTGAAGGGACACCATCTTGGATGACGTCATTTAAAGGAACCTTCATTCTTCAGTCGCCGTCGGATAGAAGAGGATGCTCCGCGTCGGATATCTTCAAGATGGGCCCGCTCCGCTCCGAATGTAAGAAGATATAAGATGCCGCCTTGATGAAGACTTCTGCCGGTCTGGATATCCTCTTCTGGCCAGATCGGATGAAGACTTCTGCCCCTCTGGAGGTCCACTTGTGCCCGGCTGGGTGAAGACGGCTCAAGGTAGGGAGATCTTCAAGGGGGTAGTGTTAGGTTTTTTTAAGGGGCATTTGGGTGGGTTTTAGAGTAGGGTTGGATGTGTGGGTGGTGGGTCGTTATGTTAGGGGGGATTGTATTTCTTTTTTTACAGGTAAAAGAGCTGATTACTTTGGGGCAATGCCCCGCAAAAAGCCCTTTTAAGGGCTATTTGTAATTTAGTATAGGGTAGGGAATTTTATTATTTTGGGGGCTTTTTTATTTTATTAGGGGGCTTAGATTAGGTGTAATTAGTTTAAACTTCTTGTAATTTTTTTTTATTTTCTGTAATTTAGTGTTTGTTTGTTTTTTGTACTTTAGTTTATTTTATTTTATTGTATTTAATTGTAGGTAATTGTAGTTAATTAATTTAATTAATTTAATGATAGTGTAGTGTTAGGTGTAATTGTAACTTAGGTTAGGATTTATTTTACAGGTAAATTTGTATTTATTTTAATTAGGTAGCTATTAAATAGTTAATAACTATTTAATAACTATCGTACCTAGTTAAAATAAATACAAAGTTGCCTGTAAAATAAAAATAAATCCTAAAATAGCTACAATCAAATTATTAATTATATTGTAGCTATCTTAGGGTTTATTTTATAGGTAAGTATTTAGTTTTAAATAGGAATAATTTAGTTAATAATAGTAAATTTATTTAGATATATTTAAATAATATTTAAGTTAGGGGGTGTTAGGGTTAGGGGTTAATAACTTTATTATAGTGGTGGCGACGTTGGCAGCGGCAGATTAGGGGTTAATAAATTTAATAGGCTATGTGGGCTATGGCAGTTTAGGGGTTAATAATTTAGTTATTACTTGCGGTGTGGGTTTGATGGCAGATGTAGGGGTTAATAGTTTAAATAGGCATATTGCATTGTGGGGGGTTGTTGGTCTAGGGGTTAATACATTTAATATTGGTAATGAGAGGGGGGATTGCGGATATTGGATTTTTACATGTCGGGCTTATTTTTTATAAGGCGTGTTAGACTTTTACGGGAGATTTGTTATTTTATTTACTTTTCTTATGCGCCGGCAGTTTCTAAAGTGTCGTAAGTCACTAGCGACTCCAGAAATTTGTATTTACGCTCATTTCTGGACATCGCTAGTTTATCTGACTTACGGCACTTTATGAACTGCCGGCGGGGTTTATGTAATACCCCGATGTGCAAGGTGAAATTACGGGTGAAGCGGGGTCCCAACGCTTGCGCCAACACCTGCGCCGTATATGTGATTGCGCCCCTTGATCATTGTATTTCTCAGTTCCCTTTCAGGTTGTCAGCTGTGTGCAAGTTCTCAACCAGGTCCGTTTCTGTATGGCTTGGTCACATGATATTATTCGTCCAATAGTGTAACGGATATTTGTTGTTAAATATATTCAGGAAAAAGTCCATATTGAACTAAAGCATTAAAACAAAAAAAAATTCCACAAGAAAGAGAAAAACACATTAATTAAATTATTGTATTTAAAAAGTCTTTTAAATAGACACAATTGTGTTGTTTAATCGATACAATAAGTTGTTAATTTATATCAAAATATATCCTCACCTTCTAAACATTATGAAATCGAAATATACATTAAGATATAAATCCCCATATGTATTATATTGTATTTATATAGGAGAGTTGCTACTTCATGTATTTAGTCCTATCTTGTATGTAAAACGTCAATTTTATACATTAAATACAAAAAAATAAACATCATGTATTTTATCTTTTCTATCAAAATGTCTGTTGTTTACAGAAACTAACAGATATTTCATGTATATTATCCTATCTTGTAAGTATTTCGCAAAACATCAATTTTATACATTAAATACAAAAAATTAATTAAACATCATGTATTTTATCTTATCTTTTCTGTCAAAGTGTCTGTTGTTTACAAAAACTGACAGACATTTCAAGTAGTGTTATAAATGTAAGATTTATAAATTGTATTTACACAAAAAAATTAAAAAAATAAACATTATGTATATATTTTATCTTATCTTTTCTGTCAAAGTATCTGTATAGTGTTATGAATTTAAGATTTATAAATTATATAAAGTGCATTATATCTTGTCTTTTTCAAATGTAAATTTTAAATTTAAACAAAGGCAGCAATCTTTGTGTCCTTATTCAATCCCCACTGTGCATACATTTTAAGTAGGGTTGCACCGATACCATTTTTTTAAGACCGAGTACAAGTACCGATACTTGTTTTCAAATACTCACCGATACCAATTACCGATACTTTTTTTTTATGTCATGTGACAGTTTACCAAGCACAATACAGACTATTTTTTTAAGATTCCTTCTTTATAATTATTAAGGACTGTAGCTCAAAAGACATTATGAAATAATTAAACAGGATTTATTTGTCACAAAGTTCACAGAACATGTTTAAAAATAAAAATATTACAATAAAATATATTAGCAACAACAATAAATAACAAATATAAAATTGCAACCAACCAAAAGTGCCATACAGTAAAAAATAGAACAGTGCACTGTTTAATCATGGTGAACAACACTATGGACTAGATTACATTTGACTGCTAAGCTTTACCAATGCTCTCATTACATGTCCTACTCCATTAAAGCCTATGGAGTTGGAAATGTGAACAGAGCATTGGTAAAGTTTACCAATCAAATGTAATCTAAATCCAGTCCTATAATTGCAGGATGAGTGTTCATTGGGATTAACTTAATTTTTCCTATGAGTACTCTTCCTGCAATTATATAAGCTAAGATGTTCCTCAGAGTACAGTATGTTTTGAACATAATTATTGTGCAAGATGAGAACTTGCAGTATAAAAGGCAATCTAGCAATTAGAATCATTTTTCAAAAGTTAGTGGCAAATTCTTTTTAAGGAACAGAACAGAAGCATCTCTGCATGTTCAGCTATAAGTCTGTGTTTGCTATCAGTAAGGAGGTTCAACTTTCCACACCACTGCATGGGGCAGAGATATATTTTTGGGCCATTTTAACCAGAGATGGAAATCTCAGTTTATTAACTTCCCAGTACTTCAGGGGTTTGTCTGAACGCAGTACAGTGATCTCTCCTACAATAATACAAATAAGAGCAATTTGTATTGGCAGAACAGTAGTAAACAATTTTTAGTTTAGTCTCCACTCCAGCTTTAAATAAAATGGGAACATGCAGTTTGAAAAACAACACCACAAGATAGCATATGGGTAGTAAGTGGAGGTATCAGTTTAAGTATCGTTGCATTTGCACGAGTACAAGTACTCATGCAAGTACTTGGTATAGGTACTGATACCGATACTAGTATCGGTATCGGTGCAACCCTAATTTTAAGTGTATGTATCCATTTAAGTTCTCTTTGATCTAACTCTTTTGATATTTGGCCCCCTCTCCAATGCACCTTAACTTTCTCTATTCCCAGCTATAGAATATTTTACTTCTTAAAAAACTGACAATTATTACAATGCACAGGTATACCGTGATCTTCATGTACTTTCTCTATTTTATTAAAGTGTTCTAATATCCTTGTCTTAAGGAATCTTGAGGTTTGTCCTAAATACTGACTTTTGCACCCACATTGTAGCAGGTATATAAATTGTTTTGTTTTACATGTTATAAACTCTTTTATTTCATAGACCTTGTCATGTATATCCCTTTAAATCCTGTATCTGAACCCTATAAAAGTCTCCTCCCCCAACCTCTCTTTGCTTAGTATTGTCTTCTGATACCTGGATCACATTAACTACTGTCTAAGTAGTTCAGCTAAGCCTCCACTTAATTTACCATCTCTCCTTTGTCAGCTGTAACCTGGAAAACAACTACTGCTGCAGCATTAAGCTCTCTCTGCCCTGACAGTCTGAAGTAAGAGCTTCTGTTAAGGTAAACTTTACCTCTCCTTTCACAGGCAAATTCCTGGATATCCTGCTGGAATTGTAAGTCTTACCTTCCTTACTGGCACCTCCTCCTGCTCTCCAGCACTTCCTGACTCAGTCTGCAAGCTGTTACACAGAAACGGATTTCACAGCACCTCTCTCTGTCTCTCATCACACTGTAGCTGCCAAACGAACTGCAACTCCTGGGGTGAGATTACTTTAAACTTGTTTTCTAAAACTCTGCACATTTGCCTTGCAAGACTTGATTTATATATTGCCTGCATTCTCTAGACATTCCTGTAATTAATCCTGAACTTGCTGCATCTGTTTATAAAGAGACTGCACCATTGTTTCTGATATCCATATTAACTGGAATACAAATAATCTGCAATATTGAGTGTGATTGATTTATTTTATCCTGTCTGTTGATAACTTTGCTACACTGGGAGTGTTTGTTATACCTTGCTATTTGGAGTGGTTACAGCTCAAAGCACCAATATTTAAAGAGACAGTTTGCAATCTCTGCAACACATTGCTGCTATTCCCTTTTGGGCCCTCAGTCTATGAGCAGAACAGGGATTATTTTATTAATTCCGCTATTTTGTGAGACTGAGTGGAACTTGAACCTAATTCCCAATTCTTAATAGAGTTCTGGTATTACAAAATACTAAGCCATAAAAGGAATTATAATGGAAATAGCAGACCTTACAAATAAGGTGAATGCTCTCACTCAGAATATGGATCTCTTAATACAGGGGATAAGAGAGATCCAATCTGAGAATCAATATTTACGTACTGTAATCAGAGATCATATTGATAAAAGACCTTCAGTATCTGAGACTCAGCCTGAACCTCAGGTTTGTCCCCCTGAAAGGTTCACAGGTGATAGGAACTCTTTCAGGGAGTTTAAAAACTCCTGTTTGTTATATTTTTCACTCAAACCTAAAACATATCCCACTTATCGTATCAAGGTTCTTACCGTGATATCATATCTTAAAGGGGAACCTAAAACTTGGGCTACTAATTTTTTCGAAACCAACGATCCAGTGTTGGATTCACTTCAGTTGTTCTTTGATAAAATGTCTTTTCTCTATGAAGACAAGAACAAACAGAGCACCGCTGAGATAGCCCTTAAAGCTCTAAAACAGAACAAACGCCCTGCTGAAGATTACATTTCAGATTTTAAAAGATGGGCACCTGACACCCTCTGGAATGAGGCAGCTCTATTTTTCCAGTTTCGCCAAGGGTTATCAGATCTAATAAAGGATGAACTAGCCCGGGGTTCTATGCCAACCACTCTGGATGCCCTTATGACCCAAGTGGTTACTATTGATCGCCGTCTAAGAGAGCGCAGATATGAAAAAGCTCCCACAGAACATACTTGGAAAAGGCCTCCCACATCTGCTTATCCAAACCCCACTCTACGTTTGGATGAACCAATGGAAGTGGCCTTTACTAAAGGACCACTTTCTGCTGAAGAGAAAAATAGAAGAAGGATAAACAATTTATGTTTATATTGTGCAGCAAAGACACATTCTGTCAAAGAATGCCCAAGTCTTCTTAAACAGAAGGGTAAGAGAAATTCTAGTAATATTATCTGTACAAATAGCACATTTTCTAATACTCATTGTAATCTCTCTGTTACTCTACAGTGGGAAACCCAAAGAATACAGACCCAAGCAATTATTGACTCTGGAACTTTTGGTAATTTAATAGATAAGTCTTTCACAGAGTTGTATGATATTCCATTAATAAAAAGAGGTGATTCACTTGCCATCCGTGTTATAGATGGTTCTTTTATTTCATCTGGGCCAATCACTCACCATACCACACCTCTTCTAATGACCACTACTTCAGGTCATAGGGAACATGTTACCTTTGATGTTATAGCCTCTCCTCTTTTTCCTATTGTACTAGGCTTACGGTGGTTACAAACACACGAACCACATATTGTGTGGAATACTTCAGAGGTAAACTTTATTTCTGAGTATTGCACTAACACTTGTTTTACATCCACACATATTCTTCAGACCACGTCAGAACAACATCTTATTCCTGACTGTTATTCTGACTACTCAGATGTATTTGATAAAGTAGAAGCAGAGAGGTTACCACCTCATAGAACATATGACTGCCCAATAGAGCTCCTACCAGGTTCTGATATTCCTTATGGGCATATATATCCACTGTCAGAACCAGAGCTAGTACATTTAAAACAATACCTTGATGATAACCTAAGAAAGGGCTTTATTAGGCCCTCTACGTCACCCGCTGGGGCAGGTATGTTTTTTGTTCGTAATAAAGACGACACCTTAAGACCTATAATTGACTATAGGGAACTGAACAAACGAACCAAGAAAAACAGATACCCGCTACCCCTCATACCTGATATAATAGAACGACTTCAGGCAGCTACGATATTTACAAAACTTGACCTAAGAGGGGCATACAATTTAATAAGAGTAAAAGCTGGACATGAATGGCTGACCGCGTTTAGAACAAGATATGGATTGTTTGAGTATACGGTCATGCCGTTTGGGCTATGTAATGCCCCAGCGACATTTCTGAGTTTCATCAATGACTTGTTTCGTGACCTCTTGGATGTGTATATGATTGTGTACCTTGATGACATACTCATTTACTCTAAAACATTAGACCAACACATATCACATGTTAGAACTGTGTTACAGCGACTGAGACAAAACTCATTGTTTGCCAAACCAGAAAAATGTATCTTTAATACTGATACTATCTCTTTCTTGGGATACCATATATCTCCTCAGGGCATACAGATGGAGAATAAAAAGGTAGAGGCTATAGCATCATGGCCCATTCCCAAAACTAAGAAAGATGTACAGTGTTTTATTGGATTTTCAAACTTTTATAGAAAATTCATAAAAAATTTCTCTCTAATAGCTAAACCCTTAACTGCTCTCACAGGTTCCCATACTCCATTTTTATGGACATCACAGGCTAATACAGCATTTAATAAATTAAAGAAAGCTTTTACTACAGCACCTATCCTTAAATTTCCTGATCCCCAATTACAATATGTCTTAGAAGTGGACGCGTCAGATTATGCCTTGGGAGCTATTTTGTCCCAACGCATGTCTCCTAAAGATCCTCTTCACCCAGTTGGATTTTTCTCAAGAATTATGACCAGTTCTGAAGTCAACTATCCGATTGGTGAGAAAGAGCTCTTGGCAATTAAGAGCTCACTAGAATTTTGGAGACACCTACTTGAGGGCACCAAATATCCTATACTAATTTACACGGACCACAAAAACCTAGAGTATCTAAAAACTAATAAGACCTTGTCTGCACGCCAGATTAGATGGAATTTGTTCTTCTCCAGGTTTGATTATAATATCACATTCCGTCCTGGAAGTAAAAACGGAAAGGCCGATTCTCTGTCGAGGAAAGATCCAAGACCCACCTTTGCTGTTCCCGAGTCAACCGTAATACCTCAAGAGAGGTTCATCGCTTTAAGTATCGATTCTTCAACTCAGTTAAGACTAGCCCAACAACAAGATCAAGATCTGCCTACTAGCATCCTTGAGAAAGGTAAAGATGACCTATATTATCACCAAGGAAAGGTATATGTACCTTTACAACTTCGTACTGAAATACTCAATTCAACACATAACTCAATTGTATCTGGACATCCTGGTATACATAAAACAATTGAGTTACTTAGACGAGACTTCTGGTGGCCTGCTATGAATTCTGATGTTACTAACTTCATTAAGTCCTGTGATACCTGTGCCAAAGTCAAAAACGACAGAGCACATCCTTATGGTTTCCTCATGCCTCTACCCATACCAAATAAACCATGGAAGGACATTGCAATGGATTTCATTGTAGAATTACCTCCGTCAAACAACCATAGTTGTATAATGGTTGTAGTGGACTTATTTACAAAGATGGCACATTTTCTCCCATCACATTCGCTACCCACTGCTTCAGAAACTGCTCAACTTTTTCTCACACATATTGTCAGATTACATGGTCTTCCGGATACCATCACTTCAGATAGGGGTTCGCAATTTACCTCCAAGTTCTGGACCCAGCTTTGCCACATTCTAAAAATTCAACCTCGGCTCAGCACTTCCTATCATCCCCAGACAAACGGCCAGACCGAGAGAACAAATCAGACTCTCGAACAGTATTTAAGGTGCTATTGCACTCAACTACAAGATAATTGGTTTTCTCTTTTACCCACGGCTGAATTCGCTTTCAACAATACATTAAATTCATCAACTAAGATGTCCCCATTCTACGCTAATTATGGTTTTCATCCCCGATTTCATCTATATCCCAGAGAAGAGAGTACTTCCCCATTGGTTAATGACATGTTGAATGAACTAGCTCAACATTTTACTGTGATTCAAGACAATCTCAAGCCCACCAAAAGGTTTATTATGATCTACGAAGGCGTGTCTCTCCATCTTATCAGGTGGGTGATTTTGTTTGGCTTTCCACTAAACATTTAAGACTCAAGTATCCTTCAAGAAAACTCGGAGCCCTCTATATTGGTCCTTTTTCCATTGTTAAAATTATTAATCCTAATTCTGTAATTTTGGATTTGCCTGAAACTCTACCGATACATCCTTCATTCCATGTATCCCTTCTCAAACCTTATACTTCTGACAAGCCTCCAGTTACTGGTTCAGCTTTCACACCTACTTATACCATTGAACCTGAGTATGAAATTCATTCCATTTTGGATTCCAGATATCATGGTGTCACTCTGCAGTATCTTATTCATTGGAAGGGTTATTCTCATGAGGAGGATTCCTGGGAGCCATCTTCCAACCTCTCTGCTCCTCGAATGGTTTCTTTATTTCACCGCAGGAACCCCGATCGTCCCAGACCCTGAGCCCCAGAGTGGCTCCTTGCAGGGGGGTTCTGTCATGTATATCCCTTTAAATCCTGTATCTGAACCCTATAAAAGTCTCCTCCCCCAACCTCTCTTTGCTTAGTATTGTCTTCTGATACCTGGATCACATTAACTACTGTCTAAGTAGTTCAGCTAAGCCTCCACTTAATTTACCATCTCTCCTTTGTCAGCTGTAACCTGGAAAACAACTACTGCTGCAGCATTAAGCTCTCTCTGCCCTGGCAGTCTGAAGTAAGAGCTTCTGTTAAGGTAAACTTTACCTCTCCTTTCACAGGCAAATTCCTGGATATCCTGCTGGAATTGTAAGTCTTACCTTCCTTACTGGCACCTCCTCCTGCTCTCCAGCACTTCCTGACTCAGTCTGCAAGCTGTTACACAGAAACGGATTTCACAGCACCTCTCTCTGTCTCTCATCACAAACGAACTGCAACTCCTGGGGTGAGATTACTTTAAACTTGTTTTCTAAAACTCTGCACATTTGCCTTGCAAGACTTGATTTATATATTGCCTGCATTCTCTAGACATTCCTGTAATTAATCCTGAACTTGCTGCATCTGTTTATAAAGAGACTGCACCATTGTTTCTGATATCCATATTAACTGGAATACAAATAATCTGCAATATTGAGTGTGATTGATTTATTTTATCCTGTCTGTTGATAACTTTGCTACACTGGGAGTGTTTGTTATACCTTGCTATTTGGAGTGGTTACAGCTCAAAGCACCAATATTTAAAGAGACAGTTTGCAATCTCTGCAACACATTGCTGCTATTCCCTTTTGGGCCCTCAGTCTATGAGCAGAACAGGGATTATTTTATTAATTCCGCTATTTTGTGAGACTGAGTGGAACTTGAACCTAATTCCCAATTCTTAATAAAGTTCTGGTATTACAGACCTTTCCTGTAACTGATGAGGAAAATGTTTTGTTTTGTCCTTTTAGTGTAGATGCATCCCTTACATCTCCCACATGTGTAGAAACCAACTAAATCATTAATTAGTATTGGTTTTTTGGGGCCATCCCTTTTATCATAGAAGGTGCTAGTTTTTGTTTTAAATTATGACCTTTTCTAAATATTATAGTAGGTTTTGATGGTATATTTGGACCCAAAAATTCATCATCCCTAAAGATATGTCAATGTTTCTCTATGATTTTTTTAATAGCGAAATGTTCATTATTAAAAGTTGTTACAAATCTTGGGAAATTGGACATGGAATTATTCCTCTTAGTTTGAATTTGGAGATTGGATCATTATCTCCCTCTTACATCCAATCTGTCTTGTTCTAATATGTGATTATTATACCCTTTTTCCAGAAATCTTTGTATGAGCATGACTGATTGGTTATCATAATCCTCTAAGTTGCTACAATTTCTGCGGATTCATAGAAACTGGCCCTTAGGCACTGCTTTCAGCCAGTTAGAATGATGGCAACTGTCATGTTTTATGTATGTGTTGGTGTCACATTCTTTAAAGTGAGTTTTGCTATATATTATATTATCCTTAATATAAAGTGTTAAGTCTAAAAAATTAATTGTGCAAGTATTATATTCGGGAGTTAGGACAATAGACATGTCATTACCGTTAAGTTTTTCTACAAAAAGGTTAAGATTGGATTCTCCTCCTTTCCAAATACATAGCACATTATCAATATATCTATGCCAGGACACCAGGTCCGCGCCAAGCTCAGGGCCATGCCAGATTTAGTTATATTCGAAAAAATCCATATATATAATGGCATAACTTGGCACGAACCTGGTGCCCATAGCAGTACCACATGTTTGTAAATACTGTTTATCATAATATCAAAAGAAATTGTGATGTAAAATAAAATCTATAGCTCTTATAATGAAATCTAAGAGACTGGGTTGTAAATTTGGATCATTAGAGAGCTTCCATTTTACCACTTCTATACCTCTTTGATGATCGATAATAGAGTAGAGGAAGGTAACATCCATCGTTACCCACATAAAACTATCTTCCCAAGTGATATTATTTAAGATTTGAAAAACATGTCTAGTATCTTTTAAGTATGATTTTGCCTGTTGAGCATATGGTTGAAGGAAATAATCAATGAAAGCTGATAGGTTGGAGGTAAGTGAATCAATGCCACTAATAATAGGCCTACCCGGTGGTCTGGTGGCATTTTTATGGATCTTTGGAAGAAAATAAAAAATAGGAGTTTTTGAGTCCTCCTTATACAGAAAATCAAACTCTTCTTTGGAGATGAGTTTCTGGTTCTGTGCTTCTAATAAAAGATTATATTATTTAGAAGTAAATTCTTTTTTGGGATTATTTTTTAATATTGTATATGTATCGGGGTCACCCAAAATTCTGTTTGACTCTTCCAGATAATATTCTCTATCCATAATCACTATCCCTCCACCCTTGTCAGCCTCCTTGATGATGATATCTTCCCTTTTATTTAAATGATTTAGTATATCAAATTCCTTTTTACTTAGATTGCAATTTTTATTTTTCCTTGATAAATTTTCAATATCTCTCATCAGCATTCTACCAAAAACTTCAATATTAGGACCTTTGCTGTAGCTGGGATAGAATCTCGAGGCATTTTTAAATTTATTCCTAGGGTTGTCTGTCTGGGCCGTAGTGGGGGGATTATAGACCGGTATGGGTTGTTTAGCATAGAACTTTTTAACAGTTAAATTCCTAATACATTTTTGTGCATCAATGAATAGTTGAAATGAATTAAATCTCTGAGTTGTAATACATTTAAGTCCCTTTGAAAGTATCAGTTTCTCCTGTTCACTAATTTCTTTAGTGGATATATTAAAAACTCCTTGAGTTATTATCTCCTTTTCCTTTGGTTTCCCTCTTCCTCCTCTATTTCCGCTATACTTGGTGTTCTGCCTCTTTTTTTCTGGTGATGTTCTGTTCTTAGTGGGGAGTACCTGTTGGGGTGTATCCAAGATTCTCGGTGTGAATGTGTCCTTTTTTCTCTGTGTCTGGGAAAGTGGTTTGTATTGAGCTTGTGCATCCCTGTATGTGTTTCCCTTCTTAGTGGGCTCCTCTTTATATAGTCAACTTGGTATTTCTCTTTTTTTCCTCATTGATAAAAGGGGAATTATTAGAATAAGTCCGATAATGTGGTTTATATGGTGCATAATGTGAGTTGTGATCTTGTGTATTATTAGTGCTTTTATATGTGTTTTTAATAGGTGAAGTGTGTCTCATATGATGAGGTCCATATCTTGAAAAATCTTTAGATTCATTCTGATAAAGTGAATGTGTAATGTTGCATTCATCCCTAAAGTGGGTTTCTTTTTGTGGCTTATCATAATAAGGCTTCAAAGTGGAGGTGGGTTCTTATGATTATTCTTATTATATGTTTCTTTATGGATATACTGTATACTTGAGGTCTCCCTCTATTATTATTATTATAAGATTGTTTTTGACCAGTAGAGGCATTTTTCTGCATATTTTTCTGTACATACTGAGTGCCCAACTGAAAGTCCTCACTATCTCTAAGGTATTTTTTATATTTATTATCTCCCACTCCTTCATCAAATTCCTTTGCTTTTTCTTTTACTGTATCAAATTTATCTTTACATTTTTTGTTGTGTAAGTGATTACTTACATCATTCTCTAAAGAGTTTATTTCTTTCTCAATATTTTTAAGTTGTATATCTTGCATCTCATACAGAAGGCTAACTAACTCCAAAGAACATTTGTGCAAATTCATGAAAACTTCATCATCCATGCCAAAAGCTGGTATTTTAAAAATTCTAAGCCCACTAGGTGCAATGCTTTCATTCAAATATCTGCTTAGGAAGGTTACTTCCCACCATTTCTTTGCCTCTTGGTATATAACTTTAGAAGCCTAGCAATGGCTTCCCATTCAGAATCTTTTGTATCAGATTTGCTAAAAATATTTAAATATTTTGATTGTCTCGCTGCCCTCCAATCATTCAACATATTACTATCATTTGATACATTACAGGGAGTGCAGAATTATTAGGCAAGTTGTATTTTTGAGGATTAATTTTATTATTGAACAACAACCATGTTCTCAATGAACCCAAAAAACTCATTAATATCAAAGCTGAATAGTTTTGGAAGTAGTTTTTAGTTTGTTTTTAGTTATAGCTATTTTAGGGGGATATCTGTGTGTGCAGGTGACTATTGCTGTGCATAATTATTAGGCAATTTGACAAAAAACAAATATATACCCATTTCAATTATTTATTTTTACCAGTGAAACCAATATAACATCTCAACATTCACAAATATACATTTCTGACATTCAAAAACAAAACAAAAACAAATCAGTGACCAATATAGCCACCTTTATTTGCAAGGACACTCAAAACCCTGCCATCCATGGATTCTGTCAGTGTTTTGATCTGTTCACCATCAACATTGCGTGCAGCAGCAACCACAGCCTCCCAGACACTGTTCAGAGAGGTGTACTGTTTTCCCTCCTTGTAAATCTCACATTTGATGATGGACCACAGGTTCTCAATGGGGTTCAGATCAGGTGAACAAGGAGGCCATGTCATTAGATTTTCTTCTTTTATACCCTTTCTTGCCAGCCACGCTGTGGAGTACTTGGACGCGTGTGATGGAGCATTGTCCTGCATGAAAATCATGTTTTTCTTGAAGGATGCAGACTTCTTCCTGTACCACTGCTTGAAGAAGGTGTCTTCCAGAAACTGGCAGTAGGACTGGGAGTTGAGCTTGACTCCATCCTCAACCCGAAAAGGCCCCACAAGCTCATCTTTGATGATACCAGCCCAAACCAGTACTCCACCTCCACCTTTCTGGCGTCTGAGTCGGACTGGAGCTATCTGCCCTTTACCAATCCAGCCACGGGCCCATCCATCTGGCCCTTCAAGACTCACTCTCATTTCATCAGTCCATAAAACCTTAGAAAAATCAGTCTTGAGATATTTCTTGGCCCAGTCTTGACGTTTCAGCTTGTGTGTCTTGTTCAGTGGTGGTCGTCTTTCAGCCTTTCTTACCTTGGCCATGTCTCTGAGTATTGCACACCTTGTGCTTTTGGGCACTCCAGTGATGTTGCAGCTCTGAAATATGGCCAAACTGGTGGCAAGTGGCATCTTGGCAGCTGCACGCTTGACTTTTCTCAGTTCATGGGCAGTTATTTTGCGCCTTGGTTTTTCCACACGCTTCTTGCGACCCTGTTGACTATTTTGAATGAAACGCTTGATTGTTCGATGATCACACTTCAGAAGCTTTGCAATTTTAAGAGTGCTGCATCCCTCTGCAAGATATCTCACTATTTTTGACTTTTCTGAGCCTGTCAAGTCCTTCTTTTGACCCATTTTGCCAAAGGAAAGGAAGTTGCCTAATAATTATGCACACCTGATATAGGGTGTTGATGTCATTAGACCACACCCGTTCTAATTACAGAGATGCACATCACCTAATATGCTTAATTGGTAGTAGGCTTTCGAGACTATACAGCTTGGAGTAAGACAACATGCATAAAGAGGATGATGTGGTCAAAATACTAATTTGCCTAATAATTCTGCACTCCCTGTATATGTATTTACAGACAAACATACACATGTAAACACATATGTATACATATATAGACATTTATAGAAGTGGATTGGAGTTCTTTGTCGTTAAGTAGATGAAACCATGTAAAAGCATATTTTTGCAAAATTCATAATTAATAATGATTTTTTTTAAAATTTTTTTAATTCTTAAATCCATTTATTGTGTTGGTTCTGAATGGCTTTGCACAGAGTAAACTCTACTAATACCATTTAGAAAATTCAACAATAGTATAAAATGTTGATGTCATTAGACCACACCCCTTCTCATTACAGAGATGCACATCACCTAATATGCTTAATTGGTAGTAGGCTTTCGAGCCTATACAGCTTGGAGTAAGACAACATGCATAATGAGGATGATGTGGTCAAAATACTCATTTGCCTAATAATTCTGCACTCCCTGTACTATCCATTTTGTATAAGAGATATATATATATATACAGAACAAAAAAAGAGTATACAATAGGATAGTTACTTCCCTTAATTAGAACCGCTGCCTTCCAAACAGTCTCTCTCAAAGCTGTACAAACGATGTATATTGGCAGATAGAGGCACTGGTTCTAAGGGATCTCCAAAGGATTTTTCTCTATGTTTCATAATTTTCCCAGAAGAATTCTGTCTGTATCTGTGTTCAAAGAATATCACATTGGCATAGTATGTCTGAGCACCTTAATACATAAGTGCAGTATACTCACAGAATAATATCAGACAAACGGCTCCACTGGTGATTTCACAATCTTCCCAAAAAGGGGTTCTGTCTGTATAGAGAAAAATAAACATTTTATTTAAAAACAAAAAAAAGCTAGCTTTTTTCCTTTCCTGATCGTTGTTTTTTTGTGAAATCACCTGCTGTTTTTTTGTGATATCACCTGTGGAGCTGTTTGCCTAATATCATTCTATACAGACAGAACCCCCTTTTTAAGTGTAATTTCAGGATGTTGTTACTATATTAAATATTTGTGCTTGTTAAATTGATACATTATGCCATGATTGCAAAAAACTAGAACTCTGATGAACTTACTTACTTATTTATTTATGTCATATAAACCAACACACACACCCGATATACTGAACCAGTGGGAGTGTGAATGATGAGTAGCTGATTGGTGCCGGTCAGAGCACAGAGGAGGAGCTAGCCGCATTTAAAAGAGGATCCCCGCGAACAACAAAATCAGCGTCCAGAGTCTTGAGAAAGTCCACATAAGCTGGATGAAATGCGTAGACGATGAGGACAAAGTCACAGACATCTATGTTGCATCAAGAATAATAAGGGACTTACCGCAAGACTGTAACTGACGGAACCCACACGCTACTGTTAAACCTTGGTGGAAGCAAGATCATCTATTCCTAAACCGGATGCCGTGTTGTTCTTAATGCGCTTGTATTATTTATATCTTGTAAGTGCATCTTATGTATACGTGCAAACATGGACATATTAAACATTTTACCTTGCGTCGTGGTTGCGCTCTCTTTTCTTCTGTTTCCAGAGCCTTCTGTATGAGATGCAAGATATATACTTAAAAATATTGAGAAAGAAATAAACTCTTTAGAGAATGATATAAGGAATCACTTACACAACAAAAAATGTAAAGATAAATTTGATACAATAAAAGAAAAAGCAAAGGAATTTGATGGAGTGGGAGATAATAAATATCAAAAATAACTTAGAGATAGTGAGGACTTTCAGTTGGGTACTCAGTATGTTCAGAAAAATATGCAGAAAAATGCCTCTACTGGTCAAAAACAATCTTATAATAATAATAGAGGGAGACCTCAAGTATACAGTATATCCATAAAGAAACATATAATAAGAATAATCATAAGAACCCACCTCAGACTTTAAAGCCTAATTATGATAAGCCACAAAAAGAAACCCACTTTAGGGATGAATACAACATTACACATTCACATTATAGGAATGAATCTAAAGATTTTTCAAGATATGGACCTCATCATACACACTTCACCTATTAAAAACACATATAAAAGCACTAATAATACACAATACACTCACATTATGCACCATATAAACCACATTATCAGACTTATTCTAATAATTCCCCTTTCATCAACGAGGGAAAAAAAGAGAAATACAAAGTGGACTATATAAAGAGGAGCCCACTAAGAAGGGAAACACATACAGGGATGCACAAGCACAATACAAACCACTTTCCCAGACACAGAGAAGAAAGGACACATTCACACCGAGAATCTTGGATACACCCCAACAGGTACTCCCCACTAAGAACAGAACATCACCAGAAAAAAAGAGGCAGAACACCAAGTATAGAGGAAATAGAGGAGGAAGAGGGAAACCAAAGGAAAAGGAGATAATAACTCAAGGAGTTTTTAATATATCCACTAATGAAATTAGTGAACAGGAGAAACTGATACTTTCAAAGGGACTTAAATTTATTCCAACTCAGAGATTTAAAGGGACAGTCAAGTCCAAAAAAAACTTTCATGTTTCAAATAAGGCATGTAATTTTAAACAACTTCCAATTTATTTTTATCACCAATTTTGCTTTGCTCTCTTGGTATTCTTAGTTGAAAACTAAACCTAGGAAGGCTCATATGATAATTTCTAAGCCCTTGAAGGCCGCCTCTTATCACATGCTTTTGTATTTGCTTTTCACAAGAGGGGAGAGCTAGTTCCTGTAAGCCATATAGATAACATTGTGAGCATGCCTGTGAATTGTGGCAGACACTGCAATAGATAATAAATAAAATGTCATGTGATCAGGGGGCTGTCATAAGATGCTTAGATACAAGGTAATCACAGAGGTAAAAAGTATATTAATATAACCGTGGTGGCTGTGCAAAACTGGAAAATGGGTAATAAAAGGATTATCTATCTTTTAAAACAACAAAAATTCTGGTGTTGACTGTCCCTTTAATTAATTTCCACTATTCATTGACGCACAAAAATGTATTAGGAATTTAACTGTTAAAAGTTTCTATGCTAAACAACCCATATCGGTCTATAATCCCCCACTCTGGCCCAGACAGACAACCCTAGGAATAAATTTAAAAATGCCTCGAGATTCTATCCCAGCTACAGCAAAGGTCCTAATGTTGAAGTTTTTGGTAGAATGCTGATGAGAGATATTGAAAATTTACCAAGGAAAAATAAAAATTGCAATCTAAGTAAAAAGGAATTTGATATACTAAATCATTTAAATAAAAGGGAAGATATCATCATCAAGGAGGCTGACAAGGGTGGAGGGATAATGATTATGGATAGAGAATATTATCTGGAAGAGTCAAACAGAATTTTGGGTGATCCCGATACATATACAATATTAAAAAATAATCCCAAAAAAGAATTTACTTCTAAATAATATAATCTTTTATTAGAAGCACAGAACCAGAAACTCATCTCCAAAGAAGAGTTTGATTTTCTGTATAAGGAGGACTCAAAAACTCCTATTTTTTATTTTCTTCCAAAGATCCATAAAAATGCCACCAGACCACTGGGTAGGCCTATTATTAGTGGCATTGATTCACTTATCTCCAACCTATCAGCTTTCATTGATTATTTCCTTCAACCATATGCTCAACAGGCAAAATCATACTTAAAAGATACTAGACATGTTTTACAAATCTTAAATAGTATCACTTGGGAAGATAGTTTTATGTGGGTAACGATGGATGTTACCTCCCTCTACTCTATTATCGATCATCAAAAAGGTATAGAAGCAGTAAAATGGAAGCTCTCCAATGATCCAAATTTACAACCAATCTCTTAGATTTCATTATAAGAGCTATAGATTTTATTTTTCATCACAATTTCTTTTGGTATAATGATAAACATTATTTACAAATATGTGGTACTGCCAGGTTCGCGCCAAGTTATGCCATTATATATATGGATTTTTTTAAAAATAACTACATCTGGCATGGCCCTGAGCTTGGTGCGGACCTGGTGTCCTGGCATAGATATATTGATGATGTGCTATATATTTGGAAAGGAGGAGAATCCAATCTTAACCTTTTTGTAGAAAAACTTAATGGTAATGACATGTCTATTGTCCTAACTCCCGAATATAATACTTGCACAATTAATTTTTTAGACTTAACACTTTATATTAAGGATAATATGATATATAGAAAAACTTACTTTAAAGAATGTGACACAAACACATACATAAAATATGAAAGTTGCCATCATCCAAACTGGCTGAAAGCAGTGCCTAAGGGCCAGTTTCTAAGAATCCACAGAAATTGTAGCAACTTAAAGAATTATGATAACCAATCAGTCATGCTCATACAAAGATTTCTGGAAAAAGGGTATAATAATCACATATTAGAACAAGACAGATTGGATGTAAGAGGGAGAGAACGATCCAATCTCCTAATTCAAACTAAGAGGAATAATCCCATGTCCAATTTCCCAAGATTTGTAACAACTTTTAATAATGAACATTTCGCTATTAAAAAAATCATAGAAAAACATTGGCATATCTTTAGGGATGATGAATTTTTGGGTCCCAATATACCAACATAACCTACTATAATATTTAGAAAATGTTAAAACAAAAACTAGCACCTTCTATGATAAAAGGGATGGCCCCCCAAAAATCCAATACAAATTAATGATTTAGTAGGTTTCTACACATGTGGGAGATGTA
Organism: Bombina bombina; assembly: GCF_027579735.1. Classification (NCBI taxonomy): domain Eukaryota; kingdom Metazoa; phylum Chordata; class Amphibia; order Anura; family Bombinatoridae; genus Bombina; species Bombina bombina. Next base: position 1,234,044,167 of record NC_069499.1, read on the forward strand.
AGGGATGCATCTACACTAATAGGACAAACAAAACGTTTTCCTCATCAGTTACAGGAAAGGTCTATGAAATAAAAGAGTATATAACATGTACAACAAAAAATGTTATATATCTGCTACAATGTGGGTGCAAAAGTCAGTATTTAGGACAAACCTCAAGATTTTTTAAGACAAGGATATTAGAACACTTTAGTAAAATAGAGAAAGAACATGAAGATCACGGTATACCGGTGCATTGTAATAATTGTCAGTTTTTTAAGAAGTAAAATGTTCTATGGCTGGGAATAGAGAAAGTTAAGGAGCATTGGAGAGGGGGCCAAATATCAAAAGAGTTAGATCAAACAGAACTTAAATGGATACATACAGTTAAAACTTATGCACAGTGGGGATTGAATAAGGATACAAAGATTGCTGCCTTTGTTTAAATTTAAAATTTACATTTGAAAAAGACAAGATATAACGCAAAAAAACAAGCAAAGGAAACGTTTCCCAGTCAAAACAGTTCATATACTAACAACGGATTGTTGAAAAACTCATAGCCTGTGATGATGTGTTGCAGTAAATATCACAGAAAATATGCAAGAGCTGGTCACAACAAGCAATCACCTAACACACACAAGCCCCAGTCCTGTATGCAAACGGCATCCACAGCTGCGGAGTATTGTTCAAATCACTCACCCTTCTGCCGCGGTACAGCAAGACACATCCGGTTTCTTAGTGCTGGAACTCCTCACAGGTATGCTCACGTAGCGTGGGGACGAATACTAGCCTCAGTGCCATCTCCCTTAGACCGCTACCTCCTCTCCGTTCCAGCTTACTACTCACTTCCAGGTATGTAGGATGCGGCGTGTGACGTTATCAGGGGTGTGTGAAAGCAAAGAGGTGTGTTGTAGTTGGCCAATCAGCTTCCAGGTATAACGAAGCTTGGTCTTGGATAAACCGGAACGGCAACCACCGTGGCTGTTGAGTATGAGGATCCAAACGGAAAATTCTGCCCAAAGGTGGGACTCCTTGTAGTCCCAGAGACAATGTATAATAAAAGGAGGAGGCAGACGTCCTAGGATGTTTAAAATCCCATTTCCTTTATTCAAAATAGTAAAACATCAAAACACAAGGATAAAAAATTGCAGGCTGGTCTGACTAGTTTCGGCGTTGTGCCGTAATCATAAACCTCATTTTTGCAATTTTTTATCCTTGTGTTTTGATGTTTTATTTTTTTTATTTTTTTATTTTTTTTTTGTTTAATAGTTTTTATTGAGGTAACAATTAGATACATATAACATCATACGATAACACGGCAACATGCCTAAATACATACATCAAATCTTGTGTTTCACATGCATGTCATAGCACTGTAAGCGATATGAGATCCTGCACATCAGGAATTACAGTAGGCCGTATGCGGTACCTCTTTTTCTATATAAACATGGAAACATGGACAAAAAAAGTAACATGACAAATGATCATCATTCGACCTAGATTTCGTAACAGAGCTCTCTAAGGAAAGAATTAGGTCTTATGTGTCCATACCATAAATGCAACTGTATATACTCATGGAGATTAAATTGTGCCCATTAACATCTGAGGTTACAGCTATAACCCTCCTATCAAGATATGAATTAAGTGGCTTAACATGGAAATTGGTAGACTTTGTGAGACCTTGATACTCCACTCCAAAGCCACGTACCTAAGTCTGTAGATACATTACTATACAGCTGTGTGAGGGTATCAAACCATTAACCTCTTAGTAGCAGCAAGTAACCCAACATAACAGTTAGTAGACTCTACACATGGGTAATAATAGTAAGCATCTCATTTTTTACCATGAGGTGTCCATACCTTTACATCAGAACATAAACCATTCAACCACAAGAAATTAATAGCATATTTTATATATATTTTGACACCCAACCCCCTGAAAATATGTGAAAACTTGATAATGGTAAACCTCCATTAAAAGTGAGCGGCCACTCCTGGCCCACAGGTGAGAAAGAAAAATGTGAGGTAAATGTAGGGGTTAAAGTTGCGAGCCCCTCTAAAACCCAGCATATTAGTGAAGCTCCAGTTAGATGTATAGGTCCCATCAGGGCCGCAGAGATAGGCTAGAATTATTGTACATAGTGTTGTAAGGATTGGCACTAATATGGACTTCTAAAACCTTGTATGAAACTACAAGGATAATAATAGGTGTAGTAGTTATAGCAGCGCAAACAGAGGGCCAAAAGTGCCCTAAAATTCAAAAGTGTTATTGGTCAGAGGGGCATATCTGTACTCAAAAAACTTAACCACAAACCTGGCTGTCCACGCAAGTATGTAAGCAAACCTAACTAGCCGGTACTAGACCCAGGAATGTGTGTGTTTAGTGGGTAGCATGGGTTCATAAGATCTGAGACTCCACCCCTGCAACCCTGGCATATTTAAGACGTTATATAGTAGTATCCAGTGTGCCAAGAATATACATAAGGGGAGGAGACCTATATAGTTGGTGTGGATTACCCTTCATATATATGCCAAACCCATTACACCTGACCAGCATAAAGTAAAACATTCTTGTCCCCTGAATAACACTCTAATAGAGGTTATTGCTGCCATATACACTCAATCATTAGAGCCTGCAGATAAATATGTACATTATTAAGGTATATGCATAACAGAGATCATGTAACATTTTCGGAGTTATAACACCCATCTGATCTATTAACTGAATCCCTATCTAAATACATATCACCAGACTAAATTAATAACTGCGACAAAGTCTAGTCCTTATCCCAGGTAGGGGCATATCTTATAGTTTGAACATATTTTAGGGGCATACGCAGAGGAACAAGGCTTAGCTGCAAAAAGAAAAACAAACATCTCAGCCAAGCGAGCATTTTCTTCACAAACTCTGCACTGTGTTTGCCCCAGATGAGTCGGCCCGATGAAGAGATTAAGCATAAAGTAGTCCAGTTCCTCAATACAAGGGGAGGTGGAGTTTTTAGTGCCGGACCTGAGAGTCCAGCCCCAACCCCTGTTATTGCGATGTCTATGGCGGAATCTGAAGGGATAGTTCAGTATTAGGAGAAAAATTAGGAACACTTGTAATAAGGCCCATTCTAAAGCTCTCAGGGCTCCAACGTATGCACAATGTTCAAGGCCAAGATCGCACACATATATTACCCCTGCAGATCTACTTGTAACCATCCCCGCAGAAGTCCAAAAGACCTCCACTGTCTCTCAGTGTTAGCAGGGGCTGCGTGCAATTAACCAATGCCGGACCGGGAGGTACAACTCACAGCCTCATACTTGTTTCGTGCGTTCAGCCTGGAGGTAGCTCCTCTGATCGAAAGCGGGTCAGCTGGGTGGAAACGCAGATTTTCAAAGCCTTCCTCTTCTGGCAAAGGAAGTTTTGTGTCGGGTGTATATAAGGGGCCTGATGACAGTAACTGAGGCTTGGCATGCTGGATATCACTCCTCAACAGTTCAGCCCTTACCTCACTCCAATCGCGCCCCAGAGAGCCGGCCGTATCTCCCCGGTTAGGAACTAGAGCAGACATAAAATTCTCGCAGGCTTCCAGCTGCCCACGTTCTTGTGTATCCATTAAGGTATGCGGGTTAATGTCGATTAGGATGTCGCCACATAATCTAGGTATCTCCGCATTAGCACCACTTCCGGATAGTTCCATCTTGAAGTGAGTAAGTGTGATCTGGAGCTGAAGGCGATCAAATCTAGCTTGCATATGATGATCAAGATCAGTCATCCACCCTTGCATAGCCTCAATTAGTTCCTCCATACTGAAGTTTGTAGGTGATATATAAGGAGATTTGTAGCGTATCTCCATGTACCCGGTTCCCCGGGGGGGTGCTGAGAGATTCCTTCTGTGGAGGCCGCCAAGAATCAACTACAGCGATCCAGTCTGAGAGACTCTGGAGTTGCACAATATAAGTATTGCCTCTGCCAGCAGACTTTTTTCTTTTGAGTGGTACACTTTTCTGTGCTGGATGGCTCAAAAATATATTCATTACATGACGGAATGTAATTTAGTTAGCCAGAGCTCTCAGTTTTGCGGCCATCTTCAGCCTAAGCCCGGACACGCCCCTTGATGTTTTATTTTGAATAAAGGAAATGGGATTTTAAACATCCTAGGATGTCTGCCTCCTCTGTTTATTATACAAGATATAATGCACTTTATATAATTTATAAATCTTAAATTTATAACACTATACAGATACTTTGACAGAAAAGATAAGATAAAATATTTACATAATGTTTTATTTTTTTTATTTTTTGCGTAAATACAATTTATAAATCTTAAATTTATAACACTACATGCAATGTCTGTCAGTTTCTGTAAACAACAGACATTTTGATAGAAAAGATAAAATACCTGATGTTTAATATTTTTTATTTAATGTATAAAATTGATGTTATACATACAAGATAGGACATAAGTAGCAACTCTCCTATATAAATACAATATAATACATATGGGAATTTATATCTTAATGTATATTTTGATTTCATAATGTTTAGAAGGAGAGGATATATTTTGATATAAATTAACAACACCATTGTATCTATTTAAAAGAGTTTTTAAATACAATAATCAATGTGTCTTTCTCTTTTTGGTGGATTTTTTTTCTTTTCTTTTAATGCTTTAGTTCAATATGGACATTTTCCTGAATATATTTTCCAACAACTATCCATTACACTATTGGACGAATAATATCATGTGACCAAGCCATATAGAAACGGACCTGGTTGAGAACTTGCACACAGATGACAACCTGAAAGGGAACAACAATCTAGGATTGGTTTATATTTTTTTCTTTTTAATAATGTTACTTTTAGACATTTGTTTAAATGAATTGTTAAATATCGTCTAGATTTAGAGTTCTGCGTGCGTTAGCTACGCGTGTATTTTTCCCCCGCACCTTTTAAATACCGCTGGTATTTAGAGTTCACAGAAGGGCTGCGTTAGGCTCCAAAAAGGGAGCGTAGAGCATAATTTACCGCCACTGCAACCCTCAATACCAGCGGTGCTTACGGACGTGGCCAGCTTCAAAAACGTGCTCGTGCACGATTCCCCCATAGGAAAACAATGGGGCAGTTTGAGCTGAAAAAAAACCTAACACCTGCAAAAAAGCAGCGTTCAGCTCCTAACGCAGCCCCATTGTTTCCTATGGGGAAACACTTCCTATGTCTGCACCTAACACCCTAACATGCACCCCGAGTCTAAACACCCCAAACCTTACACTTATTAACCCCTAATCTGCCGCCCCCGCTATCGCTGACCCCTGCATATTATTTCTAACCCCTAATCTGCCGCTCCGTACACCGCCGCAACCTACGTTATCCCTATGTACCCCTAATCTTTGCCCCTAACCCCCGCCGACCCCTATATTATATTTATTAACCCCTAATCTGCCCCCCCAACGTCGCCGATACCTACCTACAATTATTAACCCCTAATCTGCCAACCGGACCTCACTGCTACTCTAATAAATATATTAACCCCTAAAGCTAAGTCTAACCCTAACACCCTCCTAAGTAAAATATAATTTTTATCTAATGAAATAAAATAAACCTTATTAAATAAATTATTCCTATTTAAAGCTAAATACTTACCTGTAAAATAAACCATAATATAGCTACAATATAAATAATAATTGGGGGGCGGAGTTAACCGCTAACGTGAGCAGTCGTGTAGACAGAGAGCTCCTGCTTGGGAAGTCTTTAAAAGTATATTTTAACAGATATACCTATACTTTTTTGGGCTTACATATACTGGATAACCTGCCTAGAGAACAGCTACTGCATATTGAGCCTGTTACCTAGAGACTTTGAGCTGTTTTTGCTCTCTCTTAAAAAACGCTCCAGGGCTCACTTCCGTCCATATTGAGCCCTGTGCCTTGAAGACACTCCACATCTACTCCGGAGGGTCGGGGATCCTCTCCGGAGCAAGGGGCCACTGCTGACTAACCGCCAACGTACCTGGAAGCCCTGAGGTCACGCCACTCACTGCCATCACCTAGCGCGACCTGCGCCTACCCGCCCGAGAGGTGTCCATGGGCCCCGCCGGTCCCCCTCTCAGAAGAACAGCAGGACTTACCAATTCTCAATTCAGGCAGTCACTCCTGAAGCTCCTCTAAGCTACGGCTGGGTGAGACATATTGGCGCGAAATTCTGCCATCTTGCCGGGAGCCGACTTCTTCCGTGCTGAGGGATCCGGGGCCTAGCAAACTACCTATAATGGAGGAGGACTGCCCGCTCACTGAGACCTGGACAGCTGGATGTGGCTCCTTGTGCCATCAGGCAGTCACACACTAGTGCCCATCTTGCTGAGGGACCTACAACACGGCGCTAGAGGTGAGAGGGGACAGAAAATAAAAGACATTAGGAGAGGGGTTTAATCACACACTGGGGTTGCCAACGTGAGCAAGCTATACGGCCCAGCCTCCCCCCACAGGCCTGTGCTGCAGCACCCAGACGGCCCTAGTGACACCTCACAGCCAAAGGTATTGGGACTTCCTGAAGGCCTTCTGTAAATTTAATTGGCCCTACTAGGCCCCTACCCTTAGCCCTCACGTATAAATACACTGCTGTGGCCCAGCCTTTACACAATCTGGGCCCTGTGATTGCAGTACTAAATTACCCATTTGGGAGCTAAATACAGGGAAACAAAACAGCCATAACAACACGCTGACTAGCTGGGAACTTTCAACACAAACTCTGCTTATCCTACTGCTAAAAGCTGCCCACATCAAGGGGCCTCCACTGATGCCTATGGACCCAGGGTCCTTGAACCACTAACATCGCACCACAACCCCAGGCGCAGAGTTAAGCCCTCACCTGCGTATAAACTACTACTCATTTGCAGCGTAGGTCACCTCAGTGATCGCATACTATATAGAACCTGATCTCTCGCCCCCCTTTCCTGCCGGCCCTTTTTGCCTGCGGGTCATACCCCAAATACCTTATCCCACATCGCCCTGCAGGGGCAACTCCCCAGGAGAGAGATCAGTTATCCTGAAACATCTATTGGGCAAACTAGTAGATCCCCTCATGCTACCATAGCGGCCTAGACCCTACTGTATACTTGAGGCATCCTCCTTTTTCACTTAGGGGACCTAGGACACCTTAACATGTAAGCCCACTCAGCAACAGCCTCTACCCCCACCAACCCATGAACACTTTAATAACATACTAGAAGCAAGCAGATTCCTATTGACAGAAGATAAAGAAAAGTAAAGCTACTTAGGACTACGATTGGGGGCCGTAACTCAGAATGTCTCAACCTCATAAAAGAAAACAAAAAACCCACAACACACCAAAAAGAACGGTCGCTGACCACTTCCAGCATCTAAACAGAATGTCCAATACAAGATCGGAAGATGCCGACCTACAGATCTTCCCTGACCTCTCCCCGCACACGCTCCAGCTACGCAGGCACTATCAACTGTACACCAACATCCTCAGAGAACAAGGTCTTAAATATCGATGGGGCTTTCCAGTGCAACTATTCATCACCAAGGATGGCCAGCAATTCATTGCCACAACGCCACAACAAGCCAGAGAACTGCTGCAGAAATGGGAACTGCTCCCACCGGACCCGGGAGGCCGAGATCCTGATTCAACTAAGGACAGCAGACTCAGGGCCTCTGCACCGACCTGGAGACCGCTTCCACAACGGCCGTCACCCACTTCACTGGACTCTAGAGACTTGCCCCTAACCGAAGATACATAGGGAATCCGCTTACAGCTCTATTAAGATAGTTCAACATATTTCCAGAGACATTGGTGGGCTTTTCCCACGCACACCTTCCAGAGGGGACTTAAGACCACAGATGAAGACGGGTGAGACTTTCAGATTTCTTACCAAATAGAACTATCTGACTCTGTGTTCACATAGGCCTAGATTTAGAGTTGGGCGGTAGCCGTCAAAACCAGCGTTAGAGGCTCCTAACGCTGGTTTTTACCGCCCTCTGGTATTTGGAGTCAGTCAGGAAAGGGTCTAACGCTCACTTTTCACCCACGACTTTTCCATACCACAGATCCCCTTACATCAATTGCGTATCCTATCTTTTCAATGGGATCTTTCTAACTCCGGTATTTAGAGTCGTGGCTGAAGTGAGCGTTAGAAATCTAACGACAAAACTCCAGCCGCAGAAAAAAGTCAGTAGTTAAGAGCTTTCTGGGCTAACGCCGGTTTATAAAGCTCTTAACTACTGTGCTCTAAAGTACACTAACACCCATAAACTACCTATGTACCCCTAAACCGAGGTCTCCCCACATCGCCGCCACTCGATGAAATTTTTTTAACCCCTAATCTGCCGACCGCCACATACGTTATACTTATGTACCCCTAATCTGCTGCCCCTAACACCGCCGACCCCTATATTATATTTATTAACCCCTAACCTGTCCCCCACAATGTCGCCACCAGCTACCTACAATAATTAACCCCTAATCTGCCGACCGCAAAGCGCCGCTACGTACGTTATCAGTATGTACCCCTAATCTGCTGCCCCTAACATCGCCGACCCCTATATTATATTTATTAACCCCTAATCTGCCCTCCCTAACATCGCCGACACCTAACTTCAAGTATTAACCCCTAATCTGCCGATCGGAGCTCACCGCTACTCTAATAAATTTTTTAACCCCTAAAGCTAATTTTAACCCTAACCCTAACACCCCCCTAAGTTAAATATAATTTTATTCTAACGAAATAAATTAACTCTTATTAAATAAATTATTCCTATTTTAAGCTAAATACTTACCTGTAAAATAAACCCTAATATAGCTACAACATAAATTATAATTATATTATAGCTATTTTAGGATTAATATTTATTTTACAGGCAACTTTGTATTTATTTTAACCAGGTACAATAGCTATTAAATAGTTAAGAACTATTTAATAGCTAAAATAGTTAAAATAATTACAAAATTACCTGTAAAATAAATCCTAACCTAAGTTACAATTAAACCTAACACTACACTATCAATAAATAAATTAAATAAACTACCTACAATTATCTACAATTAAACCTAACACTACACTATCAATAAATTAATTAAATACAATACCTACAATTATCTACAATTAAACCTAACACTACACTATCAATAAATTATTTAAATAAAATATCTACAAATAACAACAATGAAATAAACTAACTAAAGTACAAAAAATAAAAAAGAACTAAGTTACAAAAAATAAAAAAATATTTACAAACATTAGAAAAATATTACAACAATTTTAAACTAATTACACCTACTCTAAGCCCCCTAATAAAATAACAAAGCCCCCCAAAATAAAAAATGCCCTACCCTATTCTAAATTAAAAAAGTTCAAAGCTCTTTTACCTTACCAGCCCTGAACAGGGCCCTTTGCGGGGCATGTCCCAAAGAATTCAGCTCTTTTGCCTGTAAAAAAACACATACAATACCCCCCCAACATTACAACCCACCACCCACATACCCCTAATCTAACCCAAACCCCTCTTAAATAAACCTAACACTAAGCCCCTGAAGATCTCCCTACCTTGTCTTCACCTCACCGGGTCCCGATCTGTCCAGAAGAGCCTCCGAAGTCTTGATCCAAGTCCAAGCGGGGGGCTGAAGTGTGACGTCTATTCTTGGGCTGTAGTCTGGATCCAAGCGGCGGCTGAAGAAATCCATCATCAGCTGAAGTCGGAAGTCCATCATCGGGATGAAGTCTTCTATCAAGCCGCATCTTCAATCTTCTTTCTTCTGGAGCCGAGCGGAGCCATCTTCTTTCCAACCGACGCGGAACATCCTCTTCTACTGACGCCTACTCGCCGAATGACGGTTCCTTTAAATGACGTCATCCAAGATGGCGTCCCTCGAATTCCGATTGGCTGATAGGATTCTATCAGCCAATCGGAATTAAGGTAGGAATATTCTGATTGGCTGATGGAATCAGCCAATCAGAATCAAGTTCAATCCGATTGGCTGATCCAATCAGCCAATCAGATTGAGCTCACATTATATTGGCTGTTCCGATCAGCCAATCGGATTGAACTTAATTCTGATTGGCTGATTCCATCAGCCAATCAGAATATTCCTACCTTAATTCCGATTGGCTGATAGAATCCTATCAGCCAATCGGAATTTGCTCTACGCTTCTTTTTTGGAGCCTAACGCAGCCATTCTGTGAACTCTCAATACCAGCGGTATTTAAAAGGTGCAGCCAGCATAGGTAGGTTGAGCGGCCCACACATAGTAATTTTTGGCTCAAGGTGTACACATAACTTTAATATTGATAGTCTTTGGCATAGTTATTTTGGTGATAGGCTAAAAATTATTCCACTACTCTTTGTTTTTGGGTACCCTGACCTATCACTACATGATTGAATCCGTAGTGTTATTGCTTCAGGTAACATGAGCCATCTCATGCACCTTCTATTATGAGTTACCGCCCCTACATTCAAAAGACAAACAGCAACTGGGAAATTTATCTCTATTCTGACATACACGACTGTCATGTAGCTGCTATATTAAGATATGATGGCTAAACGACTAGAGTGTATGTACCTGTTGAGCTCTTTGCTTGTTATATGCAAAACTTATGAATGGATGTTCTGATCACTGCTTTGTGGGTTTGTACAGCTTTACCCCAAAGTCTAGATTATATGTGTAGGCTGGACCTACATCACTGATGTATATAGGGCTTACCATATTTACATACTACCTCCTCCTCCCACCACCACCCCCCTATAATGTATCTCCTATCTCAGGAGTGCTAACTATGCAGATTCTCTAACCTATGCCGCACCTTTATAATCTTTATTACTACCTTCAATTTGAGTTAAAACTTTTTAACCCAATCCTGCTACTCATTGCTACCCTCTCTCTATAGACACCTATAGCATACTCTGTCCCTGCGTGACCCGCAGTAATCTAAGAGAGACTTACACTATATTTTGGTTTATTGTAATGCCTTAGTTGAAAAGAGGTTTCAGTTTTGATTGTTTGGTACTACAATTATTGTAATCTCTGTTACTCTACAGGAAAATAGTTAATTGTTTGATTCTGCATATTATTCATGTACCCTCTCTTATTGTTTTAATTGTTTCAATTGCAGAGAGCGTGTTATTGAACAGTCATTTCACATGTTTATCTAATTTGTGCACTGTATAACAACCTCAATAAAAAAAAAAAAAAAAAAGGTGCAGCCAGAAAAAAGCACCCGTAGCTAACGCACCCCTTTGGCCGCAGAACTCTAAATCTAGGCGTTAATTTGCAGTTTAATTGATAACCCTCATGTGTACAGTACTCTTGATACAAGTTGTAGTTGTTTTTCCTGTTTGCACTTTGTTCATAAAATGCTCAGTATACTAACTAACAGTGCCTAGTATAATCAGGCACGACTGCTCTTGAACTTATTGATGACGGCATAGGAGATTCATTGTAATGTCTCATCTCCAATATGTCTTTTTTTCACCTTCCTGAAATGTTTGCTCTGATTTCCTGACTGTAGACTGCCACACGTGAGGCCTGACTAGTCTGTATCGCAAAATACTCTCAGACCACCCCCATAACCCTGATGCCCAGCGACTCCATACCTGCCTAGTCCCTATATGATCACTGAGCCGAGTCCGATCTTTGGTGACACTTGACACACAATGACTACTGAAGTGAAATGGGGTCTGAGCAAATAAACCAGACAGAGCCACAACCCCGGCCTTGCACTGGAGTCATACACCAACACAGACCTAGCCAACCATCAATCTCTCTCATGTTGCCAGATTACCTGCTCAGCCAGAAAACCGTACCCCCTCCCTGACTAGGACTCACGTGTAACCCATGTCCTATTGCACCACCGTAATAGACATCTTGCCCACTTAACTGTTAAAACGACATCAACAATACTCGACTAGACTATTTTAGAGGTTATTTCTGATTCGCCCCCTCAATAGGCGCAATGCGCAGCTATACCCTAGTCTAATCCTTGCTTCATGACGGATCCAACTTTAGTCGACGACGGAATTAACTACACCACACTTACTACAATACCAGGGGACCAAGGTGACCAAGACATGTCGATTCTTTAGTCCAGTTATGACCCAGAGTCGGGCACTTACACAGACCTGATTGGCCATTACCCTATTCCTCTTAGCATGGAGCCACCTGGTCAGATAATGGAGCGCATTTTCTCTCTGGTTTGATTGTATGATCTTGTTTATTGATGTTTAATATGTTGCACATTTAATTAAGTATGTCATGTTATATTTATGTTTGTACTAAAAAATTGTTTTCTGGGTTCGGCGGGGATCATAGCTGATCTCTGCTAATCTCCGCCCCACAAAAATAGCTGTGCCCCCCTGATAGAAATCAGGGGAGGCAGTCATTGTGAAAGTGATTATTTGACACTTTTTTTTTTCCTTAGAGTAACCTTTAGGGTACTTAACCTCCTACCCATAGCAGGCACCCCAGCTTGATAGACTACCGTGTCTGGCTCCTCGATAACATACCCTGCAATCCCCCCACCCCTTATCCGGATTTTACCCTACCCCTTGCCCACGACTTGCCTCTATAATGGCACCAATCCGCATAGCTACCTTCAATGCACAGGGGTTAAACTCCCCAACGAAGAGAAAATTCCTACTTAATTATATTCGTACCCAAAAGGTCCATATCCTGTTTCTCCAGGAGACACATTGGTCAGGGGACTCCATCACAATTAGGAGCTCACGATATTTCCCAATTTGCGAAATGGCATCAAATACTGCAGGGAAGACTTGAGGAGTGGCGATTCTGATCAGTAGGGACTTAACTTTCACACTGGAACACATAGAGAGGGACACCGAGGGTAGATTCCTCATACTAATCTGTAAACTTAATGACATACTGTACACTTTAGCCTCAGTCTATGCACCAAATGCGAAGCAAATCCCCTTTGTACGGCAGTTCCTAGCTAGGGTAGACCAACTTAAAAGAGGACACCTAGTCATAGGAGGAGACCTTAATATGGTATGGGACCCACACAAAGATAAGCAATCCCTCCTCACTACACATTCAGATAGGAATATCTCATCAACCTCCAATGCCTTCCGAAAACTTATGTTCCAACATGACCTATATGATGCATGGAGGTGCTTAGCTCCTACAACTAAAGATTTCACACACTATTCCAAAGCCCACAACTCGTTCTCAAGGATCGACTATATCTTATGTGACTCCTGGTCCCTAGACAAGATGACAAACCCAACCGTTCAGCCATGCACATGGTCAGATCATGATATGGTCTATCTAGATTTCTCTGAGTTGCAGGCTCTGACCGGTAGGCCCCCCTGGAGACTCTCCGACCAGCTACTAACTGAGAGAGAGCTACCCTCACTCCTTAGGACGATAACTGACTTCCTGACACACAATGACACAGGCACCACTGACCTAGACATGGTTTGGGCAGCCCTTAAAGCCTATCTGAGAGGGTATTTCATTAAGACATTAGCCCACCATCGCAAATCGGGCAACCAATCTTTAGCCAAGCTATATGGGGATCTTCGCTCCCTAGAGACTACTAACAAATCATGTCCCGAATCCCTATAAGCCCAACAGATAGGCCTCATTAGAGAAGAAATTGCTAGAAGGGAAACTTTACGAGTGCAAGATAGTCTACATAGGCTCAAGCAGTTATATTATTATAAAGGCAATAGGGCAGACAGACTACTAGCTAATAAGCTCAGAAAATGCACACAGCAGAGCAGGATAGCCTCCATCACTACTCAAAAGGGACCAGTCCACTCCCCCAAAGCAATAGGAGTAGCCTTTGCAGAATATTATTCCTCCCTCTATAACATCGCGTCAGCAGAACTGACAGATAAAGCCACCCCAGATGACATCTGTCAGTTCCTGGAGGTACTAGATCTACCTGTATTACCAGATGACGCTAAGGCCATATTAGCAAAGCAATTTACGCTAGAGGAGGTCAGCATGGCCATAGCTGGTTTGGCCTCCCACAAAGCCCCGGGACCAGATGGCTTTACTGTCGCCTTCTACCAGACCCTTAGTTCCACACTCTCTCCGATCCTTCTCCGTCTTTTTAACAGAGTGGCCCAATGTGGTGAATTCCTCCCAGAATTCCTAGAGGCTAACATCACTACAATTCATAAGGAAGGCAAGGATCCTTCGCTATGCTCTAGCTATAGGCCCATCTCCATTATTAATGTTGATGCCAAGATATACGCCAAGATCCTGGCTAACAGGTTGAGCGTACACCTCCAGACACTCATACACCTAGATCAGGTGGGTTTTGTCCTTAACAGACAAAGTTCTGATAATACTCACCGTCTCTTGAATATTAATGCGGAGGTGGCGGATCTGGGCCTTCCCATGCTCACTCTGTCACTCGACGCTGAAAAAGCGTTTGACAGAGTGAGGTGGGAATATCTAACTCAGACTCTAGTGGCATTCGGTATACCAGACGCTTATATCAAAGCTGTTATGGCACTCTACTCATCCCCTACTGCTGTGGTGGGAGGCTTGGGGTTCTGTTCCCCCACAATACCGATAACGAACGGGACGAGACAGGGGTGTCCCCTGTCCCCTCTCCTATTCGTGTTGGCAATTGAGCCCCTGGGCGCAGCTATTAGGAAATGCCCTGAAATACAAGGACTCCAACTCCATGACACCATCCATAAACTGGATCTGTTCGCGGACGACCTTACGGTCTTCCTCATGGAGCCTCTGAAATCCCTCCACTGTTCTGCCTGTTGAAGAGATTCGGTGAACTTTCATACTACAAAATCAACGTTAGTAAAACCGAGGTATACTCTCTCAACATTCCCCTAAAAGAAGAGCGCAGTATTCGGCTCCTCTACCCTTTCAACTGGTCCAATAAAGGAATTAAACACCTAGGAGTATTCCTCTCTCATTCCAAGCTGATCACCATTAGAGAAAACTATGAGAAACTGCTGAAAGAGGTCACACTAGAATTGAATTCTAATAAATATAGCGAGATCTCGTGGTTTGGCAGAGTAGCGGCCCTCAAAATGATGGTCCTACCCAAACTTACATACGCGTTTCGATGTATTCCCATCCCAATCCTGATATTTTTGATTCGGAAGTTCCAGACTCTTTTTAATGCCTATACCTGGCACGACAAAAGACCTTGAGTCGTGGCCCACATCCGGCAAGCTCCCATAGAGAAGGGTGGAACGGGCCTCCCTAACGTGAGGAAATACCATGAGGCAGCAATGATCACCCACGCTTCAGCGTGGGGTAATGGCCAACCTGCGACTAGATGGAAGGAGTTGGAACAGGCATCGCTGCCAGCATTTGTGGATTTGGAGGACCTTCTATGGTTCCCCCGCATTGGCGGACAAAAGTTTGCATATCTAACAACATAGTCAAGGGGTTTCAGGAGGCCTGGTTGAAATTAAGGCACAATAGACTTATAGCCCCACACCCCTCGCCCGTGCACTCTATCCGGGGCCTCCTCTTGGGATTGCCTGATATCCATGCCAACTCGTGGTCCACCACAGGTGTAGCTTCTTTGTCAGACTTCTATGACAACAAGAAGCTAAAGGCCCAAACGACTATGACAGCCCTACCCACGGTAACCCCGAAGTTTCACTTTACACTCTTGCGCCTCTGAGCGCTTATGAGGTCCTGGGGCTTCCTAGATGATGAATTAAGGGATTCCACCCCGTGGGAATTGCGCTGGAAAGCTAATCTTCCAAAACGATCCATATGGAGGCCTGGGAGAAAGATTTACAGCTTACCTACCCACTAGAAGACTGGGAGGAAACAATCAGTATCACTAAAAGAGCCACCCATTGTGTCACTCTATACAAGCTTTACTTCAGAATAATTACAAAATATAAGCAGACTAGTACTCTAGTAACAACTAATATCACTAAGGTACTTATAAGAGGCGCCTAGGAGTAACAAACGGAAACAGGTAAATAAATAAATGCAAGGGTCTTAAAAATGACTATAGGCAAGATTAGACAATAATATCTATAATATACAAACTGTCATCTGAAATGGGATGGCATGTGACGGCAAAGTCCTTAATTTCCGTAATGAAAAGCCCCAGATAAGATGTTCCAGACAGAAGGGCCGCTCCTCTAGAGTGTCACGCCACGACACAAGGATAAGGAATCTAGAAAAATCAAAATAGAGGGCGCCACATGGTGCAGATCAGATGGTAAATGATATTACAGGCTAAGGAGGATAAAAGAATCCTACTCACGAGATGTAAAGCACAGATGTGCAAAACCAGCAATCCGGAACCACTTGTCGTCCGGTAGACCAAATGGATATGATCACAGGGGTGAATCCTTGTCTCACCAGGGAGAGTCCAGGGATGCCTTAGGGCAGGAGTCAGTCAGCAGAAAGGAATCCAACAGTAGCCAGTCCCACACCTCAAATGACTAGAGAGGAGAGTAGACCAGCTCCAAGAAGGTCAACGATTCAGAAGATCAAAAAGGTAGGCAGCAAGTGAGGAGATGAATAAATCTTTAAAATTTATTAAAATAGTAATAATAGTAACAATGTTTTCATTATAGCGGTCTTGTGGTCTTAACACTGACCATCGCAATATCTTTAGATTTACCACTGACTCAATTTGGTTTTGATGTATTTACACTTTTACTTGATTTTTCCATGAACGTTACTGTTCACTGAACCACGCCCCATTACACTGACACTAATGATGTGCACTAACCTCCCCTGTTACCTTGGCAATGTATTTCACGCATACCTTATAGATTTGGCTCAACGGAGTTATTACTCACAAGTTAATAACATTTGTTTAACATCTATTTTATACCTCCTAGTAAAGAAGTCTAGTTGGTCTCGTTTGGTCTCTTTACTATAGAATTTCTTTTTCTTTTTCCCCCTATCACACTTTGCATGTCCCAAACACGCCCCCCCTCCTTCTTTTTCACTTGACAGCATATTAATTTGTGCACATCAAACATCGATTACACATGGTTATATAGTTATATAATTATTTATTTCCCCTTCCCCATTTCTCAGCTCACAGTAGCAATATTAAATGGAATTTTTTATGAATCCTATTTCAATAGGATAGATACGTTTTTATTATTTTCTCTTACTGACTATTGGAATGTACCATTAGCGGTTTGTTTTGTCTGGTGTCATTTTTTCTAATAATAATTCTGTCATTTTATACATATTAATGGTGACCAGTTGTCCTCTGGAGAAAGTATACAGTTTACTAATTGTATGTGTGTACATATTATATGTTATGTGTAGATTTCTATATGTTACATACCCATTTGTATTTAATATATATTTCCCCCCCCCCCATGTGAACATGGTACTACCTGGTAAGGGGGTGGAATTTTTTCCTCATTCTGATTGGTTGTTTAGGGTTTAAATATGGCAGCTGTGAGTTTGTTTGTTTGTTATACAGCCTGATGAAACAGTGTGTTACACTGAGAAACGCGATGCTTATGTTTTTACTATTTTAATAAATTTTAAAGATTTATTCATCTCCTCACTTGCTGCCTACCTTTTTGATCTTCTGAATCGTTGACCTTCTTGGAGCTGGTCTAGTCTCCTCTCTAGTCATTTGAGGTGTGGGACTGGCTACTGTTGGATTCCTTTCTGCTGACTGACTCCTGCCCTAAGGCATCCCTGGACTCTCCCTGGTGAGACGAGGATTCGCCCCTGTGATCATATCCATTTGGTCTACCGGACGACAAGTGGTTCCGGATTGCTGGTTTTGCACATCTGTGCTTTATATCTCGTGAGTAGGATTCTTTTGTCCTCCTTAGCCTGTAATATCATTTACCATCTGATCTGCACCATATGGCGCCCTCTATTTTGATTTTTCTAGAATAATTACAAGGTGGCATTTAGTGCCCACTAAATTGCAGAAGCTCTACCCAGATCACTCCCCCATGTGCTGGAGAGAGTGTGGAGAACGGGGCACCCCGATCCACATCTGGTGGACATGCCAAAGCTGACCGGCATCTGGAAAAGGGTAGAAACACTATGTAAAGACCTGGAGCTTGTGGAAACGCTTGGACTGGCTCTGGCAATTTTACATCTAGGAGTGGACTTGCTCCCCAGAGTTAAACGGAACCTACTTATATACATCCTCATTTCCACCAAACTACTTATAGCCAGAAACTGGAAGAAAAGTCAGCCCCCCAGATGGCAGGGAGTAGTAGAATGTGTGAACTACATTAGAAGTATGGAAAACTATGTATACGGGGAGCGCAAGCAACTGACTGACTTTTGCCTCATTTGGGAACCGTGGGAAACTCTCAATAGCTATTAAATAGTTCATAACTATTTAATAGCTATTGTACCTGGTTAAAATAAATACAAAGTTGCCTGTAAAATAAATATTAATCCTAAAATAGCTACAATATAATTATAATTTATATTGTAGCTATATTAGGGTTTATTTTACAGGTAAGTATTTATCTTGAAATAGGAATAATTTATTTAATAAGATTTATTTTATTTTGTTAGATAAATATTATATTTAACTTAGGGGGGTGTTAGGGTTAGGGTTAGACTTAGCTTTAGGGGTTAATACATTTATTATAGTAGCGGTGAGGTCCGGTCGGCAGATTAGGGGTTAATAATTGTAGGTAGGTAGCGGCGACGTTGGGGGGGGCAGATTAGGGGTTAATAAATATTATGTAGGTGTTGGCGGTGTTAGGGGCAGCAGATTAGGAGTACATAGGGATAATGTAGGTGGCGGCGGTGTGCGGTCGGCAGATTAGGGGTTAAAAAAATGTAATAGAGTGGCGGAGATGTGGGGGGACCTCGGTTTAGGGGTACATAGGTAGTTTATGGGTGTTAGTGTACTTTAGAGCACAGTAGTTAAGAGCTTTATGAACCGGCGTTAGCCCAGAAAGCTCTTAACTCCTGGCTTTTCTCTGCGGCTGGATTCTTGTCATTAGATTTCTAAAGCTCACTTCAGCCAAGACTCTAAATACCTAACGCTGGTTTTGACGGCTAACGCAGAACTCTATATCTAGGCGTATGTGTTTAATTTAATTGTTTTTTTATTTTAAATGTTTTTAAAATCGAGTGTAAATCTGACCTCAACCAATGAGGTATCAGATACCGCCCATGATTGTGTATTTAAGGTAACCTACAATGTGGCATTGTATATGATTTTCTGTAAGTTATACAAAGTTTTTAAATAGCTCTTGAAAAAGACGGTATAGCCGTTGAAACGCTTTTGCGTTGAGCAAAAGAAAGATTTTATTTAAGAAAAAAAAAAGGCTTTTTTCCTTTCCTGATCGTTGTATTTTTGTGAAATCACCTGCTGTTTTCACCTCCCACACCACCAACCCCCACAACACAAAGAAATAATTTAATGACTAAGCCCCCTAAATTAACCCCTTAATTACAATAGAAATAAAGTACATTACTATAAAAAATACAAAAACAATGACATTACCATAATCTAACATTACAGAAAATTAAAAAAGGCTAACAGTACAAAAAATAATAAGCACATTATCCAAAATAAAAAATGACACCTAATCCCTATGAAAATAAAAAAGCCCCCCAAATAAAAACACCCCCTAATCTAATGCTAAACTACCAATAGCCCTTAAAAAAAGGGCTTTTTTAGGGCATTGCCCTAAGTTAAACAGCACTTTTACATTAAAAATAAACAAAGCTCCCCCAGTAAAACCTCCTACCCACTAAACCTCCCAAAATAAAAAAACCTAACATTTAAAAAAAACTAAACTACCCAAAAGGGCATTTGAATGAGCATTGTCCTTAAAAGGACATTTAGCTCTTTTTCACTGCCCTTAAAAGACCTGTTAGCTCTTTTAAGAAAGCCCAAAAGTTAAAAAAAAAAAAAAAATTAAAAATGTAAAAAAACACTAAAGCCCCAAATAGGTACTCACATTTTCAGAAGTCCGGCGGAGAAGGTGTTCTTGGATCTATCTTCTTCATCCACAGCGAAGGCGGCGCGGAGCGGAAGTTCGGAGCGGTCTTCCGAGATGTGGCTCTCCTCGCTGGCAGTGGCGCTCCTCGGTGGCGGTGGTCCTCGGCGAAAGCGTGGAGGTTCCTCGATCGTCCACCGCATACTGAAGAAAGAATTCAAGGTACCCCATATTTATTGGGGTACCTTGAATTCCTATTGGCTGAAATTTTCAAAATCAGCCAATAGGTTGAGAGTTACTGAAATCTTATTGGCTGATTTGAACAGCCAATAGGATTTTAGTAGCTCTAATCCTATTGGCTGTTTTGAAAAATTCAGCCAATAGGAATGCAAGGTACTCAAAATTGCGGTACCTTGCATTCTTTCTTCAGTATACCATGGACGATCGAATGAAAAGGAGCATCCATTTCGCCGAGGACCGCCGCTGCCAAGGACCGCTGAAGCCGCCACCGAGGACCGCACTGCCTTTGCTATGGATGAAGACGATGGACCCGCCTGGAAGAAGACCTTCTCCGCCGGACTTCTGAAACCGTAAGTACCTATTTGGGGCTTTAGTGTTAGTTTTTTTTTTTTTTAAATATATATATAAGCTTTTTGGGGCTTTCTTAAAAGAGCTAAATGCCCTTTTAAGGGTAGTGAAAAAGAGCTAAATGTCCTTTTAAAGGCAATGCCCATACAAATGCCCTTTTCAGGGCAATGAGTAGTTTAGGTTTTTTTAGTGTTAGTTTTTTTTTAATTTGGGGGGTTTGGTGGGTGAGGGGTTTTACTGTTAGGGGGGACTTTGTTTATTTTTAATGTAAAAGAGCTGTTTAATTTAAGGCAATGCCCTACAAATAGCCCTTTAAAGGGCTATTGGTAGTTTAGCATTAGATTAGGGGGTGTTTTTATTTGGGGGGCTTTTTTATTTTCATAGGTATTAGATGTAATTTTTTTTATTTTGGATAATGTGCTTATTATTTTTTGTAATGTTAGCCTTTTTTAATTTTCTGTAATGTTAGATTAAGGTAATGTAATTGTTCATGTATTTTTTATAGTAATGCACTTTATTTTTATTGTAATTAAGAGGTTAATTTAGGGGGTGTTAGGTTAGGTTATTTTTTGCTTTTGGTTTTGGTCAGGTTAGGTTTTTATTTGGGGGGGTTATTTTCATAGGGATTAGGTTTAATTTTTTTAATTTGGATAATGTGTTTATTTTTTTCTGTAGTTCTATGTTTTATTTTTTGTATTTAAAACAATTTACAACATATAGACTGCCCTCTGGGCAAGCTTACCAACTAGTAGGTGATAAAGAGATCTATATTAAGGAGTAGACTGCCCCTTTAAACAATTATTCAAAACATCACCTACATAGACACATATTGTTTCTATATTGTGATATAGACACATCACCCACATTCAAATAAACACAAATACATCACCTACCTACACACATACAGTATCCACATGCACATAAAGATCACCAACATACACATATTCATATACATACCTCCCAACTGCCCGCATTCTGTAGGATTGTCACAGGTTGTAAGGTATGGTCCACTGTCCTGCCTGCAGCCCCTCGTTGTCCTGGTTTTGAGGGACCGACCAAGCCCCGCCAAGACATGCCCAGGGACATACCGGACATTACCATGATCTGCCTTTATCACTGTCAATCTGTACACAACCCTATCCCTCCCACATGTGCCTTCAACCACAAATTATCTGTGGGACACTGCTCACAAGTTTTTAACCTCTCACATCCCCAAAATCAGCAGTATATGCATATACACACATACATCATCCACGTGCACATTTCCGTACATATATCATGCACATACACATGTACAAACATTCATCATGCACACTGCCAAATACCGCAAAAACAACAGTGCACCATAATTTCAAAAATAGAGATTTCGGGGGGAAAAAGCTTCATCCTCAAGGTCTTACTGACAAATAAGCCCATGGGGCCGAATTATCAAGCTCCAAATGGAGCTTGATGCCCCTCTTTCCGCACGAGCCTTCAGGTTCGCCGGAACCAGCAGTTATGAAGAAGCGCGTCTGCAGGGGGCGGCATTGCACAAGCAGTTCACCAGAACTGCTTGTGCAATGATAAATGCCGACAGCGTATGCTGTCGGCATTCATCGATGTCTGTCGGACATGACCTGCTGAGCGGATCATGTCGGACAGACCGATGATAAATCGGCCCCCATGTATGTAATATATTTCAACATACTGTTCATTGACTTTAATATTTTAGCTCAGGACTACCTCTACTACAGTGAATCCCATACACATATGCCATAAATATCTTTTTAATGTTGATGTTTTCTTTGATTGATTACTAGGTCGTAGAAGACATAAAAATTAACAGGAAGCTATATTAGTTTATGGGAATTTTATGGCATCTTTCAATTTAAAAGCACTTTCCTGCTGCTGCTGAATGGTCTGGTCTCCTAGCACTGTGGTACACCTTCAAGCTGAGCACTGCTAGGTAAAAATAATTGGAGGCCTTATATAACCTTACCACTGGCTGGTGAGTTGTGATTCTCAAGCAGCTTTGTTTCTTTAAAAAGATTATAAACAATGTGCTATAGACAACCAAACTTAAAGGGACACAAAATGATGCATTCACCTCTAGTTCCTTGAGCATGATAAAAATCTGCTTGTAAAAAATTGTGACTGCCTTGTTCTTTCCATTAATTGACCAGTGGAGGACTGCACATGTGTACCATCCTTCATGCACTCTCTCCCCTGTGAAAACAAACAACCAAATGTGTTCTTTTCTTCAGTTATATGGCTCTGACTGTAACATTTTCTGACCATCTAAACTTAAATGGATTTAAAAGGGTATACAAGTACCAACTAAAAAAAAATGTTTGGAAAAGTTCCTTCAGTGTTGACAAAAAGTGCAATCCTTTGTATTGCTCCCATACTGATATAATGAATGCCATTGTTTTATCTTAAAGGGGCAACCTATTGTGAAAAGAAAATGCTCTATTTAATAACACATTTATTTTTAAACAAAATTCCTTATCCAGCTGTATTCTTATCTGGAGTGACAAACGAGCATAAATATATAATGGAAGGAGAATAGATTGTTAATTTATTTTATCAATAACTAAAATGCATATGGCATGGTGCAGACTCTTTAATAAAAAGTTATAGCTGTAAAACACAAAAGTTAGATTAATGGTGCAAACATCCAGCACCATGCTGAGAAAGGGAATTCAGCATGCATAGAGAATGTTACAAATCATTCATTTCATTTTATTTCTAATGTATCAAAAACCACAGGAGCATAATTTTGTATTGTACCTCTTTGCAGGGGTTAAACACATATTTTATATATATATATATATATATATATATATATATATATATATATATATATATATATATATATATATATATATATTTATACTAGAATGTCCCTTTAGATTGTGCACTTTTCACAGGTATTCCTTGATCTAAAGCTGAAGAAATAAGTGAATTGTATAGAAACTGCAATTGACCATTTCACACCTCACAACCTCATAAAATGGTTTCATTGTCTCCAGCCAATCATTAACAGTACAGCTGTACACTGCAAAATAGAGCAGACATACCAGGCCCCATAGCGAGACTAGAGAAGGGTGGAGCGATGCTTGCAAGGTCTGAGTTTTTCTGCAACATTACATTAAATATCTGTAAGTTAATATCACTTATAGTTCATTTAAAACACTTTTTATGTTGTTTAAAATATATATTGAAAAACTTTGAACTTCAATGTCCCTTATCTGCAAAAGAAAATGAGCTATGTTGTTCCCTTTTCTTTTTACATAAATCTTTTCCAATCATCTATCCTGGGAATTTATCACAGAGGAGTCTGCAAATATTTTGATTCACGATTAAAATATTCTCTGTCAGTAAACAAGATTTATGTGTGATTTATGTATTTTTTATCTTAATAATATTGTACTTTTTGCTTTATAAGTTTAAACTTATATAAACTGAATCTCACTTCACAAAGTACATTTATTAATGAAACACTGGCTTGATATATATTCCTTTTATTTTGTATTTTTCCTAA
Source organism: Bombina bombina (assembly GCF_027579735.1). NCBI lineage: Eukaryota > Metazoa > Chordata > Amphibia > Anura > Bombinatoridae > Bombina > Bombina bombina. The sequence goes on from NC_069499.1 coordinate 1,234,068,123, forward strand.
TGGAAAAAACGCATAGTGTTGTACAAATAATATAAAGAGCCCTTGAAAACCCATTCATTTTTCAACCAATAACATTATTATTATTATTATTATTATTGGTTATTTGTAGAGCGCCAACAGATTCCGCAGCTCTAATAACATGCATTTTGATATCTTTATAAGCTATATAGAAATATAATCTTCTGTAGTACCACCTAAAGCAGTTTATCTTCAATATTAGCATGACAATGGGGCCTATCTATCAAGCTACGAACGGAGCTTGAAGGCCCGTGTTTCTGGTGAGTCTTCAGACTCGCCAGAAACACAAGTTATGGAGCAGTGGTCTAAAGACCGCTGCTCCATAACCCTGTCCGTCTACTCTGAGCAGGCAGACAGACATCTCCAGAAATCAACCCGATGGAGTGCGATCGGGTTGATTGATACCCCCTGCTGGTGGCCCATTGGCCACGAGTCTGCAGGGGATGGCGTTGCACCAGCAGCTCACAAGAGCTGCTGGTGCAATGCTGAATATGGAGAGCGTATTGCTCTCCACATTCAGCGAGGTCTTGCGGACCTGATCCGCACTGTCGGATCAGGTCCGCAAGACCTTTGATAATTCGGCCCCAATGTGTGCATTTATTATGTATTTCTTTCCTTTATTCCCAAAGAAATATACAGGTATTCAGGTGTGACAAAAAAAATAATCAGCAATTACATATGTTTTTATCAGGGCCACAGGTCTAGGGGGCCCAAGGGAGATTCAGTCCACCTAATGGAATGTGAGAACCCCCCCTAGGATTTCTTACATTTTTCCTCCCATCCTCATTAACAGTTTAGGGTCCAGCTAATTTGCATAGCCTTACTCAGAGAGGATACATCTCATCATCAGTGTGATGTTGTGATATACAGAGCAGGGAGGAAGTGGGAAATAATAGAGAAATAATTACAGACAGTCACCTGCAGCGCTCTCAAAGGTTATGAGAATTTGCCCAGAGATGCAAATCCCTGCTTGTGATTTCATATGCCCATATACCTCCTACTCTCTCTGTAGACCCCTTATGTGCTGTATAATAGAGGGAGAATATTTAATTTCCCTAAATCATTGTGTCTTTCTCCCCCCCCCCCCCCATCTTCTGTCCTTTCTTCCTCTATTCTTTTAATTTAACTGTCTTTCCTTTTAATTGTTCCCACGTCTTCTCCTGGCCCTACTTGTTCAACTTGTTCTCTCTTCTCTCTTAACTTCTTTGTATTCCCTACCTTATTTCTTCCATCTTTCTTTATCTTCCTTCCTCTCCTCTTTCCCTCCCTTTTCCCTTATCCAAATTTAATATAAAATGGTTTAACAAATTATACATATAAATAAGTGATTTGTCAAAAATATTTAAATACAGATTTAGCTGGCAATTTTACTTTGCTTTCATTTTCTGAGACAGTAGATTATTTACATCCATTTAATTTGCACACCATTCCTTTCATTTGTCTAGTCCAAGTGAGATTTAGCTTTAAAGTTACAGTCTACACAAAAATCCTTATTGTTTAAAAAGATAGATAATCCCTTACACATTCCCCATTTTTGCATAAGCAACATGGTGATATTATTCTTCTTACCTCTGTGATTATCTTGTATCTACGCCAATGCAGACTGCCCCCTTATCTCAGTTCTTTGACAGACTTGCATTTTAGCCAATCAGTGCTGACTCATGTAACTACACGGGAGTGAGCACAATATTATCTATATGCCACACATGAACTAACACTGTCTAGCTGTGGAAAATAGTCAAAATGCACTGAGATTAGAGGCGGCACTCAAGGGCTTAGAAATTAGCATATGAGCCTACCTATGTTTCGAATACCAAGAGCAACTTTGATGATAAAAGTTAATTGAAAAGTTGTTTCAAATTGCATGCCCTATCTAAATCATAAAGGTTTCATTTTGACTAGACTGTCCCTTTAACTACAGCCTTGTGGTATTAGTAGATATGTGTAAAATATAGCATTTATTAGAAATTAAACACTGCGTTGCAAAAGATCTATATGCAAAATAAAAATTCTAAAAATTTTAAAGAGTAATTGTGTAGCAAAATGTGCATTACTTTCTAGTCTGAGAGCTCAGCCCTTAAAAAAACACCACTAGTATTTAATCTGTTGTGACCACTAAGATACAGATATAACTGATCTCTTGCACTGTGTATGTTGGAGCATCAGGGTACTGGATCCTGCAGAATGTACGGAACCCCTATGGAAGTGGAAAACAACATTTTCTAAGTTAAAAGAGGGACAAACAAAAAAAATAAAGTGCATTGCAAAATTACTTTTAAATACACATAATTATATATTTTATGGGAAATAAAATGTTAGCATAACGTTCCTTTAATAGATTTGGATTTTATTTGTAAAGAGAGGGAACAGCTTGCAAAGCATTACCCATAAATTGTAAACCTTAATCGTAGCCAAACAGTTAAATATCATAATCATAATTTCTATAACGTTAAAAAACAAGAATGGTAATAATTTAGTAAGGTATAGTTTCGCCTGTAAGTAATTTAAAAATCATGTTGTCTATGACCACATTAAATTAAGGCATTTAAATTCTTATTATTCAAATCAGTTGGAATTTGCAGCATTAAAGATTAATGATTGTAAGAACCCAGTGAGATTCATTAAAAAATATGTATTAAAAAGTAGATCTCTGCTTTATCTAAACTTCCTTGTGGGGTGTCCACTTTAGCCAAATAGGTTCATAAAAAAATGAAATGAGTGTCACTTATGACAGAGGGCTTATATATAGCAATTGTATTGTCATAACATTGAATAATTCTGTGCCTGCAGTTAATAACTGCCTAGACAGACAATAAAAAAAAAAATCAGGTTAAAACCAGATTCAACTATAATGGATTTTCCCACTAAAATTCTCCATGACGCTTGGGACTGATTTTTTCAAGCTGAAAAAATGATTTTTATCATAAAAATAATTGTGACATTGTGTTTTTCCCGCTGTGAGGACTTGATGTGGTCCTGCAGCAGATGTGCTATGAGTAAACATGGTCGCATATGTGGAAATGTCTGGGTATTTTTTAAGCCCATTTGGCAGACAGCAGTGAATTTGCGAACATACAGCATGATGTAAAAAGACATCAGACATAACATTGTTTTACCATTTTATTCCTTCATTCGGACTTAACTCTAACAATAACCTTTGACTCTGCATAATGTATATCTAATATATATAACTAGAGAGATAGATATATTATAGATAAGTTTACATCTGAGCTCTGATTATTGGAAATAAAATCTAGTATAGTAAGTCAATATATTTTCTCCTCTTCTTGACCCATAATCATCTCCATTTCATGTTCAGTGTATCAGACCACCAAATATCATGCACATTCTTCAAACAGTGTCTTCTTTAATCAAAATTCATGGCTAGATTATTCTCATTGAACAGGGTCTATTACTACTTTCTTGGGCTCAATGTTGTAACCATTGGGGCATATTTATCAAGCTCCGAATGGAGCTTGATGCCCCGTGTTTCTGGCGAGCCTGCAGACTCGCCAGAAACAGCAGTTATGAAGCAGCGGTTGCAAAGACTGCTGCTCCATAACCTGTCCGCCTGCTCTGAGCAGGCGAACAGACATCACCGGAAATCAACCCGATCGAGTACGATCGGGTTTATTGACATCCCCCTGCTGGCGGCCTATTGGCCGCGAGTTTGCAGGGGGCGGCGTTGCACCAGCAGCTCTTGTGAGCTGCTGGTGCAATGCTGAATACGGCGAGCATATTGCTTGCAGTATTCAGCGAGGTCTGTCGGACCTGATCCGCACTGTCGCACTGTCGGATCAGGTCCGACAGACCTTGATAAATTGGGGCCATTGTCTCAATAGCGCTGTTTTATAAAGGTATTTGCATCTCGATCAAGATTGCTGGTGAAATGTTCTAAATGGATGAAATCACTGTGAGAAGTCAGTCTTGCAATGACGTGTTTTACTATACTTCATTATCGGAAGTGAAACTTCTTTGACATTGGCAGAATGTTGACAGTAGTGTCACCATCTGCAGCAAATGTGAAATGTAAATGATACCTTTAGACTGTATTGAACACCAATACAATTTACATGTGTGAACCAAAACTAACTTTTGTTACAAAACAATAGTAAAACTAGCACATGAATAATTAACCTAAATGAGGTGGGGGGTTGTGGGTGTGTACTGTTTTATAAGTTTGTTTTTTGGGGGGCTTTTTTAACATTGTATTTTTATATAAGCTATAAGTTCGTACTCTACTGTACGTGTTTAGTTCTATTATCGTGACCGCACTTTACCAAAGGTTTTGTGATACAATGTGGCTGCAATATTAGAAGTAAATCAATTCAGTACTAGGTAAACTTACTTGCTTACATTTCTATAAGGGCTTAGCTCCTACTTGGAATTTCAACCTAACATAGCCATTAACTTAAACCTAGAAATAAACACTAACACACACAGAGCTGGGTTAAAGGCCAAGCCTGACCGCATTTATTTATTATAATCAAATAAATAACTTATCAACAATAACATAGGTGGCGGCATACGAGGCTAACTAAACCCCATATGACCAGAGGTCATGACCCGGGTTTTTTGAGCGTGGGCGTACCCTGCAGAATCTTGCCCCTATCAGGTGGTACCAGACACCCTAGAGGATCTTCAGCTGGCAGGCCCGCGGGGCAGGGTACTCCCAGGACACAGCCTGAGGCATCACCCCATCCATTAGCCCGACTGTCACCCCTACGGACCCTGTACTGAAATTTGGGCCATGACCTCTCATCATAAGGAGATATGTGTTGTTCCAGACTACTCCAACCAATAAGGCACCCATGTACAAAGCCATACAGCAATGTATCGTAAAAGAGTAAGAGTGAACCGAGTGCAAGTAAGCATACAGCAATGTATCCCCAGGGGAGAGTCAAAATATTAGCTAAGCGGGAAGGACTTACCTAAGACTAGGCCAACTAACCCTATCCCCGCCTATCTTCAGATCAGCAACCCTATGGAAGCCATCACCCTCGATTATGCCGCCACTCCTTACTCCTGAAAAGTTAAGCCAGTGTGAAACACACTGATAACGTTTAACTGTCCATTCTTTTTTTTTTATAAAACATAAGGGGACGGGAGGGAGGGACAAGATTCTCCAAGGTCTCCAGGAAGAAGAAAGAGGCAGGACTGGATCCCCCACTCACTTAAATAAGGTAAAGCTGACTCACCCCCCCCCCCCTTACCTGCAACATAGTTGCAAACCCCAGTCTCCCTAGGCTTACATGACTGCAGAGGAGCATGCCCTTAAATCCGTTACTGGGTACGGGCTCCCTGCACTCCCAATATTGCAATCACACTGCACCAAACATGTTTTATTTAATCAATTAGCCAGCATGTGGTTTTATGGGGAAAAGAAATGTTTACAGTTTACAGACTTTTTCCAGTAAGTTAGCTGCTTCTAACAGACTTATTTTTTACTTAAGATCTGCTGTCAAACCAAACAGAGACTGAACAGTGAGGCTTCACTTTACATGGACCAACGCACCTGAAAAGGAAAAAGAAATGCATCTTACCAAAAAAGGTTTTTTTTTCATTTGGAATTTTCACATACTTTTTTTTTTCCTGATGTATTAACGTAAATAAACCATTTTCCTTCATCATCAGTCATGTATTGCTTTTCTTTGTTTTCTGTTCTAACCATTAAAGAGATGTGATACCCAAATGTTGAAGCACTTGAAACTGATGCAGCATAGCTGTAAAAAGCTGACTAGAATATATCATCTGAACATCAAACGGTCTCCTTATAGAGAAAGAATATTTTATTAGTACTAAAGATACCTTTAGTACATAAATTAGTGATTCTAAAAAATACACTATAGGGCCCTTTTCCTAATATATTTCTATGAAGACATCACCATTTTAGGTCTATTACACTTGTAGATTATTAGTACACAGTATTGGGTGCACGTATGTCATCCACATTTTCACTCACTTCCCCATACGACTCTATCCTATCATAGAGTGTTAAACTTATAATATATCTAGTTGCCATTATGGTACATCATTATATCATGTTCCCTATGTATAGAGAGCACATCGTATCACTTTTTGGCATTTCACGTTAGATTGTATTAGTAAACCAATTAGTGATTCCATTATATATTACTGTTACTTGTTCTCGTTTAGTATTGAATGATGACATCACCGTTTCAGGGGAAGCCCATATCTAGATTAATAATATTATTGGTCTGGGTCACGCATCATAGGCACACCCCCACACTCTCCCCTCCAGGATCCTACCCTATCACAGAGCGTTGTCACATAATCACACCCATGGGTTAGCACTCCCTAACAACACATCAAGCCGCCATCAAGGTATATTTATATTATCCTAGGATTACACGCTTTGTACCACAAGGGGTTTATTTACTGTTAAGCAGTGATTTATTTAGGGTTATTCACATCTTAGTCTCGATCTGTATGTCTAGATCGCGCATCCATCCCACCGGATCGCCCATTCAAATCTGAGCTGTCATAACAGTTTACCACATATACACAGCACATTTGATACTCATTATATTATTAGAACATCACTGGAAAACAAAGAACACATACAAGTAAAGATCACCACTTATAATGTATAGTGGAATTGACTGACACATAGGTTTCTGAACAAAAAACTTAAATAAGGCAACATTTAACAAGTTCTTATATTTTGTTATATGAATTTTGACTAAGAAAGCGTATTTGAGAATCATGCAAGAATTTTATATACATTGTATGATCAAATAAATTACTGTGATTCTGTTCTATACTGGTCTATTATGATATTTCACTGTACTTCTTCAATACAATGGGATATGCGTATACTATGTATCTTTGAATATGGTAGACAGATTATTTAGGACAGGTGTGAGTCTGATTATCACACCTGTGAATGGAGGGAGTGGGAGGTGCCAATTAAGGAAACATGTAGGAGAGGTATAAAAGCCAGTGTATCTATGTTATCAACAGATGCCTGATGAAACAGCTAGGTTTAAGCTGAGAAACGCATTGCAATCTGTTGCACTTATCATTTTAATCACTTTGGGTAATGTACATACCTATTATTTTTTTAATATTGTTTTTAATAAAAATTATACTTAACAACATGGAAGCCTGAGCTTTATTGGACCGATTCCTGATACACTTGGGCCACTACATCCTCTTGAGGATCAGTTAGCTGGGAAACTGTTTAGATTTCAGCCTGCACCACTTAGCACATTTGGTGCTGCTCCACATGTGAGTATATTTTCACTCCTTGTCACTGATATCATGGATTGCTTTTTGCAGTATTACACTAGGAGGCCCCTTCTTTTTGTGATCTTCATTCACAGATTTCTTGGATTTGCTGCTGTTTAAAAAGGAGAAGAGCTGCATGATTACTATTTTCTTTCCGCTTCTGGAATACAAGTCTACCAGTATTGAAGACTGTATTTGGGACTGTGATCTCAGACACAGGAACATTCAGCAAAGACTCAGATAAGACCAATCATTTTGTGCACATTTTCTGTATCACTGTGCACACTGCTTTTATCAATTTTTGGTGTTTTTGTATAAGTTAGTTTGAATCTGTACACCTAATGTGATAAGTCAACTAATTTTATGAGTTGTTCTACATACAATGAATAGGTCTGATTAGTTAAGCGCCCCCTAGAGTTGGACACAATTGTGTCATCAACAGTTTTTGTACTATTCTGCCCTTAATCTCTATAAGTAACATTACTTCACTACACTTATCTCTAATCTTTCTTCAAACCCAAAACATCTGTTCTCCACTTTCAATATTCTTCTCCCCACCCCCACCTCCTAATAAAACTTCTCTGTCAGCTCAAGACTTTGCCAGCCACTTCAATAACAAAACTGACTCCATCAAAATCAGCTCTCAACATAATTCCACTCTCTCACCCCCTCAAACGCTCGCATTCAACCACAACCCACATAGCCATAAACGTAGCTCTTTCTCCCCTGTTACTGAGGAAGACGTTTCGGCACTTATATTGTGCTCTCACCTCACGAGTCACTACCTGTCCCCTTGACCCTATCCCCTCACAGCTACTCTTCTCCCTCTCTTCTACCCTTACCCCTATACTCACACACATTTTCAACCTCTCCCTCAGCACCGGTATATTTCCATCATCTCTGAAACATGCACTGGTCACAACTATACTCAAAAAAAATCTCTTGATGCAACCTCCCCATCCAACTACTGCCCTATTTCCCTTCTCCCTCTTGCCTCAAAGCTTCTGGAAAAAGTAGTATATGCACGCCTATCCCATTTCCTTACATTAAACTCCCTCACTGACCCACTGCAATCTGGATTTTGTCCCCATCACTCCACAGAGACAGCAACCGTTAAGGTTACCAATGACCTACTTACAGCAAAATCAAAAGGCCACTTATCTCTGCTTATCCTTCTTGATCTGTCCGCAGCCTTTAAACTGTTGACCACTCTCTTTTGCTCCAAACCCTCCAATCCTTCGGCATCTGTGACACAGCCCTCTTGTGATGCTCTTCCTACCTGTCAAATCGTATCTTTAGTGTAGTCTTCTCTGGGGCCTCCTCTGCCCCGTCACCACTTTCTGTCGGGGTATCGCAAGGCTCTGTCCTCAGTCCCCTACTCTTCTCAATCTACACGTCATCATTAGGTTCCCTAATAAGTCCCACGGTTTCCAATATCATATGTATGCCGACAAAACCCAAATCTACTTCTCTGCACCAGACCTATCTCCTTCCTTGTGTCACTAGCTATCTTGCTCACATCTCTTCCTGGATGTCCTCTCACTACCTCAAAGCTAAATCTCTTCAAAACTGAGCTCCTTATTTTTCCCCCTTCTTCCAAAATCTCCACCCCAATCTCTCTATAACTGTCGACAACTCCATCATTACCCCTACCCCACATGCCCGATGTCTCTGGGTCACATTTGATTTCATTCCTTACATTCAGTCCTTGGCTAAAGCCTGCCGCTTCCACCTTAAAAACATCTCTAAAATTAGACATTTCCTTACTCAAGACAAAACTAAGATTTGAATTCACTCTCTCATCCTTTCCTGCCTCGATTACTGCAACTCTGTCCTCTCTGGTCTCCCCAGCTGCTGCCTAGCTCCTTTACAATCTTTAATGAACGCCTCTACCAGTCTCATCTTCCTTACACGTCACTCTTCATCTGCTGCACCTCTCTGCAAATCCCTTCACTGGCTTCCTCTTGCCTCTAGCATTAAACACAAAACTCTCACTCTGACATACAAATCCCTCAACTGCACTGCTCCCCCCCTATATCTCAGACCTTGTCTCCAGATACATTCCCTCCCGTCCCTTCGCTCTGCTCATGACCTCCTACTCTCCTCCTCTCTTGTTACCTCATCACACTCCCGTTTACAGGACTTCTCCAGACTGGCTCCCATCTTGTGGAACTCACTGCCTTGCTCCAAAAGACTCTACCCTAGTTTTGAAAGCTTCAAGCACTCGCTAAGGACTCTACTGTTCAGGGATGCATACAACCTACACTAACCTTGCTTTATACCAGTTCCTCTCCACCATTGCTATCCCCTGAACCCCCTTAGCATGTATGCCTAAGAGTCCAGCTGTATGTAGATCACTTTCTTAAGAACCGACTACAACAGTGCAACTCTTGGCAGGGCCCTCTACTCATTTGATCCCTATAATTGTTTTGTTGTACTCTGCCTTTGTTTATAGCACTGCGGAATCTGTTGGCAATCTACAGATAACCGATAATAATAATAATAATAACTGCTGATGCGGATTGGCTGATTTTTTTTGTTTTGTTTAATATTACCGTTACCATAGCACTTACTCTGGTGAGCTGAAGACATTTTGAGGTAAAATATCTTCCTTTTTTATAAGGACTCATGTGTCTCATAGAGATACACATACACATGTCTAAATATGTATCATATATATATATATATATATATAACAGATGAAAGAAAAATCACTCACTGGGCTTTGGACATCAACGTGATATTTTATTTGTGACGTTTCGGGACCTCAAACGTCCCTTCTTCTGACAACCAGAATGTGTGAAATGACAATCTTAAAAGGCCTATGAGACCCTCCCCAATCTGGCTACCAATCATTGGGTGCCGTGTGCAAAAAAGGAATGTACCAACTATAAAAAAACCACAAGCTGCTGCTACATCTCATCAAAGTGTAAAACATATTACATGTTAGTGGTAATAACATAATGTGTAATATCAAAGTCAAGTGCGCTGCTTGTACATATCGATCCCACTCCCCCACTATCCGTACCGGTATGAGCCCCGGTCCTGGGCTATCATGGGCCATCCGATGCACCAAGTGCACAACCCTATTGGATCATATAACCAACGCCCATGCTGTGAACGCATACTTCTGTTGTGTGTTGCTATGTGAACCTGATGGTGACATCATGTCTGGGAGGTAACACCCTTTCCCACAGACAGCACATATATCCGCTCCTTTATGTTAATCTCACACATCTCAAATCATCCCCCTTATCTGTGTATACTACAACCGCCACTATGAGCTAGAATCTCTCAGTATGCCCAGACCGGTCCCATATCCATACCGGGAGCAGACACTCACAGCTGTCAACTCACTCCCATTCCCATTGGCTCCCGGCACTAACACCCACCATCCTGATAGGATGGAAGTGAGTAATAAGAGCCACCCATCAGATTTGTCAACATAAACATAAGTACCGATCCAAATATATTGAAACCGCACCTCCGGGCTAGACACTATCAGTGTGCCTAGCTAACAGAGCCAGACCAGACCTCGAGCCATACCTGGATCGGGCACTCACCACTACCAACTCACTCGCCACTACCAACTCACTCACACTACTCTAGACTCCTGGCGCTAACACCCACCATCATGATAGGATTAATGTATCATAAATGACTCAAGGCGATTAATAGGACCCCAGGTCCGATATACCTATTTGATAGCCCACAGGGCTATTGTTAGAAGCAAACTACCTATGAACTAACACCCTTATTCATTAGCAGCGCACATATCAACTCCGATGTACTAGTGTCACACCCCAAGACTTCCACTGGGTCAGACCTCCAAGTACAAAAAAAATCCCTTGATGGTCATTAACCGGCCCCTTCAAACCAGGATCGAGCACTCACAGTTCCCACACCTCCATACATAATACCCACACTCATGCTCAATATTAGTCACAAAGGCGGCACTGTTGCCTATCATAAAACCTATATTCCACCATGATAGGGGCCATGTGTATAATCCTACCTCTCAAAACCTAAAACCATGTTGAATGTGACCGATATACCAAAACAAAGAGTATCTAGTACATGCCTCCAATGCAAGCCACAAAAAACATAAAATATAGACCCAGGGGCCAGCACATCACACCACTCCACAAACCATAAGTGGAGGAACCGCTAGCAGGCTTCCCAACCACTGGGCCCTCTGCTCCGAGTCATATACCCTGACACCACACATCGTGTACCACAATATCGCCCACCATCTAGGTAGAAACTAGTGCATGGTAAATAGTCATCAAGGCTCAACACATCATACAATGTCATGCCAATCGATTGTGTGTTACCAAAACAGAAGTGGATACATATGTAGAGACCTACAGACACACCACAAACTCTACCAAACTAATATCAGCAGGGTCCAAGCCCCTCAATAGCGAAAGAATGGAAACCACATCTACCCGGCACGGATCATAGATCCTGGAGGGGGGTTTGAAACAAATCAAGTCAAATTTTTTTTGCAGTTTTCATGCTTCATTGAAGCCTATGGGAGAATAAGTTAACGCAGTTGCGATATTCGAAATTTAACTCTTTGCATGCGTCAGTTATTTTCTCGCATGCAAACTTTTTACTTTCAACTTGTAATACGAGTGCAACATGACGTACACTAAAAGACTATTACACATAAACAGTTATGTATTTCACAAACTGCAGAAGTTCTTAAAGAAGTGTCCTACAGCATCACCTTGTATATGAGAGAACACACAATTTAATATGGTACACTATGTAGATATGTATAAAAGGTAAATGACTGACAGCTTTTGGGCACTCAGTATGACCTTTTCTAAGGAAAATGTTTACCTTACACATTTATCAGCATTACTGAATTATTAATATTTATATGTGAGGGATATTCTCAAATCTCCTCCTTCTATCTATCTAGGACATCATGTCACACTTTCTCTAGGTTGCACTGATCAAGATACGAGTCTAAGGTCATACAGTTTATTGAAAATCATGGCATTCCTCAAAAATTATAATGAATTTGGATAAAGCTTATATTACTTAAAAAATGCTACAAGACTAACATAATATGAAAGGCTACGGTCACTCTCATTTATACTCTGCTTAAAACTAAGACAAAGTATCACATTATAGTATATAAGTTTGCGGTGCTCTCTCTCTTGAATAGCTGGTGTATTTTTATTAAAGTTTTAGAAAAAACGAGTACTTATGTATAAATAATCAAAAGTAACCATAGTGCTCATCCCTAAATTCCTCTATCGCTATGGCAAAATAAAATAGAAAAGGATATCACATCCAATTTCAAATTTGGATGCTGCCTGTATCGAACTAATACATAGCCATTTAAAAACAATTACATTGTAAAACAAACTAATATTGCAATCTTGTTGATATTCTAGATTGGTTTTGTGGGATGCTTTGATAAGCCATTTTTAGATAAAGAAATCTCATAATACGTAAGCTTCAATATTTTCATCACTTTTCTTCTGGCCTCCAAGCTATTTAAAGAGCCAGATTAAGCATTTGGCAGCATTGTCATCCCTTTTCCTATCACTATGGATAACCCTTCAATAGAAGCTTCTGGTGGGTGTAAATGCTCAATATTTGTCAACACAATCAATTTTTTAAATTCTCATTGGTCAAGTAAAGTGCTTTTAACATTACCAATATCATTCCTGGTCAGGACTTGGAGACTAGGTAGTAGTAGATAGAACACACACTCGGAGTCGCCACACTGGAAACAGTCCAAAACAGGACCCAGAATAACGGGACATGTTGACATAAGGTCAGGAGGCTGCATTCCTTTGCCCATTACACAGATAACCCCTTCACCCCTATTCCCCACTTCAACTTATCTAAACCTTATCTAAAACAAACACACAGACACAGGACTTATGGTGAAATGTGGAAAGGTCACGATTTATTATTTATTGAATTTTGCCACCTTTAAGCTCTGTATTGCAAAATTCAGCCATAAATTAACTTTAAACACCAAACAATGCCACTGCATTAAAAACCAGAATTTTGGGAACCACGCCTAGGGGGGGGGGGTTGAACACCACCAACCCCCCCTGACAGGGCAGTTGGAGAAGGGAGAACCCACGGCATAGCCCTCCCCCTAGATAGACCACTGGATCACCCCTCAGGGCTGAGTATGCCGCGGGATCCTCCCACCCCCCATTCTGCCCCGCCCACGTGCCGGACCCAAACTTCACCGCTTGTTGTGATTGTATCACCTAATTACAAAAACAGCTGCCGATTTTTATCCTCCAGCCAGCGTAGACCACCAGGTCACCTGCTGCTCTTCGGTTGTGCTGTATTCTTCCCCTTATTGAGGAGCACGGGCGGCCTTACTGCGACTCAACCAATTAGTCAACGTCCTACCCTTAGCCGTGCCGCTACTGTTCTCTTCACGTGACCACTCCGATTATTGCATTGTGTTCTGCTGCTTCTAGGATGGGAGGGTGGGAAACAAAGAAAAAAGGTTAGTGACTACTCCTTGCAGTCCCCTTCCTTATATCCCCTCTTTCTCTGCCCCTTCCCTATCCATTCTCTTGACCAATGCCTGTTCTTTTGGCTCCAGCAGTCTTTTCCTCTTATCTTTGCTACAACCCCCACACCTGGCACACCTAAATCACCTATTGTTCTCCCCCAGCAGCCCCTCCCTTATGACGTTCCTCTCACATACGTTGCATACACTAGTTTAAGGTCAGGAGGCTGCATTCCTTTGCCCATTACACAGATAACCCCTTCACCCTATTCCCCACTTCAACTTATCTAAACCTTATCTAAAATAAACACACAGACACAGGACTTATGGCGAAATGTGGAAAGGTCACGATTTATTATTTATTGAATTTTGCCACCTTTAAGCTTTGTATTGCAAAATTCAGCCATAAATAAACTTTAAACACCAAACAATGCCACTGCATTAAAAACCAGAATTTTGGGAACCACGCCTGGGGGGGGGCTGGACCGAAACCACCCCCCCCCTGGCAGGGCAGTTGGAGAAGGGAGAACCCACGGCATAGCCCTCCCCCTAGATAGACCACCAGATCACCCCTCAGGGCTGAGTATGCCGCGGGATCCTCCCACCCCCCATTCTGCCCTGCCCATGTGCCGGACCCAAACTTCACTGCCACCAAAAGAGCCCCTCTCTTTCGGCCAACACCTTTCCTCCTCTGTGACCTTTCCTTACCTTTACCAACTCCTGGCACATCCCTTTGATGTCCGCCAGCATCTGGTCATTCTCTTCATCTGTCAAGTGCACACCATCTCGTCTGAATAGCTCCTCTTTTTTTTGCCGCTATCAGTGGGTGCTCCATCACTCTGCCCCCTATCTCCCTCATTACCTTTGCTGCTACCTGATTCACCTTTCTCCTTGATCTATATCCCGCCTTACTCGTATACGAGTTCCTCCAGTACAATCTTGACACTATGTTGGACCATATCACCAGCACTGATGGCCATGCTACCTTTAACCATCTCATTCCTTCTGCCACTTTCTCTTCCAGCTCTCTGAGCGGGTATGCTCCTATATTGTTTTCCCCGAGGTGTATAATCAGGGCATCAGGACATCCCCATCTTAACCTTGCCTGCTCTTTTGCCTATCCATATGATGCTAGCTTCCTTATGCAAAAAACCTATGTGTACCCCTTGCCCTGACGCTGCTGCCCTAGCCTGCGCCCAATAAACGTAGGAATGCCCCACTATCCAGACTCTTAATGTTTTGCCTGTAATAAAACAAATTTCACATGTTAGTAACTATTCATCTGTGCCTTTCCAAACCTCGCCACACACCAAACCAACACAGCAATAATAATACCATCTTATCTATATCCCTCCTGCCTTACTTTCTCGCATCCTAATGTATGACTTATAGGCTGCCGATTTCCATCTCCCCAGTTTTTTGATCTGTTCCTCTGAACAGCCTCTGCTTGCTGCAGCGGTTCCCGCACCTATTCTAAAGGAGTGTGGCGCAAAGTATGCACTCCCCCACCTAGCTTCCTCACCACCCTCTGCAGTACGCTCTTGAATTGAAAGTTTGTTACCTCCGACCCATCCGCATGCCACAGGAATATTCGCCCTTTGCCCCTTTGAGTTGCTAGATAACTTTTCACACAGGCCACAGGGCACAGTGTCCCTCCTGTCCCTACCATATTCAACCACGCCCCTTTTCCTTCTGTATCTGTCTTGGATCGTCTTACAAATACCAGCACTGCTTCCTCCCGGCATCTCACGTCCCCTGTTTCTACTCCCCCTTTTCCTACCTTCCTGTTTTTTGGCAGCAGCTCCCCTATCCTCATTGCTCTGTGGAAAGCCACTATGAATGCTGTCCCGAAAATTATCGCCTCGTCTGTGCTTGCACAAACCCGTGACAATACCCCTACCATTGTTTCCAATCTATCTTCTGTTACTGGTTCCCTCTTATCTGTTACCTTCTCCTCATCTCTCCCCCATGCCCCCACAATCTTTTTCACTATGAACTTCTTAGTCCAATCTATTCCACCATATAGCTGTGTGCAATATGCTATCCCCGCTAGCACTGATCCTAACCGCT
Organism: Bombina bombina; assembly: GCF_027579735.1. NCBI lineage: Eukaryota > Metazoa > Chordata > Amphibia > Anura > Bombinatoridae > Bombina > Bombina bombina. The sequence goes on from NC_069499.1 coordinate 1,234,083,964, forward strand.
CTTTTTTAACCCCTTCTCTCCTTAGCTCCATCAACCTTTCTAGGAATCTTCCTTCCTCCCCTTCTCGTGTCCCCTTCCTATGCTTGCACCATAGTCCCCAATATTTTCTGTAAACCGCCTATTTATTTGGTGCCAGGGCCTTCGACGAGTTCCTTGATTCCGTCTATCCATTGCCAATCTGCCAAAGAAGTACAGGGCAACATTCACCTTCTTGTCTGGCACTACATTTCTGAAACCCGGAATATGTTTGGCCCTGATACAGATGTTATGCTTTAAACATTTTAGCACCAAATACCTTAGGTACCTAATTACTGGTAGCGATGATGCCGATAGAAGGTTGATGACCTCTACCACTCCCCTGTTCTCCGACTAACAGATTAAATTTCTATTTGCTAACTCCTCGACCCATAACTCTATTGCTACCACTAAGGGGAATAGCTCCAGCAGTTCCAAGTTCTTAACCCAATCCATTTCCTTCCATCTTTCTGGTCACCCTCCTGCACACCACTTTCCCCTTTTCCATAAAAAACTCAAGTTCCTCCGATAGAATTTCCTTCTCCCAAATCCTCACCCCATTAAACTGGATCAAGAATGAATGCCACAGATCTTCCTTCAATTATTTGGTTATTCTGATTTTATGTTCTGGCTTCTTTATTCCACAGGTACTCAACTCCAATCTTCTCTTAAATACTCTGCCCACTGGTATAACCTTACACGCAAAGTTCAAAATTCCTAGGATTTTCTCCATTTCCCTGAGCGATATTTTTCTACTCCCTACAATTTCCCTTATCAGATCCCTGGCCTTTTCCCCTTTCTCCTCTGGTAACTCGCATTGGCCCTTCACGGAATCTATGACTATACCTAGCAAGACTAGCTTGGTACAAGGCCCCTCTGTCTTCTCCATAGCTACCGGTACTCCCAAAATTTTCCAACATTCCCAACTAATTTACCTTTAACCTTTCGCAAATGTTAGCTCCCGCTAAGCCCATCAACAAAAAAAAAATCATCTAAATAGTGAACAACATTGTCCATACCAGACTTCTTAATGCTTAACTAATGCAAAAAAGAACTAAACGAAATTGAACACCCTATGGGTAAACTTTTATCAACATAATAGTTGCCATTAAAACTTGCAACTCCTTAATTTAAAACTCTCTGGGTTAAGGGGCAACAAACAAAATGCTGAATCTATGTCAATTTTTTATAACAAATCTCCCTTACCCAAAGCCTGCACCAAATGCACTGCCCTGTCAAAAGACTGGTATTCAACAAATGAATCATTTTTAGCTATTGCATCATTTACTGACCCTCCCCTGGGGTAAGATAGGTGTTGGATCATCCTGTACTTGCCCTACTCCTTCTTTGGGACTACGCCTACGGGATACACTACTAAATCCTCAATCGTTTTTTCTTTAAATGTGCCTGCCATCCTCCCTAATTTTACCTCCTTGTCCAATTTCTCTTGCAGCAAACTGGTACCACAAAACCCTCAGACAAACTATGCTCTAGAAATTTTTTATCCTCTATGTTATCATATGCCTGTAGTTCCTGTAACAACCTAATTATCTTCAGTGGTGTTTTGGCCAACCCCCAATCCAACTCCACTGCTGGTATTACCCTGCCCTTGAAAGGAATACCTGGGACTATTCACATTGCCCCTTTTACAATCCACACCAGAGTGACTTCCGTTACAATATCTACACGCATGCCTATATTTACAGGAATTCCCTCTTTCACACCTCTTATCGTAAAGACAAAATTATTTTTCTGCCATTGCATGGTGTTTGTCATCTTATATCCCCTATGCAAACCCTCCTCCTAGGACATCATGCATATTAATTAATCAATCCAGGAGAAGCATGACCATCTGAAACTGTAAACCTGGCTTATCTAGTTTACATAGCTTCTAAACAATGCCTTAGCTTAAAACAACAAACCACCCCTTACTTCCCTTTGCTAACAAAGTAACTTCCTTAAGCTGTTCCCTTAGTATTCTGTCAGTACACTGTACTAAGGAATTTAAACTTTAGTTTTCTATTCCCTGTAATCCCATTAATTTATAACCTTCCCTTCTCCCGACTGATTTTCTTTAATTAATAATAATAAAGACCGACACAAAAGTTTGGCGTTCTCTCCCCTCCATTAGATATTTTGTTCATTAGAATATCTTGGAGGTGTATTCAATAAATATTAGTACAATTTAGGAGTGCCCTCCTAATGGGATTATTTATGGATTATAAATATCAATAATTTATTACAATAATACATTTTTTGTCAGCAATACCTCCAATTCATATAGTAGAATCTTAGCAGTGCACCCCAGAAAATTGTTTTATAATCTTAGTAGCGCACTCCAAAATAATACTATTGAGATATCTAGCAATTAATGACAATACGATTATTATCAAATATTAATATTTAAACCCAAATAAAATATTTCCTAATTTCTGAACAGGTTATTTTTTTTATTTTATAAACACAGTGATTATATTTATGCAGTAAATAGAATATTGATTATGACCAGATACATATTAATTGATTTTTACAATATTAAAATTATAATATAGAGTAAGGTATAGAAATATTAAGATTAATTAATATTCAATTAAATTGTCTGTATCCTGGATATGGTCACCATATTATTAGGAATTAAAGGGACACCGAACACAAACCCCCTCCCCCGTGACTTAGACAGAGCATGCAACCCCAAGCAACCCCCTAATCTACTCCCCCCATCAAATACTCCACGCCCTCCTGCTATCCCTATCCAAAAAAGAAGGCATCTAAGCTCTTTTCATAGTTCAGAACTTTGGACAGCACTTTTTTATTGGTGGAAGAATTTATCACCAATCAGCAAGGACAACCCAGGTTGTTCACCAAAAATGGGCCGGCATCTAAACTTACATTCTTGCATTTCACATAAAGATACCAAGAGAACAAAGAGAACCCAACTATAGGAGCGAACCAGAGAAGCCGGCCAAAATCTCATGCCCCATCCGAATCCTAAAAGATAAATATATCAACCAATACAGCCTAATAAGTCTGATCTAGCCACAATACAATTTCAAAAACATTACCAGTAACTAAAAATTAACTTATGACTATAAAATACAAAAAAAACTTTTTCCACAGTGATAAATTCACTAATGCTAGTATAATTATTATATAGGATACACTAATATATTTAACATTAATTTATAGACATAACAATACACATTTAAATCCCAGCTTCGGCTATGCTATTGCTATAAAGAAAGCTTAAGCAGTAGTACCAATTTATACGTTACCAGCAGCAATTTAGCAATGATTGAGCTTACAACATCCAAAATTCTTTCCCAAACAAAGAAAAAAGGTTAGTGACTACTCCTTGCAGTCCCCTTCCTTATATCCCCTCTTTCTCTGTCCCTTCCCTATCCATTCTCTTGACCGATGCCTGTTTTTTTGGCTCCAGCAGTCTATTCCTCTTATCTTTGCTACAACCCCCACACCTGGCACACCTAAATCTCCTATTGTTCTCCCCCAGCAGCCCCTCCCTTATGACGTTCCCCTCACATACGTTCCATACACTAGTTTAATCAGCAAGCTGAGTCGGCAACAGTACTGAACAATTCAGGTTCTGAGGGTACAGCAAAAGAGATGTTAGCAACAAATCTGGCACAAACACATTTAAAGGTCTAGGAAAAGAGTAGTAGCTTAGTATCTGCAGTATCACTAGGTAAATGTGAAGTCAGAGAACATCTGAAATGCAATAGCAGGGAAAACATGTCATAAACGCATCAAGGCCACAAGAAGTGAAACAGCACAGCAAACTGCAGAGGTGACTCTGCAAAACATAATGGTGGCACTGAAAAATGACGGAGCACCACAATATTACAGAGCATTGTTAAACCCTACAGTATGACTGTTTCATTAGGAAACTGTTATGTTTGCATTGGGGCACTATTAACATGTCCAATTTAATGACTCCATCTAGGTGAACCTAAAGACCACCATAAGGTTTGTTTGAGGGCAGTCTCAAAAAGTAAACACTACTAATACCTATGTTATACCTATAATAACTGGATAATTATTGATATTATTATTGTTGGTAGTAGTGTCATAACTATTATTATCCTTATGCTGTTCCCCTAGGCTCCTCATTGCCTCAGTAACCCTGACTACATCTCCCTCCCACCAAGTTAACCCCCCCCCCCCCAACTGCACGTAATTCCCTACCCCCTGGATCTAAACCTAGCTGAGCTAACCAAACTAATTATCTATTACGGAAGTGCCCTATCATAAATAAAACCTTTCCTCCTATTTCAAAATATAAGTTATCCTAGTACAATCCCTCAAGCTGTTTGAACCCATAGAGCACTGAACCCCCATCACAGTTTAGTCTAATCCTCTATGTGCTATAAACCTATAACGATTTCGGGAAAGTGTATAACCAATATTTTTGTAATGCTGAAAAATAAACTTTGGCCTCATAACTGCTAATAACCTAAACCTTGCAACAACTATTAACCTGTCCCTCCTTACTATTAACCAATGAGGTTTACTTTAAAAAATCAAAACAAAGGAATCAAAACTGACACTGACAGAACCACTATTAATATAGGTCAAAATAATTTTGGGAACTTTTAGATTGGAGAGGGGCAGAGAGATGTTTGGTTGTTAAGTTGTTACTGCATTTTGGGTGTCATGTAGCTTTCATTGAGGGAGAAGGGTTGTGGTAGGGTTTCTAGGTGGCAATTTTTTATTTTTTTTGAGGAATAGTAAGAGGTTACTTCGTAGTGAGGTTCTATGAGGCACTTGGTAAATTACAGGGAAGTTGGGGTAAAACAGTAAGGGGAACAATAGTTAACTGAAGTTAAGTAGCTAGCATTAGCAATAAGAGGCTACAGTAGTGTAATATCCTCATAAAAGGATTTTACATATATTTTATTTTCAATGGAAAAAAATTTCATAAGAAAAATACAAAATAAAACAACACTGTGCATCACTTTCTGACAATTAATATACATGGTGGTATGTACAACCACCAATCATTATAAATAGTAATAGGTTTAAATACCTAAAATAGAAAAAAATATATATTAATATTGCATTAAGTTCACTCCCTCTATACAAATAAGGAATCTCTAGTTGTCAAGTAAGATTATCCCTTCTTGGAATTAATGTATTTTGTCCCATATAAATTTTAAAGAATCATACAGAGGGAGTTGTGCTCTGACCATATAGGAATTCCTTTGTAAAGAGATAGCATTGTTGATTTGTGCAATCCACTCTGAGATAGATGGGGTAGCGGTTTGTTTCCATTTTCTAGGAATTAATTGGGTAGCCCTATTTGAAAGGATATTGAATAGCTGTATCCTCAGTTTACAGGTTATTTTAACTTTATTATGAAATAGGAATATTAATGGATCAAATGTTATTTTGCAGGAGAGAACTTTTTCCATTTAGGCATCGATGTGTTTCAAAAACGTTACACTAAGTGGACACTTCTGCCAGATATGTGCTACACCCTCTCCAACATTTATTTGATGTTCCTGGGAAATTTTGCTCAATCTGAGTAGCGAGAGATACCATCTAATGAGGAGTTTGGTGTCAGTTTCCAAGATGTTGGCGGAGGTGGAGGATTTTAATTACTTTTGAAATATTGGGGCATAGTTCAGCTGTCCTAAAGAAGGGTCTAAATCTCTCTCCCATTTGTTGACATAAGAAGGGTGTGAATTATATAAGCTCTCTGCCAGGAGTTTGTATATCAAAGACACAAGGCCCTTAGTTTGGACCCTAGAGTAACAGAGTGATTCAAATGGTGTCTTATCTGGCTGGTGGTCTACCAAGTGAGATAGCTGACAGTATTTCAACCAATTGTTGATACGAACTCCAGTAAATTCTTTAACCTCTGCTTGTAAGCCCAGCTTCCCATATATCAATAAAGCAACAAATGGTAAAGCATTATGAATAGAAGCAGATAGAGACGTAAAAGAGGTAGGGATTAGGGAGAAGTCTAAGTTGCCTTTCAGCGGTGTTAACAGGGATTGAGAAGTGGACATAGCATTATGGGTTTAAGTACAGTATGCCATATTTTAAACATTTCCCCTATAGGGCTAGATTGTGGATCTAGCGCAATTGTTTTGCACTCCATATTACAAGTGGAGCAGTGTATAAATTACCTTGAGTTTGTTTGTGCAAATTCATAATGATTTGCATTCCCTATACTTTCAACGGGCCCCTTTGAGCGCAGAAGTTCACTTGTATTATAGGTTGAATGTAAAGGCAGTCTCTCGAATGCAACTTTTTACGAGACCTGAAAGTTTAGGTAAAGAGTTTAGGCTGAGAAAAAAGTTGCACTAAAAAAAAAAAGTTTTCCATCGACACTATACACCCCCTACACGATTAACCCCCAAACCACCACACACCCCATAGCAAATTACCCTGCTACACTTAACCCCTAAACTGCCATACCCCCATTGAAAATTACCTGGCTTCACTATTAACTCCTAAACTTCTACACAACCCATAGCAAAACTACCCGCTACACTATTAACCCCGAAAAATCTCTACCCCTACCTCAAAAACTCCCTACATAATTAGCCCCTAGACTGCCACATCCCCAACTGCAATGTTCCCCTACTCTATTAACCCCTAAACAGCCATTACCCCATCGCAAACTACCCCCTAATATTGTAGCCCCCCATTGCAAAATACCCCCTAACCTATTAACCCCTAAATCACCACAACCCCCTGCAAACTAAACCTTAACCTCCTAACAGCTAACCCTCCCAAGACCTCTTACTGAAGACCCCCTTAGGATTACCAAAGTAAAAAAAAAAATCATTACCAAAAAATAAAATACCCCAACCGGTACAAGCCCTGTCCTAAAACTAAAGTGCACTTAAAAAAAAGCCCCCCCCAAATATACCTTATACTAAAGCTGAAACCTACTCTAAAATAGCCCTGTTTGAGGGAGAATTGTAGAGAGGTAAAACTTGAAACTGATAGTTGAATTCCCAAATAATTTTATTTAAATATGTTTTATCTGAAATGGTCATCTACAAGATCAACAGGTTTAATAGCTATGGGGAGCAGGTCCGATTTAGATCGGGTTGATTGCTGTCCATCGCTCAGAGGCTGCGGACCAGTTAAGGAAGAACGGTCTTAAGACCGCTGCTTCTTAAAGGGACATAATACTCATATGCTAAATCACTTGAAACTGATGCAGTATAACTGTAAAAAGCTGACAGGAAAATATCACCTTTGCATCTCTATGTAAAAAAGGAAGATATTTTACCTCACAATCTCCTCAGCTCAGCAGAATAAGTTCTGTGTAAAAAGTTATACTCAGCTGCAGCCCAGCTGCAGGTAAAAAATAAAAAAAATAAAGAAATGAACAGCAGCCAATCAGCATCAGCAGTGCTGAGGTTCTGAACTCTTTTACTGTGATCTCATGAGATTTCACTTAACTAACATGAGATTTTATAGCAAACTTCCTTTAAACTGAATAGGGATATAAGATGAGAGTGCACGTAAGCTCGCCCCTTCCGCTGTCCCGGGACAGACATACTAATATGCTGCTTAGAAGTCCTTTGCAATGGGATGTGGCTACTGAGAAACTTTTGAGGTAAAATATCTTTCTTTTTTACATAGAGATGTTCAGGTGATATTTTCTAGTCAGCTTTTTACAGCTATGCTGCACCACTTTCAAGTGTTTAAACATTTGGGTATTATGGCCCTTTAACTGCTGTTTCCGGCGAGCCTGAAGGCTTGTATAGAAACAAGGGGATCAGGGGCCATTAGGCCCTTGATAATTCGGTCCCAAAGAGATAAGGGCTCTACTAGGAATGAACAATAGCTCAATAACTTGTTCTTTGGCGAGTCACCACCTAGGTAAAAACACATTAAAACACATTATTAAATATTAAAATTGTTTATAAATGATTTTTCAAATTTTAAAGGTATAGTTAACACCAAAAATGTTATTGTTTAAAAAAATAGATAATCCCTTTATTTACCATTCCCCAGTTTTGCATAACAACACTGTTATTTTAATATACTTTTACCTCTGTAATTACCTTGTATCTAAGCTTCTGCAGACTGCCTCCTTATCTCAGATCTTTTGACAGACTTGCATTTCAGGCATTTAGTGCTAACTCTTAAAAAACTTCACGTGCATGAGCACAATTGTATTTATATGAAACACATGAACTAACGCCCTCTAGCTGTGAAAAATGGTCAAATGCATTCAGATAAGAGACGGCCTTCAAAGGCTTAGAAATTAGCATATGAGCCTACCTAGGTTTAGCTTTTAACTAAGAATACCAAGAGAACAAAGCAAATTTGGTTATCAAAGTAAATTAGAAAGTTGTTTAAAATTACATTCCCCTATCTAAATCATGAAAGTTTAATTTTGACTTTACTATCCCCTTAAAGTATTTGACTGGAAAAGGTTCCAAAGTGTATACATGAATATATATCTGTATATATGTATTTGTATGTATATATATATATATATATACACACATAGATATACATCCACATATATATATATATTATATATATATATATATATATATACTGTACATAAATAAAGACACATACACATATAAATATACTGTATATATATATATATATATATATATATATATATATATATATATATATATATATATATATATATATATATATATATAGCCATACACATCGTTAGACACAAACACACACATATACAGTATATATAATATATATATATATATATATATATATATTATAGCCCTTTCCTGTCAAATATCTTGTCATATACCATATATGTGTTAACCCTTATAAAATATGTTTTAATATTTATATGATTAATATAATTCATTTTTAACAGATAGTGTATATATGAGTATACCACTTTATTTTAATGTATTTGTGTTGTGCTTGGTGCAATTTTTTTTCCCCGCCCCTTACTCTTTATGCTAGGGGGCCGATTTATCATTGTCTGTCCAACATGATACAATGTAGCGTATCATGTCCGACAGACATCGCTGAATGCCGACAGCATACGCTGTAGGTATTTAACATTGCATAAGCAGTTCTGGTGAACTGCTTGTGCAATACCGCCCCCTGCAGATTGGCCGCTAGCAGGGGGTGTCAATCAACCCGATCGTTTAGGATCGGGCAGATTGCAGACCTCAGCCTCAGAGGCAGCGGACCAGTTATGGAGCAGCGGTCTTAAAACCTCTGCTTCATAACTGCTGTTTCCGGCAAGCCTGAAGGCTTGTGTGGGAACATCGGCCATTCGGCCCTTGACAAATTGGCCCCTAGGTCTTCACTCGCGCTAATCCAGCGAGTGTAAATTTTGTTTGCGCTCAAGCTCACTTGTTTACAATTTGTAATACGCATACAAAATTGCAACCTTTGCTAACTTAAGAACGCCACTTATAATCTTGCTGTGTATAGGTTTGGTTTGGTCTATTCAGGCTATACTTTATTGTTTTTAATTATTACTAGAACAAAAGTGTTTCAGGGTCATGTACACCATTATGATCCAAATTTACTGTTTATTTATGTATAACCTTTTTGGGTAGAACCAGGTTTTATTTTCCTGTGTTCCTATGTTTTATGCCTTATAGTGCCAAATTATTCAGTTAAAAAATAATAAAAAGCATCTAATTAAAGTGTCTCAAGGGGCATCATTGGTAATAGTTCATCCTGCTTGTGGATCCTTACTAAGCGCCAGATTACAAGTGGAGCGCTAAATATCGTTTTCAAGATAGCAACATTTGCATTCCACTGTGTGATTCCATCTTGGTAATGTGCACTGGTATTACCAGTTAACAGCTCCACTTGTAATCTAGCCCTTAATGCACTAAAGATGCTGAAAACACAATGACAAAATTTAAAAATCCTTTACAAAACTTACACAAATAAAAAACAAACATTTTTGTACATATTTTAAGTTGTTTTTATATCTTTTATTGATCGTTTGCTGAGTATGAATAGAGACGTTACCACAAGTAGTTGAGTCAGCCTCTGTGAAATTGACATTGCATGTAGTTTTAAAAAAAATATGTGTCATTACACGGTAAGAAATTGCACTCAGCACATTTTGTGCATGCAACACTGAATAGTGCACAATTATTAAACAAAAAGGAAAATGAAAAATGCTACCTCTTAGTTTGCAATTGCTGATATCTTTAATAGAAAGCATTTGCCGATTCTTTCTTTTAGAATTGTGGAGAACAAAATATATAGAACCATTGGAGTTTCATGGGGTATTATATATAAAGGGACATGAAAGTCAAAATTAAATTTTCATGATTCATATAAGAGCATTTATATATTAAGATACTTTTCAATTTACTTCTGTTATCAATTTAATTTCATTCTCTTGGTATCCTTTGTTGAAAAGGATACCTAGATAGACTTATAAGCAGCAAGGAAGTGGGCTGATAGAAAAACCTTATATTCAAGGAATGAATAAATGAAAAACGCTGGCACTGCTCCAGATAAAAAGCAAGAATTGTCACATACAAAGCAAAAACTGTAAGGTGACGCCTTACATGTTTCGGCTGATCATAGACGTGACCTGTATTAAAACTACACACTATTTTACAGAACACATTGGTCCACTAATAATCATTGGTCCTAATGATGTGACATATTGAAATATTGTCTAAAGGTGGACTATTTGCAATCTAACTATTTTTACTAAATCTTTGCATAAACTCTGCATATATTAAATTAGAATAATTAATATCTCAACTATAAAATCAATATCAAATAGCTAAAATGAAAAACACAAAACAAATGAATCAACACCTTTGAATAACCTCCATTACATGAATATATAATAATATGTAATAGTCGATCAATATAGTAAAATAGGGAGAGATAGGAGGTTAGTTTATTTTAAAAAGGTAGTGATAAAATATATAATTCTTTCTTTATTCAATTTATTCCCAAAAATTGATCATATCAAATGCTAAATTAAATCCTTTAGGAATGCGTGTATTAAAGAGATACTAAACTTAAATTATTTCTTTAATGGTTCAGATAGAGCAGGCAATTTTAAGCAACTTTCTATTTTACTCCTATTATCAATTTTTCTTCATTCTTGCTATCTTTATTTGAAAATCAGGAATGTAAAGCTTAGGAGCCAGCCCATTTTTGTTTCACTACCTGTTTAGCGCTTGCTGGTTGGTGGCTAAATGTAGTGGCTAAACTGATAGAGCAATTGCTCTCAATTCTAGGATATTTATAGGAAGGGCAGACTCCTCCTGAGTCCAAAAAGTCCCTGAGCTCTTAGGGACCCCCAAACTGCTCCCCAGCCTAACAGGCATCTGTGGTCAATCTCTCAAGAAGGTCTCAGGAAACAAGTGCCCTGAGACAAAAGGTCCTCGGAGATCCACCAAGACAGAGACATCCTTGTCTGAGAGTATAAAACTATCCTCTGAAAGAGATTCGAGTGGACTCTGCTCCATTGATTAAGCATACAAAAGTGTAGAGGTCTCAGATGGAAGTGGGCAAACGGAATAATGTCCATGGATGCCACCATGAGACCAATTACTTCCATGCATACAGTTACTGATGGACGAACAGAGGACTGAAGAGAACGACAGGCCTCCAGAAGCTTGACTTTTCTGACCTCCGTCAAAAAAATCTTCATAGATGCTGAGTCTAAGATTATCCCCAGAAAACATACTCTGGTACTTGGCACCAAGGAACTTTTACCTAGATTCACCTTCCACCCATGAGAGTGGAGAATAGCTAACAGAGAATCTGTATGAGCCCTTGCTAACTGAAAATATGGCACCTGGACCAAGATATCATTCAGGTAAGGAGCCACCACAATCCCTAGAGATCTGGCCAAAACCAAAAGAGCCCCTAGAACCTTCATAAAGATTTGAGGAGCAGCAGTGAGGCCGAAAGGTAGGGCTGCAATTGGAAATATCAATCCAAAAAAGCGAACCTCAGGAACTTGAAATGTTCCCTGTGGATAGGCACATGAAGATACGCATCCTTTAGGTCTATAGAGGACATAAACTGACCCTCCTGAACCAGAGAATAGAACGCATAGTCTCCATTTTGAAGGATGGGACCTTGAGAAACTTGTTGAGAGACTTTAAGTCTATAATGGGTCGAAAAGTTCTCTCCTCTTTGTGAACTACAAAAAGATTGAACAAAATCCCTGACCCAGTTCTGCTAGAGGAACTGGGATAATCACTCCCAGAGAGGACAAATCCCTAATGCAGTTTAAGCCACTGCCCAAAGATCTGGAACATCACAAATCCAAGCATATGCTATCGGCATTTATCATTGCACAAGCAGTTCTTGTGAATTTTCAGAGTTATCCAAAGTAGCTAAAATCTTCTTCAAAAGTAAACGGAGATGCTCCAGTTTAAATTTAAAATTAACCTCCTCAGAATCTATTGTACTAGGAACTGCAGATTTTAAATAAAAAATCTCGTCCTCAGAAGCTGCAGAGGAATGATCCTCGCTAGATAACTGAGAAAGACTAACCAAATCAGTCTTGGCAAAATCAGAACCCATAGAAATGTCCATAGATTTCGTCTACCTTTTAGCAGAACTAGGTAAAGCACCTAGGGCTGCAGAAACTGCAGAAATCAACTGTGCAGCAAATCTTTAGGCAAACAAACACTCTCAGAGACTGACTGAGAGGAACCGCAGAGCACTGCGTGTGAATCTGTCAAAGACTGGGACATGTTAGCAGAAACCTGAGACAACTCCTGAACAGCATTATCTTGAGATAAAGAAGGCTCAGATAAGGAATCCTTATCCTTAGATAATAAAAACTTTATTAAGGCAAAGGGGAATTAAATTGCACAGGAGGTGTAACCTGGGTATCAGCGCAATACAAACACTTATCAAATGACAGAGAAAGCTTGGGATTAGCTTCCATAGTAAATAGAAAAGCCCTTTATTTCGCTTATACTCTAATTTCAATATAAAAAAATAGAATACAATTTTAAGCATAGATAAATAATTATTGAAACCTGCACCTCTACACCCCAGCCACACTGGAGAGACTCACCCAATCTGTAACCAGGAATCCAATTCACACCAGCAGATAAAATAATCCTGTTCAAACTGCAAATCCTAGAAAGCTGCAACCATCAGAGAAAAGCGACAAGCAGGAAAAACAATCCTATGGCAGAAAAAACACTCTGATTCCTTGAAAATCCTGGCCTCCAAACAGCCAGTACAAACAAACAGTTCAGCACTCAGGAAGTAACTGAGTAGTCACATGATCGCAAATTCAAAAGTAAGATGTGCTCCAAAAACTTTCTTAAAGAGATATTACCCAAACAAAATAAAAGGTAACATTTGTGCAAAACAATCCCCATAGCCAAAAACAAAAAAGCCTTCACATGACAGAACAGTACCCTGAACTGCTGCCCAATAAATCCCCAATCTTTAAAAATGAATATTCAGTCCCATAAGGATCCACCTTGTTGTCTAAGTATCCTTTTTTCTTTTTTTTCTTTTTAAAACAAGGAACTCCTAAGTGCAGCATCCTTCTTACCTAGAAGGTAAAAGCACTTACCTGTGGATCTGCTGTAGGGCAGGTACAGCAAACAGGTGTGACAGAATCCTCAAAGACATAGACCTGTAGACAAATAAAAAACAGAGTAACCAACCCTGGTTTTCTATATAGGGGTAGCAAAAATGTTGGGAGGTAAGCAAAGACCACATCGCCGTCTTCCAACTGCTAAAAGCCACCATTACTCTTACTAAAGAGAATTACATGGACACAGCATAACCCCAACCCTTGCTTCCAGCAAAAAGTACCCATTAAAGGATTGACAACTTGATTTCTTTAGACACCTTCTTCTTACATCACCTACAATGTTACTCAGGCAAAGATTGACTGGGGATTGTGGGTAAAGGGACAGTCAACACCAGAATGTTTGTTGTTTTAAAAGATAGATAATCCCTTTATTACAAATTCCCCAGTTTTGCATTACCAACACAGTTATAATATACATGTTATACCTCTGTAATTACCTTGTATCTAAGCCTCAGCAGAGTGCCCCCGTATTTCAGTTCTTTTGACAGACTTGCATTTTAGCCAATCAGAGCTGTCTCCATGGTAAATTCCCGTGCAAGAGCTCAATGTTATCTATATGAAATATGTGAACTAATGCCCTCTAGTGGTGAAAAACTATCAAAATGCATTTAGATTAGAGGCGGCCTTCAAGGTCTAAGAAATTAGCTTTCAACTAAGAATACCAAGATAACAAAGCAAAATTGGTGATAAAATTGGAAAGTTGTTTAAAATTACATGCCCTATTTGAAACATAAAAGTTTTTTTTTTACTTGACTGTCCCTTTAAGGCTTTGCTGGGGTGTTCTTTGCCTCCACCTGGTGGCCACGAGTTGAATTCCCACTAGTAATTGAATGGAAATATCCATAAGGCTTCCCATTTGTATAGCAGCTTAGTAATATTTCCTCCACGCTTGCGGTATTTTATCTTTTCTATCACCATCCACGTAAATGTTGAATTGACTATGATGTCTTTATATAATAGAGATGCTCCCTGATCCTTTCTCTTACCTCGCGAGAAGTGCAACCTACATATTGCCTCAAAACAGAAAGAGGTAGTAATCCCAAACATCCAATGAATAAAAAAGGCTTTATTGTATTAACATTAAAATAGCGACATGGTTCGCACAAGGAAAGAACAAAAGTGTTTTACGCGTTTCGGCTAGGGCCGTACTCATAAACCTGAAAAGGCACTGGTGAGTGCCATTTTAAAAGGATTAGTTCATATTGGTCATTGGTCGGTGTTAAACACACCCCTATTAACCAATTAAATATCTGAATAAACACAGTTAAACACTAGAGTGTAATGGATAATACAATGAAATGTATATAAATATAAGAAGGTTTAGCTAAACAATATGTTATAAAAGTATGATACAAAAATGTGATACAAAAATATATACGATACAGAAGATAAACATAAATGATGGTTGATGTAAAAATAATGTGAACACTTGATTAAATTAATACTCATATGTAATGCAAAGATATATGCAATGTGGGCATTAAGTACAGAAGATTAACCTATACAATAATTATTTCAAACATAGTTTAAACACTTTATAATACTAATGCTCAAATGGACACAATATTTAATTGACATCATATGTTTCCAAGATACAATGAAAAATTATACAAAACAAAAGCTCTTAATAAATCAACTGATAATAGTAAAGTACACTAACTCACTTTTGCATATACATATTGCCTGTCACAACATCTGCACCAAATCAGATAAACTACATTTTTATTCTATAATTTACACATTCCTGTACATTATACTATTTTCCTGTCATCTTGGACTCAAAAGTATCACCTCTGTGGCTGAAACCACAGGGTATGCATGAACTGTATTCGCATCTGTACATACCCCTTTCCTCCAGCTAAGAACTGGTTGGTTTTTGAGTCCTCAATTCACTGAGTGATAGAATATTACCCAATGTGGTGCCTCATCTAAAATAAACTAATCTCCTCTCTCCCTATTTTACTATATTGATCGACAATTACATATTATTATATATTCATGTAATGGAGGTTATTCAAGGTGTTTATTCATTTGTATTATATTTTTTAATTCTAACTATTTAATATAGATTTTATAGTTGTCATAGTAAGCATTCCAATTTAATGTTTGCAGAGTTTACACCAAGATTTAGTAACAATTGTTAGATAGATTGTAAATAGTCCACCTTTAAACAATATTTCAATATGTCACATGATTATTAGTGGACCAATGACAATAAGGTGTGTCCTATAAAATAGTGTGTAGTTTTAATACAGGTCACGTCTATGATTAAGGCTATCACCTGAAACATGTAAGGCGTGACCTTACCATTTTTGTTTTATATGTGACAATAAAGTATTGCTTTTTATCTGGAGCAGTGCCGGCATTTTTCACTTTCTCATTATATATCCCTGCAAGCCAGACACGTTTAATTTTCCTGTTAGAACAGCTGTGCATCTGTTTGGAGGAATAGTGGTGGAGGATCAGTTCAGGATCTGAAGCCAGTGCACTCAAACCTGAAGTTAGAGTGAGCAGAGCATTCCGTGAATCCTGCTGGATATGGTTACCTACAGAGAATCTTAAAGGGACGTACAACGGACAAAGGACCCGGAAAGAGAGCCATGTTTTCCTCCAAGAGGTCGGAGAGTAACTGGTCACATAGGAATGAAAGCGAGAAGCTGAATTTGGGACTAGAGCCATATGACTAGGAACGTCTATGACATTCTAACTTGAATTATTATTTGAGCATTCCTCCGGTACACAATATACCACAGTGCTATTTGTGTTTTGGAGCTGAATCCATTTGCTGTTTTTTCACCAAGGAATAAATAGCCATGCCCTCAGGTCAGCCACTTCCTGCCCAGCACTGGCAAACTCTAAGTTCATTCCCTGCCCTGCTCATCTTCATCCCTGATGTAACTTTGCCCCCTGACTTCAATGACTGCCCCTATCTAAACTACCAGCGATCCCATCCCAGATAGTCTCAGTGAATTATTTGGGGGGCAATGCTTACAGAGTTAGAATAAAGTTGGAGTACACACTTGAATATCCACAGGAGGACAGTAGGGGTTGAACTATATCAAATCCTTTGAAAATATCTGATCCTATGAAAAGTTAGCAACAACAAAAAAAAACTTAACCCCTTTGCAACTTAGAAAGAAATATGATAACTACCTCTTCAATTGAGAATTCACTTTACCTTCTAATTAGTATACAAATATCTGGTTTGTTACTTGATTGACACAAGGCTTAGAGTAATAAATGTGGGAGTGTCATGCACCTGTGCCTCTATCTCAAAATAAATAAATGCATAAATCTCTTTCAAATTAAGAATAACTTGACTCTGTAGATTACGTGTGGGCTGGGTAAAAAGCTAATGGCTAGATTTAGAGTTTTGTCGGTAAAGACCCGCGTATCTAACGCTGGCTTTTTTCTGGCCGCACCTTTAAAATAACTCTGGTATTGAGAGTCCACAGAATGGCTGCGTTAGGCTCCAAAAAAGGAGCGTAGAGCATAATTAACGCAACTGCAACTATCGATACCAGAGTTGCTTACGGACGCGGCCAGCCTCAAAAACGTGCTCGTGCACGATTCCCCCATAGGAAACAATGGGGCTGTTTGAGCTGAAAAAAAAACTAACACCTGCAAAAAAGCCGCGTTCAGCTCCTAACGCAGCACCATTGTTTCCTATGGGGAAACACTTCCTACGTCTGCACCTAACACTCTAACATGTACCCTGAGTCTAAACACCCCTAACCTTACACTTATTAACCCCTATTCTGCCGTCCCCGCTATCGCTGACCCCTGTATATTATTTTTAACCCCTAATCTGCCGCTCCGTAAACCGCCGCTACTTACATTATCCCTATGTACCCCTAATCTGCTGCCCCTAACACCGCCGACCCCTATATTATATTTATTAACCCCTAATCTGCCCCCCACAACGTCGCCTCCACCTGCCTACACTTATTAACCCCTAATCTGCCGAGCGGACCGCACCGCTATTATAATAAAGTTATTAACCCCTAATCCGCCTCACTAACCCTATAATAAATAGTATTAACCCCTATTCTGCCCTCCCTAACATCGCCGACACCTAACTTCAATTATTAACCCCTAATCTGCCGACTGGAGCTCACCGCTATTCTAATAAATGTATTAACCCCTAAAGCTAAGTCTAACCCTAACACCCCCCCTAAATTAAATATAATTTTAATCTAACGAAATTAATTAACTCTTCTTAAATAAATTATTCCTATTTAAAGCTAAATACTTACCTGTAAAATAAATCCTAATATAGCTACAATATAAATTATAATTATATTAGAGCTATTTTAGGATTAATATTTATTTTACAGGTAACTTTTTATTTATTTTAACCAGGTACAATAGCTATTAAATAGTTAAGAACTATTTAATAGCTAAAATAGTTAAAATAATTACAAATTTACCTTTAAAATAAATCCTAACCTAAGTTACAATTAAACCTAACACTACACTATCAATAAATAAATTAAATACAATTCCTACAAATAAATACAATGAAATAAACTAACTAAAGTACAAAAAATAAAAAAGAACTAAGTTACAAAAAATAAAAAAATATTTACAAACATTAGAAAAATATTACAACAATTTTAAACTAATTACACCTACTCTAAGCCCCCTAATAAAATAACAAATCCCCCCAAAATAAAAAAATGCCCTACCCTATTCTAAGTTACTAAAGTTCAAAGCTCTTTTACCTTACCAGCCCTGAACAGGGCCCTTTGCGGGGCATGCCCCAAGAAGTTCAGCTCTTTTGCCTGTAAAAAAAAATATACAATACCCCCCCCAACATTACAACCCACCACCCACATACCCCTAATCTAACCCAAACCCCCCTTAAATAAACCTAACACTAAGCCCCTGAAGATCTTCCTACCTTATCTTCACCATACCAGGTTCACCGATCGATCCAGAAGAGCTCCTCCGATGTCCTGATCCAAGCCCAAGCGGGGGGCTGAAGAGGTCCATGATCCGGCTGAAGTCATCATCCAAGCGGGAGCTGAAGAGGTCCATGATCCGGCTGAAGTCTTCATCCAAGCGGGAGCTGAAGAGGTCCATGATCCGGATGAAGTCTTCTATCAACGGCATCTTCAATCTTCTTTCTTCGGGAGCCATCATCTTCCATCCGACGCAGAACATCCTCTTCTCCCGACGCCTACTAGCCGAATGACGATTCCTTTAAATGACGTCATCCAAGATGGCGTCCCTCGAATTCCGATTGGCTGATAGGATTCTATCAGCCAATCGGAATTAAGGTAGGAATATTCTGATTGGCTGATGGAATCAGCCAATAGAATGTGAGCTCAATCTGATTGGCTGATCGGATCAGCCAATCTGATTGAACTTGATTCTGATTGGTATTTTATTTAATTAATTTATTGATAGTGTAGTGTAGGTTTAATTGTAACTTAGGTTAGGATTTATTTTACAGGTAATTTTGTAATTATTTTAACTAGGTAGCTATTAAATAGTTCTTAACTATTTAATAGCTATTGTACCTGGTTAAAATAAATACAAAGTTACCTGTAAAATAAATATAAATCCTAAAATAGCTATAATATAATTATAATTTATATTGTAGCTATATTAGGATTTATTTTACAGGTAAGTATTTAGCTTTAAATAGGAATAATTTATTTAATAAGAGTTAATTAATTTTGTTAGATTTAAATTATATTTAACTTAGGGGGGTGTTAGTGTTAGGGTTAGACTTAGCTTTAGGGGTTAATACATTTATTAGAATAGCGGTGAGCTCCGGTCGGCAGATTAGGGGTTATTGTTTGAAGTTAGGTGTCGGCGATGTTAGGGAGGGCAGATTAGGGGTTAATACTATTTATTATAGGGTTAGTGAGGCGGATTAGGGGTTAATAACTTTATTATAATAGCGGTGCGGTCCGGTCGGCAGATTAGGGGTTAATAAGTGTAGGCAGGTGGAGGCGACGTTGAGGGGGGCAGATTAGGGGTTAATAAATATAATATAGGGGTCGGCGGTGTTAGGGGCAGCAGATTAGGGGTACATAGCTATAATGTATGTGGCCGTGCTTTGCGGTCGGCAGATTAGGGGTTAATTATTGTAGGTAGCTGGCGGCGACGTTGTGGGGGGCAGGTTAGGGGTTAATAAATATAATACAGGGGTTGGCGGTGTTAGGGGCAGCAGATTAGGGGTACATAAGTATAACGTAGGTGGCGGTCGGCAGATTAGGGGTTAAAAAAATTTAATCGAGTGTCGGCGATGTGGGGGGACCTCGGTGTAGGGGTACATAGGTAGTTTATGGGTGTTAGTGTACTTTAGAGCACAGTAGTTAAGAGCTTTATGAACCGGCGTTAGCCAAGAAAGCTCTTAACTACTGACTTTTTTCTGCAGCTGGAGTTTTGTCGTTAGATTTCTAACGCTCACTTCAGACACGACTCTAAATACCGGAGTTAGAAAGATCCCATTGAAAAGATAGGATACGCAAATGACATAAGGGGATCTGCGGTATGGAAAAGGCGCGGCTGAAAAGTGAGCGTTAGACCCTTTTTTGACTGACTCCAAATACCGGCGGTAGCCTAAAACCAGCGTTAGGAGCCTCTAACGCTGGTTTTCATGGCTACCGCCAAACTCCAAATCTAGGCCTAAATTTCTTAACCTATTATAAACCAGGTTAAGACTAAGAAAAGGTGGGACTGAAAATGTGTCTGTTTCTCTGCAAAAATTAAAGTAACAGGAAAATCTAAATTAAACATTCATGATTCAGATAGAACATGCAATTGTAAAAAAAACTTTAGACTTTTATTATCAAATTTGCATTATTCTTTAGGTATCCTTTGTTGAAGAGTAAATCTAGGAAGGCTGATGGGAGCTTAGGAGAGTTCACATGTCTTTAGCATTCTATGGCAGCAGTGTTTGTAACTATGTTTAAGATTGCTATAAACATTGTTGAAAACACTGCGGCCAAATGGCTAAACACATGTGCACACATCTGAGCTCACCTAGGATTATGCTTTATCAACAAAACATCAAAAGAACAAAGCAAAATTGATAGCAGAAGTACATTGGAAAGTTGCTTAAAATGGCATGCTCTATCCAATCCATTTAAAGGGACACTGTACCCAAATTTTTTCTTTCATGATTCAGAAAGAGCATACAATTTTAAGCAACTTTCTAATTTACTCCTATTATCAAATTTTCTTCATTCTCTTGGTATTTTTATTTGAAATGCAAGAATGTAAGTTTAGATGCCGGACCATTTTTAGGTAAACAACCTGGGTTGCCCTTGCTGATTGGTAGATACATTCATCCGCCAATAAAAAAGTGCTGTCCAGAGTTCTGAATAAAAAAAAAAAAGTTTAGATGCCTTCTTTTTCAAATAAAGATAGCAAGAGAATGAAGACAAAATGATAATAGGAGTAAATGAGAAAGTTGCTTAAAATGTCATGCTCTATTTGAATCACAAAAGAAAAAATTTGGGTTCAGTGTCCCTTTAAGTTTAATTTCACTTTACTGTCCCTTTAAATCCTTACATCCATAAGAACCCTGGTCTGAAAGAGAAGAGGCTCCTCATTTGATTCAGGGATATATATACATCACTCATTTACACTGAAGCCCTCTTTACCAAATATAAACCACCATGTAAAAATATGTGTGTATATACAGTATATATATATATATATATATATGCATACAAAGAGAGAAGCGCTCTACCAGGAACGAACTACAGCTCAGTGGCTTGTTCTATGGCGATTTACCACCTGGAAGCAGCCTCTTTTAGACCAGTGTGCTTTTCACAGAAGAAAACTTTCCTGAAGTATATCAGTCTGATCCTGCCAAGTAAGGTCAGTCCAGCCCCGAAATACCAGGCAATTCTCCTCTGAACAAGGAACATGACAACCCCAGACGATCGTTTCGGCCTCCTATGGGCCTCGTCAGTGAGGTGCAGCCACATTCCTCTAAGCACACTGGGCAAGGAGTCCACGTCTGGTTTCCCCCATCACCCATAGGGAGACTTCCCCAGGGTCATAATAATTTGCATACAAAGAGAGAAGCGCTCTACCAGGAACGAACTACAGCTCAGTGGCTTGTTCTATGGCGATTTACCACCCGGAAGCAGCCTCTTTTAGACCAGTGTGCTTTTCACAGAAGAAAACTTTCCTGAAGTATATCAGTCTGATCCTGCCAAGTAAGGTCAGTCCAGCCCCGAAATACCAGGCAATTCTCCTCTGAACAAGGAACATGACAACCCCAAACGATCGTTTCGGCCTCCTATGGGCCTCGTCAGTGAGGTGTTCATTCCTGGTAGAGCTCTTCTCTCTTTGTATGCAAATTATTATGACCCTGGGGAAGTCTCCCTATGGGTGATGGGGGAAACCAGACGTGGACTCCTTGCCCAGTGTGCTTAGAGGAATGTGGCTGCACCTCACTGACGAGGCCCACAATAGGCCGAAATGATCAGCTGAGGTTGCTTCTTGGGCCTTTGGCTTGGATCAAGTGCAGTTTTCTGTGCTTGGTCTTGGTCTTGGTTTGCTGCCTGGAGACCTGCTCCTTCGGCCTGGGGTCCTTTCCCTTTGGGGTTTGGGCTCCTGCTGCTATTGGGGGGGTGGCTACTCCTTAGGCGTAGAGCAACTGGGTAGTAGGGCCGTCCCCTTGGCCTTGTGGCATCGTCCCTGGACTTCAGCCACATGCTGCTTTTGGGGGGGCGCTCTGAAATCCAGCCTAAAGAGGCAATAGGGCAAATATGGCTACCAATGTGCCAAATGTTCCCCATACACTTCGGGTGTTGATCTCTGAGGACTTTCGAGAGAAGATTGGTTTGGCTCATGTCCAGCAGGTGGTTTTGGAGGGTGTTTTGAAGATGCCAAGAGCAAGTTTGCATTGTGTTCAGTCATTCCCTTCAAGAGGGATTTTTGATGTGGCTTTCACCGATGAGCATTATTTACAGACCTGCTATCAACGGACTATTGATATGGCTGCTGCTCCAGAGTTGGTTGGCATGAAATTTGTTGCCTGTGTGCAGAGGGAGAGAAGAATCCCGGTGACAGTACATATGTACAACCCTTGGGTCACTGATGTGGAAATTCGTCTGTTTCTTTGTCACTACTTTGATGATGTTCAAGGAGGTAGCAAGCTGAAGAATCAGTTTGGGACTTTCAATGGAAAGCGCAGGTTCTGGGTGCGGTTTGTGCCTGATGAATTAGGTATTAGTGGAAAGAAACACCCTCCACAGACTTTCGCCATTGGTGGAAATAGAGGTTTCCTATACTATGATGACATGCCTCTTTTTTGACGTAGTTGCAACCTGTTTGGTCACATTGCTGAAAATTGCCCAGGTGCCAGATGTCGAAATTGCGGTGAGGAGGATCATCTTGTTGCCCACTGTAGTAAACGCCGGACCTGTGACCTGTGTGGTTCTTCAAGTCATCTGTGCAGGATGTGCCCTTTGAAGATGTTTCAGGGGCTTGATAGAGTGAAGCCTTCCTATGCTGATGTTGCAAAAAAAACATCTTCAGTTGCAGCTGAGCCATCTGTGAATGAGGAGGAGGTCTCTGATGAGGCATTGAACTCTATATTACCTCTTTTGTGCAAGAAATCTGCATTTGGGGTCCCTGTCGGAGAGGTGTCTGATGCTCCTGTGGTGGTTCCTGTGGCTGAGAAGGTGGAGGAAGCCCAATCTCATCTTCAGGAAGTGGATCTTGCTACATCTAATGTGATAGCTGCTTCAGATGTTCTTGAAGCCCTGTTGCCCAATTCTGTGGATGATACTGTTGCTGTTCCTGTGACAGAGAATTTTTCCTTCACTGAGTCATCTTGTGATGCTGCTCCTGATGCTGTTCTTGGTGAAGGGGAGAACATTGATTGGTCTGCTGTTGTGTCCTCTAGTTCTGAGGAGGATATGGACACTGAAGGGAAAAAATCTGCCTCCAAGCGAAAAATAGATGCGGATTCTGATGGATGGGAGAGTCCTGATTTGAATCTTCCAGTAGTTAAGGGTGCAGATCCAGATACTACAAGTGATGCTGACTCTTTAATTTCAGAGTTTCCTTCTGTCTCTACTAAAGACGTTCCTTCTGACTCTAGCCAGTGTATAGGTGACTTTTCTGATGCCTCTTCTGTTGGTTATCTAGATAAAAGAGATGTGAACCAACTTGCTGAAGTTACTGGTTATGAGGCTGACAAGGGGGAGCCTAGGAGGTCGGAACGTCACAGAGGCAGATTTAAAGGATCTCCTTGGAGTCCTAAGAAAAAGAAAGGAAAAAAGAAGTCCTGATGTTATTTCTTTTTTTGTTTTTCTTTAATTTATTTTTGTGATGTCTCTGACCATTTATTCCCTTAATGTCAGGTGTATGACAACTATAGCAAGGAGAGCTGCAATTTTTAAATTATTATCTGTATGTTCTGCTAATATTTTTTGTTTGCAGGAATGTGGTCTCTCTGAACATCCTAAATGTGCTGACTGGGAATATGGTCCTAAAGTATGGTCTTGTTCTTCTGATAGGAATGGGGGGGTGGGAGTTTTGTTTAAGGGGTTTAGTTTTTCTATCCTTAATGTAGTTCATATTGTCCCAGGTCGGGTACTTTTGGTTAGTTTTAGTTTTTGTGGGACTGTTTTTCGTTTGTTTAATGTATATGCTTCTCCAAATAGGGTAGAACGTTTGCTCAATTTTGAAACTTTAAATTTTTTTCTGCCAGGCCGAGAGCCAACTTTTTTGGTTGGGGATTTTAATTGTATTATTAAGAATGGGGACAGAGAGGGTGGGAGTGATTATAGGGTGGATAGCTCAGGGAAGTTTTTACTTGATTTGCTTAAATCTTTCGGTTTGAAGGATGCCTTCGGGTCTGTTTCTTTTTCAGGGGAGGGTTTTACTTTCTTTAGTGATAGTGGTGGGATAAAATCTCGAATTGATTTTTGTTTTTTATCTAAATTTTTAAGTGTTGATGATTTTTCTTTAAAGCGGATGCCCTTTACGGATCATGCCCTTTTAATGTGTAAGGTGAATTGTGATTTGAAGATCAAGTATGGTAAGGGTGTTTGGAAACTGAATGTGGATTTGTTAGAAGATGAGAAGTTTAAGCGTCAGTTTGTTTGGATGTATGAAAGGTGGCGTGAAAGAAAATGTGATTTTAGTAATGTGCTTATGTGGTGGGAATGGTTGAAGGTGGAAATAAAGAGGTTTTTATTAAGAAAGGCTGTGAGAAAGCTAGAATGGAAAGGGAGTTGTATGATAAATGGTATCTGAGGTTGTTGTATTTGTATGAATTGAGAAATTGTGGTATTGATGTGCATGAGGAAATTGCTGAAGCAAGAAAGATAATTAAAAAGTGTATGTATGAAAAAGGAAAGAAAATTGTTTTTATGGCAAGATTGGAGAAAATGGAAAAGGATGAGTCTTGTAGTAAATATTTTTTTAAGAAAGCTTTTGAAGGAAAGACTGGTTTTGTTAGTGTTTTTGATAAGGTTGAGTGTGAAGTTAATGGTACGGATGGTGTTTTGCGTGAAGTTCATGAGTTTTACAGTGAGCTGTATAAAGAAAAAACAAGAGATGTTTTATTGGAAAATGAGTTGTTGGAAAACATTGAGGTTAAGTTGGAAAAATATGATAATGATTTGTTAGAAAGGGATCTAAGTTTGGATGAGATTGCAGAGGTTGTTAGGAGTTTTAAGAATGGGAAGGTACCTGGTTGTGATGGTTTGCCTGTTGAATTTTATACTTGTTTTTGGAATTTGATTGGGGTGGATATGTTGGATGTTTGTAAGTTTGTTTTTAGAATGAATGTTTTGCCTGTTTCAATGAGGAAAGGTTTGATTGTTTTGTTATTTAAAAAGGGTGATAAGAGAGATTTGAGGAATTGGAGGCCGATTACGTTGTTGAATGTTGACTATAAGGTTATTGCAAAGGTGTTGGCAAATAGAATGCATGGAGTGATTGGTAAGGTTGTGGGTGAAGAGCAAGTGTGTGCTGTTCCTGGGCGTCAGATTTCTGAAAGATTATTGGATGGTTTAAATGTTTGTATAGTGATATTGTGAGTCAAGTCCAGGTTAATGGTTTTTTGACTGAGGAATTTTGTGTTAAATCTGGAGTGCGTCAAGGATGTCCTTTGTCTCCTGTGTTATTTGTATGTGTCATTGAGCCATTATTAACTAGTTTGAGGAAGGATAAATTAGTTAGAGGTGTGAGTGTTCCTGGTAGTAATGGAAGGTGTTTAAAAGTGATTGGGTATATGGATGATGTGAGTGTAGTATGTGAGACTCAGGCTGGTTTGAGGAGGGTGAAAACTTTAGTTGAATGTTTTTGTATGGCAAGTGGTTTCAGAGTTAATTGGAATAAGTGTAAAGTTAAAGTTTTTGGTAATGATAGGGAGATTGATTCCTGTGGATGGCCTGTGACTGAAGGTGCAATTGAGGTGTTGGGTGTGAAATTTGATGTGGATTTGAAAGGCTTGGAAAGTTGGGAGAATGTTTTTGATAAAGTGAGTAGAAAACTTCAGTTTTGGTCTTTAAGGACTTTATCTTTGGAAGGAAAAATGTTAGTTATTAAATCGGTTTTGATCCCTATTATGTTATATTTGGCGTTAGTTTTTCCGCCACCTGAGAGGATTTTTCGGAGAATTTTGAGAGTGTTGTTTTCTTTTTTCTGGAGTTCTGGTATGGAGCGTTTGAAAAGAGATGTTGTTGTTAAAAGTAAGAATGTTGGTGGTAAGGGTTTTCCAAATGTGGAGAGATTTTTGGCTGTGAAATATGTTAGTAGGTGTGTGGTTCTGAGTGGTAAGGATAGCATGGCTGGTTGTATGGTAAAGTATGCTTGTGGAAATGTTTTAAGACGATATGGTTTATTTGAGATTGATAGAAAGAAACCGGTATGTTTTGCTGTTCCGTGGTTTTATGTAAGGGTGGAATGTTGGATTAAAAAATATCGTTTGGAGAATGTTAGTAGGGAGATGTGGTGTGCAAACAGAATGGTGTTGAAAATATTGGAGAAGAAGGAAGGTATTGAGTTGATTGGGGGTTTGACTGAAAATGAATGTGTGTTGGTATGGAAAAATGTGTGTAATAAGTATTTGATGAATAGGCAGAAAGATATTAGTTGGATGAGTGTGCATAAGTGTTTGCCAACAAGGGATTTTCAGAGAATGCGTCGTTTAGTGGCTTCAGAAGTGTGTCCTAGAGATGGTTGTTTTCAAAGCGAGAGTGTTATTCATTTGTTTTGGAATTGTGAGTATGCTAGGGATGTTTGGAGATGTTTGAAAAGGATGATTAAGGGTTTGACTGGAGTGCAGTTTTTTACTTTTAATATGATGATGTATGGTTTGTGTGGAAATGGTGTGGAAAAGGAGAAAGCAAGATTGATATGGTTGTTGGCATGTTGTGTGAAGGAGGTGTTGTGGGATGTGCGTAATATTTTGATTTTTAAGAAAGAGGTAGTTACTGTAGGTAATTGTGTGGGTATGATCCGTGGGAAGTTGTTTTTGTATTTTTCTTTTGATAGGAGGCGATATGGGGAATTAGATTCTGAAGGCATCTGGAAGACAAAGAAGAGGAAGGATTGGATTATTTAGTTATTTTTTTTTTTTTTTTTTTTCCTCCAGTTTGTTTTTGTCTGTATTTGAAATATGTTTAATTTTATTTTGTGTGATTATTTAAGTTTAATTGCATTTTGATTTTTTTCTGATGACAAAAATTTGGGTCAATATTTCAGTTTTGTAACAAGAGTTATTTTGTTTGCATTTGTTATTATGATTTTATTTTGTATATATGCATATATGATTATTTTTCTAATAAAAGAATTACGAAACGATCGTCTGGGGTTGTCATGTTCCTTGTTCAGAGGAGAATTGCCTGGTATTTCGGGGCTGGACTGACCTTACTTGGCGGGATCAGACTGATATACTTCAGGAAAGTTTTCTTCTGTGAAAAGCACACTGGTCTAAAAGAGGCTGCTTCCGGGTGGTAAATCGCCATAGAACAAGCCACTGAGCTGTTGTTCGTTCCTGGTAGAGCGCTTCTCTCTTTGTATATATATATATATATATATATATATATATATTGTATATATATATATATATATATATATATATATATATAGTTTCTTAACTTAAAAATATGAACATACTGTATACAAGTATACAACCTTGTGTGTGTGTGTGTATATACTGTATATATATATAAACATGCAAATGAAAATAAACATGAATGAAAAATGAATGAGCTTTCTGAGTCTTTGTCCTTGAGGCACAATTACATTTGATCAATCAATTGGTATGAATATATGTATGATATTTATATTAGGTAGCTTTGCATTGAAGTATAAATACAGCTATACATATTGGAGGTATATAATTTCTGCTGTCTCTATCAAGAATCACTCATGCTGTACCAATGATAAATGGGCTGAATCTCACATGTAACACCATTTTATGTGAAATTAATTTGTCATACAGAAATTAGCATGGTCAACTCTGTGCACATTGCGGAAACATACAAACATCTCCAGAGGAAAAAACAATAGATACACCAAAATGAGACAAAAAATATTCTACAGGAAAATCTGCAATTTTAGCAAATAAAAGATTTTTTAGACTGGTTTTGACTTTGCACTGTTTAAACTATTAAGGCCAGATTACGAGTTTTGTGTTATGAGCTGTGCGGTGCTAACGTGCATTTTTTTTCACCGCTCACTTACCTGCAGCGCTGGTTTACAGGTTTTTACAAACCCGTCGTTAAAAGGCAAGAAGTGCGCGTAGAGCAAAATTGTGCTCCATACCGCACTCCAATACCAGCGCTGCTTAAGTCAGCGGTGAGCTGGTCGTACGTGCTCATGCATGATTTCCCCATAGACATCAATGGGGAGAGCCGGCTGAGAAAAAGTCTAACACCTGCCAAAAAGCAGCGTAAATCTCAGTAACGCAGCCCAATTGATTCCTATGGGGAAACTAAAGTTATGTTTACCCCTAACACCCTAACATGAACCCCGAGTCTAAACACCCCTAATCTTACACTTATTAACTCCTAATCTGCCGCCCCTGACATCGCCGACACCTACATTATACTTATTATTAACCCCTAATCTGCAGCTGCAGACATCGCCGCCACCTATATTATATTTATTAACCCCTAATCTGCCGCCCCCAATGTCGCCGCTACCTACCTACACTTATTAACCCCTAATCTGCAGCCCCCAACGTCGCAGCCACTATTCTAAATTTATTAACCCCTAAACCCTATTCTAAATTTATTAACCCCTAACCCTATCACCCCCTAACTTAAATATAATTTAAATAAATCTAAATAAAATTACTATCATTAGCTAAATTATTACTTACCTATAAAATAAACCCTAAGATAGCTACAATATAACTAATAGTTACATTGTCGCTAGCTTGGGGTTTATTTTTATTTTACAGGCAAGTTTGTATTTATTTTAACTAGGTAGAATAGTTATTAAATAGTTATTAACTATTTAATAACTACCTAGCTAAAATAAATACAAATTTACATGTAAAATAAAACCTAACCTAAGTTACACTAACACCTAACACTACACTACAATTAAATCAATTCCCTAAATTAAATACAATTAAATAAATTAAATTAAATTAGCTAAATCCCAAAACCCCCCACTAAATTACAAAAAATAAAAAATTACAAGATCTTTAAACTAATTACACCAAATCTAATAGCCCTATCAAAAAAAAACATAAGCCCCCAAAAGAAAAAAAAACCCTAGCCTAAACTATCAATAGCCATTAAAAGGGCATTGCCCCAAATAAATCAGCTCTTTTACCTGTACAAAAAATACAAACAACCCCCCCAACAGTAAAACCCACCACCCACACAACCAACCCCCCAAAATAAAATCCTAACTAAAAAAACCTAAGCTCCCCTTTGCCATGAAAAGGGCATTTGGATGGGCATTGCCCTTAAAAGGGCATTTAGCTCTATTGCAGCCCAAAGCCCTAACCTAAAAAATAAACCCACCCAATACACCCTTAAAAAATCCTAACACTAACCCAGGAAGATTCACATTTCCCGGGAGAAGTCTTCATCCAAGCCGCAAGATGTCCTCAACAAAGCCGGCAGAAGTGGTCCTCCAGACGGGCAGAAGTGGTTCTCCAGATGGGCAGAAGTCTTCATCCAGGCGGCATCTTCTATCTTCATCATTCCTGCGTGGAGCGGGTCCATCTTCAAGACATTCGACGCGGAGCATCCTCTTCTTCTGACGGACTAATGACGAATGAAGGTACCTTTAAATGATGTCATCCAAGATGGCATGCCTTAGATTCCAATTGGCTGATAGAATTCTATCAGCCAATTAGAATAAAGGTATAAAAAATCCTATTGGCTGATTGGATCAGCCAATAGGATTGAACTTCAATCCTATTGGCTGATGCAATCAGCCAATAGGATTGAGCTCGCATTCTATTGGCTGTTCCAATCAGCCAATGGAATGCAAGCTCAATCCTATTGGCAGATCCAATCAACCAATAGGATTTTTTCTATCTTAATTCCGATTGGCTGATAGAATTCTATCAGCCAATCGGAA
Organism: Bombina bombina; assembly: GCF_027579735.1. Lineage (NCBI taxonomy): Eukaryota > Metazoa > Chordata > Amphibia > Anura > Bombinatoridae > Bombina > Bombina bombina. The sequence continues at coordinate 1,234,114,067 of NC_069499.1, forward strand.
TCTAAGGGACGCCATCTTGGATGACGTCATTTAAAGGAACCTTCATTCATCGTTAGTCCGTCAGAAGAAGAGGTTGCTCCGCATCGCATGTCTTGAAGATGGAACCGCTCTGCGCTGGAAGGATGAAGATAGAAGATGCCGTTTGGATGAAGACTTCTGCCCGTCTGGAGGACAACTTCTGTCAACTTCGTTAAAGACATCATGCCGCTTGGATGAAGACTTCTCCCGGTAAGTGAATCTTCGGGGGTTAGCATTAGGATTTTTTTAAGGGTGTATTGGGTGGGTTTTATTTTTAGGTTAGGGCTTTGGGCCTGCAATAGAGCTAAATGCCCTTTTAAGGGCAATGACCATCCAAATGCCCTTTTCAGGGCAATGGGGAGCTTAGGTTTTTTTTAGTTAGGCTTTTATTTGGGGGGTTGGTTGTGTGGGTGGTGGGTTTTACTGTTGGGGGGTTGTTTGTATTTTTATTTACAGGTAAAAGAGCTGATTTCTTTGGGGGCAATGCCCCGCAAAAGGTCCTTTTAAGGGCTATTGATAGTTTAGTTTAGGCTAGGTTTTTTTTAGTTTGGGGGGGCTTTTTTATTTTGATAGGGCTATTAGATTAAGTGTAATTAGTTTAAAGATCTTGTAATTTGTTTTTTATTTTCTGTAATTTAGTGGGTGTTTTTTTATGATTTAGCTAATTTAATTTATTTAATTGTATTTAATTTAGGGAATTGATTTAATTGTAGTGTAGTGTTAGGTGTTACTTAGTTTAGGTTTTATTTTACAGGTAACTTTGTATTTATTTTAGCTAGGTAGTTATTAAATAGTTAATAACTATTTAATAACTATTCTACCTAGTTAAAATAAATACAAACTTGCCTGTAAAATAAAAATAAACCGTAAGCTAGCTACAATGTAACTATTAGTTATATTGTAGCTAGCTTAGGGTTTATTTTATAGGTAAGTATTTAGCTTTACATAGGAATTATTTAGTTAATGATAGTAATTTTATTTAGATTTATTTAAATTATATTTAAGTTAGGGGGTGTTAGGGTTAGGGTTAGACTTAGGTTTAAAGGGTTAATAAATTTAGAATAGTAGCAGCGACGTTGGGGATGGCAGATTAGGGGTTAATAAATGTAGGTAGGTGGCGGCGATGTTGGGGGCATCAGATTAGGAGTTAATAAATATAATGTAGGTTGCTGCGATGTTAGGGGCGGGGCAGATTAGGGGTTAATAAGTATAATGTAGGTGGTGGCGATGTTAGGGACTGCAGATTAGGGGTTAATAATATTTAACTAATGTTTGCGAGGCGGGAGTGCAGCGGTTTAGGGGTTAATATGTTTATTCTAGTGGCGGCGATGTCCGGAGCGGCAGATTAGGGGTTAAAGATGTTATTATAGTGTTTGCGATACGGGAGGACCTAGGTTTAGGGGTTAATAGGTAGTTTATGGGTGTTAGTGTACTTTTTAGCACTTTAGTTATAAGTTGTATGCTACGGCATTGTTGTGTAAAACTCATAACTACTGACTTTAGAATGCGTTAGGAATCTTTGAGGTAGAGGGTGTACCACTCACTTTTTGGCCTCCCAGGACAAACTCGTAATATCAGCGCTATGGAAGTCCCATAGAAAAAAGACTTTATGAACTTTACGTAAATCGGTTTGCGGTAAGGCCAAAAAAGTGTGCGGTGCCCCTAAACCTGCAAGACTCGTAATAGCAGCGGTAGTGAAAAAGCCGTGTTAGGACCTATTATTGCTGCTTTTTCAGCATACCGCAAAACTCGTAATCTAGCCGTTAGTTTGCACTGAATTTTGTAGGGACATTAAACAAAAAATTGTATTATATTGGGAAATGTTTAATTAACTTAAATAAACCTATATTTATATTACCCGATTTGCTGTAAAATACATCAGAATATGATTTTATACCACATCCTCCAGAGAGTCTGTCCTTACCCGCAGCCCTTCATAAAAACATTTAGGGCCGGATTACGTGTGGAGTGCAAATTAACGCTTCTGCTTGAGGGTTAATTGCGGTAAAAGAAAGATTTTTACGCTTGTCGTGTTGCGCTCGTATTAGCAATAGAAAGTAAACTGATTTTGCTAGATTTTGATTTTGTTAGAATATTCCGTGGGCATTCACTTATCCCCCCATAGAAGTCAATGGAGACAAAAAAGTGAAAGAAACCTAACACCCCACTCTCACGCACAGGGGCGGAACTACAGGAGGTGCAGAGGATACAACTGCGAATGGGCCCCCGGAGGTGGGGGCCCAGCTTCAAAAAAAAATTTACATTTTTTTCTTCAATAAAAAACGTTGACCTGCCACTGCCTGCACTGATATCATGTGAGTGTGATGTAATGCTTCTCTAGTGTCTCTGTCTCTGACTACAGGGGTTAGTGTTTCTGTTTTCCCATTGGTGTTTATGTGTGTATGTATGTATGTGACTGTGTGTGTATTTATGCATGTATGTGTGTGTGTATGTGTGTATGTATGTATGTGACTGTGTGTGTATTTTTGCATGTATGTGTGTGTGTGTGTGTGTATGCATGCATGTGACTGTGTGTGTATTTTTGCATGTATGTGGTGTGTGTGTGTGTATGCATGTATGTGACTGTGTGTGTATTTTTGCATGTATGTGTGTGTGTGTGTGTATGCATGTATGTGACTGTGTGTGTATTTTTGCATGTATGTGTGTGTATGCATGTATGTGACTGTGTGTGTATTTATGCATGTATGTGTGTGTGTGTGTGTGTGTGTATATGTTTGTATGTGACTGTGTGTGTATTTTTGCATGTATGTGTGTGTGTGTATGTTTGTATGTGACTGTGTGTGTTTTTGCATGTATGTGTGTATGTGTATGTGTGTATGTATGTGACTGTGTGTGTATTTATGCATGTATGTGTGTGTGTGTGTGTGTGTATGTATGTGACTGTGTGTGTATTTTTGCATGTGTGTGTGTATGTGTATGTTTGTGGAACCAGCAAATTACAGACCTTTTTACTTCAGCATGGCGGGGCGGGGGTAAACAGTGTCACTCTATACTGTACAGTACCACTGGATCATGTCACAGACTACTGTGGTCACTTTATAAAGTACTGGGGCGGGTAGGGTCAGGCCAGCCATCTCACCGGCAGATTACAGACTGTATCACTGATTTACTATTTACAGTACTGGTGGGTTAAACAGTGTCACTATATACAGTAATAGGGAGTCAGTCCATCTCACAGACTGTGAGCACTGGGTACCTCCTTTTGCAGACGTGTAATCTGATTCACATTTTTTTTCGGTGTTAAATGTAAAAAAAAAAAGATATGTATCAAATTCATTTTTTTTTGGTGGGGTGTCCCGTCTTAGATTCTTGCACCAGGGCCCTGTGGTTTCTATTTATGCCTAGGCTCCCGCAAACATGATCACATATTGTCATTTGGGCTAACCTGGCATGAAAATATGAATATTTCACATTAAAATGTTTTGCACATAACAGAATATCTACTATTTATTCATAAATAAATATTTCTACATATATCTGATGCTATTTTGATACAATATATATCTATACCTGGTCATATATAGAAATAGATATATGCAGATATATACAGGAATATCTATTTACAAATACATAGAACACATTCCGCTATGTGCAGAACATTGGAATGTGAAATATTTATATATTTATAGTAAATACATTGTTAAAACCATTATTAAATAAGAATATTACATAAATATGCTTTTACATGTTTTCATCTACTTAACTGCAAATGGCTCCAATGCACACACACACACACACACACATATATATGTCTATATATGTATATATATATTTATTTATGTGTTTATATGTGTATATATATCTGCAAATACATATATACACATATAAATACATATCTCAATGTTAAATCCCCTTGGCTTACTTTTTTCTAACACCTGAGACCTCATATCTTTGAGCCTTTATAATTTTTGTGTGCAATATTTATTTAGGAATTTTATTAGATAATGTTATTATGAGTGTAACTATACTTTGTAATGTATTTTTGAGGTGTTTAGTGAGACTTTTTTTTTTTGCGAAACAGTTAACCAGAGCTCTGATGTCATGGTAATCATTCTAGCGTAAATCGCGATTGCGCTCAAACGTTTGTGTTTACTTTCAACTCGTAATACAAGCGGTAAGCCTAATGAGAGCAAACCCTCGTGATAAACCTCTTATCAATCGGGCGCAAACAATTGCGCTCCACACGTAATCTAACCCTTATTTTCCAAAATATTTAATTCCCAACATTACCCTGTGTATATGCTGACCATATGCCTGGATAAAGGACTGTGCCTAGATTACAAGTGAAACACAATCAATAGCGCAGGGTGTGCTAATAATATAGCGACCCTGCGCTAAGAATAGCCACAATCTGGTATTATAAAAGAATAGTAAGAAAGATTTATGAGAGGATCTTAATAGGGCCAATGGATAGTAAAGGGTGTGCTGTCTTCGCTCATATTATAAGTAGTGAGTTATATGTTGTGCTCGTGTGCAACACATAATAGCGCTGGAAAATTTAGCTCTCTTGGAAACATGAACTAAAGTGCTAAAGGGACATGAAACCCAATTTTTTTCTTTCATGATCTAGAAAGAACATGCAATCTTAAACAAGGTTTTACTTTACCTCTATTATATAAATTGCTTCATTCTCTTGATATCCTATTTTTGAAAAGCATATCTAAATGAAAGAATAGAAGTACATTGGAATGTTGCTTAAAAATGTATTATATGTCTGAATCATGAAAGAAACAATTTGGGTTTCGTGTCCCTTTAAATCTTGAATAGATGCATAACTAAACATATATATATATTAAAATAAAGTATTTCTCTCATATATACACATATTAAATAAAAAAAATATATTTTATTGAAATAAAGGTTTTAACTGTGATTTAAACGGAAATAGTATATGACAAGGTGTTGGACTGGAAAGGGCTCAATTTCAAAAGAAAAAAAACTGTATACTGTATATATCTCAATAGAGAAGCATAGTTTAAAGGGACATTGAACACTACATTTTTCTATGCATACATTTTTTGTAGGTGATCCATTTATATAGCCATTTATATAGCCCACCTGGAAATGTTTTTGTAACAAAGTATAGTTTTGCTTATTTTTTAATAACCTTGTTATTCAATGCGAATTAGCCAATAGAATGAGAGCTGCTTAAATCCTATTGGCTGATTTGAACAGCCAATAGGATTTTAGCAGCCCTAATTCCTATTGGCTAATTCAACATTTTTAGCCTATAGAAATGCAAGGGACACCTGTAAGGGTGAACATATATCTCTGCTACAGACTCCAATCCAGGTAAGACCTTTACATAAGAACTGACCATTATGGAGCCCGCAGAGGATGCTCACTGTCCTGACCCAGCAAGTATCCAACTTGTCTCAGACTGTTCTGGATTTGCAGCAGGACTTTTGTGCTCTTAAAGGTTCGGTACACCCAGAACCAGCATATTGTGAACCTTTTGTACTATTACCTGAGAGATTTGATGGTAGCCGTTCCTCCTTCTTGTCCTTTAAGGTGGATTGTGAGCTCTTGTTTGCCTTAAAGCCTCTTACGTATGCCACTGACTTCATCATGGTCCGCTCAGCCATCAACCTGCTTTCTGGGCAGATACAAAAATGGGCACACCAGATGCTCCTGGCTAAGAGTCCTGTCCTAGACAACTGGGGGGCTTTCATAACAGCCATGGCCACTCAATGTACTACCACAAGGCAAACTAAGGATCCTCAGACTGTTCCAAGTTCCCACAGATCACGGCTTCCTCGTGACTGGGATGCTTTTTACCAATACTCACCCGCAAACCTTGTTGCTCCCGATGAATTGTATACTCCTTCCCAGGACATTGAGGAGCCCATGGAGATAGGGTTATACGGAATAGGCAGGCTCCCCAAGAACGAGCCAGAAGGAGGAGCCATTGCCTTTGCTTTTACTGCGGGGAAAGAGGGCACTTTATCTCCATTTGCACTATTTGCCCACCTTGGTCTCCAGCTCTCCAAACAGGCACTGTTTTTGTTCAACCTCTTTGTTCTACATGCAATTCTGTGAGCTGCCAAGGTTGCTCTTATGGCTGTCCAGGTTCTGCTGTTCAGAGGAGTCTACTAACCTCTAAGACTGTTATTTCCTGTAAGCCTACGGAACCTGATCTTGCTAGTCCTGAAATCCCTGAGACCCAGATTATGCCTCTACCTCTTGCTCCTGAAGCATCTTCTCAACTTTCTGATGATATGCCTAATCCGGAAACCTTCATCACTTCTGTACTGGCAAGCACCAGCATTACGTTCTGTCCTGAAAAAGTACTGCCACCTGACTGCACTTATGCCTCGAATGGTACTCTTGTTTGCAAGCAGGATCTTGTGATGTTCGAGAAAGCATTGCAAGCTGCAAGTACTTCGACAGCAGCCAAAACCAAAAAGAATAGGAAGAAGGCTGCCAAGGCCACTATTAATACACGCCTAGATTTAGAGTTTGGCGGTAGCCGTCAAAACCAGCGTTAGAGGCTCCTAACGCTGGTTTTTACCGCCCGCTGGTATTTGGAGCACTACTGTGCTCTAAAGTACACTAACACCCATAAACTACCTATGTACCCCTAAACCGAGGTCCCCCCACATCGCCGCCACTATAATAAAAAAATTTAACCCCTAATCTGCCGACCGCACACTGCCGCCACCTACGTTATACTTATGTACCCCTAATCTGCTGCCCCTAACACCGCCGACACCTACATAATATTTATTAACCCCTAATCTGCCCCCCTCAACGTCGCCGACACCTACCTACACTTATTAACCCCTAATCTGCTGACCGGACCTCACCGCTACTCTAATAAATGTATTAACCCCTAAAGCTAAGTCTAACCCTAACACTAACACCCCCCTAAGTTAAATATAATTTAAATCTAACGAAATAAATTAACTCTTCTTAAAAAAGGTATTCCTATTTAAAGCTAAATACTTACCTGTAAAATAAACCCTAATATAGCTACAATATAAATTATAATTATATTGTAGCTATTTTAGGATTAATATTTATTTTACAGGCAACTTTGTATTTATTTTTACCAGGTACAATAGCTATTAAATAGTTATTAACTATTTAATAGCTACCTAGTTAAAATAATTACAAAATTACCTGGAAAATAAATCCTAACCTAAGTTACAATTAAACCTAACACTACACTAGCAATAAATTAATTAAATAAAATACCTACAATTATCTACAATTAAACTTAACACTACACTATCAATAAATTAATTAAATAAAATACCTACAAATAAATACAATTAAATAAACTAACTAAAGTACAAAAAATAAAAAAGAACTAAGTTACAAAAAATAAAAAAATATTTACAAACATTAGAAAAATATTACAACAATTTTAAACTAATTACACCTACTCTAAGCCCCCTAATAAAATAACAAAGACCCCCAAAATAAAAAAATGCCCTACCCTATTCTAAAATTAAAATAGAAAATCTCTTTTACCTTACCAGCCCTTAAAAGGGCCATTTGCGGGGCATGTCCCAAAGAATTCAGCTCTTTTGCCTGGAGAAAAAAAACATACAATACCCCCACCCCCAACATTACAACCCACCACTCACATACCCTAATCTAACCCAAACCCCCCTTAAATAAACCTAACACTAAGCCCCTGAAGATCTTCCTACCTTATCTTCACCACACCGGGTATCACCGATCCGTCCTGGCTCCGATGTCTTGATCCAAGCCCAAGCGGGGGGCTGAAGACATCCATCCTCCGACTGAAGTCTTGATCCAAGCGGGCAGAAGAGGACATCCGGACCGGCAAACATCTTCATCCAAGCCACATCTTGGATGGATCCGCGCTGGAGGTCTTCAAGATGGAGCCGGTCATCATCGGATGGAAGAACATAGAAGATGCGGTTTGGATGAAGATGTTTGCCGGTCCGGATGACTATTTAATAGCTATTGTACCTGGTTAAAATAATTACAAAGTTGCCTGTAAAATAAATATTAATCCTAAAATAGCTACAATATAATTATAATTTATATTGTAGCTATATTAGGGTTTATTTTACAGTATTTAGCTTTAAATAGGAATAATTTATTTAATAAGAGTTAATTAATTTCGTTAGATTTAAATTATATTTAACTTAGGGGGGTGTTAGTGTTAGGGTTAGACTTAGCTTTAGGGGTTAATACATTTATTAGAGTAGCGGTGAGATTAGGGGTTAATTATTGTAGGTAGGTGGAGGCGACGTTGGGGGCGGCAGATTAGGGGTTAATAAATATAATATAGGGGTCGGCGATGTTGTGGGCAGCAGATTAGGGGTACATAGGGATAACGTAGGTTGCAGCGGTGTACGGAGCGGCAGATTAGGGGTTAATAATAATATGCAGGGGTCAGCGATAGTGGGGGCGGCAGATTAGGGGTTAATAAGTGTAAGGTTAGGGGTGTTTAGACTCAGGGTTCATGTTAGAGTGTTAGGTGCAGACTTAGGAAGTGTTTCCCCATAGGAAACAATGGGGCTGCGTTAGGAGCTGAACGCTGCTTTTTTGCAGGTGTTAGGTTTTTTTTCAGCTCAAACTGCCCCATTGTTTCCTATGGGGGAATCGTGCACGAGCACGTTTTTGAAGCTGGCCGCGTCCGTAGGCAACGCTGGTATTTAGAGTTGCAGTGGCAGTAAATTATGCTCTACGCTCCCTTTTTGGAGCCTAACGCACTGAAAACGCAGCCATTCTGTGAACTCTAAATACCAGCGGTATTTAAAAGGTGCGGGGAAAAAAAAGCCAGCGTTAGCTACGCGGGTCGTTACTGACAAAACTCTAAATCTAGCCAACAGTGTTTCCCAGTGATGTAGATGATGACCAAATTGTAGGTCTGGATGCCCACGGGAGAGTCGCCATCCTGCCAGATGACATCTTTGACGTGTCCAAAGATGAGGCTGACTTTAACCCTGAACTCAAGGTGGTCTCAACCCAGCCTGTTTGCGCCCGGGTGGTGATTTTAAGGAGAGGGAACTGTCACGGTTCCCATCCGTTCCATTCAGACAGCCAGGCGTGGTCACCCCTTTGGGGGCAAGCGAGGTACTTGAACCTGGGACCTCTTGTGTCCTAAGCTTGTTCTCTTGCCTCTAAGCCACGGCTACTTCTCTTTATTTGTGTGTATGTAAGATTTCCTTATCCTGCCTGCAGCACTGAGGTGGACTCTGGATATTGCTTTGCCTGGATCACCTGTGTTCATTTACAATCTGTCAATCAGGCTTACCTGGGACTTCCTACCAATTAGCAGCTCATTAGCTGGCTATATAACCCTGCCTTTTCCTGTGCTCAGTGTTAGTTCTTTGTTTCATGTTTAGTTGTCTTTGTTCCTGAATCCCTAAGACTGACCCTGGCTTGTGACCCCGGCTTTGTTCATCGTTTACCTGCACCTCTGGTTTCCTTTGATCTCTGCAATACCTTGACTACTCTCTTGGATTTACCTTTGTTTGTACAGCATACTCGAATCCTTGTTTTTTGCACACAGCCCCGTGCATTTATTCACAACCCAGGTGGTTTTCTTACCTGATCACTTTGGGCTGTTATACCTGTAAGGGTGAGCATATATCTCTGCTACAGACTCCAATCCAGGTAAGACCTTTACAATTCCATCTTCAATCGCGTCCCTTGCATTGAAGATTCAGTGTACATCGGTGACCGTATGAAGAGGATGCTCCGTGCCGGATGTCTTCAGGATGGACGCGCTCCGCACCTCTGGGACAAAGATAAAAGATGCTACCTGGATGAAGATTGAAGAGGCCTTCTGGATGAATACTTCTCACTGGTTGGATCAGGACTTCGCCGCCGGGATGAAAATTGAAGAGGCCGCCTGGATGAAGACTTCTCGCCGCCTGGATGAGGACTTCAACTCCAGGATGAAGATCGTTCAAGCGGGACTTTCAAAAACTGTAAGTGGATCATCAGGGGGTTAGTGTTAGGCTTTTTTAAGGTTTTTTTTTTAGTTTATGGTCTGGGCAGTAAAATAGCTAAATGCCCTTTTAAGGGCAATGCCCATACAAATGCCCTTTTCAGGGTAATGGGTAACTTAGGTTTTTTAGATAGTTTTTTTATTTTGTGGGTTTGGGGGATGGGGGTTTGTAATGTAAGTGGGTCTTCGTAATTCTTTGTCACTAAAATATCTTTAGGGCAATGCCCTACAAAATGCCCTTTTAAGGGCCATTGGTAGTTTATTCTAGATTAGGTTTTTTTATTTTGGGGTGTTTTTTTATGGGTATTAGAATAGGAATATTTTTTTATTTTTGATAATATGTTTGTTATTTTGTGTAACGTATATTTTTAGGGGGTGGTTTGTTTGTTTTTTTAGCAAAAAAGCTGTTTAACTTAGGGCAATGACCTACAAAAGGCCCTTTTAAGGGCCCTTGGTAGTTTTGGGGGTGGGGGGTTGTATAGTGTTAGGGGGTGTTTGTATTATTTTTTTTAGCAAAAGAGCTGTTTAACTCAGGGCAATGCCATACAAAAGGCCCTTTTAAGGGCCCTTAGTAGTTTGGGGGGCGGTGGTTTGTATAGTGTTAGGGGGTGTTTGTATTTTTATTTTGGAGCAAAAGAGCTGTTTAGCTCAGGGCAATGCCCTACCAAAGGCCCTTTTAAGGCCCCCTCAAAAAACCCTTTTAAGGGCCCTTGGTAGTTTATTCTACATTAGGCTTTTTATTTTGAGGTGGGTCTATTTTTTTAAAAGGGTATTAGGAATAATCTTTTTTTTTTTTGGATAAATTTGTTTTCTTTTTTGTAATGGTAGTTTTTTTTATTTTTTGTAATGATAGGTTTTAGTGTAAGGCAGGTTAGGTTTTATTTCACAGGTAAGTCTGTATTTATTTTAGCTAGGTAGTTAGTAAATAGTTAAGAACTATTTACTAACTAGTCTACCTAGTTAAAATAAATACAAACTTACCTGTGAAATAAAAATAAAACCTAAGCTAGCTGCTTTGTTTAGGAGGTGGCGATATCGGGAGTGGAAGATTAGGGGTTAATAACTGTGGGCAGGCGTCGGCGATGTCAGGGGCAGCAGATTAGGGGTGTTTTGACTCGGGGTTTATGTTAGGGTGTTAGGTTTAAACTGTATTTTCTTTTTCCCCATAGACAACAATGGGGCTGCGTTATGGAACTTTTGTTTCCGCAATTGCAGGTGTTAGTTTTTTTTTTTGCCTTCTCTCTCCATTGATGTCTATGGGGAACACGTGCATGATCATGTCAAAAAGTCGGTTGTTCTGGGTGCGGTATGGAGCTTAAAATCTCCATATTGCACGCGCAAGTCGGGTTTTTTAAAACTTATAATGGCAGCGCTATAGGGGATTAAATAACGCCACTTTTGTTGCATTCGTTAATTTCCCTATAGCGCTCAAAACACGTAATCTAGGTGTTCATTAGGTATATTGCGTTGTGGGTGGATGGCGGTTTAGGGGTTAATCACTTTTATTATTAGTTTATTAGTTGCGATGTGGTGGGGATGGTGGATTAGGGGTTTTGACGTCTTGGGTTTATTTTTGGGAGGCATGTTAGACTTTTACTGGCGATTTGAAATTTCTTTGTTTTTCACTTATGCGCCGGCAGATCTCAAACTGACGTAAGTCACTGGCAATTCCAGAAATGTGTATTTACGCACATTTCTGAACATCGCCAGTTTATCCGACTTATGTCAGTATCTGATCTGCCGCCACTGTATATGTGATTCACCCGAAGTGCGAGGTGAACTTACTGGCGATGCGGGTTTCAGCAGTTGCGCTAAAACCTGCGCCACATATTTAATCTCGCCCCTTATGCCTCTTGCCACCAGATATGCACAGAATGCAACAGCACAAGTATATACCCTTATACTTTTGCTGCTGCATTCTGGGTTTTCATTATATTGAGATGTTGTGGTGTGGAGCCCGGCAGCAAGCTCTTATGCACTGGTGCTGAATACCTTTGTTCCATAAGGTATAAACCCTCTACTCCGTCCTCTACGTTAATGTTGTTCCAGTCCCACTAGAGGGCCCTCCACTTTCATAAGGTATAAACCATCTACTCCATCCTACGTACTGTAGTACCTTAGATAAAATAAGACAAGGCAACAACCTTGGGAAAAGACCAGTCACGGTCACGTTTATTAAATAAACGATTAACTAGTGCCTTAGTATTCTTTATGACTATTCTTAGGCACTCAGACATCTTAGCTTTAAACTTGAAAACAAGTTCGTCATAACAAATTGGTGGCGGCATCTCACCCTAACCTAACCCCTACTAGCAGATGGCCAGGGCCCCTTTCGATGTTTGCAACGTGACAACCGGCTGTCATGCCCACTGGCACAAAGAGAGAGCTGTGATGTTTAGAGATCTTCGGCCTGCATCCGCAAGGGAGAGGACCCCTAGGCTGGCGCCTAGTGGGCGTATCCCCTCCCCTTTTTAGACCATCACTCTTCTCTCTCCGTGCCCGCTCCCCCGGGCCCTAACCACCCGCCACAAGAGCCAGGCATACTCTTGCTGCCACATAAAGCCAACCGGCACCTATTATCTACATTATATATTAACATCACACGGTTTTTATTTTAAATATTTTTTTTTTTTACTGTCCTAATAGACTTCCATAGCCACACAACCCATGTGAACCCTTAAACTACATTTGACAATGCCCTTCTGATGTCCTTTAAGAACAAGTCCAACCCAACGTCCGTTAGGTGGACCCCATCAGGGCGAAATAGGTTCTTTTTGTCGGCTGTAATTGCCTCGTGTCTGATTACGAAACCCCCCAGGGCCATGACCGTCCTACTCTGTTGACTTTTGTCCTCACATTGTATGCTGCTTTCTGGGTTACTATATACCGCCACTGCAGCCGAGCAACCACATTGGACCATCCAATCCGCACATCCCTGAGCCATGTGTGCACCCACTTCAAATCCGCAGCCATCCTCTTAATGAAGTCAAATGCTGGTACCGACCCCAAGTCATTCCGCCCCCCAGATGCAGCACTACCACATTAGGCTGCCCCCACCTCCTGTGAGCCTCTTGCAAAAGAGCTGGCAAATCTACCCATACAAGACCCCTGCGCCCTAACAAGCGGAAGTTGGCCCTGGACATTGAGAATCCAAGCTGCTGACCTTCCGGAGACCACAATGCCCTGATGGACACCCAATGGATGTAGGAGTGGCCTACTATCCATACCCGAACTGGTGGGGAAGTGTCACCTAACGTACCTGGCAAAACATGAGCAAACCACATTAACCCTATTGGAAAAAAGGAACCCCATGTGTTCCATCCCCACTGGAGCTGCCTAACCACCTTCCCAACTTGAAGATTCATAATTCAACTAACAACCCCGCGTTTCCCTTATTCTCTCTTATAATTTTTTTTTTTTTATATATATCTTCCGTGGGCCTGATGTATGTTTTGTAACTGGCTGACTTCCATTGCCCGATGTGCTTAATCTCCTGTACAGAAGCACTCTATACCGCCGTGCTAGTAGCAGCCCCGATCCTAAATGAATGTGGGGCGATCCGTTTAGGATCCGCAGCCTTAGCTAGAACCCTCCGGAACTGTAACACCTACAATGCACTACCGTCCTCATGAACGAGGAATTGCTGAGGACCCACAGGCCTCACTTCCTTAAATTTTTCCAAGCAGCGCACTGGGCAACATTCCACGAAATCATGCCTAGAGAGTGGCAACCAAGCCCCTTTGCCCTCCTGGTCTGTTTTAGACCTGGGCACCAACAAAAGCAAAACCCCATCCGCCGACCGGACATGTTCTGCCTGAATTCCTCCCGTCCCATTCGCCTTGGACGATGACACCAACTCTCCCAAGCGAAGCGCCCTTGCAAACGCTAATGCAAAAGCCCCCCGAAAACCAGTTTTTCATACTCAGTCATGCACACCGAGTTCAGCTCGGTTGCCAACTGTCTCAGACGAAGAGGCGTGATAGGTTCCCTCCAATCTTTCGGATGGGGGTCTAGCCCCTTCAGCACCTGCCTGACCAAAAATGTTCTTGAGTGGTCGACATACCCCATTGCTTTGTTAAAGAAGGCTATTGTAGACAATCTGCCTCCCGCACCCACTCTACTAATCCCTTCCTGCCTCAAAACCACTAACCATGCAAGCACCTGCACCTGTGAAGCCCTCTGTACCTGAACGCCTTTCTGATAACAGAATGATTCCCATTTCCTCCAATGGCCGAAGTAGGAGGACCTAGTATTCGGCGCCAATGATGCCCTAATTAGGGGGAGGATGCCTTCCCAACCTTCAACAGCTGCCAAAGAAAAGGTGGGCATGTTAAACCCTCTTTCTCTGCCCTGGGCGCTGCCTTCCTAAACTGCTCCCAATTAAATTGAGAGAGTGCATCAGCGATAATGTTCAACACTCCCGGGACGTGTTTGGCGGTGAAACATATGTAGAGCTGCAAGCAGCGCAACACCAGATGCCTCAAATAACACACCACCCCTGGTGAAGACGCAGACAATTTGTTAATGGCGTACACCACACTCATATTGTCCGTCCAGAATACCACCGACCTATTAGCAAACCGCCTCCCCCAAATCTCCATGGCTACCACTATCGGAAAAAGTTCCAACAGGGTAAGGCTTCTAGAATAGCCAGCCTCTATCCACTCTTGGGGCCACGGAGCTACACTCCATTCCCCATCCAGGTACGCACCAGACCCGCAACTGCCTGCCACGTCGGTAAAGAGATGCAGCACCTGATTTGAAACTGGAGGTTGCCTCCAGAGACAAACCCCATTAAACTGCACCAGGAACCCTGCCCATACATTCAGGTCCTCCTTCACCTCGGCCGTGACCCTGGCCCACTTATACTGCCCCAATGGACCATTCAGCTGACCCTCCAGATGTTAGTTAAAAAATATGCCCATCGGGGTGGCCTTCCCCGCAAAATTTAGGAGTCCAAGCAGTGACTGAACCTCCTTAATGTGAACCCTGTCCAGCCCCCTCACCTTTTGCACCAATTGCAACATGCGAGTCACTTTTCCCTCCGGGAGCCTGCAAACTGTGTCTATTTCTATCCCTAGAAATGTGAGACACGTGCAGGGCCCTTGTGTTTTGTCGTCCGCCAGCGGAACCCCAAACCTAGTCATCAAATCCCTCATCACCTCCATGAGCCCTTTGAAAAAGCCGAAATAGTATCGGCGAAACATGTTAGGGCAGGGTATTGTTTAAAAATACCCAGGTTGTCTTTTTTAACTGCATAGCAACTTGTTTAGTAAAAATACAATTAACTTGTGAGAGCGTTATCCTATTTTGGGGACTATTTAAAAGATACAATCCAGCGTTATAATTATAAACTTTGTAAGCTACAATATACAATAGAAATATATAAACAAAGCACCAGTAGAGAAACCAAGCATACAAATATAGATGTTTATTAAAAATTGACACATTTTATAAGAGACTTAAATCAGTGTACTTTACAACATATATCCTTATAGACTATATTGCAACTTAACATTTGCAATCCAGCCGGTCATTTATATCAGCTATACATATTTATATCAGCTGTATACTACAGGTACGGTATGTGAGCTACAACTCAAGACAGTAATCATTAGTAATTTACACCATATATGCATACTATGAAAATACTGTACTTATTTGAAGCTGAATAAATTGCCCGATTGTTTAATATTGCGCTATAAACTGTATACTATGAAAATTTAAAAGGGACAGTACTCTCAGTATTGCCATCTACAGGGATTTATTAGTGCCCCTTTGTGAATAAATAACAGAGCTATTCACAATTAAGAATATTTCAATAATGGAAGATTCTGTATCCTAATATAAAGTATATTGTATTATACCAACTTAACAGTCCTCCAAATATAGTTGCTAACTTAAGTACATTCTAGTTAGCTAACTTAACGCTACTCACTTGCAATATTGATACAGATTCGAGTTTCTATGTGTTTTTAAATTACACACACTCACACAATGATTTTATATAATTTTTGGTAACAATAAAAGTTATGTTTTAATTACAGAACCCTACCTATTGGTTCTCCTTTGTTCAGTTTGATGTCTGACACTCACAGGGGTAACAGAAGTGCTAGATAAGTGCAATCTTTGAATCCCAATTCTCTTTGTGATTTAGACCAGCACCTCCATGAGTTGTTCGCACTCCGCGCAACTTGCTCTCCCTACCAACAGAAAATCATCCAGATAGTGGGCCACCAACACGCCCCTGGATGCCTTCTGTACCACCCAGTGGAGGAATGAGCTAAAGCACTCGAATAGGGAACAGGACAGCGAGGACCCCATGGGTAAACATCTGTCCACGTAGTACGCTCCCTCGAACTTCATCCCCATAAGCCTAAAGGCAGATGGGTGTAATGGCAATAGCCGGAAAGCGGACTCTATGTCCAGCTTTGCCATCAAGGCCCCTGGGCCGCAAGCCCTGACTAACTTCAGAGCATCATCAAAAGACTGATAATGCACTGAGCTCAGGTCTGGGTCAATAGCATCATTGACCGACCTCCCTTTAGGGAATGACAGGTGGTGGATCATCCTGAACTTCCCAGCCTCCTTTTTAGGCACGACCCCCAATGGGGAGACCACAAGGTTAGCCAGAGGCGGTGTCACAAACGGGCCAGACACTCTTCCCATTGCCACCTCCTTAGCCAATTTTTCCCTGACCACCTGCGGGAATTCATATGCTGATTTTAAATTCCTGTGTACCTCTGACCCCACAACCCTACCTAGCACTGGGATCCTAAACCCCCTCCCCAACCCTGACCGGAGCAAACATGCAGCTTCCTGGTCTGGTAGTTACCCAGTCATGGTTCCATGGCTGCCAGCTTAAGCGGGGTTGGGGCCCTTGACCTCAGCTCCCGGCTTGGGAGCTGATTTGACCTGGCCCTGCTCCTTTCTTTTTCCCCAACCCCGGGGACAGAGGATTCCCTTCCAACACCAACTTCAACCAGAGGTGCATATCCTGCGTGCCGAAATGCAATAAAAGGTTATCCACCATCTTTCTACGGAAAGCCATGTCATACTCACGCCATGACCCTTCCTTAAATCTGGAATGGATATCCTCTATGGTATTCTGATACTTGAATAGGTTGTGCCCCTGCAGGGGCCACCTATCTACAAAACACGTGGAAAAGACCCTGAAGCATTTCAACCATTCCTCATAGGTCTCCGGCCTGCGCACATTCTTAGGGCCAGTGCCATCCAAAGCCCTTTCCTTAGCTCTAAAGGCATCCAGAGAGAGTTCAAATACATTCAGCGCCCCTCCTGAATTTTTTTAATGACCTTCATCTTGAGATGGCCATATAGAGAGTGAACCTGACAGGGGTATGTGTCCCCCTGAGCAGCCACCTTGCGTGGTACCTGCCCCGCGGTGGGCACTACGCCCCCTGGTCCCAGTGCCACAGTTGGCCCCCCTGCCAAACCTGGAACCCTTGCCTTCGCCTTTGCCTGTTCCGCCGACATTTTCGTAATTCACCTAAACATTCTGCGCTGGCCCTTACCCACTAGCCCCAAGTCCTCCCCACTTTCTGAACCTTACCCACTAGTGGATGACCCTGTGTCAGCGTGTGCAATGTCATGTGCAAAGTACTCACCGTTTGCCGGTTGATCCCCTTCCTGTGCTGCCTGGGGCGCTGTTCCAATCTCCGATGGCAGTTCCCTGCTGGGGCCTGCCACCACCAGCGCACTTGCTGCTCCACCCGCCATCGCCGCTGACTCCGTATCACTAACCTGTGTAGACAAAACAACTTGGGGAGTACTCTGGTCCACAAATGAGGCCTCAAGAGAGGAACTGGCAATTGTCCCCCCTCTACCTCCCCCAACCTCGATCCCCAAGGCTGCTGCAACAGCCCTCCTAATAATCTCCTCCTGACCAGCACCCTCCCGAGCGTTTGCACTAAACCCAGAAGGGGCCTGGGGCCTGACTGCCTCCTGCAGCACAGCCTCCACCGCCCTCCTAATTGTGCCCTCTGAAACTATGCCCACCTGTTCATTCATACCAGCACCCTGGATGCCATGTTGCCTAAACATATGTGCATCCAGCATAACGTGCTCCCTCATGCTATACTGTGCCCCATGCGTACCCACATGCGTTATCTCCGCATGTCCTGCCCTCATCAGCACAGACTCATCCCTGGACTGCATCCCATACTCAACCGCTGGTAATACTGAGGGACCCCTGCTGCCACACGCCTCATCCAGGACTTGTACATTCTCTCCTGTGCCCATCAATCTCCTACCACTCATGCCAGGTCCCCGGAGGCCATCCGCCCCCCCCGCTTCAAACATACCACCCGACCCGCCAGCCGGTAAGTGCCTCTGCGCCCCGGATGCCTGCCCCATGCCTCCTAAGGCCCCATCCGTGACCCGGAGCCTCCCCAAGTTATCTGAGCTGATCCAGTCGCGTGGGCCATATCGCATGCCTTTGCTCCTCCAACCAAGATGGCGGCCGCAATCCTCCTCACTAGAAGATCTCGAGGAGGAAGTTTTGCGGGATCCGCCATGTGGGGGGGGGAGTGACTCGACTCCGTGACTGCTCCTGCCTGCGCCCTATGCCGCGACTCATCGCCCACCCCACCGACGGCCCCTGGCGCCCCCTGTACTGCCTGCCCATCCGAACTCACTAGTGGGCCTGCCTGATTATTAAAAGGTGGTGCCAATACTGATGGGATAAGCTGCCTGGAGTTGTGGCTTACCCTCTCTACTCCAGCACCCCTTGCCTGTCTCCCAGGGCCTGTCTCCCCACCCACTGCCTTTTTTCCTTTATTAAAATGCCTGCTGGGGGGAGTTTTTTGGGGTGTGGGGGGTACCGCCTCATCTGACACATGTTCTTCTCCTCCTCTAGCCGGACCCTTCTTCCTGGACGTTATCTCCACCACCTCCCGATATCTCTTCGGTGGCATCGCCTTCCTCCTGGTTCTGTCCATAATCCACGCTCAGTAACGGACTAAAGAAAACTTTCTCTTTGAAGTCTGGAACAGGAAGAGGCCAGATTCACTGCTGCAGGACCCTATAAAGGTAAGCACAAACACCCGCCTCCACACCTACAACATTGCAACAACACATGCTAGCATCCTCCAGACTTCAAGCTGGTAATCACTTAATGTTGTTCCAGTCCCACTAGAGGGCCCTCCACTGTCACACAATATGTACAACCAGCTCCCAGAAGTACTGCCCTAGAGCTAACTTTAAGGGGCCGATTTAACAAATGTCGGATCATGTCGCCTAGCATCGCTAAATAACGACAGCATACGCTGTCGGTATTTAACATTGCACAAGCATTTCTAGTGAAATGCTTGTACAATGCCGCCCCCTGCACATTTGCTGCCAATCGGCTGCTAGCAGGGGGTGTCAATCATCCTGGTCGTATCTGATCAGGATGATTGCTGTCCACCACTTCAGAGGTGGGGAACGAGTTAAGGAGCAGCGGTCTTAAGACCGCTGCTTCTTAACTTACATTTCCGGTGAGCCTAAAGGCTCACTCGAAATAAGCAGCATCTACTGCTTCATAAATATACCCCAGAGTGTTTAACACCCTTTGAGGTATTAAATAGACAGTTATATAGAAACAATAGTGCAATCATAACATGATCTAATGCATTAGAGCATTGTAAGGCACGTCTGTGTCCCTTTAAATTATATGCTTTGGTTTTAATGATTTTGTCTTTCACTATAATATCCCATTATAGTTTTTGCATTTTTACTGAAATTATGTTTTGTATTAAATTTGATCAAACAGACAAACTCCCCCACTCCCCAAATGAAAGCAAATGAATTATTTTACTCTCATCTTCATTCATCTGTTTTTAAACAAAAATGCTGACTTTGAAATTTTCTTTTAATTCTACATACGTTTGGAAGTTATTTGCGGGGAAAATGGAAGCATTAATTGTGTTTGATATCCTTTTTTTCACCTTGATTTGAATGTTATAATTGGTTTGGAGAAATACTTGTTTTAGAAACTTTGTTTTTGCCAAGTTATGTGAAGGGCAAGAATCTTGTTTTCTTCTGTTCTCGGCAAATTTATCTTAACACTAGATTACAGTTTTACTTCTCATTGAATGAATACAACAATAGATACCACATCAGTTGCCTGGTCTATTATATTGTCAGTATATTAATCACACTTTTTTAAGAATATACTTTTGCTATATGCATTACTACTTATGCATTATGTTATTATTATTATTATTCTTTATTTATAAAGCGCCAACAGATTCCGCAGCGCTGCCCATGGGTACAAGGCAGTGGCGTAGCGTGGGGGGGGGGCACAGGGGCGGTTGCCCCGGGCGCATAATTCTGAGGGGCGCAAAATGCTCAGCTCCCAGCCTACCCAGTCCCCACCATCTCAAGACAGTAGACAGTCACAGTCCCGCTCCCAGCGGCGTTACAGGGAGGCTAAAAAATCAGACAGAAGACGTGCTGTGCAATGATTTAATTATCATAATTTATTAGTATAATCCTATCCGACCGTTACCTGCTGCTAGACTAGCGTTTATGTCACCATTTAGCATGGTCCACTCCCAGCGTGCATGTCAGGAGGGAGGAAGAAGTCAGAGCAGCAGAGCCAGAGTGGAATCAGACTGACTAGCACGCCGCGCCCGCAACGATAAGGTTAGTGTCAACCGAAATTACCAAACTCATCACCGGGTCTGTATCAGGACCAGACCACCAGTGCCACTGCCAGCCAGAATTATAATGAAATTATTATAGCCCCGTTGCTGTTTTTGGGGCTATATGGGGTTTGGAAATAACGTGTGCAAAATGCAGCTTAGACTCTACCATTACCCAGGTGATGTCCCAGGGCCAGCCAGCCAAGTTCCAAAGGATCCAGAGTCACTCTGAGCCAGCCAGCCAAGTTCCAACTTCCAAAGGACTCAGAGTCTGAGCCAGCCAGCATGCCAGAGTGTGAGTGTGATCTATGCTGCTTTAAAGTGAAAGCCGGTTATTTTATTTCAAATTCATTTAACCTGCGTAAAATAAAACATACAAGATGTAGATAAGTGAAAGACGGTTATTTTATTTCAAATTCATTTTTAACCTGCGTAAAATAAAACATACAAGATGTAGATAAGTGAAAGACGGTTATTTTATTTCAAATTCATTTTTAACCTTGATAAAACATACAAGATGTAGGATCTACATCTTGTATGTTTTACCCAGGTTAAAAATGAATTTGAAATAAAATAACCGTCTTTCACTTTAAAGCAGCATAGATCACTCTCACACTCTTACATGCTGGCTCAGATGTATTTTAAAAATGAAATCCCATGTTTAAATATTGAACCAAAAAAAAAATGTAATTGTTAAGTTCTTTAATGTACTTACTTAATGTATATAATAAAGTAATGGCTGCCTGCAACCAAATTGAGTCCTAATTTTTAAGGATGAATGTAGAGTTTACAATTATATATATATATAGTATATATTTTTGTTGTTAAAAATAAAGCTTTGTTTGTTTTAAAACAAAAACCTGTCTCCTAAATTGTTGAGATGGCTCCTAGATTCAAAGCAAATTTGCCAATCCCTACTGTACTAGTGGAAGAGACGCAGTCAGTGCTAATGGGTTAGGGGGGCACAATTCTTGCCTTACCCTGGGCGCTGACAAGCCACGCTACGCCACTGGTACAAGGATAACAGTACAGTGGAGAAACAATACGATAAGACACAAAATGTTACAGACAAATACAGGGGGAATTGAGGGCCCTGTTCCCGTGGGAACTTACAATCTAGATGGGTAGGAGGATTGTAAACAGGAGGTGGGGACTGCAGAGGTGAGAATGATATTAGTGAGGAGATAGAGGGCAACTGTTAGTTAATTGGTTAGTTTGTTAATAAGTCGGGGGATAAGCTTCCCTGAACAGAAAGGTCTTTAGGGAACATTTAAAGGAGGAGAGGTTAGGGGCAAGTCTGACATCTCGAGGAAGTGTGTTCCAGAGGGTTGGTGCCGCACGAGAGAAGTCCTGTAGTCTAGAATGAGAGGAGGTGATGGTAGAGGACGCAAGAAGCAAGTCATTGTTGGATCTTAGGGGACGGGCAGGAGTATATTTGTTGATGAGTGAAGACAGACAGGGTGGGGCAGCATTGGTGAGGGCTTTGTAGGTCAGGGTGAGAATTTTGAATTTAACTCTGTTGTGAATGGGGAGCCATTGAAGGGACTCACAGAGATAGGTGGATTAGTCTGGCAGATGCATTTGGGACGGATTGGAGGGCAGAGAGGCGGGAGAGAGGGAGGCCAGTTAGTAAGTTGTTACAATAGTCAAGTCGAGAAATTAACATGGAGTGGATGAGCTGTTTGGTAGTTTCAGCACTCAGAAACGGGCGAATTTTGGAGATATTGCGTAGGTGGTTGCGACAGGATGAAGAGAGCAGTTGGATGTGGGGAATGAAGGACAGATTTGAGTCAAGCATGACTCCGAGGCAGCGGACTTGGGGTGATGGGGAGATAGTGGTGCCACCAGCAGTGATAGAAAAATTAGAGACTGGAGTGGAGCTAGAGGGGGGAATTAGAAGTAGTTCGGTCTTGGACATATTTATTTTTAGGTGGTGAGAGGCCATCCAGGAGGAAATGACAGATAAGCAGTCGCTGATGTGAGAGTTGACAGAAGGAGAGAGTGCAGGGGTGAAAACGTAGATCTGGGTATCATTAGCATAGAGGTGATAGCTGAAGCCGTAGCTGTTGATAAGTTTACCCAGTGAAGAAGTGTAAATAGAGAAGAGTAGAGGACCCAGGACAGAGCCTTGAGGTACTCCAACAGACAGGGGCAATAGAGAGGAGGAGTCACCAGCAAAAGAGACTGAGAAGGATCTGTTAGAGAGATAAGAGTGAATCCAGGAGAGGGCAGTGTCACAGAGACCAAGAGAACTGAGAGACTGTAGGAGAAGGGGATGGTCAACAGTGTCAAAGGCAGCAGATAGGTCAAGTAAGATGAGTAGTAGCCTTTGTTTTTAGCAGAAAGGAGATCGTTAGTAACCTTGGTGAGGGCAGTTTCAGTTGAGTGTTGGGGACTGAAGCCAGATTGCAGGGGGTCGAGCAATGAGTTGGAGGACAGGAAGTGGGTTAGGCGATTGAAAACTAGTTTTTCAAGGAGTTTTGAAGCCAGTGGGAGCAGTGATATGGGGCGGTATTTAGCAGGGGAGTTAGGGTCGAGGGAGGGTTTTTTGAGGATGGGGGTGACCTTCGCATGTTTGAAGGAGGCAGGGAATGAGCCGGTAGAAAGGGATAGGTTAAATATGTGAGTAAGAGCCGGAGTGAGGGTGGTAGACAGAGGAGGGATTAGATGTGAAGGAATAGGGTCAAGTGGGCAGGTAGTGAGGTGTGAGGAAGACAACAGGGAAGCCACTTCACTCTCAGTGGTTGGGAGGAGGGTGCAGAGAGTGGCAGAGGGGGTGACTGGGAGCGGAATTGGGAGATTGCAGGTTTGTGTTGGAATGTTTCCTTGGATTGCAAGTGTTTTATTGAGAAATTAGTCAGTGAGGTCTTGAGCACTGAATGCAGATGAGGGGGGTGGTGCAGGTGGGTAGAGGAGAGAGTTGAAAATAGAGAAGAGTCTTTTAGGGTTTGAAGAGTGAGTGGATATAAGAGAGGAGAAGTAGGTTTGCTTAGCTAAGCAAAGGGCAGAGGTGTGAGAGTAGAGAATGAACTTATGGTGCATGAAATCATGTTCAGAGCGGGATTTCCTCCAGACACGCTCAGCAGTGCGGGAGCATTTTTGTAGGTGACGTGTTTGTTGGGAGTGCCAGGGTTGGAGCTGACGATGTGGGGCTTTGCGAGGTTGGGGTGGAGCGAGAGTGTCAAGTGCAGCAGAGAGAGTATTGTTATAGTGGGTTATAGCAAGGTCAGGGCAGGATATTGTGGAAGTGTGGGGGAGGCGTAGTTGAATAAGATTGGAGAGTTGGGGAGCGTCCACAGTGTGCAGATTTCTGCTGGTGCGGGGGCGAGAGGGGGAAGTAGGTTTAGTATCTATATTAGGATTAAAGGTGAGCAGATGGTGGTCTGAGATGGGAAATGGGCGACATGCAACATTAGAGAGAGCAGAGATAGGAGAATACCAGATCAATTGAGTGTCCATCGCGGTGGGTAGGTAATAGGGTGGATTGTGAGAGGCCGAAGGAGTTAGTGAGTGAGAGAAGTTTAGAGGCAGCAGGGGCAGATGGGTTGTCAATGGGGATGTTGAAGTCCCCTAGGATTAGAGCAGGTGTATTTGTGGAGAGAAAGTAAGGAAGCCAGGCAGCAAAGTTGTCAAGGAATTGGGAAGTTGGTCCAGGGGGGCGATAGATAACTGCCACTCTGAGAGAGAGAGGGGAGAACAGGCGAATGCAGTGGACTTCAAAGGAAGAAAAGGAGAGAGATGGAAATGGGGATAGGTACTGATAGGAGCAGGAGGGGGAGAGTAAGATGCCAACACCGCCACCGTGTCTCTCACCTGGCCTAGGTGTGTGGCTAAAGTGAAGACCACCGTGTGTGAGAGCAGCAATGGAAGCAGTGTCAGAGGAAGATAGCCAGGTTTCAGTAATAGCTAAGAGGTTGAAAGCGTTGGAAACAAACAGGTCGTGAACAGTTGTAAGCTTGTTACAGACGGTGCGAGCATTCCAGAGGGCACAAGAAAAGGGAGGGGTTAGGCGCTGTGTGTTAATTGAGATGAGATTGTTGGTATTGCGTGACCTAGGATTTTTGCAGTGGGTGATAGAGCAAGAGTGTAAAAGTGTGGCGATTGTTGCAGGGCCAGGGTTAGGAGAGACATCACCAGCAGCAAGCAGTAGTAGCAGTGAGAGAGACAGAAGGGGAGGGGAGAGTTAGAGGGGGAAGTGTTTCTAAGGAAACAAAGTAGTTCATGAGAGGACAGCATAGGGGATGAGAGAAGGGAGGGGGAGATATGGATAGTGTGGGGATTGTTGTTATAGGGACATGCAGTGATTTTTAGGAGAAGGGAAGACAGAGAGAGCAGAAAAGGCATAGAGAGCATTGTGTAGAAGTATAGTTATTAAGTTTACCTATTAGTTGGTCTGCAGTTTCAACCTCTAGTTTCTAACTGCAGTATGCTAACTCTTGCTTCTTGTAACAGAGAGCCTCGGCCCAAAATGAGCCTTAAAGGGACATTATACAGTCATTTTTTCTTTGCATAAATCTTTGGTAGATGATCTATTTATATAGCCCAAAAAGTTTTTAAAAAAAATAAATGTATAGTTTAGCTTATTTTTAAATAACATTGCTCTGATTTTCAGACTCCTAACCAAGCCCCAAAGTTTTATGAGAATACTGTCAGCTACCTTCTCCAGTTGCTCCTGTTTGTGTAAAGGGTCTTTTCATATGCAAAAGAAGGGGGAGGGGGGGGAGTGTCTTATTTGCCACTTGCAGTGGGCTTTCCAGCTACCTTTTCAACAGAGCCAAACTGACAGCTTCTAAGTAAGTTTTTAAACAGTTTTATACTGAATTTTTATATCAGTATCTGTGCATCTTATTCTTTATAGTAGTGTCTATTACATGCAGTTATATGAAAATGAGTGTATACTGTTCCTTTAAGCCTTCTCCATATGTAGGAGTGAGAAGTGATGAAATTATTCTAGGCAGCTGTTACAGGCAGTTTAGCTAGCAGGAATTACACACTTGCAAATTAGAGCGGGGGCGGGGTGAAAGGCTGAATAAGTTTAGACAATATAAGATAAAATGATTACAGGTAGACAAAATGGAGACAGAGGAAATGGTTACCAGAGGAGTCTAGTAGAAATTAAAGGGGCGTTTAAAAGCAGTCAGTTAGGCAGAAGCAGGAAGACATACCAGAGGAGTCTAGCAGAAATTAAAGGGGCGTTTAAAAGCAGTCAGTTAGGCAGAAGCAGGAAGACATACCAGAGGAGTCTAGCAGAAATTAAAGGGGCTTTTAAAAGCAGTCAGTTAGGCAGAAGCAGGAAGACATACCTGTAGAGAGATGAGATGAAATAGGATTAGAATTGTGAATATTGGTCCAGTGTGCTAACTCTTGCTACTTGTAACAGAGAGCTACTTAGAACCAGAGAGCCTCGGCCCAAAATGAGCCTTAAGCCTTCTCCATATGTAGGAGTGAGAAGTTACAACTATGTCTCTCATTACAAAGCAAGGGGACAATATTATTTCTCCAAATTTTTTGAAAAGTTTTGCCAAGATTGGGGCAAAACTTTTCAAAACATTTGGAGAAATAATATTGTCCCATTGCTTTGTAATGAGAGACAAAGTTGTAACATAATCCATAAGTAGTAATGTACTTTTTATTTCATAACAGGTTTTTATTGAGAAAGTTTGTATAATACAAGAACAAGTTTGATATCCACGCAGGGATAAATATGTGTTTAAACATTTATATGAAATACATAACCTAGGACAGGTTTACTAATTAACTTATTAGCATACAAATATAAGTGTGAATATATATATATTCTCTGGTAAGAGTTATAGAGTCATAATGGCTATGGAACACAAATTGAACATCATTTAAAGGAGGAGCTGAACTAGTTCTGTTAGTCATTAGAGCAGAACTAAACAGGGTGCCCTAAGTTACTCAATTTGTTTCTCATTTTACTATATTATATTGCAACAGTTTTATACCAGTGCGTATGAGATGAGCTGGGGGGGGGGGAGAATCAGCGGGCGAGAGCCACTCGAAAGGGGTTTAGGATATAAGGGGTGCAGGGGGCGGGAGTTGCGAGTGTAAAGAAATAAGAGTGCACTCGGAGGTGCACTGAGCGTTATATATATATATATATATATATATATATATAAATATAGTGGTAAGGTGGGCCAATTGCTATAGGGGTCCGTATTAAACTAATGTGTAAAGGACTTTGTGAATATAGGATTAATTAAGGCGGGGTGTACCCCCAGTAAGAAAAAACAAGTATTTTGTGACTTATCTTGATTAGTAGGGCATAGCCGGGGGGATGCCAGGAATGGGAGGAGGGGTCTCAATCTGGGGTGAAAGTTGTGCTAACTTCTTGTAGAGGGTAAGATAATGTATCAGGAGACATAAAAAACAAAACAAAATTGACACATATTACAATCAATAATCAGGAACATTTCTGCCCAAAAAGGGTATCCCACCAGTGCAACAAAATACGAAACCTAAAAGAAAGACATTATTGCATCTAGAGCATAGATATATGGTTCAGACATCATGAGTGCTACATGTAAATTAGTTGCATAGCGAATTCTAGGTAAAGGTTATAGAGATAATAGAACCTGTAGTGGCGTCTATTGCTTGTTTTATAGAGCAGTAGAGTATAATGTTCAATTGCAAAGTGTATAATCTCTACTGTATAGTAACAAGGTGAATGAATGAGATAGGTGGGGTACGTGATGGTCGCTCTTTTTTACACGTATATATGTTTTTCTTTTCTCTTTCTTAAAACACAAGTGACAATGAAATATTTTTAACTGTAAAGCAAAGGTTAGAACATAGGAAAAACAGCATCCAAATTGAAATAACTTATAAACAGTAAACAGTCGATTATTTTTGCCAAATACATTACCACTCGTCTATGAATCTGTCAGTGATAGTCCTTGATCACTGAACTGTCCTGAACCACAGTACTCAGGGGCAAAAAAGAAAAGAAACAAGGTGTTACAAGGAGATAGGAGCTACCAGATGCTGTCCAAGGAACGGGTTTCAAAGTGTTATTTCTTCATCTTCTCGAGTCAGGGGTCATTGTTAGATGTAGGAATGTCCTTACTCTTGGTTTGGTAGCTGAATCTTTGTGGCGAAGGATGCCACACTGGAGCTGTGGCGTTCAGTTTCTCTGTTCTTTCCGCTGTATCTTGAGATTGATTCAATGAATGGAATAGTTTCAGGGACTGAAGGAGTTTAGTCCCCTGGTCTGGGGTAGAGATGGAGAATGAGCGATCCTCTATTTGGAAACAAGCTTGACTGGAAATCCCCATCCATATTTAATGTTGTTTGGGCGAAGACATTGGGTTACTTGCTGAAAAGAGCGCCTCCTAGATAAGGTATGTGAGGACAAGTCCGGAAAAAGCTGGATCGCCTGGAATGAATCTTTTAGATTTTTGTTCTGGAAAGAAGCTCTAAGGATCCTTTCTTTGAACTCGTAATAATGCATTCTGATGATGACATCTCTAGGAGACCCTGAGGGTGAATTTCTCGGTCGGAGAGCCCGATGCGCTCTATGCATGAGGGCTTCCCGTTCTTGAATGGGTCCCAAAAGTTCTCTGAAGAGATCCATCAGATATTTAGTAAGATCAAGAGTTCCAATATCTTCTGGTATGCCTCGTATTCTTATGTTGTTACGGCGTGACCTTTCTTCCAGGTTCGCCATTTTGGATTTCAGATCTGAAATCGTTTCTGTGAGAGACTGAGTATAGGCAAGAAGATTGGAATGATCCAAGTGAAGATCCTCCTGTTTCTTTTCCAGGGTTTCCGTTCTGTCGCCTAGGGAGGAGATGTGTCTTTTAAGTTCTGAAACTGACGTTTTAAGTTCCTGTTTGAGTGATGAATGATGAGAGTCCATCTTGTCCTATAGCTCCTTGATAGAATCTAGTATGGAGGCATACGAATTAGAGGACCCCTTGCTGGAGTGAGCCGTGGTTCTACGATTTCCTCTCGTGAATTATCAATTCTCTAGAGTCCTCGTCTGACATGTCTTGCTCGTATATACGGCTTTACTAGAAAAGTGATCTGAAAGCGTCCGTTTTGGGAAGTCAGTATGTTTAGGTTTCTTTTTCTGGGAGTGAGCCATGTTGAGGCGAATAAACACTGTGAAGTGTCAGACTATAGTTCGGTCTTTAGCAAAGATGACTGCTGTGTCAGATGGCAGATGGGGAAAATAGACCTGGCATCTAGCCCATAAGCTTAGAACATCATCATATACGCGGGGTGTGCTTCTTGAGAATTGTGACCACAATGTGTAGGATTTCTCAGAAGATGACCTGTTAAGGAACCAAGGAGATTACTGGTAGGCTGCCTCTCTCCTGGGGAATGTGCTCAATTTTGAGCAGATTAGGTAAAGGGAACTTGGTATATGACCCATAGGCAATAAGGGCTGACGGGAAAGGGAGGAGAGAGAACAGGGGACTGCAGTGATAGGATGCTGGACTTCTCCTTATTGTAATGTAGTTATATAATGGTAAAGTCCTTGGGCCCATCTCTAAAATCCAGAGTAGAGTAGGAAAGTAAGGGTCTATATGAAGTAAGCTTGCAGCTCTGTCTATGAAGCTGGAGAGAGTCAAGTGTGGGGAGTCAGACTAAAGCTACGGTATGTTGCTGTGATCCTAGCTCACGGATCTGGGTGTACTAGCTTAAAGTATAGCCGCAGGTGTAGTGAACATCTTCCAATGAGTGGCTATGTATTCTTTATTTCTCTTTATCTTTTTTTTTTTTATTATTGGTGGTTTCTTCACACTAACAGCTATTATTTTGCTTTTCTTTCTCTTTTTTCCCCCTTTTTTATTTAGAGTAGTAAGGTGCTCTCAATGGAGGTCTGTGGGAGTATGGCCAGGATATGAGAGTATATTATAACATTTTATTATCCCCTGTGATCCCAAGGCCAAGGGTTAGAATTCAGACTGGCAACTATGAAGCCTCAGGGTATATGCTGGCCTTGTGAACTGCGGACTGCAGTTATTTGCCCATATGGTTAAAACAGTAAGAGGCTTCACAAAAATGTTCTGAGGAGCCCAGTAGGAAGGCAGGTGAATAACCCGGGGGTAAGGTATCCTCAGTCCTGAGAGCTAGAGGTGAGTGTATGAGTGGTACATCTGCTTACCACCGGTACCTGCCCTTCGCTAGGATTCCTGCGATCCCTGTCAGATGACTCATAACGGGTAGCGTGTAGCCGGCTGTGGACAAGAAGATTCAAAACTGTAGTCCAGGTAGGTGAAGTGACGGCCCTGCTTAGGAAGTGTGAGATGCGGTGGTGGGTAAGTTGAACAGCTGTCTCTTCTCAGTGTGTCAGCAGCACACACATATCTCAATCATCTGCTGTCCTAGCACCGCTCCAGACTCTGTCAGGTCACAAGCTCCAGTCTTGTGTAAAGGAGAATCTGGTGAGAGGTGACGCGTGGGTGGCTTGTGGAAGTAGTGGGTCACCAAAAACAGTTGCTCTAGTATAATGGCGCCAGATATGGTTTGTAGAGACACCGGAAATAACCTCTCGTCGCTGCTGGGCTCCAAAATACATGGAAGAAGGAAACAAAAGGGAAAAATCGACTAATCTTCACTTTACTCGGGTAAAAGTTTTAGGGTTAGGGATGAGGGATGTATGAATAAGGAATTATTTAATAACCCCAAAATATATAAAAATGCACTTGGTCCACGGAGCTCTCGGAAAGTGCAGCCTCCCTGTATCGTGGCAAGCTCCGCCCCCCCAGTAGTAATGTATTTTTCATTTTAATCCTATATCTACTAGTGCACCAAATGTGGAGCAATAATATTGTTTGATTTAGAAAGGGTATACAATTTTAATAAAGTTTATAATTTACTTTTATTATGTAATATACTTCATTCTCTTGCAGCATCGAACATAAGCTTTCTGTGTTTTCAGACTCCCATTGATTTCTATGGCATCTACTGCTTCAAAGGTGGCGGATTGAAAACTAGGTACGCTACATCGGAATAGACGCAAGCATATCTGTTAAATGTTTGATAAATTGGTCAAATAGAGTCGAATGTGAATTCGAAACATCTGTAATGACGCAAGCATCGATCTGCGTCGGATTGAGATCGCGGGAGAGTATATTTCTTCACACATTTCAACATTTGATGATCTTGACGCTTTGATAACTATGGCAAATCAATCTTGCGACAAATACGACGCGGGATTCAAGCGTATTTTCAGTTGCCGCTTTGATAAATATCCCCCCAAGTCTAATTTGAAATTTGAAGTAAAGGTTAAGTACAAATACTATTAATGTTAGTTGCTTATTTTCCTATATTTCTGTATAATTTCAGCTTATACTAGGACAAAGCAATGGTCCTAGACATTATTTTGCTAATAAAGGTTAATAAATAAACTCATATGGAGTAAGGTTTACACATTGGGGGGTAGATTTATCATACCCCGGGCGCTATGGCGAATCATGTCTACCCTGCATTGATAAATGCCGACAGGATACGCTGTCGGCATTTAACATTACACAAGCAGTTCTGATGAACTGCTTGTGCAATGCTGGCCCCTGCAGATTCGCGACCAATCAGCTGATAGCATGGGGTGTCAATCAACCCAATTATATAAAATCGTGCAGATTGCTGTCCGCCACCTCAGAGGCGGCGGACAAGTTAAGGAGTAGTGGCGAGTAGTTTCCGGCGAGCATTCAGGGCCGTTCTGCCCTTGTTAAATCAGCCCCATGGAATCATATTGTACACCAACAAAAAATATGTAGTTCTTTGTGGGAAAGTTTGTATCTCTTAGGGCTCCATGTACGAAGCAGCGAAAGCTGCTCCGGAGCCTTTGCGGGGCAGGTTCGCATATGCGAGCCTGCTTCCCGCAATGTAAGAAGCAGCGGTCATTAGACCGCTGCTTCCTACACCCTACGCCACCTCTTAGGTGGCGAAGCAAAATCACCGAGAGCTTGCTCGCTCTCGGTGATTGACAGCCCCTTCAGTCGCGTGATTGGTCGCGCGACTGAAGGGGCGGGCATTACACACTCCGCTGAGTGTGTAATGATACATACGGGCAAGCGGATCAATAGATCCGCTGCCCGTGTGTAGCGGAGGCGGGCGGACAGCTTCGCGAGTTAAGAAGCTGTCCGCCCGCCTCTTAGTACATGGAGCCCTTAGTGCATACCATATAAGTTTCTAATATTAAAGTGAAATCCAAAAAAGAGTTTGTAAGCCTCATATAATAATTTATAACTTTGTGTGGAAGCCATATAAAAGCATGTAATAGTCCATGAAAAACAAATAAACATTTTAACTATAAAAAAGTCTGACTGGTATAAGAAACATTTTATAAAAGAAATCAAAATTGTATTCAAATATATTACTGAAAACATTGTTGTATGTATGTGTAAAAAAAAATCTGAAAAATGTGTCACTCGGTTTTACAGTGTTGCTTGACTAGAAAATAGAAACTATTCAAAGGAGGGCTACTAAATGGTACATGGTCTAGGAAATAAAACGTATCAAGAAATATTTGGTGATGCTACTACATATAGCTCAGAGGAGAAACGAATAGAGGTGATACAGCTGCATTTCCTCACCAGCAGAACCAGCTCCTTAAAGGGATAGTCTAGTCAAAAATAAAGTTTCATGATTCCTATGGGATATGCAATTTTAAACAACTACTGTTATCATCAATTTTGCTTTGTTCTCTTGGTATTCTTAGTTGAAAGCTAAACCTAGGTAGGCTCATATGCTAATTCTTAGCCCTTGAAGGTCGCCTCTTATCTGAAAGCATTTTGACATTTTTTCACAATTAGAGGGAGTTAGTTCATGTTTGCTCTATAGATAACATTGTGGTCACGCCTGTGGAGTTACCTAGCAGTCATCAATGATTGATAAAATGCAAGTCTTTCAAAAGAACTGAAATAAAGGGGCAATCTGCAGAGGCTTAGATACAAGGTAATCACATAGGTAAAAAGTATATTAATATAACAGTGTTGGTTGTGCAAAACTGGGGAAAGGGTAATAAAGGGATTATCTATCTTTTTAAACAATAACAATTCTGGAGTAGACTTTAAATTTACAGCTGCTTTGGCCCACTGGGAATAGTTCTGGTGTCCTGTCCAATCTTGCATTGCCAGTTAATACAAGTTTGCAGAAAACAAATGCACGTCTGTACTGTTTCCTACAATAATAAAAGCATATGGGGAGGTGTCATGGATGCCACTGCATATATTTGTAATTTCTGTCATACATGGAATTTAAATTTTCAGTGCCCGTGTTTTACAGATTAACTGGAGCTGATCAGCAGTTTTATTGACAAGTTTAGTGCAATGTGCAAAATCAGTAACAACTCTCAAACTGGAAAAAATTATTTATTATTTTGTATTAAATGTTTGCAGTCTATATATACAGTGTATATATATATATATACATATATATATATATATATATATATATATATATATATATATATATATATATATATATATATATATATATATATATATATAAACCAAAAAGAGTACAGGACAAATGGCTACTATAAATGTGTCTTTTTCAATGGAAAAGATTATTATCAAAATTTATAAACATTAATGTTGTATTAAATACAATTTCAATGTGGTGCAGACCCTATAAAAAAATATTTATCAACAAACTACAAGAGGAGAACAAGTACCATCAAAAATTTCCATGGCCCGGAACAGATAGGGAATCAAGCACTCTTTTTCAAAAAAATATAGCTGAATTAGACAAAAGAAATAAATCTCTGACCAGTACAATCACAGAGAACAATAAATAATTTATTAATGGTACAGAAAGAAAGAAATCCTAACTGTTCGACTGTATCAATTCAGGTATATGTTAGCAACACAAAGTAAAAATTGTTAAACAAACAAAATGGTACATGTGGCCAATTAAAACCCTGAAGATGTGCACATCATGAACACAATATTGGCAAAAATACAGTCCAAAGACACCTAGTACATTACTACACCCAAGCTGTACACGGTACCCAAGACAATTCAAGGGATAATTACCGGACAGGTAAAATATATGACATAGACCTGTATGTCATTGGTCTTTAAGGTTTTTTTTCCCCCCAATACAGCCTCCCTCCCTCCTGCAGGCATCCTACAGAATGAAGGTTCCTTTAAATTACGTCATCCAAGATGGCGTCCCTTGAATTACGATTGGCTGATAGAATTCTATCAGCCAATCAGAATTAAGGCAGAAAAAATCATATTGGCTGATGCAATCAGCCAATAGGAATGAGCTTGCATTCTATTGGCTGATTGGAACAGCCAAAAGAATGCGAGCTCAATTGAGCTCGCATTCTTTTGGACGTCATCCAAGATGGCGTCCCTTGAATTACGATTGGCTGATAGAATTCTATCAGCCAATCAGAATTAAGGTAGAAAAAATCATATTGGCTGATGCAATCAGCCAATAGGAATGAGCTTGCATTCTATTGGCTGATTGGAACAGCCAAAAGAATGCGAGCTCAATCCTATTGGCTGATTGCATCAGCCAATAGGATTTTTTCTACCTTAATTTCCGATTGGCTGATAGAATTCTATCAGCCAATCGGAATTCAAGGGGCGCCATCTTGGATGACATCATTTAAAGGAACCTTCATTCTTCAGTTGGACTTCGTTGGAAGAGGATGCTCCGCGTCGGATGTCTTGAAGATGGAGCCGCTCCGAGCCAGATGGATGAAGCTAGAAGATGCTGCCTGGATGAAGACTTCTGCCCCTCTGGAGGACCTCTTCTGGTCGGCTTGGATGAAGACTTCTGCCCGTCTGGAGGACCACTTCGGCCGGCTTCATGGAGGACATCGGCCCGGCTGGGTGAAGACTTCTCAAGGTAGGGTGATCTTCAAGGGGTTAGTGTTGGGTTTTAATAAGGGGGTGTTGGGTGGGTTTTAGAGTAGGGTTGGGTGTGTGGGTGGTGGGTTTTAATGTTGGGGGGGTATTGTACTTTTTTTACAGGTAAAAGAGCTGATTACTTTGGGGCAATGCCCCGCAAAAAGACCCTTTTAAGGGCTATTTGTAATTTAGTATAGGGTAGGGCTTTTTATAATTTTGGGGGGCTTTTTATTTTATTAGGGGGATTAGATTAGATGTAATTAGTTTAATTTTTTTTTAATTATTTTATTATTTTCTGTAATTTAGTGAGGGGGGTTGTACTTTAAATTGTAATTAATTGTATTTAGTTTAGGGAATTTATTTAATTATAGCGTAGTGTTAGGTGTAATTGTAACTTAGGTTAGGATTTATTTTACAGGTAAATTTTAATTTATTTTAACTAGGTAGCTATTAAATAGTTACTATTGTACCTAATTAAAATTAATATAAAGTTGTCTGTAAAATAAAAATACACCCTAAGCTAGCTACAACGTAACTATTAACTATATTGTAGCTATCTTAGGGTTTATTTTATAGGTAAGTATTTAGTTTTAAATAGGAATAATTTAGTGAATTGTAGTTATTTTATTTAGATTTCGTTTAATTATATTTAAGTTAGGGGGTGTTAGGGCTAGGGTTAGACTTAGATTTAGGCGTTAATAACTTTAATATAGTTGTGGCGACGTTGGGGGCGGCAGATTAGGGGTTAATAAATGCAGGTAGGTGTCGGCGATGTTAGGGACGGCAGATTAGGGGTTAATAAAATTAAACTAGTGTTTGTGATGCGGGAGGGCGGCGGTTTAGGGGTTAATATATTTTTTATAGTGACGGCGATGTCTGGTTCGGCAGATTAGGGGTTAAAAAATTAAATTTAGTGTTTGCGATGTGGGGGGGGGGCCTCGGTTTAGGGGTCAATAGGTTGGACTTCGTTGGAAGAGGATGCTCCGCGTCGGATGTCTTGAAGATGGAGCCGCTCCGAGCCAGATGGATGAAGCTAGAAGATGCTGCCTGGATGAAGACTTCTGCCCCTCTGGAGGACCTCTTCTGGTCGGCTTGGATGAAGACTTCTGCCCGTCTGGAGGACCACTTCGGCCGGCTTCATGGAGGACATCGGCCCGGCTGGGTGAAGACTTCTCAAGGTAGGGTGATCTTCAAGGGGTTAGTGTTGGGTTTTAATAAGGGGGTGTTGGGTGGGTTTTAGAGTAGGGTTGGGTGTGTGGGTGGTGGGTTTTAATGTTGGGGGGGTATTGTACTTTTTTTACAGGTAAAAGAGCTGATTACTTTGGGGCAATGCCCCGCAAAAAGACCCTTTTAAGGGCTATTTGTAATTTAGTATAGGGTAGGGCTTTTTATAATTTTGGGGGGCTTTTTATTTTATTAGGGGGATTAGATTAGATGTAATTAGTTTAATTTTTTTTTAATTATTTTATTATTTTCTGTAATTTAGTGAGGGGGGTTGTACTTTAAATTGTAATTAATTGTATTTAGTTTAGGGAATTTATTTAATTATAGCGTAGTGTTAGGTGTAATTGTAACTTAGGTTAGGATTTATTTTACAGGTAAATTTTAATTTATTTTAACTAGGTAGCTATTAAATAGTTACTATTGTACCTAATTAAAATTAATATAAAGTTGTCTGTAAAATAAAAATACACCCTAAGCTAGCTACAACGTAACTATTAACTATATTGTAGCTATCTTAGGGTTTATTTTATAGGTAAGTATTTAGTTTTAAATAGGAATAATTTAGTGAATTGTAGTTATTTTATTTAGATTTCGTTTAATTATATTTAAGTTAGGGGGTGTTAGGGCTAGGGTTAGACTTAGATTTAGGCGTTAATAACTTTAATATAGTTGTGGCGACGTTGGGGGCGGCAGATTAGGGGTTAATAAATGCAGGTAGGTGTCGGCGATGTTAGGGACGGCAGATTAGGGGTTAATAAAATTAAACTAGTGTTTGTGATGCGGGAGGGCGGCGGTTTAGGGGTTAATATATTTTTTATAGTGACGGCGATGTCTGGTTCGGCAGATTAGGGGTTAAAAAATTAAATTTAGTGTTTGCGATGTGGGGGGGGGCCTCGGTTTAGGGGTCAATAGGTAGCTTATGTGTGTTAGTGTACTTTTTAGCACTTTAGTTAAGAGTTTAATGTTACGGGGTTAGCCCATAAAACTCTTAGGGGTCGATCCGATAAAAATCGTCGCCCGCAAAAGTTGGCGACGCCAATATTTGCGCGGGTTTGGTATCCTATATACGGCGTAACCTAGAAGTTACGCGCATATATTTCTGCCGTCGCCCGTAGTTTTTTTGGGCCATAGGCAGGTATACCAAACCCGCGCAATTTGGTATCCAATATACAGCGTAAGGACTTACGTGGCGAAAATGGAAAAATCTTACTCCATTTTCACCTCTCCACAAAAAGCAGCCGTAAGAAGCCTTACGCTGACTATTGGAGCACCGTAACTCCCTAAACTGGCTGCTAAAATAAACCTAACACCTAACGCATGCGCAATGTCTATCTCCCTGTCAACCGCGATCTTCTAAAATAAACCTAACACCTAACGCATGCGCAATGTCTATCTCCCTGTCAACCGCGATCCCCCGCCGCAATCCCTAATAAAGTATTTAACCCCTAAACCGCTGCCATCTACATAAACTAACCCCCTACTGTGAGCCCCTAAAACCGCCACCATCTAACTGATCTATCCCCTAATGTGAACCCCTAAAACCGCCACCATCTAACTGATCTATCCCCTAATGTGAACCCCTTACACCGCCGCCATCTATATTAAAATTATTAACCCCTAATTTAATCTACCTACCCCGCCGCCAGCTATATTATCTATATTAACCCTAAGTATATTATAGTTAATATAGTTATTACATTATATATATTAACTATATTAACCCTAATTATATTAGGGTTAATATAGTTAATATAGGCCTAGATTTGGAGTTTGGCGGTAGCCGTGAAAACCAGCGTTAGAGGCTCCTAACGCTGGTTTTAGGCTAACTCCGGTATTTGGAGTCACTCAAAAAAGGGTCTAACGCTCACTTTTCAGACGCGACTTTTCCATACCACAGATCCCCTTACGTCAATTGCGTATCCTATCTTTTCAATGGGATCTTTCTAACTCCGGTATTTAGAGTCGTGTCTGAAGTGAGCGTTAGAAATCTAACGACAAAACTCCAGCCGCAGAAAAAAGTCAGTAGTTAAGAGCTTTTTGGGCTAACGCCGGTTCATACAGCTCTTAACTACTGTCCTCTAAAGTACACTAACAACCATAAACTACCTATGTACCCCTAAACCGAGGTCCCCCCACATCGCCGCCACTCGATTACATTTTTTTAACCCCTAATCTGCCGACCGCCACCTACGTTATACTTATGTACCCCTAATCTGCTGCCCCTAACACCGCCGACCCCTGTATTATATTTATTAACCCCTAATCTGCCCCCCACAACGTCGCCGCCAGCTACCTACAATAATTAACCCCTAATCTGCCGACCGCAAATCGCTGCCACCTACATTATAGCTATGTACCCCTAATCTGCTGCCCCTAACACCGCCGACCCTTATATTATATTTATTAACCCCTAATCTGCCCCCCTCAATGTCACCTCCACCTGCCTACACTTATTAACCCCTAATCTGCCGAGCGGACCGCACCGCTACTATAATAAAGTTATTAACCCCTAATCCGCCTCACTAACCCTATAATAAATAGTATTAACCCCTAATCTGCCCTCCCTAACATTGCCGACACCTAACTTCAATTATTAACCACTAATCTGCCGACTGGAGCTCACCACTATTCTAATAAATGGATTAACCCCTAAAGCTAAGTCTAACCCTAACACTAACACCCCCCTAAATTAAATATAATTTTAATCTAACTAAATAAATTAACTCTTATTAAATAAATTATTCCTATTTAAAGCTAAATACTTACCTGTAAAATAAATCCTAAAATAGCTACAATATAAATTATAATTACATTGTAGCTATTTTAGGATTAATATTTATTTTACAGGCAACTTTGTAATTATTTTAACCAGGTACAATAGCTATTAAATAGTTAAGAACTATTTAATAGCTACCTAGTTAAAATAATTACAAAATTACCTGTAAAATAAATCCTAACCTAAGTTACAATTAAACCTAACACTATACTATCATTAAATTAATTAAATAAAATACCTATAATTACCTACAATTAAACCTAACACTACACTATCAATACATTAATTAAATACAATATCTACAAATAACTACAATGAAATAAACTAACTAAAGTACAAAAAATAAAAAAGAACTAAGTTACAAAAAATAAAAAAATATTTACAAACATAAGAAAAATATTACAACAATTTTAAACTAATTACACCTACTCTAAGCCCCCTAATAAAATAACAAAGCCCCCCAAAATAAAAAATGCCCTACCCTATTCTAAATTACTAAAGTTCAAAGCTCTTTTACCTTACCAGCCCTGAACAGGGCCCTTTGCGGGGCATGCCCCAAGAAGTTCAGCTCTTTTGCCTGTAAAAAAAAATAAAAAATACCCCCCCCCAACATTACAACCCACCACCCACATACCCCTAATCTAACCCAAACCCCCCTTAAATAAACCTAACACTAAGCCCCTGAAGATAATCCTACCTTGTCTTCACCTCACCAGGTATCACCGATCCGTCCTGGCTCCAAAATCTTCATCCAACCCAAGCGGGGGCTGGCGATCCATCATCCGGTGGCTGAAGAGGTCCAGAAGAGGCTCCAAAGTCTTCATCCTATCCGGGAAGAAGAGGCGATCCGGACCGGCAACCATCTTGATCCAAGCGGCATCTTCTATCTTCATCCGATGACGACCGGCTCCATCCTGAAGACCTCCACCGCGGACCCATCTTCTTCCGGCGACGTCCAACTGAAGAATGACGGTTCCTTTAAGGGACGTCATCCAAGATGGTGTCCCTCGAATTCCGATTGGCTGATAGGATTCTATCAGCCAATCGGAATTAAGGTAGGAATATTCTGATTGGCTGATGGAATCAGCCAATCAGAAACAAGTTCAATCCGATTGGCTGATCCAATCAGCCAATCAGATTGAGCTCGCATTCTATTGGCTGATTTAACTTAGGGGGGTGTTAGTGTTAGACTTAGCTTTAGGGGTTAATATATTTATTAGAATAGCGGTGAGCTCCGGTCGGCAGATTAGGGGTTAATAATTGAAGTTAGGTGTCGGCGATGTTAGGGAGGGCAGATTAGGGGTTAATACTATTTATTATAGGGTTAGTGAGGCGGATTAAGGGTTAATAACTTTATTATAGTAGCGCTCAGGTCCGGTCGGCAGATTAGGGGTTAATAAGTGTAGGCAGGTGGAGGCGACGTTGTGGGGAGCAGATTAGGGGTTAATAAATATAATATAGGGGTCGGCGGTGTTAGGGGCAGCAGATTAGGGGTAAATAGGGATAATGTAAGTAGCGGCGGTTTACGGAGCGGCAGATTAGGGGTTAAAAAAATATGCAGGGGTCAGCGATAGCGGGGGCGGCAGATTAGGGGTTAATAAGTGTAAGGTTAGGGGTGTTTAGACTCGGGGTACATGTTAGGGTGTTAGGTGCAGACGTAGGAAGTGTTTACGCATAGCAAACAATGGGGCTGCGTTAGGAGCTGAACGCGGCTTTTTTGCAGGTGTTAGTTTTTTTTTCAGCTCAAACAGCCCCATTGTTTCCTATGGGGGAATCGTGCACGAGCACGTTTTTTAGGCTGGCCGCTTGCGTAAGCAACTCTGGTATCGAGAGTTGAAATTGCGTTAAAAATGCTCTACGCTCCTTTTTTGGAGCCTAACGCAGACTTTATGTGGACTCTGAATACCAGAGTTATTTTTATGGTGCGGCCAGAAAAAAGCCGGCGTTAGCTTTTCGGGTCGTTACCGACAATACTCCGAATCTAGCCGTTAGTTACTATAGTATTTATATTAACTATATTAACTCTATCTAACCCTAACACCCCTAACTAAATTTTTATTAAATAAATCTAATTCATATTATAAACTAAAATATTCCTATTTAAATCTAAATACTTACCTATAAAATAAACCCTAAGATAGCTACAATATAATTAATAATTACATTATAGCTATGTTAGGGTTTATATTTATTTTACAGGTAAATTGATAATTATTTTAACTAGGTATAATAGCTATTAAATAGTTATTACCTATTTAATAGCTACCTAGTTAAAATAATTACCCAATTACCTGTAAAATAAATCCTAACCTAAGTTACAAATACACCTACACTATCAATAAATTAAATAAACTACAAATATCTATCTAAAAATACAATTAAATAAACTAAACTAAATTACAAAAAAAAAAAAACACTAAATTACAAAAAATAAAAAAAAATTACAAGATTTTTAAGCTAATTACACCTATTCTAAGCCCCCTAATCGGATTGAACTTGAATCTGATTGGCTGATTCAATCAGCCAATCAGATTTTTCTACCTTAATTCTGATTGGCTGATAGAATCCTATCAGCCAATCGGAATTCGACGGACGCCATCTTGGATGACGTCATTTAAAGGAACCTCATTCGTCGGGAAGTCGTCGTGCCGGAAGGATGCTCCGCGGCAGGGGAGCGAAGGAAGAAGATTGAAGATGCCGATTTGCTTGAAGACATCGCTGATGGAAGAAGACTCTCTGCCGCTTGCTGGAACACATCGCCCGGATGGAAGAAAACTTCACTGCTGCTTGCTGGAACACATCGCCCGGATCGGATGAGGAGTTTGGCCCGGTGTGGTGAAGACAAGGTAGGGAGATCTTCAGGGGGGTAGTGTTAGGTTTATTTAAGGGGGGTGTGGGTTAGATTAGGGGTATGTGGGTGGTGGGTTGTAATGTTGGGGGGTGGTATTGTGGGTTTTTTTGCAGGCAAAAGAGCAGTTTTCTTTGGGGCATGCCCCCACAAAAGGCCCTTTTAAGGGCTGGTAAGGTAAAAGAGCTTTGAACTTTTTTTAATTTAGAATAGGGTAGGGAAATTTTTTATTTTGGGGGGCTTTATTATTTTATTAGGGGGCTTAGAATAGGTGTAATTAGCTTAAAAATCTTGTAATCTTTTTTTTATTTTTTGTAATTTAGTGGGTTTTTTTTTTTGTAATTTAGTTTAGTTTATTTAATTGTATTTTTAGATAGATATTTGTAGTTTATTTAATTTATTGATAGTGTAGGTGTATTTGTAACTTAGGTTAGGATTTATTTTACAGGTAATTGGGTAATTATTTTAACTAGGTAGCTATTAAATAGGTAATAACTATTTAATAGCTATTATACCTAGTTAAAATAATTAACAATTTACCTGTAAAATAAATATAAACCCTAAC
This sequence comes from Bombina bombina, assembly GCF_027579735.1. Taxonomy (NCBI): domain Eukaryota; kingdom Metazoa; phylum Chordata; class Amphibia; order Anura; family Bombinatoridae; genus Bombina; species Bombina bombina. Next base: position 1,234,155,940 of record NC_069499.1, read on the forward strand.
ATAGCTATAATGTAATTATTAATTACATTGTAGCTATCTTAGGGTTTATTTTATAGGTAAGTATTTAGATTTAAATAGGAATATTTTAATTAATAATATTAATATTAGATTTATGTTAATAAGAGTTTAGTTAGGATGTTAGAGTTAGATAGGGTTATTATACTTAATATATATATATAATATAATAACGATATTAACTATATTAACCCTAATATAATTAGGGTTAATATAGTTTATATATATAATATAATAACTATATTAACTATATTAACCCTAATATAATTAGGGTTAATATAGTTAATATAGCTGGCGGCGGTGTAGGGGGATTAGATTAGGGGTTAATACATTTATTATAGGTGGCCGCGGTGTAGGGGGATGTAGATTGTAGGCAAAAGAGCAGTTTACTTTGTGACAAAGCCCCGCCAAAAGCCCTTTTAAGGGCTGGCAAAAGAGCTGTTACTTTGGGGCAATGCCACGCAAAAAGCCCTTTTCAGGGCTATTTGTAGGGTTAGACTTAGGTTTAGTGGTAGGGATAGTTTAGTATTTTAGGGGTTAAATAATTTAATATAGATGGCGGCGGGGGATTAGATTAGGGGTTAATAATTTTAAAATAGATAGCGGCGGGGTAGGGGCTCACTTTAGGGGGTAGGTAAGGTAGATGGCGGCGGTGTAAGGGGCTCACTTTAGGGGGTTAGAGATTTAATGTAGCTGGCGGCGGTTTAGGGGTTAATAACTTTATTAGGTAGCGGCGGGCACCGGGAGCGGCGGTTTAGGGGTTAATACATAGTTTATTGTTAGGCTAGTGAGGGGGGATAGCGGATAGAGGGTTAGACGTGTCGGGCTATGTTAGGGAGGCATGTTAGACAGTGCGGGTGATTTAGACTTTAGTCAGGTTTTGTAGGCGCCGGCAGTTTCTAACGTGCCGTAAGTCACTGGCGACGCCAGAAATTTGTACTTGCGCAGATTTCTGGACATCGCTGGTTTGTCAGACTTACAGCACGTTAGCATCTGACGGCGACATATATGGGATAGCTCGAGTTGCGAGCTGAAACTGCGGGTGACGCGGGTTCCCTCGCTTGCGCCGCAAACTACGATCTATATCGGATCGACCCCTTAACTACTGACTTTTAAATGCGGTATCAGTCTTGACAGGAGAGGCTGTACCGCTCACTTTTGTTTAGACTCGTAATACTGGCGTTATGCAAGTCCTATAGAAAATATAGGATACGCAATTGACGTAAGTGGATTTGCGGTATTTACGCGTCTGACCAAAAAAGTGAGCAGTGAGCCTGTCATTTCAAGACTCATAATACCAGCGTTAGGAAAAAAGCAGCGTTAGGACCTCTTAACACTGCTTTTTAACCCTAATGCACAACTTGTAATCTAGCAGAGAGTTATGTGTTTGATTTGATCAAGGGTATGGGTATAGTGGCCAATCGTGTTGGATCATTTCTTTATGTTGATAATAGTGTTAAAGTGCTCATTATACATTTTTTTTAACTTAATAAAGCAGAAAGTTGTTGTTTTTTATTTTGTGTAATTTTAGCCTAAAATCTGCAGGAAATTAATATTTCAAAGCAGGAAGTATCTGCAACTTATAGCTGGATTTAAAAGGATCACACAGTCTCCAATGTGAAAGTACAAAATTGTGAAATTTACTCCACTGAAATAATTCGCCAAAAGTTAACATTTTCACTGTACAGAACAGTGTTTTAGAGTGTAGGATATCAACATTAAAAAAAAACATAATAAAATAAAGTAAAAAAAATAATATCACAAAATTATTTTTAAAGCACTGAAATCTAAAATGTAGATTTTTTTAATTTCTTGATTTCTTTTTTAGAAGGAATATTATAAATGTCACAACTTCACAAGATTTCTGTTAGTGACACCAGATTGCGATACGCAAGATCCTTGAGAAGGAAAATAGATTATTTTAAAAACACACATTATTTTAAACAAACAAAAAAAAGTACCATGAATTTAGAACAACAAACAATAAGATCTTGTTCACAGCAACATGAGTTTCAAAATACAGAGATGCAAGTATGAAATAAACACAGGTATTTTAAGAATACATTTGCCAAAATGGTTTTCTAGATGTTGCAGCTGTGATTTGTGCTTCATTACTTTTCAAGTGGTTCTTGTTTGCTTTTCAAGATGTTGTGTATTTGGTCAAATAATAGAATTGCATAGCTAAACTGGAGGAACCCCCAATAGTGAGAAGACTATACAAGACAGTTGAAGGGAGGCTCCATAAGTCTAGATCATATTTTCATAAGTTCATTCAATATGGCGATGTCTGCTATTATCAGTCTTTTATTTGAAAACATCTTGGGATATTAGCTAACAAGTCGAAAAGGTCAGTTCAGCATTTTATCAAGTACCTTTAGCTGTCAGATTTGATACATTTGTAAATGTATTGATAGGTACTAGGATTTTGGATTGTGATCGCATTGAACTGTCTTATGGTAAGTATAGGGCAGTGATGGCGAACCTTGGCACTCCAGATGTTTCAGAACTACATTTCCCATGATGTTTAGGCAGTCTGAAGTCCAGTGGAGCTTTGTGGAAGATGTAGTTTTGAAATATCTGGAGTGCCAAGGTTTGCCATCACTGGTATAGGCTATGAAGCTATTTTATGACCATCTCTGAACAAAATAAAAATAGATTAAAAACAACCATCATAAGACCCAGGTGTTCTGCAAGATCTGAAAGGGGACTTTTTGTCTAGAGTTCTAAGGGCCGATTTATCATGGCCCAAATGGGGCCAAATTGTTAAAGGGACACTGAACCCAATTTTTTTCTTTCATGATTCAGATAGAGCATGCTATTTTAAACAACTTTCTATTTTACTCCTATTATCAAATTTTCTTCATTCTCTTGGTATGTTTATTTGAAAAGCAAGAATGTAAGTTTAGATGCCGGCCCATTTTTGGTGAACAACCTGGGTTGTCCTTGCTGATTGGACAGCACCAATAAATAAGTGCTGTACATGGTGCTGAACCAACAATTTGCTGGAAGAAAAATTGATAATAGAAGTAAATTAGAAAGTTGCTTAAAATTGCATGCTCTATCTGAATCATGATAGAAAAAATGTGGGTTCAGTGTCCCTTTAAGAAGCAGTGGTCTTAAGACTGCTGCTCCTTAAATCGTCCGCTGCCTCTGAGGCTGCGGACATCAATCCGCCCGATCACAAACGATCGGGTTGATTGATACCCCTGCTAGCGGCCAATTGGCCATGAATCTGCAGGGGGCAGTATTGCACAAGCAGTTCACCGGAACTGCTTGTGCAATGTTGAATGCCGACAGTGTATGCTGTCAGCATTCAGCGATGTCTGGCGAACATGATACGCTACAGCGTATCATGTCCACCAGACATTGATAAATTGGCACCTTAGACTCTACCTAACAACCGCTTTTAGATTCAAGTTTTAAATTTAAAGGGCAAAATGTATTTTATGGGATGGTGTGCGTTCTGTTTTCACTATATTTTAGACAACTAATGTAGTGTATTTCAGAGGAAATATTTTCTGAAGTGTATCAATCTCTTCTTTTCAAAAAGAACAAACCAAACATAGCATCAAAGACTTTTCCTCTAGTTTAAAAAAACTTGCACACATCTTTTGGCCTTAGAGATGTCAGATTTCTAAAATGTACCATACTGTCCAGTCTTTAAACTGGCTATCCAGTAAAATTTATTTTTAAATGACTAGAGACATATCTTATTGGTTCTATTTGATGTCTGACATGGGCATACAGTTGAAGGGGTCTTTAGGGTCATTGGTCTGATCTGAGGTCGTGTATAAGCATAGGGCCGGCAAGAACTGCGGGGAGATTTGGTACCTATCATTTTCTCAAATCACCTGGTAATTAGTCAGTATTTTTAGGGAGGACAGCTGGCATTCCTATTTACATTAGGGACTCAGCTATATATACCTCTAGGAATAATCAGTTATGAGGCCACATCTAACTTACAGTAAACATCTATAGGTTTATGATAATTAAATTCCCTATTACTTTAGTAGAGAAGTAAATCATATTTCCTTTGCCCACCTTTTATTATTGAACTCTTCAGGGGGTAAAACAGCCAGAAATGTATGTTTACTTTCAAGCACAAAGAGTAATCATTTCAAAAAAGCTGTTAGTAAAAACTGCATCACTATTTCCCCTGTCACACTCTGGTGAGATTATCCAATTCTACTACAAAGTGGATGTGTACTTTATAGTTCCCTGAGTCTGCACATTATTCTCTGTTGGTGGTTGTGACTATAAAAAACAAGTAAAGTCATTGAGCAGTAAACAACTGGCATCTTATCTTTCAAGACAAATCATTTCTGTTTCGCTACTTGTGTTTCTTTTTTTTTATCTTAAATAAAGGATGAAATGAGAAAAATATCCATATTTTTCAAATCAGAGAAAGAATAACAAATGTTCAAATTTAGAACTCATAACTGATAAAAGTTCTGTTGTTGCTAGTTATGAAAAACCAAACATAGCCAATTAAAAGCTAATCCTGCCAGTTACAAGGTCATACTGGGCAGATAAGGCAGCTAAAAGACCAGACAATTTAAAACTGGCTGACTCACGACCAGTAAGCTATCTGATCTGTATTTTTTTCCCTCTGCCTCCGTAAATGAAGCCAGAAAATGATACACTATAGAAATTGTCATCTATCCCACGAAAGCATTCAGCTTTTTTTTTTTTCTTTACTAATGGGATTTAAAGAGCAAATGTTTAAAGGTTATAGAAGATTCAGATTTGAGTGTGAACTGTCTCTTACTCTCTTTACTTGTGTCTTTTTCTTGTGTCTTTAAAAAATATAATAGTGAGACTTACTAGCATAGCAAGTAATCTGCAATACAATACTTTCTGTGATCATATTGGAGAAGGATGTAAGACTTTTCCTTATCCAATATGGCCTCCAAGTATATTGCTCATGAGCACACAACCCCAGGACCACAAGACATGTGGAATTCACTAGTATTTTTTATATGCTATTAGAGCAAAATCAAATGCATTATGTGTACAAAAGCTGTTGCTATACTTTCAATGGTAACAATTCAGTTCTAAATTCCAAGCTATAAAAATATACGTTTTTAGCTTAAGGGCTTAAAGGCTTACCAGTTCGCTACCAGAGGTAACAGGACCCAAACTGGGGGAAGGGGAACTTTTAAATATTCCATGAAGCTTAACTCTACCCTTCCCCATAAATAACAACAGACACTTTGTTGGGAATAATTGAAGCATCACTGGTCTCCTTTTATTAACAATTATATAAAACTGTATATATATATAAAACCGACAGACTATAAATTAGATGGCGGCAAATGAGATGAAAAGACTAACCCCGGACTGAAGAGGTCAGCGGCCCGATCCAGACTACAGCAGCAGACTCTGCTCGGGTGGAGATGTTACTAGGGGTGTTTTCTAGTTCTCCTGGCCTGCCTACCCCTGTGGGCGGGGCACTACAGTTGACTGAAGTAATCGGCCCCACCCTCCTCAGCCTGACCATCACTCCCCCCGTTCACCATCTCCATGCGCTCCTGGCCGTGACCTCCCACAGTTAGGGTGCCATGAACCTACCAACCAGAAGGCTTCATGACCACCAGGCCGCTCTTGCCGGCTAGTTCTAGGAGGGAGGTTAATATAAACCAACAGACTATAATTTAGATGGCGGCAAATGAGATGATAAGACTAACCCCGGACTGGAGTCAGCGGCCCAATCCAGACTACAGCAGCGGATTCTGCTCAGATGGAGATGTTACTAGGGGTGTTTTCTAGTTCTCCTGGCCTGCCTACCCCTGTGGGCGGGGCACTCCAGTTGACTGAAGTAATCTGCCCCACCCTCCTCAGTCTGGCCATCATCCCCCCATTCACCATCTCCATGTGCTCCTGGCCATGACCTCCTGCAGTTAGGGTGCCAAGAACCTCCAGCCATAAGAGATAGCATCTCAGGTATTGATTGCCACCACCAACCCGACTTCACTTAAGAGGAAGGGCATGAGAGCCCTTTTTATATCCCCTAGGAATAAGTCTAACCCTAAGTCTGTTTAATGGACCCCATTGGGCCTAAAGAGCTCCCGCTTTTCATTAGAAATGACATTGTGGCGTACCACGAAACCCTGGGAACCAGTGACACTCGCCCCTACATCTCTGTTTAACTTTTTCCTAACTCTGTAGGGCGCGCTGGAGGAACCCATGTAACGCCAATGGCGTCTAGCTACAACATTAGACCAACCCAATGTAACTCCAGGGAACCAGGCCCTGATCCAACCTAAGTCGGATTGTATAATTTTCGTTAGGTCAAGGGCTGGGACCGCTCCTATATCATTCCCTCCCAAATGAATAAGGATGATGTGGGGTTTACCCCAATGCCTGTGAGCATCCTGTAAGACACCTGGAAGTTGTGGCCAGCACATGCCCCTCGAACACAACCACCTTATGGAAACTTTAGATGAGGGGAAACCCAGATTCTGCCCCCCTTCCTTAGATAGGGCCCAGATCGTCGACAATGAATAAAGGAGTGGCCTATGATCCACACTCTGGAGGCAGCCTTGCTCGCACCTAGAAAACAAAATATAATTAGCCATGGTAATGTACACACAAATTAAATGCACACAGGGGAAGGGCCACCCGTCATATGACTTCATGCAAACCCTAACACTTATTGTTTGTGTAAAACTGGGCAAAAATACAATTTATAACAGTTGGATCGCCACCGCCCCAGGCGTTGAATACTATGGGCCCCCTCATGAGCAGCATTTGTGGCAGCCCCAATTCTGAAGGAATGTGGCGATATCTTAGAAGGGTCAAGACCTGCTAACTGTACTGCTCAGGCCAGAATTTTATGGAATTGGTAAAGTGATAGGGAGGACCCATCGTTGTGTATAAGGAATTGCCCATCCCCAGGTTGTCTGCATTTCAAAAACTCTCCTAACGTGTCTACTGGGCAGCTGGAGGTGTCTTTCAGAGCTGGGAAAGTAAGCCATGTTCCTTTGGCATCCTGATCAGTTTTTGAACGAGGAATGAACAGCAATACCGAGGTGTAAACTCTAATATGACTCAACTGTATACCTTTATTAGACTGTGTCTTATTGGGGGATAGTAATTTGCCAATTTGTAGGGCCCCCTCAAAAGCTAAAACAAAAGCTGCTTTAAATAGTAACACCTCTTAAGAGGTAGAAAAAACTTCATGCAAAACTGCCACCAGCCGCTCCAACCGGTCAAGCGTAATTGGTTCCCAACTATCCAATTTTTTCTCTTGGGACCACCCCCAACTTTTCAGAGCCTGCGTAATAAAAAAAGAATTAGTGGGATCCGGAAATCCAAGAATTTTGTAAAAGAATGACAATGCTGCTCCCTTACGCAAACCCGTTGTCTGTAAACACGCCAACCATTTACATAGAATCACCTGAGAGGCTCCCGTGGAGTCTACCTTGCGAATACTGCAAAACTGGTCCCATTCTTTCCATAGTCTAATATAGGACTGAAATGTCACTGGGGCGAGAGAAGAGCGCACTAAAGGAACTAAGGAAAGCCAGGATCCACCAACTGCCAAAGAAAATCAAGACAAGTTAGTCCGTCTTTGGCTGCATGAGGCGCTAATTTCCTAAAAGTCAGCCAATTGAACCTGGAAAGGGCATCTGCTAAAACATTGTTAACCCCTGAGACATGTCTGGCCTGAAAATGGATATTAAGCTGAAAGCATCTCAAGACCATGTGGCGCAAAAGTCGAACTACAGTGGCAGAGGAAGCAGATGGAAGCCTGTTAATGGAATACACAACACTGATGTTGTCTGTCCAAAATATCACCGACTGGTTCTGCAGCCTCCGACCCCAAAGCTCGATTGCCATTACAATGGGAAATAACTTGAGCAGAGTGAGGTTCCTAGTGAGACCAGATGGGCCCGATACGCCTGGCCATGGGCCTGTGCACCATTCCCCTTGGAAGTATGCTCCGTACCCGAACTATCCTGCAGCGTCAGTAAACAAATGCAGGATCTGGTTAGATACCGGCCTAAAGCACCACTCACTGACTCCGTTAAAGTGAATTAAGAAAGCCTCCCACACTTTCAAATCCTCAATCATATCCTGGGAAACTGATTCTATCCGACACTTTGGGGTTGCCTTTGAGCTGCCTTTCCAATCTCCTATTGAAAACCCTACCCATGGAAATGACCCTGCACGCAAAATTTAATAAGCCTTATAAGGACTGAAGCTCCCTCAAAGATATGTATTGCTTGGAAATAGCTGTCCTAACTGAATCTAGCATTTCATGGACTTTATCTAAAGGCAATCTACACAACATATCTGAGGTGTCAATCTCTATCCATAGAAAAGTTAATTTTGTACATGGGCCCTGGGTCTTATCCTCAGCTAGAAGAACCCCGAATTTCCCCATCAGGCTTCTCATTTCTGACATAATGTGCAAACACCTATCAGACCCCCTTTCCCCCACTAGCAGAAAGTCATCTAAGTAGTGAGCCACTGAGTCTGTTCCCATTAACTTAGCTATTGCCCAATGTAAGAAGGTGCTAAAGCATTCAAACAATGAACAGGAAATAGCGCAACCCATTGGTAAACAGCGCTCTACATAGTAGCTACCCTCAAACTTACAGCCCATTAGAGAAAAAGGAAGTTGGATGCAGTGGTAACAGACGAAATGCTGATTTAATATCAAGCTACGCCAACAAAGCACCTCTACCTGCCCCACAAACCAAGTCAAGAGCCCTATCAAATGACTGATAGTGTACTAAACTCAACCCAGGGTTAATAGCATAATTGACGGAGTTCCCTTTATGGTAAGAGAGGTGCTGAATTAATCAAAACTTACCTGTCTCCTTCTTTGGTAGCACACCTAATGGTGAGATAACCAAATCGTGAAGAGGCGGTTCAGAAAATGGCCCCAGAATCCTCCCCATAGATATTTCCTTTGTAAGCTTTTCCCTAACAACTCCCGGGTATTGGTAGGCGGACTTTAGATTACGGTGTGTGTTTGAATAAACCATGGATTTACCCACAGGGATGACAAAACCGTCCCTGAAACCCGCCAGGAGCAGTCCTGCTGCCCAGCAGTCAGGGTATGTACGCAACCATGACTTAAGATTAAGAGTGCCCACCCTCACTGGGGTGGGCGCTCTTCATCGCAGGAGGGAACTTAGCTGCTTTTCCCTCAGTGCTGGGGGTCTTTTTACTGCTACAGCAGAGCCGGCATGGTATTCCCCACAAAATTTGCATATGTGTCGGTAGATACAAGCACTGCCCATCTCACACCTCTTTTCCTCAGCATTCCCTCCCCTTACGTCTACTCCTGCTTTGAAAATGGGCTGCCGGCCCCCTTGTGGTTGGTGGAGGGGATGGGGATCTCTCTGAGCCTAAACGTGACCATAAATGCATTTCTTTTGACCCAAAGGTGAGGATATTACTACCGGCCATCTTTCTCCTAAACTCTGAGTCATTATCTTGCCATACCCCTTCCTTATGATGCTGATATATGCAGTGAATAGTGGTGGAATGTTTCAGCAGGGTTTGGCCCTGATCTGGGTATTTATCCAGGTAACATGATGAAAGTATTCTGAAACATTTCAGCCACTCGTCAAAGGACTCGGGCCTCTTGACTCTTTTGGGACCTGTGCCATCTGAACTTCTTTCCTTTTGCCTATGAGCTTCCACTGAAAGCTCAAAAATATTTACATACCGCCCCTCCTGTATTCTCCTCACGATTTTGTTCTTCAGGTGAGCATGGAGCGAAAATTTTGGACAGGGTAAAGTATCCCCGGCCAAAGCCGCCCTATGGCTGTCCCCTACTGAAGCTACCTGCGATGGACCAGTAGTTGCAGGGGCCTCTATCGCCTTATCCTTAGCTAGCTGACCTGCCTTCATCTGCTTAAGCATTTTATACATTCTTTTCCGCCCTTTGACTTTAGACCAAGGGATGTGTCACTGTCTAGGTCAGAATCTGTAGTAGAAGAGTCAAATAAATGTTCCCAAGGATGTTTAGAAACATTGGACTCACCAGTAGGCGCGAAAGAGGTTGACGAGACTTCCGGCAGGGTTGCTGTTCCGGCTGTAGCTGAAGGCAAGGTAGCACGAATTGGAACAGACTCAACTATCACAGAGGGGGCAGTAGTATCCATGCGGGCCATCACTGGCAGTACCAAAGGACCCGTTGCCACCGTAGGGACTGCTGTATTTCTTGGAATACCCTCTGTTGCGGACAAAACCTCCTGCAAAACAGATAAAACAGTGTGAGCACTTTGCCCAGAAGCCAAAGAAAACCCTGGAGTGACCTGCGCAGCCCCATTTGTCTGTTGCATTTCTGCATGCATTATACCTTCCCTATGCCGCATTACTATCATCAAAATTACATTCACACCTCCTAACTGCACTGAGGGCTCACTAGGACCTACATGGCTTATTTGAGGATCAGAGACTGCTTGGCTAACATTCAAAACATTTGCACTAAGGGAGTGTGGTTGGGGTGTAACCCCCACATCCACACTTCTCACATGGGTATATTGAATTTCCTGGCCATGATCCATTGGCCCTGATTAATATTAGTCATGGCTACCCCTTGAAGAGAGGGGGTTTGAGGCCTTAACTGCATAATCGCACCTCTATTAGCACCTCTATCATGCATAACAGGATTTTCCTGCTCATAAGTCATTAATTGCCCCTGAGGAAAATTATTCAGTCCCCCTAATTCCGGGTTATATCGGTCCTGCCATAACTCCCTATGCCCTGCAGCCCCTTTAATTGCCCCCCTCCACCCCCTAAATGTCCCCCTAATTGCGTGTGCTTTCTCCAGCAAGCAACCCACCAGACTCTCTCTGACTGCTGAGCTCTTTTGGTGCTCAGCTGCACCGCGCCTGATGGCCGCCCTGCTGTGTGGAGACTGAAAATGAATGGGCATGACATCACCGGAAGTGACGCAGACCGCAACCGGAAGTGAAGGTGACTCCATTAGAGGATCGCGAGTGAAGGATCCGGCATCTTGATATGGAGGAAGAGCAAACTGTATGCTAACCGAAAGCGAGGTACGTATGCCTTCCATCTGTGCAGGGGTAGTGTGGCTCGGTAAGATAAGAGGGGGGTGCAGGGCCTACTTCTCCAATACCTGCAACCAGGTCGGGGTTTAATTTTCCAGAGGCCATTGGGCCTAAGGTGCCTGCCTCCTTGCCCACATGGTCTATAGCTGCAGAGGCCGTTTGGACTACCTCTGTAGGGATATCTAATGTATTGTCTGTAGAGGCTGCCCATGGGACACCAATACCCGCCGGGCCGGATATCACATCTGTAACCATGGAAAGGGCAGAAGGCCCCGGGGGCAAACTCTCTCTAAAGCCTGCAGTTGGATAATAGGTCACCGAGCCTGGGGCCAAATTAGAAGCCACATGGCCTAACGGGCTAAGCAAAGTGGTTGGGCCTGTGTTTTCTGGGGCCACAATAAATTGTGAAGCCGCATGGCTTAATTGTGGTATTAAACCAGTATCCACCTGGCCCATTGTAGGAGAAGTGGCCAACTGGCCTGCAGTGATCACAGAAGTGATGGTGGAAAGCAGGGATGCCACAGCACCTGCCGCAGTATTAGGGAGTGCAGTAAATAACTGCACAAATGAGGAGGAAATATCCTGGGGGAATAATGTTTGCATAGGCCTTGGAAGGGATGGAGGGTTTAATTGCTCAGTGGGAGAAGCCATCTGAGTCTCAGGGATCATATACAGGGCTTGGTAAATTGACAGCTGGAGGTTGAAGGATGTCAAACACTGAGATGTTGGAATGTGTTTTAACATGTTGTTGGGTAATGGATTGTCCTGGAGTAAAAGAGGAAGAGGAAATCCAGATTCATCAGGGTAAGAGGTAAGCCACTCCCTGTCCCTTCAACATTGTTGCAAACTCACTGCAACTCCCATTCCTCTATCCAGCTCACTGCCAGCCTTAACCCTTATGACGCTGCAAGCCTATCTGGCTATACACTTTTTGACTTTTCACATTTATGAACCTTTTGAAGAAATACATTTTGCCTTTTGAAATTAGTACTTCTTGGTTGTTTGCATGGCTTTCTTTCAATTTTAACATTCTTGAACATTCCCAGTACCAATGTTGAAATAAAAAATAAAAAAATGTTTTGTTTACTAAAAAGTAAGAAATATATTTAAAATTCCACTTCTAAGGGACAGTCTACACCAGCATTTTTATTGTTTAAAAAGATAGATAATCCCTATTTTTCTCATTCCCCAGTTTTGCATAACCAACATGGTAATATTAATATACTTTTTACTTCTGTTATTAACTTGTATCTGAATTGCCCCCTTATTTCAGTTCTTTAGACAGACTTGCATTTTTGCCAATCAGTGCCCTCTCATAAATAACTCCATGGGGGTGAGCACAATGTTCTCTTTATGGCACACATGATCTAACGTCCTCTAGCTGTGAAAAACTGTCAAATGCATTGAAATAAGAGGCAAGTCTTAGAAATTAGCATATGAGCCTACCTAGGTTTTGCTTTCAACTAAGAATACTGAGAGAACAAAGCAAATTTGATGATAACAGTAAATTGGAAAGTTGTTTAAAATTGCATGCCCTATCTGAATCATGACAGTTTAATTCTTCCTAGACTGTCACTTTAAATAATAAAATGTGTACATAAATTAAAAATGATCATTTAAATGTTAATTGATAATTCTATTAAAGTGTTGGAGAATTAAATATGTTAATTACAAATTATGGGCTAAATTAAAAGTGGAGCGCTAATTTAACACGCGTCCGTAAACTGGCAAATTCTCACGTTTACAGGAGCAAGATAAATAACCAGCCATCACAAGTGGCTGGTTATTGCTACCGCAAGCTTGCCATAGCAATTAGCGTTCCGAAATTTAACTAGAGATCAGATCTCTGGTTAATTTTCTAAATGTCCCCCAATTGCCCCCAAAATACTGTATAGTGTAGATTATTAAAATAAAAAATGAGTAGCATTTTTATGTTTTAAAATAATAACTGCATGAAGCAGTTATGAGGGGTTAAAGTGATTGGGTGTGGGGTGTTAGAAAAAACCCTGTCACTAACAAGTGCCTTTACATTGCGGTCTATGGGGAACTGTGTGTTCTCTATAAATATATTTGCATGTGCTTATATACATATATATTTATGTGTGTTAATATGTGTATATACACATATAAACACATAAATATACAGTTATATGTATATATTCATATACATATATATTTAAATTTGCTGCACTAGGTTCTCATGCTGTGTCTCATGGCATGAAAACGAGGCTCCCATTGGGGCCTATGAAAGCACGTTCGCATTAACTTGTGCTTAACTTGCAATTGCGCTTAACTTGCAATACCATTGGGGCCCATTGGGGCCTATGAAAGCACGTTCGCATTAACTTGCGCTTAACTTGCAATTGCGCATAACTTGCAATACCAACGCACATTTGTGTGCGCTGATATTACTGAGTGGAGTGCAAATTTGAAATCTAGCCCTATATGTAAATGTATCATATGAAATCATATGTCATATCTTTTATCAGCTGGTATTTCTGAGTGGAGCACAAATATCTCGCTCGGGTAAACAATATTTTGCGCTCCACTCATAATCTGGCCCAATATGAAATTATTAACTGCACATATATCCTAAGTTATAATTGTTGTTTAAGTATAAAAAAAATAAAGTAATTGTCAATATTGATTTAATCATCTGCAATGTCTTACTTATGTTTTGACGGCTAGGGTGCGATCCGATATACATCGTAGTTTGCAGCGCAAGCGAGGGAACCCCCGCCGCCCGTAGTTTCAGCTCAAAACTCGAGCTATCCAATATACCCCGCCGGCAATTGCTAAAGTGCCGTAAGTCGGATAAACCAGCGATGTCCAGAAATCTGCGTAAGTACAAATTTCTGGAGTCGCCAGTGACTTACGGCACTTTAGAAACTGCCGGCGCCTACAAAGCCTGACTAAGTTATTAAATCTCCCGTACTGTCTAACACGCCTCCCAAACATAGCCCGACACATATACCCCTCTATCCGCTATACCCCCTCACTCTCCTAATAATAAATGTATTAACCCCTAAACCGCCGCTCCTGGACCCCACCGCAATCCCTAATAAAGTTATTAACCCCTAAACCGCCGCTCCCGGACCCCGCCGCCACCTACATTAACTACCCCCTAATGTGAGCCCCTTACACCGCCGCCACCTACATTACCTACCCCCTAATGTGAGCCCCTTACACCTCCGCCACCTACATTACCTACCCCCTAATGTGAGCCCCTTACACCGCCGCCACCTACATTACCTACCCCCTAATGTGAGCCCCTTACACCGCCGCCACCTACATTAACTACCCCCTAATGTGAGCTCCTACCCCGCCGCCAGCTATATTAAAATTATTAACCCCTAATCTAATCCCCCTACCCCGCCACCAGCTATATTAAAATTATTAACCCCTAATCTAACCCCCCTACACTGCCGCCAGCTATATTAAATGTATTAACCCCTAATCTAATCCCTCTACACCGCCGCCACCTATATTAAATTAATATACTACAAATAGCCCTGAAAAGGGGTTTTTGCATGGCATTGCCCCAAAGTAAACAGCTCTATTGCCAGCTCTTAAAAGGGCTTTTTGCGGGCCATTGCCCTAAAGTAATCAACTCTTTTACCAGCCCTTAAAAGGGCTTTTTGCGGGGCATTGTCACAAAGTAATCAGCTCTTTTGCATCTAATCTAAATCCCCCTACACCGCCGCCACCTATAATAAATGTATTACCCCCAATCTAATCCCCCTACACCGCCGCCACCTATATTAAATACATTAACCCCTAATCTAATCCCCCTACACCGCCGCCACCTATATTAACTATATTAACCCTAATTATATTAAGGTTAATATAGTTAATATAGTTATTATATTATATATATTAACCCTAATTATATTAGGGTTAATATAGTTAATATAGTTATTATATTATATATATATATATATATTAAGTATAATAACCCTATCTAACTCTAACACCCCTAACTAAATTCTTATTAAAATAAATCTAATTAATATTAATATTATTAATTAAAATATTCCTATTTAAATCTAAATACTTACCTATAAAATAAACCCTAAGATAGCTACAATATAATTAATAATTACATTGTAGCTATTTTATGGTTTATATTTATTTTACAGGTAACTTGGTATTTATTGTAACTAAGTACAATAGCTATTAAATAGTTAATAACTATTTAATAGCTACCTTGTTAAAATAATTACCAATTTACCTGTAAAATAAATCCTAACCTAAGTTACAAATACACCTACACTATCAATAAATTAAATAAACTACAAATATCTAAACTAAAATACAATTAAATACACTAAACTAAATTACAAAAAAAAAACCCACTAAATTACAAAAAATAAAAAAAATTACAAGAATTTTAAGCTAATTACACCTATTCTAAGCCCCCTAATAAAATAATAAAGCCCCCAAAATAAAAAAATGCCCTACCCTATTCTAAATTAAAAATTAACCAGCTCTTTTACCAGCCCTTAAAAGGGCTTTTTGCGGGGCATGCCCCAAAGTAATCGGCTCTTTTGCCTGTAAAAAAAACACAATACCACCCCCAACATTACAACCCACCACCCACATACCCCTACTCTAAACCCACCCAAACCCCCCTTAAAAAAACCTAACACTAAGCCCCAGAAGATCTCCCTATCTTGAGTCGTCTTCACCTAGCTGGGCCGAACTCTTCATCCAATCCAGACGATGTCTTCATCCAAGCGGCAAAGAAGAAGTCTTCCATCCCGGCAATGTCTTCATCCAAGCGGCAAAGAAGAGGTCCTCCATCGGGGCGAAGTATTCCTCCAAGCGGCATCTTCAATCTTCTTTCTTCAGACCTCCGACGCGGAACATCCAGCTGGCCCGACGACTGAACGACGAATGAAGTTTCCTTTAAATGACGTCATCCAAGATGGCGTCCCTCGAATTCCGATTGGCTGATAGGATTCTATCAGCCAATCGGAATTAAGGTAAGAAAATCTGATTGGCTGATTCAATCAGCCAATCAGATTCAAGTTGAATCCGATTGGCTGATCCAATCAGCCAATCAGATTGAGCTTGCATTCTATTGGCTGTTCCGATCAGTAAAAAGAGCTGGTTAATTTTTAATTTAGAATAGGGTAGGGCATTTTTGTATTTTGGGGGGCTTTATTATTTTATTAGGGGGCTTAGAATAGGTGTAATTAGCTTAAAATTCTTGTAATCTTTTTTTATTTTTTGTAATTTAGTGGGGGGGTTTTTTGTAATTTAGTTTAGTGTATTTAATTGTATTTTAGTTTAGATATTTGTAGTTTATTTAATTTATTGATAGTGTAGGTGTATTTGTAACTTAGGTTAGGATTTAATTTACAGGTAAATTGGTAAAAAGTAGCTATTAAATAGTTATTAACTATTTAATAGCTATTGTACCTAGTTAAAATAAATACCAAGTTACCTGTAAAATAAATATAAACCCTAAAATAGCTACAATGTAATTATTAATTATATTGTAGCTATCTTAGGGTTTATTTTATAGGTAAGTATTTAGATTTAAATAGGAATATTTTAATTAATAATATTAATATTAATTAGATTTATTTTAATAAGAATTTAGTTAGGGGTGTTAGAGTTAGATAGGGTTATTATACTTAATATATATATAATATAATATAATAACTATATTAACTATATTAACCCTAATATAATTAGGGTTAATATAGTTAATATATATAATATAATAACTATATTAACTATATTAACCCTAATATAATTAGGGTTAATATAGGTGGCGGCGGTGTAGGGGGATTAGATTAGGGGTTAATATATTTGATATAGGTGGCGGCGGTGTAGGGGGATTAGATTAGGGGGTAATACATTTATTATAGGTGGCAGCGGTGTAGGGGGATTTAGATTAGAGGCAAAAGAGCTGATTACTTTGTGACAATGCCCCGCAAAAAGCCCTTTTAAGGGCTGGTAAAAGAGCTGATTACTTTAGGGCAATGTCCCGCAAAAAGTCCTTTTAAGGGCTGGCAATAGAGCTGTTTACTTTGGGGCAATGCCACACAAAAAGCCCTTTTCAGGGCTATTTGTAGGGTTAGACTTAGGTTTAGTGGTAGGGATATTTTAGTATTTTAGGGGTTAATTAATTTAATATAGGTGGTGGCGGTGTAGGGGGATTAGATTAGGGGTTAATACATTTAATATAGCTGGCGGCGGTGTAGGGGGATTAGATTAGGGGTTAATAATTTTAATATAGCTGGCGGCGGTGTAGGGGGATTAAATTAGGGGTTAATAATTTTAATATAGCTTGCGGTGGGGTAGGGGGATTAGATTAGGGGTTAATCATTTTAATGTAGGTGGCGGTGGGGTCCGGGAGCGGCGGTTTAGGGGTTAAATACATTATTAGGGATTGCGGCGGGGGATCGCGGTTGACAGGTAGATAGACATTGCGCATGCATTAGGTGTTAGGTTTTATTTAGCAGCTAGTTTAGGGAGTTACAGGGCTCCAATAGACAGCGTAAGGCTTACTACGTCTGCAATTTGTGGCGAGGTGAAAATGGAGTAGGATTTCTCCATTTTCGCCACGTAAGTCCTTACGCTGTATATTGGATACCAAACTGCGCTGGTTTGGTATACCTGTCTATGGGCCAAAAAACTACGGCCGAAGGCAGAAATATACGAGCGTAACTTCTATGTTACGCCATATATGTGATACCAAACCAGCGCAAAATTTGGCGTCGCCGGCTTTTGCGGGCGACGCAGCATATCGGATCGAGGCCCTAATCTTTTACTTCCGTGAAGAACCTTCTTAAACATCATTACCTATACCTGTATCTTATTGTTTTGCATTTTTTATTTATTTTTTTGTGTTGTTTATCTATTCAAGGAGAAAAAATGCTGGCTCCCCAAAAATATCATAACTCAGGTGGTTTTCAAATTAATTCACAGATCAATTGACATGGTAGCTGCTTTTTGAAAAAAAAATTGATGGTAGTTTAAGGGGGAATTGTTTAAATCTGCAGAGGAGCTGGACATTATTTTATGTGTATATTATTGAATATTTGTATTCTTGTAAAAGGAGATTTATTTATTGAGGATGCTTTTGGGTGTAAAATAGTCCAATAGTGTTGAATTAAACTATGAAACATTAAACATTACTTATATGTGTGCAATATATAATATAAATAATTGGTTGAGTACAATAAAATAAAATTGAAAAAAAAGTTTTGCTTTTCATATGATGTGTGTGCAGCAGCAGAGAATTCTTAAAAGCAGAATATAAAGGAAGATGCATGTCATGCAGATTTCTTAACTTCTATCTTTAGCAATACTGGGAGATGCTTACATCATGTGCCTGATAGATAATATTAAGAAAACAATGGCCCTGAACCAAATCGGAGAAAGATTATTTAGTGAAAATGCTTCAACAACAAAAACATTCACTAAGTTTCAAAATGATATAGAAGCAGTTTTGGAAAAAATATTTTCAGTAAATAATATCTCAAAGAAGTCATGAAAATCAGTATTTCGTTTTCTAGTGCAGATACTTAGTTAAGAAATTTTCAATTTATATTACTAAACTGGACTAATGAAAAATATTTACTGAAACTCAAATACTATTTTTAACATGTAAACCAGTAATTCTCACATTATTCTTTACTGGTAGGACCCCCCCCCCTAGCAGTGGTCAAGGAGGCTGATAATAATGGGGGGAGGACAGCCATATTTCTTGGCTGTGTTGCTGAATGAAGAAACAAAGAATACTGAATAAAGATAACAAGTCAGATGATCAGTCGGGCAGGAGACACAATAAGCAGTCATGTCACCCATTTTGAATGACAGACTGAGCAGTATGGCAGTAACATGGAGCTGTTCTGTGGTTCAGCAGAAGTAATTTGGCCTATGGAAGTTTGTGCTTTATTATTGCACATGCATTCTTTACGTTTTTCTTCTGTGTTCAGTCTTGATTGTATTTGCATTTTTACTTTGTTTCATATTTTTTGTTGTTTTTTTCAAAGCAACACACCTGTTGGAAGCTTGATCACGTTGTTAGAATGTCTTACCAGGTGTTTTCTTAACTTTTCCATATAAAGATACTCCTTTGGGGGAAGTATGAAGGTTTTATTTAATTAAGACTACTTACAGTTGATAAAAGATATGACATATCATTTCATATGATATATATACATATACATATGATTACGAATTGAGCGCACTCAGTAATACCAGCGCACGCAAATGTGGGTTAGTATAACAAGTATAATGTGAACGCAACCTCGAGTTTGCATTGCCTGGAAGCTTTGCACTCATGAGAGAGAGCTTTCTAGCGCATCACAGGGGGTAAGTCGCATAGCCTTGGGCAGCAAATTCAAAATGTATATGAATATATAAATATATATTTGTGTTTATATGTGTATATACACATATTAACGTATACACATATATATTTATATATGTATTTAAGCATATACATATATATTAACAATGAAAACACAGTCGCCATAGACCGCAATGTAAAGGCACTTTTCAGTGCTGTTTTTTTCTAACACCCCACATCCACTCATTTTAACCCCATATAACTACTTTGTGCAGTTATTTTTACAAACAATTAAGATGCTCATATAATTTTTTTTTATACAAGGAACTGTACACTTTATTATGTCATCTGCAAAGTGCTACCACAAGCCCCTTTACGGGTGCCTATTAAATGGATAGCCAAGTCAAAAATAAACTTTCATGATTCAGATACAGCATGTAATTTTAAGCACCTTTCTAATTTACTCCTATTATCATTTTTTCTTCGTTCTCTATGTATCTTTATTTAAAAAAACTGGAAAGTAAGTCTTGGAGCAGGCCTATTTTTGGTTCAGCACCTGGGTAGCGCTTGCTGATTGGATGGCTGCATTTAGACACCAATCAGCAAGCGCTGTCCAGGTTCTGAACCAAAAATGGGCCGGCTTCTTAGCTTACATTCCAGCTTTTTAAAATAAAGATACTAAGAGAACAAAGATAAATTGATAATAGGGGTAAATTAGAAAGTTGCTTAAAATTGCATGTTCCATCTGAATCATTTAATATTGACTGTACTATCCCTTTAAAATAGCGCTTCACTTGAAATCTAGCCTACTATCAGGAATTTCAGAAGTGTGGTGCACAGCTGCAATTAGCAGCTCCCATAATAAAGTGTACAGTTCCTTGTATAAAACAAAATTAGCTTCTTATTTAAAAAAAATAAATAAATAACTGAACAAAGCAGTTATAAGAGGTTAAAGTGAGGGGATGTGACTATGTTTTCACTGTTAATATATATGGATATGCTTATATACATATATTTATGTGTTTATATGTATATATTCACATATAAACACATACATATATATTGTTATATAAGCTACTGTTGACCCTCTGAGAAGGTTTGGTGCTTAAATACTGGTGCATGGGCTCTCGCAGGATATGTGTGTATGCTGCTGAAAAACAGTAATAACTTTTACTAGAAGCATGTTTGCTAATGGAAGTATTTTGCAAACATGCGTATATTTCAAATTGAAATGCACCTATGAACATTTCAATTTTGACCTTTCTATCCCTTTAATGAATTTCATGTACCAGTTCAAGAAATTGGTCTTATTTTTTCTTTTGCATCATGGCCATTAGAGATAAAAACATTTAACTTTGGAATGGCTTAAATGATAAAGAGAATAGTCAGAGAGTTTAGAGTTCCTTGTTATCTTAGAGAACATCACACGCGACGTATAAGGGCCGTTCTCCTGTAAAAGTGTGAATGGAGTAGGCTGGAGTAGATAATAGGGACAGAACTTCAAAGAATACATCATTCTTTGATAACTAATTGTTCATTGTGTGATGGTCTGTTCTCCTGAGGAACACCCTGATCAGTGCCTCAATGTGTTCCAGTTGTCTATCAGTAAAACACAGCCTGGCAGAAGGTTTCTACTGAAAGATATCATTAAACGGCAAACTCATTCCTTAGATACATGCCAGGACCATTACCAAGGTGGAATACTGTAAAATGTACACTTTGCTCCATAGGACACTAGTTTAGGTTTTTAATAAATAACATTATTATATTACAATCAAGTTTGTGTACTGCAGTATACTTAAAAGTGGCCATGTGAAGCACCCCACAATTATAACTGCAATTTACTGAATTCAAAGTCATTCACAAGCTTTTTCCAGACTCCCTTGCCTAAGCCCCGGCCTCTACTGAAATTACAGTACAATATTACTCTATAATCACTAATTAATTGGCCACAAGCAATTAAACAAGCAAAATCAAAAAGTTAGTGAAAAGTGTGACAGCTTTTAAAGGGACACTTAACCCAAAATGTTTCTGTCATGATTCAGGTAGAGAATACAATTTTAAACAACATTCCAATTAACTTCTATTATCTAATTTGCTTCATTCTTTAGATATCCTTTGTTGAAGATATAGTAATGCACATGGGTGAACCAATCACACGAACCATCTATATGCAGCAACCAATCAGCAGCTACTGATGCTATCTAGATATGCTTTTCAGCAAAGGATATCAAGAGAATGAAGCAAATTAGATAATAGAAGTAAATTAGAAAGTTGTTTAACCTCTCAAGGACATATGACAGAATTTTTCCGTCATAAAACAATTGAGTAAACTGAAAGCTGTGTCCTTAAAGGGTTAAAATCACATGTGCTTTCTGAATCATGAAAGAAAAAATGTGGGTTTCATGTCCCTTTAAGTCAGTTATCCCACAGAGTGCAGCCCTCAAATGCTACTTTTGCCAAGGGCCTCCCTAACTCTCAAATGATCTTTGGTCATAAATGGCGAAAGTAAGTCATCTGCAGCTTTTTTGTACTTGCCCTTAATGTAAAGGATAAAAGATAAGCAACAACAAAAAAACCCAGAGAAAAATAGATTTTGACTGCAGTTAAGAAATGTATGCCCAACAAATCTGGCCAAATTGCCTATAATGTTTAAAGGGATACTGAACCCAATTTTTTTCTTTTGTGATTCAGATAGAGAATGCAATTTTAAGCAACTTTCTAATTTACTCCTATTATCAATTTTTCTTCATTTTCTTGCGCCTAGATTTAGAGTTTTGCGGCCAAAGGGGTGCGTTAGCTACGCATGCTTTTTTTTCTCCCGCACCTTTTAAAGGGACAGTCTAGGCCAAAATAAACTTTCATGATTCAGATAGAGCATGTCATTTTAAACAATTTTCCAATTTACTTTTATCACCAATTTTGCTTTGTTCTGTTGGTATTCTTAGTTGAAAGCTTAAACTAGGAGGTTCATATGCTAATTTCTTAGACCTTGAAGCCCACCTCTTTTAGATTGAATTTTAACAGTTTTTCACATATTTCATATAGATAACACTGTGCTTGTGCACGTGAAGTTATCTGGGAGCAGGCATTGATTGGCTAGACTGCAAGTCTGTCAAAAGAACTGAAAAAAGGGCAGTTTGCAGAGGCTTAGATACAAGATAATCACAGAGGTTAAAAGTATATTATTATAACTGTGTTGGTTATGCAAAACTGGGAAATGGGTAATAAAGGGATTATCTATCTTTTAAAACAATAACAATTCTGGTGTAGACTGTCCCTTTAAATACCGCTGGTATTTAGAGTTCACAGAATGGCTGGGTTTTCAGTGCGTTAGGCTCCAAAAAGGGAGCGTAGAGCATAATTTAACGCCACTGCAACTCTCGATACCAGCGGTGCTTACGGACGCGGCCAGCTTCAAAAACGTGCTCATGCACGATTCCCCCATAGAAAACAATGGGGCTGTTTGAGCTGAAAAAAAACCTAACACCTGCAAAAAAGCCACTTTCAGCTCCTAACGCAGCCCCATTGTTTTCTATGGGGAAACACTTCCTATGTCTGCACCTAACACCCTAACATGTACCCCGAGTCTACACACCCCTAACCGTACACTTATTAACCTCTAATCTGCTGCCCCCGCTATCGCTGACACCTGCATATTTTTTTAACCCCTAATCTGCCGCTCAGTAAACCGCCGCTACTTACATTATCCCTATGTACCCCTAATCTGCCCCTAACACCGCCAACCCCTATATTATATTAATTAACCCCTAATCTGCCCCCCACAACGTCGCCTCCACCTGCCTACACTTATTAACCCCTAATCTGCCGACCGGACCACGCCACTATTATAATAAAGTTATTAACCCCTAATCCGCCTCACTCCCGCCTCAATAACCCTATAATAAATAGTATTAACCCCTAATCTGCCCTCCCTAACATCGCCGACACCTAACTTCAAACATTCCCTTATCTGCCGACCGGAGCTCACCTCTATTCTAATAAATTTTTTAACCCCTAAAGCTAATTCTAACCCTAACCCTAACACCCCCCTAACTTAAATATAATTTAAATCTAACAAAATAAATGAACTATTATTAAATAACTTATTCCTATTTAAAGCTAAATACTTACCTGTAAAATAAACCCTAATATAGCTACAATATAAATTATAATTATATTGTAGCTATTTTAGGATTAATATTTATTTTACAGGCAACTTTGTAATTATATTAACCAGGTACAATAGCTATTAAATAGTTAATAACTATTTAATAGTTACCTAGTTAAAATAATTACAAAATTACCTGTAAAATAAATCCTAACCTAAGTTACAATTAAACCTAACACTACACTATCAATAAATTATTTAAATACAATACCTACAAATAACTACAATTAAATAAACTAACTAAAGTACAAAAAATAAAAAAATATTTACATTAGAAAAATATTACAACAATTTTAAACTAATTACACCTACTCTAAGCCCCCTAATAAAATAACAAAGCCCCCCAAAATAAAAAAATTCCCTACCCTATTCTAAATTTAAAAAGTTCAAAGCTCTTTTACCTTGCAAGCCCTGAACAGGGCCCTTTGCGGGGCATGCCCCAAAGAATTCAGCTCTTTTGCCTGTAAAAAAAACACATACAATACCCCCCCCAACATTACAACTCACCACCCACATACCCCTAATCTAACCCAAACCCCCCTTAAATAAACCTAACACTAAGCCCCTGAAGATCTTCCTACCTTATCTTCACCATACCAGCTTCACCGATCCGTCCTCGGAAGTCTTGATCCAAGCCTCGGAAGTGTTGATCCAAGCCCAAGCGGGGGGCTGAAGAGTGACGTCCATCCTTGGGCTGAAGTCTGGATCCAAGCGGCGGCTGAAGAACTCCATCATCAGGCTGAAGTCGGAAGTCCATCATCGGGATGAAGTCTTCTATCAAGCCGCATCTTCAATCTTCTTTCTTCTGGAGCAGAGCCATCTTCTTTCCAACAGACGCGGATCCAACCTCTTCAACCGACGCCTACTCGCCGAATGACGGTTCCTTTAAATGACGTCATCCAAGATGGCGTCCCTCGAATTCCGATTGGCTGATAGGATTCTATCAGCCAATCGGAATTAAGGTAGGAAAATTCTGATTGGCTGATGGAATCAGCCAATCAGAATCAAGTTCAATCTGATTGGCTGATCCAATCAGCCAATCAGATTGAGCTTGCATTCTATTGGCTGATCGGAAGAATCCTATCAGCCAATCGGAATTCGAGGGACGCCATCTTGGATGACGTCATTTAAAGGAACCGTCATTCGGCGAGTAGGCGTCGGTTGAAGAGGTTGGATCCGCGTCGGTTGGAAAGAAGATGGCTCCGCTCCAGAAGAAAGAAGATTGAAGATGCGGCTTTATAGAAGACTTCATCCCGATGATGGACTTCCGACTTCAGCCCGATGATGGAGTTCTTCAGCCGCCGCTTGGATCCAGACTTCAGCCCGAGGATGGACGTCACTCTTCAGCCCCCCGCTTGGGCTTGGATCAACACTTCCGAGGCTTGGATCAAGACTTCCGAGGACGGATCGGTGAACCTGGTATGGTGAAGATAAGGTAGGAAGATCTTCAGGGGCTTAGTGTTAGGTTTATTTAAGGGGGGTTTGGGTTAGATTAGGGGTATGTGGGTGGTGGGTTGTAATGTTGGGGGGGGGTATTGTATGTGTTTTTTTTACAGGCAAAAGAGCTGAAATCTTTGGGGCATGCCCCGCAAAGGGCCCTGTTCAGGGCTGGTAAGGTAAAAGAGCTTTGAACTTTTTTAATTTAGAATAGGGTAGGGCATTTTTTTATTTTGGGGGGCTTTGTTATTTTATTAGGGGGCTTAGAGTAGGTGTAATTAGTTTAAAATTGTTGTAATATTTTTCTAATGTTTGTAAATATTTTTTTATTTTTTGTAGCTTAGTTCTTTTTTATTTTTTGTACTTTAGTTAGTTTATTTCATTGTATTTATTTGTAGATATTGTATTTAATGAATTTATTGATAGTGTAGTGTTAGGTTTAATTGTAGATAATTGTAGGTATTTTATTTAATTAATTTATTGATCGTGTAGTGTTAGGTTTAATTGTAACTTAGGTTAGGATTTATTTTACAGGTAATTTTGAAATTATTTTAACTATTTTAGCTATTAAATAGTTATTAACTATTTAATAGCTATTGTACCTTGTTAAAATAAATACAAAGTTACCTGTAAAATAAATATAAATCCTAAAATAGCTATAATATAATTATAATTTATATTGTAGCTATATAAGGGTTTATTTTACAGGTAAGTATTTAGCTTTAAATAGGAATAATTTATTTAATAAGAGTTAATTTATTTTGTTAGATTTAAATTATATTTAACTTAGGGGGGTGTTAGTGTTAGGGTTAGACTTAGCTTTAGGGGTTAATCCATTTATTACAGTAGCGGCGAGATTCGGTCGGCAGATTAGGGGTTTATAATTGAAGTTAGCTGTCGGCGATGTTAGGGAGGGCAGATTAGGGGTTAATACTATTTATTATAGGGTTATTGAGGCGGGAGTGAGGCGGATTAGGGGTTAATAACTTTATTATAGTAGCGGTGCGGTCCGCTTGGCAGATTAGGGGTTAATAAGTGTAGGCAGGTGAAGGCGACGTTGAGGGGGGCAGATTAGGGGTTAATAAATATAATATGGGGTCGGCGGTGTTAGGGGCAGCAGATTAGGGGTACATAAGGATAACGTAGGTTGCGGTCGGCAGATTAGGGGTTAAAAAAATTTAATTGAGTGGCGGCGATGTGGGGGGACCTCGGTTTAGGGGTACATAGGTAGTTTATGGGTGTTAGTGTACTTTAGAGCACAGTAGTTAAGAGCTTTATAACCCGGCGTTAGCCCAGAAAGCTCTTAACTACTGACTTTTTTCTGCGGCTGGAGTTTTGTCGTTAGATTTCTAACGCTCACTTCAGCCACGACTCTAAGTGAGCGTTAGACCCTTTAATGACTGACTCTAAATACCGGCGGTAGCCCAAAACCAGCGTTAGCAGCCTCTAACGCTGGTTTTGACGGCTACCGCCCAACTCTAAATCTAGGCCTTGGTATCTTAATTTGAAATGCAAGAAAGTAAGTTTAGATGCCGGCCCATTTTTGGTAAACAACCTGGGTTGTTCTTGCTGATTGGTGGATAAATTCATCCACCAATAAAAAAAGTGCTGTCCACAGTTCTGAACCACAAAAAAAGCTTAGGTGCCCTTTTTTTTCA
Organism: Bombina bombina; assembly: GCF_027579735.1. NCBI lineage: Eukaryota > Metazoa > Chordata > Amphibia > Anura > Bombinatoridae > Bombina > Bombina bombina. Next base: position 1,234,182,568 of record NC_069499.1, read on the forward strand.
AATAAAGATAGCAAAAGAACGAAGAAAAAATGATAATTTAAAAATTAAAAAGTTACTTAAAATTGCATGCTCTATCTGAATCACAAAAGAAAAAAATTGGGTTCAGTGTCCCTTTAAGCTTAATTAGTTTGTAGGATAGTCTAATGTTTATCCCAGACATTATTGAAGTCCTCCACAGTGTTTGTCTTTACCACCTGTAATTGAAGTTTATTCCATGAATCAATCACCCTTTCTTTGAAGAAGTGCGTCCTTAAATTACTTCTAAATCTGCTACCCTTGAACCTGAGATCTGGCGATGCGCTTTTTATGGTAAGTACTTACAGCCTCAGCTTTGTTAGAGTGAAACTTAATACATTTTGTTAATGATTCAGATAGAGCATGCAATTTTAAGCAACTCTCTAATTTACTCCTATTATCAATCTTTCTTTGTTCTCTTTCTATCTGTATTTGAAAAGCAGGATTGTAACGCTTAGGAGTCAGCCCAGTTTTGGTTCAGCTACCTGGATTGTGCTTGCTTATTGGTGGCTACATTTAGTCACCAATCAGGAAGCGCTACCCAGGTGCTGAACCAAAAATGGGCCAGCTCCTCAGCTTTACATTGCTGCTTTTCAAATAAAGATAGCAAGAGAACAAAGAAAATGTAATAATAGGAGT